>NW_024870694.1:14282500-14977500 GCF_019054845.1 Dipodomys spectabilis | reverse complement strand
TCTGCATCTTTTAAAACCCTAAGGTATGGAGACAAAGCCTCTGACTTGTGATCTTTACTTGTTCTACATTTCTCTTTCAGATCCTATTAGAATAATCTTTACTACCAATTTAGTTTTAATCAGCATTTCAGCTTATGAACATGTAGGTAATCCTAAGAAGGTCCAGGCATGGTGGCTTATAACATGTATGTAATCCTAGCAACTGAGAAGTAAAGATGAGGAACATCACAAGCCTGAGCATTTCACTTAATAAGTTCATTGTGGTGATGTGAGTCTGTAATTCCAGAAAATATAAAGGTATAAGTAGAAAGCTTTGGGCCCATGTCAGCTTGGGACAAAGCATTGACTGTACCTAAAAAATAAGTCAAGCAAAATCGTGTTGGGAGGTCATAGTTTATTTTCTTAGCAAGTTTGAGGCCCTGAGTTCAAATTCCAATATCACAGAAAAAGAGGAAAAAAGTAATATTTTCAGAAAGTGTAGATTTTCCTTATAAGAAAGGGAAATGCTCCATTCAGGAGAACCTGGGCTTTCCCTAGCCAACTCCTCCAACTTCTATCAATCTCTACTGTAACACAATCCAAAGCCATTTCCAACATGGAGAAATATCCTCCCTTCTCTCAGGACCAATGTATCTTACTTTATTGCTGCTGTAGAATAATGTCAGAGGCTGAGGCTTTTATGAAGAATAGAGATCTACATGGCCCATAGTTTTGCAGAATGGATTTCAAGGGCCTAGGTTCACTTATGGCCAAGACCTTGAGCTATATCACAGGACTATGAAGGACAATACATGCACATAGGATAGGACAGAGAGGAAATCTGGTGCATTCATCCTTTTTATTCAGAGCCCTTCCTGCCTTGCCTGGCCTAAGTCCAGTCATGAAGCAGAGCCTTATTTATCCAGTTACCCCTTACAAGTACTACCTCTTAATCCTGTTATAGTAGCAGTTACACTTCAACAGGAGTTTTGGAGAGGATATTTCAAACCATTGGAAGCTATTCCCAGAGTTGAAGAATGACATTTCATAATAATAAAAGGATCAATTTATCAAGAAGACAGAACTGGAAGGACTAAAGAGAAAAACAGACAAATTAATAATCATAACTGAAGACTTCAATGACCTTATTAGTAATTGATAGAATAAGCCTAAAGAATGAACAAAACAACACTATTAATCAACTTAATCCTGCCAAAATGTATTTGACAGGCCACCAAACAATAATAAAATACTCATTAATTTCAGAATTACTCGAGTTTTATAAAATCAATGTTTGTACAGATCAATCAGCAGGTTAATAGCCCACAAAGATGAATAATTCCTCTATTGTGAAAATATGCAGAATGAAAGTGTTAATCACCTGACTTTAAAGTGAGAAGACAGTTTGCGCTCTGCAGTGGACCTGATGAAATCACAATGGTCTTTAGAGGCAGATGCAAATCAGTCAGTATCTTAGTTCAGCAAAGAGATATAGTATAATTTTTTTTAAAGTTCAGACAATGGAAAGCCAGGACTGTTTCAAGCTGCTTCTGAAGGCTTTTACAATGGAAAGGATGAATAAGCATCTCATGAGGATAGAAAAAAAGTTCTATCTAGTTTTTTTTTCTCTAGCTGATGCTAACAAATCTCTTCCAACCCTTCTCAGGGGATTATCAAGTCGATTAGTGTCCTGAGTTCTTAGAGATCTTCATGTATTCTCTGCAACAAAATGACCTCAACAACATGGAAATCCAATTTTTGAAAACCAAAAAGAGAATCATTTTCCTTATAAAAGTCCTATCCCTCTTTTCCTTTTCCTTTTTGAAAACATTTTCTAGTATTACTTTTAAGTAGTTGTACAAAGGGATTTCAATTTAACATATTGGTTTGTGTGGTAGTAGGGTTTGAATTCAAGATCTTGCTACTAGAAACTGTGGCTTTCAAAAATGTTTTATCTGGGGTTTTTTTTGATACCATCTTACTTTTTGCACCAGACTGACCTGGACCATTATCTTCCTATTAATATGACAAGTTTGCATTGTGGCACACCACAGTTTATTGGTTGACATGAAAAATCTCACAAGTTTTCTTTCAGGGCTGGCCTCAAACAACAATCCTCTTGATCTCAGCCTCCCCACTACCTAGGATTACAAGTAAGAGACATTGCTATTGGCTTAAAAATCTTTTTTTAAGAATAAATTTTAATTATCAAGCAGAAATGAATAAACAAAAATTTTGAGAACAGAGCACTGCAAGTGGACTTCTATATTTGAGCCTTTGCTTTTGTTGATAAAAATTTGAACTTCCTTCTGGAAGAAATCTAATACAAAATTTAAGTAGATAGGTAACATGGTAGTGTATATATTTTCAAATAGCTCATGTAAGCAGAACTTTGAAATATGGCTAAGGAAGAGAGAATAACTAGGAAAATAATGTGGTGGGAAACAGTACAGAATCACACTAGAATAGTGTCTGAACCTGGACTGAGCAGGAAGGGACCAGTACTCCAAGCTTTGGCATGCTTTTGAAAGGACTTAGATTGGAAAAGAAGAGATAGAAACTCTTTTTTTATAACCTTATTTTTTAATAGATCTAAATCTCTTTTATTTACTTTTTGCTGGACCTAGACTTGAACTCAGGGTCTAGGCACTGTCCCTGAGCTTTTCTTTTGTTCAAGGCTAGAGTCACAACCCTACTTCCAGCATTTTTGTTAGCTAATTTAGAGATAAGAGCTTTCCTGCCCCGGTTAGCTTCAAATTGTGATCTTCAAATCTTGACTTTCTGAGTATCTTGGAATATAGGCATGAGCCACTGGTTCCCTGGTCAAAGCATCTCTTCTTTATTTCACAACTACTTACATATTTGTATATATTATATATGCATACAAATGATACATATAATGTATAATTCATATATATATATATATATTCCTCTCATGCAACTTTACCTGACATTCATAGAAAAAATTTTTAATCTACACCTTCTGTGTAAGTGTTGGAGATAGTCACAAATCTGGAGTGGGAAACTGACCCAGAACTAGACAAGGCTAACATGTTTCATATCAATGACAAAGTAAAAGTTTCACTAGAAAACCTTTTAAATACAAATGTAAATATGCAAGCAAATTACTAATAGAGAAGGAAAAACATCAAATACTATATCAAAGCATAGCAAGTGTAAATTCCTTTTCTTCCATATTCAGCTGCTTTCTGAGATCTATATCAGATGTATTTCTAGAGAATCTTTCCCACATAATTATTTGCCCTCTCTACCAGCATGTGGAAATATATTTATGCACTGTTATATGAACATACACAGAACTGAGTGCTGGTAGCTCGTATCTATAATCAATCTTACCCAGGCCAGAGGCTGATATCTGAGGATTGTGGTTTTTGAAGCCTGCCTAGACAGAAAATCCATATGATTCTTATCCTCAATTAATTACCAAAAGCCAGAAGTGGAGCCATGGCTCAAGTGATTCAGTGCCAGGCTAGAGCAGCAAAGCTAAAAGACAGTACCAAGGCCCTGTGTTCAATCCCCAGGAATGGTACAAAAGAAAGAGAAAAGGACAAAAGGAAAAAAGAATATAGGCTGAAATCAGGTATTCTTTGCTTTTCTTTTTCTTCTTTTGCAAGTGAAAAAATATCACTTGTTTCCTTTTCTTGGGAGTTCATTTCATAAAGTATTTTTTATATGATCATATGCACAGGAGCCTTTGTCAATAAAAACTCATTCTTTACTCAGTCTGTCTACATCCATTTTCTCATCTGTAAAAGTGAAATATAAATAGTACTGAACTGGCTGTGTGGCTGTGATATCATGCTCATTAATGCACGTAAAGCTGTTAGATACATAGCAACACATTAGTGTGTTGCTACTGTTGATACTTATTTTAATTAAACTTGAAGAGGCTAAAGCTTCATCATTTTTAAAAAGAATTCTCTATTTCCTTCTCTCTCTCACACACACATCCCCTCCTTCCTTCTCTCCATCTTCTCCTTTTCTCCTCTCTCTTTCTTTTTCTCTTTCTGTCTCTATGTCTCTCTCTCTCTCTCTCATTTTCCCTTTGACTCTCACTCCTTTTCCAGGTGGATTTCTTGGTGAGGCCTGCATTTGCTTTCCAGAAGCCTTGAAGAACGTCTGTCTTGATCAAACAGGCCAAGAGCCAGAGGGCTTGCTGAGCCTCTCCACTGTCCAAGCTCTCCTCATTGTAAGCTCCATTGAGCTGTGGAGAGCGCCAAACATGGATTTCATTAATCCTACCATCAGTAGGTCTGAATTCATTGCCACTAATACAATACCTGTTTCTCTAACCTTGCCAACATTCTCTTGACACCGTGTACAACCTCCTGTTATTTCTCAACAGAAGCTGGCACGCACAGCTCTGCTGGGGAAGTAAAACACCCGAGCGGGGCTATGAACGGCCCAGTGCATCCATGCTGAAATGAATAGCACATTCTGAAGAGATGCAGAGCCACTCACTCAAAAGGAAAAAAAAAATAGGAAGGATGAAGAACCACGAGTAGGAAAGAGACATCCTGTAGCCTATCGGATTGTAATATTTTTCTCTCTAGATTGAAAACTAGAATGTCATGCACACTGCACTCCCAAATGATTCTGGCTCAACTACCATGTTCTGAGCTATTCTCAATAATCTCCCAGACTTCACTCACAAAAAGAAGCACAGATGTCTCCCTGAGAGGACAAGTCTCCAAAATCTTCAAAGTTTCTGCCAGCAACAGCAAAAGAGAAAGCAGCATGCCATATGTTTCAGTATGGTTAGGAACAGCTCAGTTCAGGGGTAAGAATCACTCTGGAAGATGGCCCCATGGTATAAGAATTTTGCAAGAAAAGGTGGATGTTGTTGAGTTTCGGGAGCTTTAACTTTTCCTTCACTATTTTGCTGAAAAAATAATAAATCAGTTTTCCTACCATATATCTGACTCTGCTATTGGCCATATGTGAGATGTGTTTTCTTGGATAAAATACCAGAGCTTCTCAGAGCCCTCTCTAGCAGGATGATGGAGGGAATACATATGGAGTTGGACATCACTGAGATAAACATACAGTTTTAAAATAGCAACAAGTACATATAATTTTAGAATATTATGAGATAATGTGAATATTATACAATATGTATTGGTCAAAAGCAGGGTTATTTCATTTTCATCTCCTTGAACTTTTATTTCTTTTTCTAAGGAGCCTTGAACTTTTCTTCCCCAGCACTTTGTAAAATACATAACACATTGTTATAGAATGTAGAATACTACTATATGCCTTACTAATACCCTACAGTACTATAGAATAGCACTAATTCTTTCTTTCTGTGTTGGTGACCATTACCCATTCTACTTTTACCCTTCTTCCTTCTCCCTTCCTAGTCTCTAGACACCACTACTTACTCTTCTCTCTGCTTCTATGAAGGCAACTTTTCAAGTTTTCTCATATGTGTGAGAACAAGCAGTATTTGACTCTCTGTGCCAGATTTATTTCAGCTTTCATAATGAAGATGTAAGTGCTAAATAGCATAATGTCCTCATCATTATCATACTGACTGGGAGGAATGTTGAGACATTTCCTGCCCTTAAAGACAATTTTTTTACAAGAAGTCATATATCTAATAAACTGATAGTGATAAAGTATAGACTACAGAAGTTATTGTAAGAAAAATATTTATGGGAGAGAGAGAGAATCTATTTTAATTTGGGAGGCTTAAGAAATAGTCTCTCTGAGAAACTGTGTTCAATTGTATTCTGTAGTAAAAGTTAAAATTTAAAGACTGGCACTGCTGTGCTGAATTATCAATATTTTTGTCAAAGACTAATTCCCATGTCATAAATAAAGCTAGCTGATGAGAGAAGGTGTTCAGTGTGTTTCATTCAGTTTTCTCCCAGATCAGAGTACTTTCTGGTGTTGACTGAGCCACTAAAGAATAATGGTGACTCTTCTCAGATCATCAGAGGCCAAGATTTCATTCTACAATATAACCAATTCTATAATTCTTTGCTATATGTAGCATGGAATTCTCCATAAAGAAAATATTGATATTTGAATCTAACTGAGATCCAGTAATAAAGTCTTATACAAAGTTACCAATTAAATTTACTTACGCAGACTAACCTGAGTTGGCTCAGAGGGAAAACGATGTATCTGTAAATTGATAATAGGGATTGAAAAGAAAGTATTCTTAGAAACTAAGTCCAGATCTGAGCCCCATTTCTTCTCTCAGTCATGAAAGAAAACTCTGGTTCCTGAATCTTATACATGCAAACAATTCAGAGGACTCTAATGAGTGCCAAGTAAGAGGAAATTAAGGCCTTGAATCAAGTGTTAAATATAACATTCTAAATAAAATATTCTCACTAAGAGGTAAAGGACATAACTGTATAATCATAAGATAAGCCATAGGAACTCAAGGATGATAAACTTCATAAGTAATGATCCCGTTATAATCAACTTCTGGAAAACTAGTTATGTAGCCATAGACTTACGCCAAATAATTGCTCATCTCCAACTAGAACTTCTAACATTTGAATTACCTTGTACACATGTTTTACAGTGATTCTTCAATTAATTCTTGCAGCAGTGTTTATGAGAGAGGTGTGTAAGCAGCTTCATTTACAGGTGTGGAAATGAAAACTTTATTTACTCATTCAATGTTATCTAACAGAAAAAAAAACAGAACTCAAGCCTTTACTCTCTACCTCCAAACTGTACAACATTATCCTGAAAATCTCAGTTAAATTGTGTAATTTCAACATGCTGGCTAAATAGTAATGTGATATGTATGCATACGATACTACATGGTCAATAGAGTTCATCAATATTATATCCTCTTTCTAAGAAAAATCTTTGAAACACCTGTTTCATGCAGTCATCATCATTTCTAAGCACTGAAGGAGTCTGAAAACTATTTTGCTATCCACATCTATAAATATATTTGGTACATATTTCCTGTTTCTGTAATGCCAGAGTAACATAAAAAATAGTCATTTGCATGAAAAACATTCTTCAGAAGTTACTTCGATAGTTTGACTTAGCACAGAGCACCAATAATTCCAGACTTTGGGCTTTAGCTGCTAAAGTAACTGTCATCCACCTTCAAAACACCTCCCACTGCACTGTTACTTTTGATTGCACCCAATGGGAGAGATATTCCTGGATGCTGTTGTTAAATATGAATGTAAGTGACAGACTTTTCAATGGCATGGCTCTATAGTAAGAAGAAAATAACCTTTAAAAGTACAGTTTCAAAAGTGGAAGGAATAATTCATAAAAATTAAGAGGTGGAGTAGAAACCTTGATTTATGAGTCAAGATAGCAAATAACTATAACTCCATCCTCTACTTCATTTTGAATAGTATAGGGTCTATTAGAGATCTCCAAGTGAATGCATTCATTTCATCCAATGAAAAGATCTAGGAAAAAGATGTTAAAGTAAGAACTATGTGGTTAGGTTGGCTAGCCAACAGGGTGTTGTTAGTCAGGTTAGTTAGGTTTTGGTAACAATTTTTAGCCCTACATGTGGGCTGAACCCCAAAGTATATTTACTAGTTACAGATGATCTGAATTGTCTACTTTGAAATAAAACAGCTATTGTATAATTAAGGTAATAATTCTCACCAAAGAATATTCAATTCAATTTTATATGGTACCAATCATAAAGTGGCCACTTTTAGCTTCATACTTTGTCTACTGGTCTAATTTGTTGAATATTTTCACAGGAATTTTCTCACTCAAGTATATTGCAGCTGCCTATTTAAGTAGACTAAAGGTATAAAATTGCCATTATGATACCATACTTATACTATAGAAATAGACATTTTGAATAGTTCACCTAAATAGTCCTACTGACAGGAAATTCTTCAGTCTACCTGCCAGCTTCTCCTCCTGAAATCTTTCTTCCCTAATAAAGACATTTAACATAAAATGGAAGAGGACTGAAATCCATTCTTTCTTGTTTCATTTAATCAAATCTATTTTCCTACAATTTAAGTGTCCTCATAAAATTTATGTAATAACTGATTCTTCCCAGCAAAATACAAGAAAAACACCTCAGAGGGAGAATTATAGCAAGGCAATATCATATATTTTCTCAGGACACAGAAATGATAGACACCTTACAGGACTTTATCCTGCATGGTGTGGCAGAGACAATAACAAATGTTGGAAGATAAAGACACATGTGAATAGTTAGATTTTTACCAAAATACATATTACAATATTATCAGTATTTGCATAACTCTTCAGAAGTCTAATAATAAAAACAAATAATTTTAGAAAAGTTTGTCAGAACAGATGATCACTTAGGAGGATGTTTTTGATGTTTGTTGTATGACGCCTATTTACAACTGATTTTTCTTTTCCTTCTTTTTCTAACATAGGGGTTTGAACACAAGCTCTCCTATTTGCTCAGCTGATATACTTGTCAGTGTTCTTTGAGCCATGCCTTCCACACTTCTATGTTATTATTTTTTTTGTTTCAAAATTTTTTATTGTGAAAATACTGTACAGAGGGGTTACAATTACATGGGCAAGATAATGAGTACATTTCTTATCAAGCATTGTAGCCTCCTCCTTTGTTTCCCCTTCCCATCCCTTCCCAGCCTCCCCCAGCCCCCCCCAATCCTCCCCCCCACCAAAGTTGTAAAGTTCATTTTCGACATGACAACTTGTACTTCTCATTGTTACAATGGGTCCACCTGTATCCTTATTTAAACGACTTGTTTTTCCCCTTCCCCTCCACAAATTATACCGACATCAAATACAGTGAAAGCAGGGGTTATACTGTGGGGGAGGGACATACAAAGCAACAAAGAAATAATCTTATAAATGTGTTAGAAACAAATACATGAAAGGAAAAAAAACATTTAAATACATATCTTAGGGTTCATTTTCCTAACATCACCTTATCTGACCTTTTCTGCTTGACTCGTACATATACTAAATATTGCAAATAAGGGAAACTATGATGGAATTTTATCTGTCTGGGCTGGTTTTGAAGCTCAGTCCTCTGGATTGAAGCCTTCTGAGTAGCTAAAACCATAAAGTTTGGTAGATTTTCTTTTTAATAATTTAAAGTTATTCTGAAATATATAGTGATATTTTTTCATATCTACAATAAGAATTATTTCCCACTATGAGTCTGATATTATATTATCTGGTATTATGACTTTGTATATTAGTTCCTGGAAAGCCCCCATCTTGTTTGAGCAATTTCTGTTCATCTACCTGCATTCACCTTATTTCTGACATGACTATTTCATCTTTTTAAGTGTTTATTCTTCATTTTTATTGTTATTATAGTAGATATATACAGAGGAGTTACAGCTACATAAGTCAGGTAATGAGTACAACTATTTCATCTTAACCCAGACTTGTTATAATGCCTAATGTTATTTAAACTGAAATGGAAGTCAGTGGACCAGTAACAGACAAGGCTATCCATGACCAGATTGTTCTGACCTTTCAAAGAACTGTGTGCTAACCAACTCTGCAAGTGGAATTAGCTCTTCTCATTCATGCATGACTGGGGTCACTTAAACATCAAGGGATTGGAACTTCTTGCTCAGTCATACCTTTACCTAGGTTAAACCTGCTGTTACTTCTTCCTCCAGCATAAGGATAAGATTTCATACAGAATTTGATATTTCATGAAGGTGTTATACAGAATTTGAATTTAGGTGTGTATACATGTGTGCATCCAAAGTTGTATGCATGAAAAATGGGTATGGTTTCACATTTTATAAATATGAAGATATATGCAAATGTAAAATGTAAAGCTGACAGAATGCTCATAGGTGAACATTGTCTAACTAGATGATTTTTATTTATAATTGCTCTTTATTAGGCTGAAATGTTTTGTTTCTCCTCTTAAGAATTGCAAAAGGAGCTGAGGGCATCACAACACATGGCCCAGAACACACTTGCCTAACACAGATGAGGCCTTGGCTCCAAATTTTAGTACCAGAAAAAGAAATAATGCAAAAGGATATTTTGGGTAGACATCATGCAATGGGTCCTCAAAATGTTGGATAAAAGGTATTAGTGGTGCTAAAGGATTCAAGGTTATATTTTAGAAAAAAATAATTTCTGAATGTTGGCACTAAAATGCTGTTTAAATATCTGCTGAAAGTTATGGGAATCTGTGGCCTGTATGAAGTGAAATAGAGCTGACAGATGGTGAAGGAATTCTTAGAGAAATGGCTGGCAAGAATGGAGACAATAAGTGAGGCTAGAAAATGCAGCAGTTTATTCTGTTCCAGACAGGGTCCCAAAATGCTATTGACTAGAGATCTTGTCAATGTATCAGTAAAAGAAGAACCAACATGCTGCAAAACCACAGAGATAAGTATCTTCTCTCTATTAGGATGGATGGTAAGTAGGAGTCACTGGCGCATACTGATAATCCTAGATATTCAGGAGACTGAGATCTGAAGATCATGGTTTTTCTCCTGCCCCCAAATGAAAGTTTGTGAGAGCCTTTTAAAACAATTGACCAGAAAAAAATGTGGATCTGTGGCTCAAATGGTAGAAAGACCAGCCTTGAGCAAAACAGCTAAGGACAGTGTCCCTGCCCTGAGTTCAAGCCCTAGTACTAGCAAAGAACAAACAAATGAACAAAAAATTAAGCTTTCTGTGAGATGATAACATTATATCATTCACCAAAGGAAATCTGCCATCACAGTGATCCCGCCATGGAGGAGTTTCAGTGGTGGAGTGAGACTTCAACTATCTGATCACTTATCAATTGTCAACAACAGAGACCAACAGAGACCAAATACACAACCCCAGCCTCACCCCTCAAAGTTAAGAGGTTATATTAGATCTATTACATGGAGGGGGCAGATAGCAACTGTAAAAATAATGTGTTTTTATCATAGTTGTATAGATGGGAGAGTGTAAGAGCCAAACAATAGCAACCTCAGTTGTCTGGTGAGGATTGCTCTCTACTTTCATCATCCATTTACTGCTTTCTTGCTGAGTTCTCTGCAGAAGAGGAACATGTGTTCTCACATGACAAAACGTATAAGAGGTGAGGGCACATGCTTGCAATTATAGCATTCAGTCTAACAAAGAGGCCCAAGAATTCCAGGTCTACCTGAGTTTCATAATGAGTTCTTGTCCCATGACATCTTTCCCCTAAAATAACAGCATGGAATGCTGCATGAAGTTTCTTCTGTAGGAACCTTGACCTCATATCTTATGAAGCAGTTCTCAAGGCCTCAAAAACTCTTAAAGGCCCTACTTGTTTATGCTGTCATGGTTCTTTACTGAGTTGTGATCTTGCTAACTTTCTGGATGTTTAGACCTTCAGACATACTTTTTTTTGTCTGGTATTTGCATGTCAAGTATCTGGGATGATAGACACTGGCCACTACAAATCAGAATTTGACATTTCTTCTTAGTTTTCTAGTTCAAATTTTAGTTCTTTCTGACAACCATATAGATAGCTCAGAATAGTTTGTAGGTGTTGTCAAAAAGATATTCTAGCGAGGCATGGGTGGCTCATGCCTGTAATCCTAGCTACTCAGGAGGCTGAGATCTGTGGATCACAGTTCAAAGCTAGCCCAGGCAGGAAAATCTGTGAGACTCTTTTCTCAAATTAACCACCAAAAACCAGAAGTGGTGCTGTGGCTCAAGTGGTAGAGTGTTAGCCTCGAGCTGAAGATCTGAGGGACAGCACCCAAGTCTAGAGTTCAAGCTCCACAACCGCAAAAAACAAAACAAAAACAAAAAACAAAAAAGGTATTCTAGTTCACCATAAATTGCTAGTTAGACTTTCTGCAGGTAGGAGCACTGGGGTCCGAGAATTCTTGCTCTGCTTTCTGATGTCATGCTCAGAGTAGTTCAGACTTATATTCTGAAAATGCACTTATATAATTTTCATACACATGTTTTCATTACATTTTTTGGCGTTCGCACAGTCAATGCTTTTGAACAGGCTGTACTCTAATTTTAACTTTTGTGATCAACTATGGTTTTAGTTATACTTAACAGCTTTGGGGGATATTATACATGCTGAGATGATGTGTAAGGTGTCATAGTACAATCTTCATGTGCATGTGAATTGGAAAACAGTAGAGAATAGGGACTCCTACAATGCAATTTCTCGGTCTGGTTTCAGCACCTTGGCCAGAGCATTGAGCTTCAGAGTATTTTATATATTTTGTATACCTTAGCCTTAGCAGAGTAGTCATTGCCCCGTAGACCAATAAATATATAGACAAAATGAATCACAAATGGCAACAGCACCAACTATCATAATTCTGTAAGTATCAACTAAAGATTTCATACTGTTCAGATTAAATAAGCATAAATTAAAAAAAAAAAAAACTAATCGATCCACAAGCTCTAGTCCTGAATAAAATATCAAAGGGCATGAATCCAAAATCCATACTTCGTATTATATGTGGACAGACTTTTGCTTAAGCTATTTGCCCTGCAGAAAATTTATTATAAACTAAATTTCTTATCAGTGAAAATATACCTGCAAAAAGCTATCTTTCTAATGTACTGCTTTACTTGTTAAAGCTTATTGGAAGCCAGTATTCTACATCTACACAGAATCTAAGGAAGCTTATTCTGGCATTAAAATGAAAGAAATGGCTAGGCCCACTTGTCATCCTAGCTAGGCAAGAGGCTGAAATCTGAGGATTTTGGTTCAAAGCCAGCTTGGAAAGGTAAATCCAGGAGACTCTTATTTCTTTAATTAACCACTCAAAGACCCCACGGAGACTTGCCTCATGTGGTACAGTGCTAGCCTTAAGCAAAAGAGCTCAGAAACAGTACCAAGCCCCTGAATTTAAGCCCTAGTATTGGTACACAAAAAAGAAGATAATAGATGATGATATTCTAGTGCATATGTCATTATTTGTTTTTGTTGGCACTATAGAGATTTGAATTGAAGGCCATGTACTTGCTAAGCTGGTGATCTACCACTTGACCCACACCATCAGCTGTGTTCTATTCTTATATGAAAATGACCCATTGCAACAATGAGATTTACAAGATGTTATGTCGAAAATGAACTTTACAACTTTGGCGTGGGGGGGGGGAGAGAGGAGATAGGAAGGGATGGGAAGGTGAAACAAAGGAGGAGGCAACAATGCTTGATAAGGAATGCACTCATTACCTTGCCCATGTAATTGTAACCCCTCTGTACAGTATTTTCACAATAAAAAATAAATAAATAAATGGAATTTAAAAAAAAGAAAATGTTATGTTATGATCACCACTGAGCTTTGTAGCATACCATCTGACATCTGACCATCTGACAATCTAAGCTTGTATAGCCTACCATCTGATCATGTAACATAATTCTGATATCTCTTTAATTCGTTGACATGCATTTGCCATCACTTCAGACTATATCTTTTCGATTGTTAGTACAGGGGTTTTGAAGTCAGGGCTGTGCTAACATTGAAAATAATTATAAAGAAAGATAATATGATGATTGCCACAATTCAAGGAGACAAAATTATTTTCTAAGTAAAGATGTAGGACTCAATAGTAGAGAGCTAGACGAGAGAGTAGATGCCCAGATGTATTTTATATACTATTCTATTTTGGTTGAAGTCTTGGAGAGTAGGGGCAAATTACATAGATCAAGGTACATGGTAAGAACACAAAAAAGTTTAATTTTTTTTTGGGGGGGGGTCCGGTCGTGAGGCCTGAACTCTGGGCCTGGGCGCTGTCCCTCAGCTCTTCAGCTCAAGACTAGCGCTCTCCCACTTGAGACATAGCGCCACTTCCGGCTTTTTTCGTTTTGCTTATGTGGGGCTGAGGAATCGAACCCAGGGCCTCATGCATGCAAGGCAAGCGCTCTACCACTGAGCCACCTTCCCAGCCCCAAGAATCTTAATATTTTTTGCCTGCTTTCTCTTTGAGATTCTACAAGGAAATTATGTTTCAGTCTCCTTCTTTTACAGATAAGTAAACTCAACCCCTTTCATGAATTGTGTCTGTGAAAGATTGAAATTGGGGCTATGTTCATTTTACAATATGCTAACTGCTAATTCTGCTTCTGTAAACCTGCTTGCGCTAACACTGACTCTTCCCCTCCCAGAAATAAGTTAAAAAGTTACAAAGTCCAGATGCAGGCCCAGGGACAAGGTCTGCAAACATAGGTAAAGAACAAAAGAGTATGTTCTTCTAAATTCCTGTTTAGAAACTCTCAGCAAGGGGCTCAAGACAAGGACCATCTGGAGAGCCCAGCAAACTAAGTCAAATGTCAACCAATCACGAGCCTGTAACTATGTGGACTCCCCACCCAGGGAAGCCTCCCCCTAGAGAGCCAACCAGTTTACCACTAGTGTTACAAGACTTCCCACACAACAAAATGATTGCTGGAGTATATGATAATTTTTAACCTGAGCCAATCCTGGGGAGCCTGGGGTCTTATGCTAATCCTGTGGTTTTTGTCTTTAAAAGTGCCTGTAACCACTGCTCGGGGCTTCCAGTCTGCCTTGGACAGGGAGCCCGTTTGTGCAAACGCCTAATAAACTCCTCTTGCTTATTGCATCTGCTGGTTTGGAGTCTTGGTTCTTGGGGTGCCCTCCCGTTGAAGAAAGCATCCCAGTGAGTCTGGGGTCTTTCATCTGTCTATATTTTCAGGCACATAAAATGATACAAATACATGCCCCCATGGGCGTTCAATCATTGTACATTATAAATACTGTCTTCCTTTTGTTTCAATCAGTGGACTCAATATTATTGCATTTCCTATAGTAATTTACAAAATTACACTTTTCTTCTCCATATTTCTTGAAAATCTGTCTCCGTATTCCTACGTTAACATTTTTTGCAATATTTACTCAGGTGGAAAATGATATTTAAATTTTAATGAATAAATTTTGCAATTAAGTTAATGAATTAATTTATTACTATAATTAAGGTGTAGCAATACATAAGTCAACAGATAATAGAATTAATTTAAATAAATAATGATGTATACAACTTCCAATGGTTTTGCTGTCATCATTTTATCAAGAAATAAAATGGCTCACTCCTGTGTCCTTTGCCTAAACATCTAGTGAGTCACTCAGCCTTTTTTTCTCTTCCATTGTATTTACCTGAAATTCATTGATTTGGAAGACTAGAAAGTCATCATGTATTTACTGACATGACCACCAGTCCTTTCCTTTGCTTTTGATCTACATTTATGTTTTCTGCAGTTTGTCTGGATTTAGACATAAAAAGTCACATGGTCTCTTTCCCAGCTCTCTTTCCCAGCTCTCTCTTTCCCAGCTCTCTCTCTTTCCTAGCTCTCTCTCTTTCCCAGCTCTTTCCCAACTCTCTTTCCCAGCTCTTTCCTACCTCTTTCCCAGCTCTTTCCCAGGTCTTTCCCAGCCGCGTGGAGGGCCAACATGGCCTGGTGCCAGTCAGATGATGAATAAACCTACCCCTTACCTGAATACTATGTGTGTGGTGCTGTTCTTACTCGGCTACCTCTTTTTAAAAACCTAACATAAATGGTGCCGAAATCCAGGAAGGGTTTAAAGTCAGGATAGGTGGAATTCCTCTCCGTTTTTTTTGTTTGTTTTTTCCCTTTTTGCTCTGAGTTTTGACGGCCTTTTGCAAACCCATCTGTCTGCTGCAGACACAGCACATCAATACCATTGCTGGCCTTCACATCCACGTCCACACCACTTCTCTACTCCGATGAGTGAATCTACTCTCTACAGTTCTCTGTTGCTCAGTCTCTGTACAGACCTGGCACCATGCCAGAGAGCTCCTACAGTCTTTAGCCGAAAGGCTGGTCACCTCTGAAGCCCAGGATGCTTGGTTTTGGGGGTTTGGCCATTTCTCTCTAGAGGGCTCTGGGGGAAGTCAGGGCGCCACTTCTGCCTGGTCAGCTCTCCTTCACTCACCAGACTGACTCTCCTACTCATTTAATGGGGTGCTATGAGTCACGTCGAGCCGTGAAACCCCTTTGAGATGCGTGCTGCGCTCCCTGGAAAGCCCGAGCGCCTCATTTTTATGCCATTCTCAGATTTAGACAGTTTTTGCCACTGCAATGTTAAATGGTCAGGTAAATGGTCTGTTTACTTTCAGGCTCTCTTTGCTCTCTCTGCCAATCATGTCCAGCTTTCCCTATCTCTCCCTTCCTCTTTTCTACAACTTTTTGGCTTGTGCCCTGAAGAGTGCGATGCAGGCTGGGTCCCCTCTAGGTTCCCTCTCAAAGGCTAGCCATTCTAGGTTTGAAAATTGTCAGTTTCCATTTGTTTAGGTTTTCTTCGCATTTTTTCAGAAATTTGCTATCTTGAGTTCACCATCTTGGCCACATGGTGGGTTAAGGGTTTGGCCCCATCTGACCCTTAACCTTCCACCAAGCTTACTACTCCATCCATCTGTTCTAAGGTGCCTTGCTAACAAGTTGCTCTTTTCACAGGCCCTGGTAACTGAGGCCCAACCATCTGATGTGCTTTGTTAGCAAAGATGTCTAAACATTGTTGTCAAAAATTTTAGGTTTTCAGTTTTGCCTTTTTTGTTTTCTGTTGTGTATTCTAGTAGTGACTACATGGTTCTAAAATATTGGGCATATCTGTGCTAAAATTCTCATCACATCTAATGAACTTTGTCATTGCAGAATATTTCTTGGTTAATTCTTGATAAGGACTAGGTAAGCTCTATTCTATTTGATCTCCTTGTTGCTTTAATTGAAAATAATAAAGGTTTTTCATGTCAAAGATTACAATTCAAAGCCAGCCCGGGCTGAAAAATCCCTAAGACTCCATCTCCCAACTAACCTGCAAAGAGCCAGGCTGGAAGCATGGCTCAAGACTCATCTGGAACCAGCAAACACAGCAAGTGGTACTATAACTCAACGTGGTTCAGTGCTAGCCTTGAGCAGAAGTGTTCAGGGATAGTGCCCAGGCCTTGAGTTCAATCCTCCTTGAATACCAACTGGGACAAGCCATCCCAGCAACAAGCACCTACACTCAGCCTGTCTGGGGAACTGTGGGGGGTAGCAAAGATGGCCCTGAGAGGAAGTTGAGTGGGCAGAGCTGGATTTGTTCAGGTTCAGTGTGTAAACAACTCATGGAAGCTTAGGTGCATGTTAAGGTGTGGCCTTTCAGTGATTGGTTGATCCCATTTCCTCTCCTCCCACGCAGTCTTTTGCTTTAAAAAGGGGATGCTCCCTGTTAATAAACGAGTTCCAGCTTGACTTGACTCCCCGCTGAGTCTGATTGTCTCCTGGGCTAAGGGAGGCTGGGGAATGGCACTTAGCACTTACCTCTCCTCGGACCCTGTCTGTCCAAAGACCGCCGAAGACCCGACAGGGAACAAGGGACCATGGAGAGGAGTAAGAGAAGATGATGTCACATCAGCAACTTTGTACCTGCCCTTTCAAAATTAACCAGAGCCGGAGGTCAATAGAAGTAAGAAGCCTGCCCATCTAGTGTCCATACCTGTCTACCTATTAACTGGACAGGAATTCTATTCTTGCCTTTGTTACCTGACTTCTCCTCTACCTTGTCACCAGATAGGGACATTTCTACCAACATTTTTCAGGCCCAAGTCCTTCCTCTTGCCATTTATTTGCTCTCTAGCATTCTTTTTCCAGCCCCTCAATGCCTCATGAGAATTCTCCAGACTTCATCTAAGGACTCATGCCACTAAGGGACAGCTGCTGCTGCTCACTGCCTTCTCTAGGAAGGGACCAAATCCCAGCCTTTTACCCCTATTGTCGATGCCCCTTGTCACCAGGAAGTAGCCAGAGAGAATCCGTGCCCTATTTCATGATTATTAAAAGGCTGGAATGTAAGGTCCTCTCCTGGATGGTGAGCAGACTCCACCCTCCTCGCAGCAAAGTCTCCACCCAGTACCTGCGTTACCTAGGCAACTGGCACACCTGGAAGAGGTCACATCTGCATCCGTTGAGGTCACATCTGAATTTGATGTGGCCACACCCTTCTCTGCCTATACCCTAGATAAGGCCTACCCCAGGCCCAGACGCTCTCTTTCCCAGCTCTCTCTCTTTCCCAGCTCTCTCTCTTTCCCAGCTGCGTGGAAGGCCAACATGGCCTCATGCCAGCCAGAATGATGAATAAACCTACCCCTTACCTGAAAAAAAAAAGTCACATGGTGATTGTCCTCTGATTTTCCCTTTATTCCACTGTTTTCCATCCCACTATTTATTGTGTATGTTAATTTGCGTTTTTCATTTTATGTATACTTTTTTATTAGTTTCATAAAATCAAGGAAAAGTTAGATTGTCCTTTTACAATTTAATATACATTTCAAAATTCATTTTACTTTGTATATAAAAACTAAAATATAAAGCTCATAAATTAATATACATATATAAAAATTTTTAATTTTGAAAAATCCCTTATAAAACTTTACTTTGAGGATGATTATTAGAACCACAAATACTTATCAATGTTTTTGGCATGGAAAAAAAGCCTTGATTTATCAGGAGCCATGGCTCATGCCTGTAATCCTTACTACTCAGAAGGCTGATATCTGAAGATTATGGTTCAAAAACAGCCCAGATAAGAAAGTCTATGGGACTCTTAACTCTAATTAACTACCAAAAACAAAACAAAGCAAAAAAAAAGTCCAAACATAGAGCCCTAGCCTTGAGCACAAAAGCTCTGGGACAGTATCCAGGACCTGAATCCTGAATTCAAGCCCCTGGACTAGCATTTAAACAAAACAAAACAAAACCATTTATGACCAACTGAAACTGAATCTCCCATCAAGAAATATCTTCCGGTGAACTAGCTGGAAGCTCAGTGGTAGAGTATCAACTTAAGAAGTACATGAATCTGTGTTCAAATCCCAGTATTACCAACAAAAGAAAATTAGAAAGTCTGCATGCAACAATGGTTAAGTTTCAAAAATAAAACGAAGCCTATATAAAATATCACTTAACAAAAATCACTGCTCTTAAAACTACAATATTTTTAGAAGCAATGTTGGGAGATCAGTTTACTTTTGCATCCTAAAGGTACAGTGCACTCCCATTTTTAAGTTATTTCATAAAATATAATCCATGGAAATATGAGCATACTGGCAATGCATCTATAATGAACAATTAATGAAGACTATTTATAAAATGAATTACTCATCCCAAAATTCAAGATGTTTACCAATTCATAGACTCAGCTGGAATTTAAGGATCTCTAGGAATTTTTATCTCAAAAATAAAATTCTCACTCTATTGATGGCAGGAATTGTTAGGTTAAATTTCTAAGTGAGCACCTTAAAATAACCAGTTTGACCACGATTTTTCTGAGTTTTGTTTCAGCAGACAAGAGTCATGAGGAAAACAGATTTATCAGTGATTTAATAGTACATGCCAGATTTTGTGCCCTGAAGTAACAAAATAGTCAAGGATAAAATTCTGAAGATTGTCTTTCTAGTCATTCCACTCTAGGGTCTGTTGAGGGTTTTGAGGGAGGTTTCTCTAGTCAATATGAGCCCAACATGGAATAGTTATTGCTTGTGTAGATTAAATATTGAAAATTATAAGTTCTAGGATTATTTTCTTCTACTATTTATGACTACACTCTTACAAGTGTAAATAATTTACACAAAGCAACTGTGGTACCAAAATGCAAACAGGGAAAATATGTATATCAAAAGTACAAGAATATTCATATATATATATATAAAAGAAAATTGAAAATAACATTCATCCTTGGAAAGCAATGTTTGGATTGTTATAGTCCTATAGAAAAATATGAAACAATTGAAAAAATATACTGTAGACTTTGGTTTTGTGTGCTAGTCAGGGGCTGGGCATTTTTTCTGAGCTTATTTACTCAAGACTAGTGCTCTACCACTTGAACCACAACTCTACTTCTGCCATTTTTTTAAGCACTTTAATGACATAAGAGTCTCATGAACTTTTCTGTCCAGGATGGCTTCAAACCATGATACTCAGATTTCAGCCTCCTGAGTAACTAGGATTACAGGTGTGAGCCACCAGTGCCATTAGAGAAAAAACTATGCATATATATATATATATATATATATATATATATATATATATATGCCTTAGCAATATATATTCATGTATATGTGCATTTTTCATATATAGGCTTTATATATTTATTTTGTGATTTATGACATGGCAATAAACCAGTGATCATTGCTGAAGATGCATAGTACATTTTTTTACATTTTTGTACATTTTGATTATTAACTATAAATTTGTTCTACTTCATCTCAAAAAACCCTCTCCAGTTTTTCTGTTCTAGTTGTTTTTCATTTTCTGTGATCACTTTTGAATGTTTTCTTGAGACATCCCAACTAATTAGAATGTAAATTAATTGGATTGAACTAGCTTTATTTTCCCCTTGGCTGATTTCAACTTTGCTGTGATGAATTACCCTTTCTATTTTGAAGTCAATATAATGAATATTAGGTGAGTTCTGTCCATGAATCTAAGTCCAGGTGAGTGTTAAATTTTACTAATTAATTTGAATAGTCTGGTACTTTTATAACCAATCCTTCTCCCTCAGTGGGTTAATCTTATATTTCAAGGCTCTTTGGAATAGACAGATGATCCAATCTTGACACATGCCTTCAGCCTTTTTTTTTTCTTCAGTGGGACTTGAACTCAGAGCCTGGGCTTTGTCCCTGAGCTCTTTTGTTCAAGGAGAGCATACCCCACTTCTAGTTACCTGGTGCTTACTTTCTGCCAGGACTGGCTTTGAACTGTGATCTTTAGATCTCAGCCTCCTAAGTAGCTAGGATTATGGGCCTGAGCCACCTACATCTGGCAGCCTTTCTTGTTTGTTTGTATTGGAACTGGGGCTTGACCTCAGGGTATTGCATTCTCACTTGGCTCATCATTCAAGGTTGGTGTTCTACTACTTAAGCCATACATCCAATTATACCTTTTTATTGGTTATTTGAAGAAAAGAGTCTCATTAGTTATTTGAAGATAAGAGTTTCAGGCAGAAAAGAACCCAGTCCCTTCTGAGTAGGTAAGATTATAAGCATGAGCCACCAACATCTAGCTGGCTTATCTTTTAACTGATTATCTTTGGTTAAAATATTCTATCTTTGGTTGAAATATTCGAGGACTACATCCTTTGCTTCAACTTTCCTTCCAGTTTAGCATTTGTCACTCTAAAAATTTCATAGTATAGATGTAAATTATGTGGTAACTCCCTTTGTGGGATACAGTTGTGAAATCTTCCTCAGGCCATGCAGAACTTCCCTATGGCTTTGGTTTTTCATGTCGTTTCCTGGACCTCTAATCCCAATTTGGTGCCAGGTGTCAACTCTGCGGTCTCTTTTTGCTCATACCATTTCCATAGGACATGGGTGGGATAATGGAAGGTGAAGCTGTCTCAGATGCTAACAATTTCTATCACACTTACATAACACCTGGAATCCTTGTATCATGAGCAATGTTGGGCAACCAAGGTATTCTACTTTGTTGCCAGAAGTCTAGTCCATGCTACTGCAGACACTCTGAAGAAAATCTCCAATCCCTTTATCTTGTCATTTTGAACCCTCATAGCATTTCTCCTTTTTTTGATAAATAAGTTTTTTTATTGTGAAAATACCGTACTGAGGGGTTACAATTACACCAGCAAGGTAATGAGTACATTTCTTATCAAGCATTGTTGCCTCCTCCCCTTACCATCCCAGCCCTTCTCTCCCCACCCCCAATCCCTGCCAAAGTTGTAAAGTTTGCTTTTTGACATAACATCTTGTACATCTCATTGTTGCAATGGGTCCACCTATATCCCTATTTAAACAATTTGGTTTTTTTTCCTTCCCCTCCCCAAATTATATCAAATACAGTGAAAACAGGGGTTATACCCAATGTCCCTCGGTAGATGAATGGATCAAGAAAATATGGTATATATATACAATGGAATTCTATGCCTCCAACAGAAAGAATGACATTGCCCCATTTGTTAGGAAATGAAAAAACTTGGAAAAATTATATTCAGTGAAGTAAGCCAGACCCAAAGAAACATAGGTCCCATGGTTTCCCTTATTTGCAATAACTAGTATATGTCTGAGACAAGCAGAAACAGTCAGATAAGTTGATGTTAGGTGAAATGAACCCCAAGATAAGGACTCAAATGGTTTTTCATTCTTGCTATTGTTTCTAACATATTTATAAGATGATTTCTTTGTTGCTTTGTATATCCCTCCTTCTTATATGGGAAGGAGGGTATGGTAGCTTTTCTTTCCTTGTGTATTCTTTTTTTGTTTATTTGGGGCGTTTTTTTGGTCAGTCATGGGGCCTGAACTCTGGGCCTGGGAGCTGTCATGCAGCTCTTCATCTCAAAGCTAGCGCTCTAACACTTGCGCCATAGCATCGCTTCTGGCTTTTTTCTGCTTATGTGCTGAGGAATTGAACCCAGGGCCTCATGCATGCAAAGCAAGCATGCTACCACTGAGCCACCTTCCCAGGCCACCCTTGTGTATTCTTAAAGGATGATGATCACTATATTTCTCTAGTCCTCAATGTGTATAAGGTTTTCAAATAAACACTAAGACTGAATGCTTATAAAACAACTTACCTTTGGAACATCCACAGTGTTGAATTAATCATAAGCAATTCAGAGCATATCTAAAAAGAAATCTATGCAAACTTGACAAATTTACTAATTTCTAGTGTAAATAGATCAGAAAGATCAGGCTATATCTGAAGGAAATAAATGATGGGCTTATGTTATTTTCTTCACTATTGTATTCAATATATATTACTTTCTTTAGTATTAAAGAACATTCATGAAAAGCTGTATGTTGTGTCTTATTGTAAGACATTTCTATGGAATAGCATTAATATGTACTTTATTTTATAGAAGCCTCTTTAATGTACTGGGCTGGTTAACATCCTTTACATAATTCTCCATACTTTTCTCAGAGCAGCTTCTCTTCATCTTTTCCTTGTACCTTCACCTGTACTTGTTGCTATTTTAGTTTCATATCCAGTGAATCTCTCTCACTTGCTATTTGCTATTGTATCATTTGCTATTTCTCCTCCATTCAACACTCTATGTCTAAATCATACTTTAAATATAATAGGAGAAAAATGAGCATTTGCTGAATTGAATCAGTAGAAATAAGTACAGTAGATTTGTTCATTTTTTGAATTTGTTAGCTGTGTCGTTTATGAAATGTGATTTTTTTTCCACTTGAAAATTCTAGTTGAAGCAGGCTTTCTTTACTCTGTGTAGAAGCTAAGGCTAAATAACAGGCTCTTAACATATGCTTGGGCTTTAAACTTTCTAAGATTATCTCACAATATTGTAAGTTGTGTAGGGCAAACCTTCTTATCACCATTTTACAGGTCTATACACTAGACTGAGCCAGATCAAATTAATTCTGACTTCTTGCAGAAGTGCTACTGAAGAAGTACATTTGTTTTGACTACTGACTTTTTCCATCCATTTCACAGGAAAGGAGGGTAAGAATCTACATCCTGGTCTAACAGACGCTAATAATACAGACATTAATAATGGCTGCAGATACTAAACTATCTTTGGGAAACCCACGTCCAAGATCATTGTAAAGATTTATTTCCATTCATCAGAATGCTAGTCTAGATCCCAGGTCCTTTTGAATTCTATTGTGGATAGCAGGATGTGTCTCTCCTTCCCTCCCCCCTCCTACCCCCCCCCCCCCCCGCTCATGTGCACACAAAAAAATCTGATCCATCTACTATCATTTCAAAAGAAGCAGCATATGAATTAAAATTATTGTATAAATTTGAGAGAAGACAGTGGAAGAAGTCATAGTACACAAAGGCATAGAAAGAAAAGGCTAAGTCTGTGGCAATATGGTGCTCTAACTCCCAACGGAGGCTGTGATACCTAGGCACAGCTCACCTGGGAAGCAGGGCCATGGAGGACTCTGTGCAGATGCCACTTTCAGGTTTCACTCCACATGCCTCTCCTGGGAGCCTGAGATGGAAGAGGAAGACCAGCTTCTGTGATGTGACAAATATCAAGAGATCCAAACAAGTGGAGGGTGTGATTTTGGCTTCTTGCCTGATTGTAAGGAAGGATCTTGTGTTCTCATGACACACTCATTAAAGAGCTTCTCTTTCTCACAGCATCAGTGCAAATGGAAGGTCCCAGGAGAACATTACCTTTAGAAAGCTCCTGGAGTAGCTGAGCATCGTCCCAAAGGGGCTATACACACTTCAGGACTGTCTTGAATGAGAAATTACCATGAAATGCCCTTTCTGTGCCTCATTATTTCAAATGATCAACCTGGCACTGAAATAAAAGGAAAAATATATATATATACTATGCCCTTGAAAAGAAACTTTTCACTCCTGATTTCTAAAGAGAAGGTAGAGAATGTTCCCAAATGTGCTAGAATGGATGGGTTGATCCGCGTTACTGCGTATACTCACAATTTCACTTTCCTTTGGAGATAAACCTAAAGGGACCTGACAGAAAAAACGAAATTGTGTCAATGCTTGGACAAATCTACAAAGAATTTTCTGTATGAAGAAGAAAAGAAAGTTACTTCCATGACAATTGTCTCTCATGAGACAATATTGCTATCTTAGAAGGATGGAAGGGATGACATTGATACTGCACTCACAAACTGACATTGGATGAAAACTTTTTTGTACACCTACTTAAAAATATATATTTTTAAAAAAACACTGCTGCTTTAAGATTTATTAGCAAAAGCCATTGGGAAAGAAAACGCTCTCCCTTTTAGTATGTTGACATTTTTAGTTAAAGAAGCATATGGGTGTTTCTCTCAGTGAGGATTCCTTTTTGACACTTTGCCATTCTATGCTCCTCAACCCAAAAATGGGAGGATGAATTTGGTCATGTGAACATTCTCTGAGCAATGACAGGATCACCGAGCTCTAGAATATACTTTGGTTGAAAGTTAAAAAAATTTCCCCTTTTTTTCCACAACCTCTATATCTGAGTTTTTGGTCATTGGACTAAATATAAATTACCAGTTCCAAATTAGTGGTCATTATACGTGATAGTGGAACACATCCTATAGAAACATTAGGCTCAGCCTTCTCATCTTCCAATCAAATTAAAAATACCTATGACATTCTAATAAAATGTTTTCAATGACTTATATCAACTGTAACCATATTAAGAGATCAGTTAGCGTGAGGGAGGGTTATGTGTAGTTTTCTCCAAGAAAGAAGAAACATCAAATAACTCTGAAATTTAAACAAAACCTAGATAAATTCTAGTTAATCCATGTTTGGTAAAAGAAGAATCTCTATGTGGACAGGGCCATTATTCGCCTGATTTGGAATCATAAACTCTACTCTCTTGCCATTCTTCATCCCCAGTGGATACATGACCTGAGACATGAGTGGTTCCACAGGAATCCTGTTCAGAATTTTTATTGCAGCCAACCTAACCTGTTCATAATTCCCCATGTCATAACTGATCATTCTGAAACATTTAACTGAAGCATTATTCATGTAGGGAGCATTATAAATAGGAAGTACAGGGAGAATATGAACACAAACCCAGGCAGTATTTTATGAGATATAATTTTCTTTCTTCTTTTTCGGCCTTTTTTTTTTGGTAGTACTGATGTTTGAATTTGAGGTCAGACACTGTGCAAAGCACATAGTCTAGCATTTGACCCATGCTTACAGGCCTGTGCTTATTTTTCATGTAAAGTCCCCAATTTTTCTCCCAACTAACCTCAGAATGTGATCCTCTTATCTAAGGCCTCACAAGTAGTTGGTACCAAAGAAGCTTCCCACCACATCCAGTTTATTGAGATGATGATGTCTCATTAACTTTTTGCCTGGGTTGACTCCAAACTATGACCCTCTCAATCCCTGTCTTTCACATAGCTATGATTAGAAGTATAGTTTGCTATTCAAAGTCACTGCATTTTCCCCCTTTTAACTTCTGACATGTCTTTGGGTGGTAAATGCTTTCTTAGTACCACTAAGGAATTCATTTCCAATCATAGCTTTCCTATAATATCAGTTCAGATCCCTGGCAACTCTCCTTGAACACACAGATCCAGCCATTCTTGGAACCATGACTTAGGAGACTCGTTTCCTCTCTCTGGTTAAAGATGTTTATGCTTCTCTCACTTAAAAGCTAGTTTAGTTAGGTTAATTTTACCAGCCTCTATAGGGGGACACAGGCTGTATCTATTAATTTATTACTAATTTACCCATTCAATGAAATGCATATTTTTATGACATAAAAATTTTCACATGTGGGTCAAGAAAACTTCTTTTTAGTTCATTGCTCCATTCACTGAAATATGTTTCAAAATAAGGGCCAAAATAAAAATAAAATATTCTGTCATTAATTTATTAGCCATAAATTCATTATAAACCAACTCACATAATTACCAATATTTCAAATCACAAGGAAATCATATTGTTTAAAACATTTAGTATTAAATTATGGTTTACATTTGTAAAATATCCAATATGAGAATTAAAACTGAATGTTTATGTTCTTATAAAAAAACAGACAGATAAAAATATAGAAATATAATTACACCATATATTTGTAGTTCACAAATCAAGTCTATTTGGTTAAATTACATATAAAAAGGAAACTGAGGAACTTATCATTTAATTCTGAGCATCTTTTGGGAAACAAATAAATATACCATTTCTTACATGTACTTCACAGATGAGAGATTAATATACCTAAAATATTTCCCTCAGAAACACAAACTTTATACTTTCTACAGTACTTGTGAGACAAAGGTCAGTTGATGCAGACACTACTTATGTTTTTTCTTTGAAATGTTCCTTTCTAATTCATTTTTGTTATCTTTAAGTAGTTGTATAAAGGTATTTTAATTCAACGTGTCAGTTTGTAAGTACAATACATATTGACCCATGTCATCTTTCCTATCCTTCTCCTACTACTCTCCTCTGTTTCCTTAATTCTGGTCAAAGAGAGCAATGCTTTGCAGTAATTCATATTATTTATCTTCAGTTTTGTCAGTTTTCAGTAATCAGACACATTAAATGTTATCTGTACTACTGAGACTTTCCATGTGCCCTTACTTTCCAGATTCTAGTGAGACACAAGCATGATTTAGTTTTAGAAGACATGTAACTATTTTAAAAGCTATCACATTTCACAAATTGATACTGGATTCCAATCTTTGTGCAAGGTTTGGTAAGTAAATTCTGTACCCATAAGGCACTTGACAGTTTAGGCCACCTAACATACAAGTGTGTCTTGGATGTGTCCTGGAGAGTCGAAGGCACCATCAATCTCAAAATGTTAAACATAACTGGACAAAGCATACTGAAAATAAACACACAACAGAGGTGCAAATGAATAGGATTATGGTTTAAACCCAGGAGAAGAACATTGATGAGAAGAAATTGTTATGCAGAATATTTTTTAAAAGTCTCTCACAATCACAGAAGTATTAATTTTCATTTCTCTATTTTTATCTTCATAAAATACTAATTATGGTTTGCTGAAAAATGTACAATCAAACCAAAAAAATGTTAGACCATATACTTCCAATTTCTCAAACATCAACAGAATGGTTTTCTACTTATAATTCCAGTGACTACCAAATGTTTGTAGGCATAATTACAAAAATATGTGGTAATTTTCTTCCATACTATTACTCATCATATAAGCCAAAACAAGTTATTATAATGTACCACACCAACGTGATATAATTTCATCCAGGCTTAGATGTAGTCTCATTTAAAAGCTCCCAAAAGTAATAACATTTTATGTGGCATTGTTTTGTGTACCAAATGCATTGTGCTAAGCAGAGTATCTCTTTGTAATACTTAACACATAATACAATATGGAAAGAATGGAAAATAACCATTTGTGCACTGATTAATTTCATTTTATACCTTGATTATTCAACTTTCAAAACTGTTACAGTACTTACTCAGTTCCTAGCATGGCAAAGTATTATCAATTCTTTAAAAAATGAATGTGTTATTCTAAAAAGAGGTACATTTTTACTCACCAGTGGCACAGATACTAGAATGGAAAGGGCACTTGACATTTATTTTTATTTTCTTAAGTAGAATGTTTTCCATTTTCTCCTAGTCATGAAACCATTCCAGAAACTAATATTAGTTATCCTCTTGGATCTACTTTCATGGATTATAAACCAAACAACTGTGATTTTTTTTTTTTTGCTCACATTACCAAAATAAGGCAAAGATCAAGCCACAATATAAACAAAGGATATATCTTTGTTACAGAGAACTCCAAAGAGCACATATCTAAAACACATTGTATCTGGATACTTACTAAGAGGACAAGGAAAGGTAAAAAACAAAAATGGAAATGGAGTTATACACGCTTAAAACATACATGCTCACTTTTATGTATAATTTATTATAGAAACAGTGAGTATGGGAAATGACAAAGAAGAAAACTAACATGAAGACTAAATGTTTTTACTTTAGGAAGAGAGAAATCTATGTTCAGATGCAAGTTATTCTAACACACAAAATATTGAGCTTGTGCTAGGGAATGAATACTGTGATCAGATCAATAATTTTCCATATTAACTGCAAATGGCTCCTACATTTCTAAAAACTGTATGTGACGTTTAGCTTGATTAGCACTAGGGTGACCATATTTGGAGTAAAGCTGATGGGATTAGGACCCCATTTTTAAAATACTTTTGATCACCTAGCAAAAATTTCTAGATTCTGCAGCTGGGAAAAAGACTTTCACATAAAGGAGATGGTGTTCTGTAGACCACAGCAGATCAATAGTTTTTGGAATCATGACTGTGGAGAAAATTGCTAAATTATTTGCATGTTGTCACCACCTCCTATCACATGGCTTGGTACAAAGTAGATAGGAGGTCTCCACACACATGGGGAGAATTCATCACTGCAAGATTGCATGCACAAGTGAGGACATGAATGTCTGAGGCAATGGTAGAGACCACCAGCAAGAACTTTGTCAGTCTCTGATAAACAAGCAAGTTTTGTTTTATTACCATAATTCTTCAGTAATGTTCTTACTTCAACCATGCTGGCTAAAGAAACAATGTCAGGTGCCAATGGAAATGTATACATCATGGAACATGTTAAAGTAATGTTAATTCTGCTGAAGGGCTATCACTTACCAGTTAATGCTTATGAGTTGCTCCACATGTTTTAAGAAATGCTTGGCCAAATTGGCTATTATGAGACACTTATATCATAGACCCACTTAGGTGGAAATAATGTTACTACATCCACATTGTGTCTTTGTTAGTGGATCTGCTCAGGTATCTGCTTCTACTCCGTCTCAGCTACTGGAACACTCAGTAGCAGTAGCTGAAGAACTAATAAGGTTCTAAAGGCAGGTTTGAGAAGTAGAGATTAATGGAAAATTTTTTTTAAAGAAAAGAAGAAAAGCCACTTCTAAGTTATTGGGAAAGTATCTGTATATGTGGAAGAAACCTACACACGATTGGAAAATATCATTTCAAGTACAAGGAAGAGAGAAGTGAACAGCAGGTGTGGCTGTGTAAGCAAATCAAAGGGTAGTTGAAAGAAGAGCAGACACCTCTCCTTGTGGGTTCCTGGAAGCCAATCCCAGCCAATCCCAGCCAGTTGAGAACCTTTAAAGTGGCAGAGGAAAGCCTGGGCAAAAGCTTCTGCGTCTCGCATGGTCTGTTCAAGTGTTCCTGGCAGTGCTTTGTGTGAGAAGAGGGACCCTATGGCTGTTTAGGGACCCAAGTAAATTTCCAGCCTCCTTCTTCATCTCGACGCACGAAGGCTTGTCCCTGGTGGAAGGAATGAGTTTTCACGTTGCAGTGAGGGCTCAGAGATGTGGAAAAGGCCATCTCTGTCTTGTTGGGTGACACATCAGCGGAGTGATAGGAAACAGTCTGGTGCCCCATGGGGGAATGTGGAAGTGGAGAGAAGTAGTGAAAATCTTCCCCTTGATGGGCAGTGCCAGGCAAGTGAGGGGCTCTTTCACTCGCATATTCCGTGGGGGGCTGTTCTTCCCTGGGGACATCCTCTGCAAACTGGGAGTATGTACTGGGGGCTCTTCTGGGGCGAGAGGAATGGGCACTGTAGTTAGCTGATTCGGCGTCATCAATGGTGTCAAGGTCTTTCAACCCAAGTGTCTGAAGAACCCAAGGGTCTACTGTGAGCCCAGGCTCTTCTTCACAGTGAGCAAACTCGAGAGAAAGGTTCCGCTTTGCACTTTTAGGATGGGGGCTCTCCGCAGAAGAGTATCTCTGCTCTTTGGTTTTTCTCTTCCCCTTTCTGAATCTTCCATAGACTTTGGAGAACTCATCTGATGACAGTAATTTCTGGAGAAGTGACATTTGAAAATAATACTTCCTTTAAATGTTTCTAGTTATCCTAATTCTTTAGAGAAAAATTGGCTAAATGCCTATTTTTTTATACAAAATGGAAACTGAAGGGATTAGTTTGGTGCTGTAGATCTATCTAAATCTATGTTGACACATTTTTTATGTGGACATTCTCATTATTATTTTACATCTATTGGAAAGTTGAAAGGACAAATGTTATCTTTAAGGTTTCCTTTCAAGGAAGTAATAATTAATATGATGTGACAATAATAGATCACATATTAAACTCTCGTTTATAAGCAAATAAATCACCACTGATTATAACTTATAATCCATTATATCCAATTTGTCATTGGATCTAGATGCTATTAAAATGTGTTTTGGAGAAAACTGAAGCACAGACCTATGTTGGAATTGCTGAGGATCCCTTATCCTAGATTTCAACCTCTGTCATGTAAATAAATGTGGACAGCACCTCAGATTTCAACACTGTAAACCACTGGCTTGCTCTATTTCCCTAAGAAATATGATCATATTATTTCAAACATTGGAAAGTTGAGACAAAGAGAGTTAAACTGCTTAACTAATGTCCATACTTTAATAGTGTATTTTTTATGGAGGAAGCTAGAGTCAGGAACATTGGTTAGTAAGATATGCTCCTTTTTCATCACAGCTAACTTGATGGTAAAGGAATCAAAGACAGCACACTCTCTGAAATGCTATATTCTGTAAAAGCAATGGAATACCTCATCAATTTAAGTTAAGCACTATCAAATAATGCAGCTTTTCTAGAAATATGATTTAAAAAATGATGACAGAAGCCATAATAACATGGATAATAACATGGAGGCAAATCTATACTAAAATATGCAAAACCAAGGAAACAAGAAAAAGAAGCTGTGGATGAACTATTTGTCCTTCAGTTTGAAATCACTAATTTGAAAATATAGGAGAAATGGAAGCAATAGAAAATGTAACTGAATAGCCAATCACACTTACTAGCACTCTGGGTTTTTTTGGGGTTTTTTTGTTTTTTTTTGTCGGTCGTGAGGCTTGAACTCTGGGCCTGAGCACTGCCCCTCAGCTCTTCAGCTCAAGGCTAGCACTCTACCACTTGAGCTACCGCACCACTTCTGGTTTTCTGGTGGTTTATTGGAGATAAGAGTCTCACGGACTTTCTTGCCCGGGCTGGCTTTGAACCGAGATCCTCAGATCTCAGCCTCCTAAGTAGCTACGATTACAGGCATGAGCCACTGGCGCCCAGCAACTAGCACTCTGTTTGAGGGAGATATTCAACATATATTTTAGCTCATCTATTTGCAACTAAAGATAACTGAAGCTCTAAATCAGAGTAGTTTAGCTAATATCAAATAATAAAAACTGAGGTTTTATGTATCTGATTTTCACTTTAGTATTACATTTATCTTTTTAATTTTTTATTTGGACTTAACATGCATTAGTAATGTAAGATTATACAAACATACATACACAATGGAATATTAATAAGCCATAAAGAAAAATGAACTTATGTCATTTGCAGGAAATTCAATGGAATTGGAGATCATCATGTTAAATGAGATAAGCCAAACTCAAAATCCAAATTGGCATGCTCTTGCCCATTTGTGGAATAGATGTAAAATGTTTACAACAAAAATTATAACAACAACAATAATGATGACTGGATGTGGACATAAATAGGGAACTGTGGAGTAGAGATCAGTGGGAGAGGGAGTCAGGAAAAGAAAAGAATATTAACTCTTCTTTTGATTAATATTTTTATCTTAATCAACCTCTTTTATAATGTCTGGGCAAAATCAGAAATCTACATATGTCCAAGAAATGATAAGAGAATTTTTGTTGTTGTTGTTGTTGAAGATATTGGTTCCTTAAGAAATAGTTATCCATCCTGGTAACCCATAGGAAAACATTGTTTGATATGCTTCTTTCTGTAATTAAGTTTTCCATGAAAGTTTTCCTTTCTCAAATCACGGCTCTGACCTTAGGAAAGACAAAAGATTATTACATACCTTGGCCTTTTCTTCCAGACATTTAACCAGAGTAGAACTCAAGTATTGTTTGAGGTGATTATTCTCTTCATGCAGTCGTGCTAGCTCTTCCTCCTTCTGTACCAATGTGTCTTGGAGCTGCAGAGGCAGACAATGGAAAGGCATTCCACTGTATTGACTCTGTAACTTTATAGTAATGCCACTGCTCCTTGGCCTCCTTAAACTTGATTCTTCTTCTGTTTGTTTTATGAACACAATTTCAAGGAGTCCTTATCCTCAGAAAACCTACATTAAATCTACAACCTCCCACCACTTGATTGTTCAGTTTTATGCTCTAAATTTTTCATTCATCACAAAGTATTTGAGGAGATTATATGACTTATAAAATTGTAACCACAGGATATCAGGTAGGTATGAAGGAAAATGAGCTACCTGCAATTGTTTAAATATAGAAAAAAAAGATATTTAGAAAAGGTTAGGTTGGACTCCTTGCTTGTTTCCTTTCTAAAACGAAAAATAAAATAAATGCATGTTGGGTTTCTTCCAGTCTCAGATTGATCTACTTGTATGCCCACTACATTAAATTATTAATGAACAACAATAAACAAAACACTCAAAAAGAAACAGTCATTGGGAAAACACAGTTACCTCCGATAAGACTACTCACCCCCTTCCCCCAAAAAAGCCAGAAGTGGAGCATGACTCAACTGGTAAAGCACTGGCCATGAGCAAAAGCAGCTCAGGCCCTGAGTTCAAGCCAAAGACTGGTACCAAAAAAAGAAGTAGCAGTGGAAGGTGGGGTGGGGCATGGAGAAGGATCAATATGATAATAAGGAAAGATGCCAGTGGAGAACACGTGTTGTGAGCATCTACACATACCTGCTTATTTCTGTAGAGCTGGGAGGATAGTTGAGCCTCTTCCCAGGAACAAGAGTCCAAAATAGGGAAATTTGAGTCACAGGATGATTCTATATAAAAGTGCAAATTAATAACAGAGAGAACACGTTTGTCATATGTGTACAATAGTAGTCAACTGATTTCTAAAAATCACTAGGCTCAATGATTTTTCTAAAAATACTATTGCTTTCTCAAGTAAAATAAAATATTTGAAGCTTTCAGAAGGAGAATGCCAGCTAGGATAGACAAATACTTATACAATATATGCCAAACTGGTTAAAAATTGCACTCCTTAAAAACTAAGTGAGCATGTCCTTCTATAAAATGAGGAGTCTGAAGATTAAATTAAGAAAGACCTCATCGACATTATGAATTCGTTCAAATCTGTATGGATCCTTTGTCTCCACTAGGAATACCATTGCAATTTCTCTTTGCCTAATTTTTCTTTATTTCAGGTACCGTAGCATTTGAAGATTCAGTGTTTGGTTCCAAAATCGAATCCTATTCCATAATGCTAACAGTTCCTTAGTGGTTCAAAAATCGAATCCTATTCCATAATGCCACCATTTCCTTAGCTGCTTTCTCTGCCTGCTAAATCTAATATATGGTATTTACTAGAATTCAACGTCATAGCACTTTTGAATCTTAAAATGTATTTATTTATTCATTCACTCTATTAATTCACTCCATGCTAGGGGTTAAACTAAGGGCCTGCCACATACTAGACAGTGGATCCTATTTCTTCATTAAAATTATTCACATCTTGCTTCTCTGAAGATCATTATAAAATAAATGATACCTATACTTGACCAGTTCCACCTGTTTGCACTGGTAATTCTGAGGCTTTTTCCAAGTTTTTTTTTTCTGCCATAATCAACAGTAAGTGATGTCATCAATCAGAATTATGTATGCTGAACTAGTTTACTTTTACTTTTCTCTCTCATTTAATACTATTCCGACCTATCTCCTGCTCTAATTAAATTCCTGTTATTGAAATAGATTTTTTAATTCCATTGGTTTGTTGGGTAAACACATAATAAAAATATGACAAAACAATGTTTGAATTGTTGAGCATTATTTTAGTTTTTGCTTATAATGAAAAGCTACAACTGAACAACTCTCCTATGATGTATATTTCTATATTTCTGAGTTTTCTGTTTCTCTTTCATAAACCCTCACACATACACAGATACAGATATACACACAATTGTAATGTAGAACCAATGTTACAGATACTTAATTTTGATGTGCCTGTATGTGTGTGTAGTGTAGGAATAGGAGGAAATTGTTTTCATTAATAGGCACTGATTCACTTATTCATTCTTGCTTTTCTCTCATACTCAGAAAAATCTCCTGAATTCCAGAACAAATGTTCCAATTGGTATCCTGACTCCTAATATTCCTGCTAATGCCTTGTTTATAAAACTTTGACCCAGACCTGAACTCTCTCAGTGAGTTGAGAATCTCATGGAACTGTCTAACATGTGAGAGAAAAATATTCCATGTTCACTACTTGGCAAGTCAAAAGCAGTAACTTCTAAATCCATAAAATTCCATCTTTGGGCTCACTTAAATTTCTTTAACATCCTACTTCCCAGAGTCCCAGGTCATTATGCTTTGCAGCCCTGGGGCTGGGAAAGAGCTCCAGGTCTACCAGGAAGGCAGAAGAGCGAACTTACCGGGTGCCTGTGGTGCTTGTTGGGGCTCACTGTTGTCCAGGAGACCAGCAGCCCAGAAAGAGACCCAAGTCTCCGTCTCCGTGGAAACGTCAACACTAGATTCTGACGTTGTAGTGGAATAGGGGCAATTATAGTTCTGGCCTCCTGCGAAATACTGGTCTTGGCAAGGCAGAATAGTATTCTGTGAAATCCAGGATGACAAGTAGGGGGTGGCAGAAGATGGGGTGTTGGAGATTTGAAGAGGAAAACAATTGTGACAAACATAAAGAAAATACAATAGTGACAAATAAACCATACAGGGAGCAAATATAAATTCAGATTGATTTAAAGTGTTTTAGTTATAAATACCAAAATAATCTTTTGAGCAAAATACAGATGAGTATTGAGTGGACAAGATTTGTAAACACCCAAGAGCATTCTCCATTGAAACATTTAGCTCACTTAAAGCGATCCAAGGATTAAATAAAAATAATTTGACTAGTGATTGAAGATACGAACAATATACAGTTTTCTCCAGAGACTATCCCAATGGAGTTTCTACTAACCTTTAAATACCAGAGGGGAAATGAAATAAACAGAATATGTCACCATATAAACTAACCTATTTTCACTTCTGATTCAGACTTGCCTGAATCCTTGTTTGATGATTGAAATGGATATGTAAGTATACATACACACATATGTATGTATTATGTATATATGTATATGTATCCCAGTTGTAATTAAGTCAATTTTTCTTCCAATTACTGGTAGCATAATATCACCCAAAGCAAACACCTAATTAGAGCTGTCAGAAGGAAGAGGTACAAAGACAATAAGGTTTAGTTCCCTTCACACACTCTCAAAGTTATTTTGCCACCCACTCACTTCCTGGCATATATCCTACACCGGGTTCTGATTCAGTGAACTCCCTTCAGCCTCCTACCCCCCATCTCCTCAGTCTTTCCAAATATCCAAGCAGGGGCAGGTATGCAATCTTCCTGAGTTAATTTATACAACAAATGATGTGTTAATGTTTAATCCAGTAGAAGCAAGTCATTTCAACAGAACTCATATTTGGATCAACTCTCTTTTGAATAGCATAGTCTTTTGTTGATTGAGGAGCTCCTTAGGAATAACAACAACAACAACAAAAGCACAAACAGGAGACATATAAGAAGAAACCCATCAAGTAAATGAAGTTACACTGTTCCTGCTCCCAAATGAGTTACATTTGGAAACTTTTGGTTCTGAATCAAGTACGGGTTGGGCAGTGCTGATGGAGGAAGTCCTGCCAACAGTTTATCTAGTGCTATTTTGTTTTACCCCTGAAAGCCTGTTTGCAGACTGCTTCCTGGATGCTATTATTGGAATCAGAGCTAACCTATTATGCAATTGCCACCTGAGAGGAAAAACAAACCCGAGGGCTCTCAGAGCAGCCCAGCCCTCTGGTGTGTTTGCAAATATGTGCATAATCTAGAGGAAGGGTGGTGTGAACTCTGAGTGCAGGTGAAGAGGTAAAGAAAGCTTTACAACCAGAACTAACAGAAAAAGAAAGGAGAGTTAGATGGGAGACGGAGGCAGGAAGGAGAGAGGAAGGAAGACCGACCAGGGTAATAAAGGAGGACCTGTTTTAATTGGTACATTAGCAAAGAAATCTTGCTAAGGTGGAATTTCTTAATAAATAACAATAAAAAAAAGTTCGTTCCGTTTCTGTTTCCTCCCTCCCGGTTTTGCAGCGGTCTAGCTATTGCCTGCTGCCCTTCACTTACCATCTTCCAGTGGAGGAAATCGCTGCAGGCACTGAGCCCGCACTGAACTTTTTCTTAAAGCCAGTGGGAGCTTTAAATGGGACAGAAAGCAGGGGCTAGGAGAGGTGAGTTCTAATCCATGAGATTAGAGGCTCAGGACTCCTGACCAGCGCTCTGATGTGGTACGAGGCTGTCCAACAGGTGAAGCGCGCTAAGAATCTACCCAGCCTCAGCCAAAGGTTCCAGTGTCTCCCGCATCTGGACCTCAGAGGTGTGGATGAGCTCTGGGCAGGGGCTATCTGATTGAGGCAGTATCCGCGAGTCACTCTCTGGCACTGAGTGTGCCTGGCCGCTTCGAAACCCGCGCGTGTGCCCGTCAGCTTGCACCTGAGGCTGGGCGTGGCCAGAGTCGGGCAGGGGGCCAAGTAGCCTGGCATTGGACCAAGCGGTTCAAGCCACCAGCTCACAGCAGCAGGCTGGATAGGGAGGGGAGAAGCAGGGCGGGGCGGGGGAGGGGGGGCAGGCAGATGAGCTCAGGTACCAGGGCATCCTACTCAGAAAAATCCCAACCCCAGATTTCAGGGACATGGGCGGCCCTTGAGGAAAGCCATCCAAGCTACCCCACAGTTAGTATTTTCTTGTCATAGATAATAAGTTACTATCCATCTGAGGCATAGGTTTTTAAAAAAGATACATTTCCCCCAGATTTTCAGAAAGGCGTGTTAAGTGTGAAGGTGACATTGAATCAGTTGTATAATGTTAAACTTCACATGAAAGAGACTTTTGCTCCCTACTGTCTCCAAAATGCCTGGGTAGGACAATTTGTATAACACCGAAAAATAAGCGCTCAATAAAGATTTGTGGAAAGAAGGAATTGAGCTATGCATTTATTTAGGAGCCGAAAGTACGTTTCTCTTTGTTGGACCACTTCACAAGTATTACTATACAAAAGGAATTCTTGCCATTAAAAATACTGTATGTTAATCCCGAAGCTGGCGGCTCATCCTATCATCCCTGCTATTCAGAAGGCTTAGATCTGAGGAACATGGTTCAAAGCCCACCTAGGCAGTCAAACTCTAGAGACTTTATCTCTAAATAACCAGAAAAAAAAAAAAGAGCAAGAAATAGAAGTGTGGCTGAAATGGTAATTACTATCCTTTAGTGAAAAATCTAAGGGAGAGCCAGAAGCCCTGAGTTAAGCCCCAGTATCAACACACACACACACACACACACACACACACACACACGTTAATATTCCTGAAAGTATGTAAATTACTTCCATTATTTCTCTAATACTTTGTTCTCTAATACTCTAATACTTTGGTGTTTTCTATCAGGCCTTATCAGAGGAGAAACAGGTGACATGTCATCTTTAAATGCTTCATCTGTCACTACATACCCACTTAACAGTTCAGTTTACCAAGGAAAGTAGGCAGAACAGCCAGAAGTTGAAGCCAACACTCCCTCTGTCCCTGTTTTCCTGGGCTAGGGGATGAAGCTCTGAGATTACGAAAACCAATCAGTGTGAATACAATGTAAAGTAGCCAAAGTCTTAAAACATTCAACTCCTGCTTTGCACAGGGCATTTGATTTCTCCTTGACTTCCTTATCGACACTCTTGTCATGGGCCTGGTTACAGAGTTGTATTCCACTCAAATCTGTATGTTAGAGTCTATACTTAGAGGCAAAGCTTTTAAAGAGGTAATTAATATAATTACCAATGTAAATTGAAGATCCAGCCTTTAAGGAAGTAATTAAGGTTAAGTGAGGTCAGTAGGGTAGAGGGCTATCTCAACAAAACAAAAAAAAAGAAGTTCTTATAGAATGAAGAGAGAGCAATTTAAAGAAAATCACCCCGAGGACACAGGGGAAAGGCACCTGTCTGTAAACCACGTAGGAAATATTCAGAGGGAGGGGGAAAAAGAAAATCTTTGCCAAGACCTTGAACCTAGGTCTTGAATGTCCAGCCTCTAAATAGCTTCAGTTGGTTTAAGGTCACTTCCTCTGTTAGGCTTTGTTCCTGCAGCTCTAGTGTAACAGTTTGTACAAGACGGAGGAACTAGGATCCAACCTCTAATGCAGGCTTGCCTTGTCACACTACCTCTAAGCCATCTTGACCTTTCTTTACTTTTCCCTGTTCCTGAATTTATCAGTCTTAGCCCTTAGCAAAATGATTAGTACAATCATCAAAATCAAGGGGAGGAAGTAGGGAAAGAAAAATATCTGACTAGGTGTTCTCTCCATCAATACTTTTTATTGGAAAAAAGAAATTTAAATAAACAGTACCAGGGGCTTGGATCACTTCTTCGGAGACAGATGAGTGACTCACTTCAAAGTATGACATGGGAGAAAAGACCCCCTAGTAACCCTCAGGGTGGAAAGGACAGGATCTGGATGTACAGATCAGATTCTGCTGAGATGATCAGAACTGGTGATCTTGTTTAAGGTGAGGGGCTATTCATGCATTTAGTCCTGCCAACATGCAGTCTGTTTGACAAATCCTTAATTGGTTTCATGATGCGCAGCTGGGCAGAAAAAGGAGCGCTGATTTGGGAAGCTGTCACAATTAAATGTGAACCTCTGAAAGACATCTTTTTTGGCTCCAGAAATAATACAAATAGGCAATCAAACACACATGAGAAGGAAAAGGACTACAGGTTATCTATGTAAATCTACCCAGATTTTAATGTAAGTTCTGTTCTCTGAGAATACATTACCTGGAGTTATGTTATTTAAATTTCTACCTATTATTTCATTTCTCAAATTAGGATAGCAGTGTCCACATGAGACATTTATATTAAAATCTAGCTACTTTTAAAGCTGGCCTCTGGTGGGTCATGCCTATAATCCTATCTACTCAAGAAGTTGAGGCTCTTGGTTTGAAAACAGACTGAGGAAACAAATCTGAGAGACACTTTATCTCCAATTAACTAACAAAAAGCTTGAAGTGGAGGTGTTGCTTAAATGGCAATGTCATAAAAGCTAAGCAAAGAGCAAGAGGCTGTGACTGGGTTAGAACCCCAGTAGCCAGCACAAAACAACAACAAAAAAATCAAAAAAGAAAACATGACAGGTTTTCCTAATACTGAATAATTCACAAATTCAATAGTGAATAATAACTAGTTTTTTCTTAGAGGTAGGGAACTCTACCTTTTGAAAGATATATATTGATCTACCTTGTTCAAGTAACTGAAAATGAATTCTATATTTATGAAATATAGATTTTAAATTAAAATCCTCAAAGTAGCTTGAAGAGTCAATATAATTTTAAAAGTCTTTGATCTATTTTAACAGATGAGTGTTTTATGAATTGTCAACTACTTATGAATTGTCAACTATTTAGCTTCGTTAGTGTGTAGTAATGTACGTGTTGGTTAAATTAAATATTGTTAGGTACAATTAAGTTAAATGCTATTGACAGTTGAATATAAATCAGGACCTAAGTCTTCCCTGCATTAAAATTTGAGCTCTTCACTAAGACCTGATTTATGTGCATCATTTTATATATTTAAGATCTACTCTTTGAACTTTATTATTATTGTTGTGAGGTAGTTTTTTTTTTTAAACTGCATCTAGTAAGCAATCATGTAAAATCCTTTGGCAACCATATCTCACCTGTTTGAAAGAAAGAAGATCAAATTCCTTATGGAGACATATACAAGTCACAAACTCATGTGGATGTTTTTCTTTCTGGGAATAATAAGATCAGTTGAAAATTGCCTTCTGTATTGTGTCTGAAGGGATACTGTAAGTGAGGTGGGTAATAATAGGCCAGTTGTTGAGTCCAAGCTTCTGCCTCCTGCCAGGGCAAAATAGGAAGTAATCTGATCTGCACAGAGCCAGGTCTGAAGACAGAGAATGCTAGAGTGTGAGAAGAGAGGTAGGCTGAGGAGATAAATAGACTGACATATGGAATGCTCTTTCATTTCACCCCTGGAGAACACCTTAATTGATTATCCCATTAGTAGATTCAGTAGCATGTGTAATACAGAAAATTTCTAATTTTTCTTTATGAACATAGCTTTTCCCCATAGCTAAGCTGAGTTGCTTGACAATAAAAACAGACAATATTTTTCCTTTCAATTCTAGATAGAGTGTTACTAGAGAAAATTCAGTGTTGTAAAGATTTTGCAATGGAATATTTTATATTTGCATTTTTTGTGCTAGTCCTGGGACTTGAACTCGGGACCTCTGTGCTGTTCCTGAGAGGCTATTGCTGTACCACTTGAGTCACAGCTCCATTTCTGGCTTTTGGTGAATAAATGAAGATTAAAATCTCATGAACTTTCCTACCCAGACTATCTTTGAACCATGATCCTCAGATCTTAGCCTCCTGGGTAGCTAGGATTACAGGTGCGAGCCACTGGTTCCCAACTATGTTCACAATTTTTTAAACATATCTTGAGAGCCATGATTGATTCTGTTTGTTGGGGTGTAGTTTTAAATTTCACCATTACAGAACCGTTTGAAGAAATTAATTGATTTTGGCATGGACAGAGACTTGACTACTATGCACCACTTGCATGCCAACAGAACTTTCTAATAGCCATGATATATGCAGTGGTGAAAGTATTTCCACATGAACAAAAGAGTTGAGTGTCAACTATTGATTCTGGCAACAGAAATGAAAATAATAATAATAATTTCAGAAAGTTGTATCAGGCTACCAAGCAGAAAAATGAAAGGCCCTGGATAAATTAAGGAATAAAATGCTTCACTGAGGGTTTAGTCAGAATAGATCTATATCAAAATGGGGGGGGTTGTTAAGATGATAATGTTTCATTGGATGTTTTAGCCAGAATATATTTTAGTAACTACCTTTATAATTATTTTCAGTAATTTGCTGACTCATCAAGTGATTGCTTAATTGTTCAGTTATACACCATTGTATTTTATTAGAACAATTTACATACTATAATGATATTCACAAATTTGAACATTGTTAGTCTAAGGGAAGATCTTTAAAAATCAACTACTCACTTCCTAAGAGATAACTAACAAATGGCTAAGAGGTCTGTATTCAGTTTGCAAATGGAGACAAACCTTTCTTATACTTGATGGCATTACTTCCTGGCTTTTCTCATCATAAAATACTTATAAGTTAAAATAAGGAGTCCAGGATTTTGGTTTGCTGATTTCCTGACTGTTGATAGGAATGAGACTTGTGATGTCTCCCACATCCCACCTGAGATTATGGGAAGTAAGCATCTCACAGACAGGTCTACAGCCTAATGTGCATGGGCCCAGTGCTGGGAATGCCCTCCTCTAGGGTAACCATTCCGGACAATACCACTGGTCATGGGTATTTACTTTGCATTGCCACCGAGGTTAGATGAGAATTGCAGATATAAGTAAATTCAGCTCTGCTCCCCACAACTAGAAGATGAATTAAAGAGTTATCATGATTAATGTACATCAAAGATATGCTAGTCAACTAAAGTTCTAAATAAAATTAATTTTTGCACTGTGAGTGCCAGTATTTTCACAAGCTAGGATTCAGAGCTTTCTTTTCTTGAGAAATCCCTCTCAGTGACTTGGCGGAAAGGTAGTGGATAGATTGCTAAGGAGGCCTGAAAGGTGAATTGGAAATGACAATAGCATTTCAATATTTCCTGAAGCTAGAAATAAGGAAGTTAGTGATTATTTTTGTCAAAAAGATTAAGAGTATGGACAACTGGGATCTCATTCCATTTAACCTGGGAATTATAAAATCAGAGAATTTGAAAGAATGTGATTCTTCTACCAAAAGAAAAATTTAAATATAAAATTAATAACGTACAAATGAAACTACATGAACCTATAGTAAAGCTATAATTCCATATTTTAAAATAAGTAAAACATGTGAAGTATTAACTAGTTTCTTCAAAGTTTATTGATTTCTGGCATGATCATCTTATTTATAAGTCAAGAAACTTACTTGAAATATTCTTTTAAAAATGTGAGTTTGTTCCTTGTCAAACTCTGCTTTTTACATTTCCTTTTCAGAAATTGAAAACACAATGTCAACCTACACAGAGTGCACTTATATATTAGCAGTTTTATTTACAAAAAAAGGATTTGGCATTACTGGAGAATCATATACATATTCTACAGCAATCTGAGTAAACTAGAGAAAATCATATTACTATGAAACTAATAATAACATGAGAGCAACTAGAATGACACAATAGCAACAAAGCACCCTAACAACAATCCAACAACAGCCCAACAATGAAGTGAAACCTCAGAATCCTCGATGACTAGATAAAGGTAAGAAAATACAGATAAATTTTCTCTCTGCTTCCCTCTGTCCTTTCTCCCTATCTCCCTCTACCTTTCTGCTTTATTCAAACAGGATCCATCCAGCTGAAATCTCTGTGGCATCAGTATTACCAATGCCTGAGCAAATAATTGTACTGAATTTTAAACAAATACATTTCAGTAATTTCATTTTGGAATACAAGAATATCAAGAAACAGGTAAATTGACTAAGTAAATTGACTTACTTCTTTTTTAAAAATACTGCTTTGTTCTTAGACACCACTGGAACACACTATATTGCATTCTGCAGAGTTTTCATAATAAAAAATGTGCATTAATAATTAGTTTATAAATTCCTTAGTATCTATTAATATATACTTGGATATAGACATGTTATACATTTTCATACATACATGTGGATCTCTTTGGAGTAATCAGCTAAACTCAAGACCTAGAAATAATTACAGATTGGAATGTACAGGTGTTAGAAAACGAGTATTTTTTACCAGGAAGTGGCAATGTTTTGGGGGCCAGGACAAAGAGGAAGCGCCTGGATGGAGGGAGGAAGTTTGAGCAAATGACAGAAGGGGGAAAATGGGAGAACACATGGAAGAGGTGACGCTGATCAAGAAACATGAACTCATGTAAAAAATTATAAACCATGTGTAACTACTTAATAAAGAAAGCTCTTAGAGAATAATATCACAAATATGAGTTTTGTGGTTCATTTATTCTTCATTCTCACTTATAATATTGTGAAGAAATCTACATTACTTAGAAGTACATATTAAGAAGCCTACTGAAACTATATGCACAATTGTTATAATCAAGCTTTGCATTTTTAACAATAGGATTTATGTATCTATCTTTTGTGTTCATTACTTACTGTCTTTTTAGAAAGGGGTATAACAAGGGCTATATAAACAATCAAGTGATTTGTCAGAAAACAAAAGTAATCAAAAGAAAATTACATGCATTTGACCTTTACTAATATGTATGTCATTTAGGATATATTTCAAGACATTTAATACCTCTGCATCCATTAAGCCAGGAAACTAATTATGAAAATAACAACTTCAGCACATATAATTTACAACTTTGTAAGAACACATAAACATTTTTAAATGTCCACAGGAAGTAATTGTTTTAATTTGAGTATGTTCATAATGTGGGTTGTATATTCATGGAAACATTTTCTGGGAAAGTTAGATTCATGAAAAAACAATGATAAATTAAAATTTATATGATTTTTTCAAAAATATTAAAATGTAAATATATCAATGTTTCATGATGTTTCATAAAAGAAATTCTGATTCTAATGAAATAATAGTTCTAATCTTTATATTTGTGTACATTCCTGAAATTTTTAAAAATGTTTTTATATCACAAAAATTTATGAAATTTTTTAAATGCTTTTATAATCACAAAAGTGTATGAAATTGTAAAAATGACTAGAAGTGATTTGTTTTGGTGGAATAGCTACATAATTAAAACAGGACAACTGGAAGAGTATGACCAATAACTGAATAACTATTCAGTGTGTTTTTGCTTTTATTTGATTTACATAAAAAGGGGCATATGCCAAAACTAAACCAAGATGAGTTAAACCATCTTAACAGGCCCATATCAAGCACTGAAATAGAAACAGCAATAAGAGACCTCCCATTAAGAAAAGTCAGGACCAGATGGTTTTACAGCAGAATTCTACAAGGCATTCAAAGCGGAGTTCACACCAATACTCCTCCAACTCTTCAATGAAAGTGAAAGAGAAAGTTCACTACCGAACTCATTCTATGAAGCCATCATAACCCTCATCACAAAACTAGGCAGAGACTCATCAAAGAAAGATGAACATTGATGCAAAACTTCTCAACAAAATTTTGGCCAATCGACTTCAACAATTCATCCAAAAAAATCATACACCACGATCAAACAGGATTCATTTCAGGGATGCAAAGCTGGTTCAATATACTCAAATCAATTAATATAATTCATCACATTAACAAGAGCAAGGATAAGAACCACATGGTTATCTTAATAGATGCAGAAAAAGCATTTGACAAGATCCAACACCCCTTTATGATGAAAGTTCTGGAAAAATTAGGAATCCATGGAACATTCCTCAATACAAAAAAGGCTATATATGACAGACCTACAGCCAGCATTATACTTAATGGTGAAAAACTAAAGCCAATGAGACAAGGATGTCCACTCTCTCCACTTCTCTTCAATCTAGTATTAGAATGCCTAGCTACAGCAATAAGACAAGATGCAAACATAAAGGGGATCCAAATAGGGAAAGAAGAAGTAAAACTCTCCCTCTTTGCAGATGACATGGTCTTGTATTTAAAGAATCCCACAGACTCCACTCCCAAATTACTCAAGCTGATTCAAAACTTTGGCAAAGTAGCAGGGTATAAAATTAACCCCCCAAAATCAATGGCTTTTCTGTGTGCCAACAATGAGAAAAGGGTGGCTGAAATTGGGCAAGCAACTCCATTCATAATAGCCCTACAAAAAATAAAATATCTAGGAATTAACTTAATCAAAGAAGTGAAGGACCTCTATGATGAAAACTTTAAAAACTTGAAAAGTAAATCAAAACAGAACTTAGAAAGTGGCAAAAAAAACTCCCATGCTCCTGGATTGGAAAGATCAACATCGTGAAAATGGCAATACTTCCCAAGGCTATCTACAAATTCAATGCGATACCTATCAAACTTCTAACCTCATTTTTCAAGGAAATAGAAGAGGCAATCCAAAAATTCATATGGAACAATAGCAAAAACGATCCTCAACAGAAAGAACAGTGCTGGAAGAATATCAATACCAAATTTCAAACTCTACTACAAAGCCATAGTAATCAAAACAGCTTGGTACTGGCATAAGAACAGACCTCAGGACCAATGGAATAGAATTGAAAACCCAGAAATGAACCTACAGACCTATAGCCATCTAATCTTTGATAAGGGAGCTAAAAAAATAGAATGGAAGAAAGACAGCCTCTTCAGTAAATTGTGCTGGCAAAACTGGTTAACTATTTGTAGAAAACTAAAGCTAGATACTTATATATCACCCTGCACCAGAATCAACTCCAAATGGATCAAAGACCTCGGAGTCAAAGCAGACACTCTGAAAGCACCTTGGCACAGGCTGAAATTTTCTTAATACAGACCAGAAACATAACATATCAAAGAAAGTTTGGACAAATGGGATTGGATTCAATTGCAGAGCTTCTGCGTGGCAACAGACATAGCTAGCAAGATCAATAGAAAGCCCACGGATTGGGAGAAGATCTTCACTAGCCATACAACGGACAAGGGTCTCATATCTAAAATATACCTGGAACTCAAAAAATTAAATCCTCCAACAACAAATCTTCAAAGAAACAACTGCCCAATAAACAAGTGGGCTAACAACTTAAAGAGAAATTTCTCTGAAGAGGAAAGAAAGATGGCCAATAGACACATGAAGAAATGCTCAACCTCCCTAGCCATAAAAGAAATGCAAATCAAAACAACATTGAGATACCACTTCACCCCAGTTAGAATGGCTAGAATCAAGAACTCTAAAAACAACAGATACTAGAGGGGATGTGGACAGAAGGGAACCTTACTGTATTGTTGGTGGGAGTGTAAACTTGTTCAACTACTTTGGAAAGTAGTATGGAGGTTCCTCAAAAGACTCCACATAGACCTCCCCTATGACCCAACAATTCCACTTTTGGGCATTTACCCAAATGATAACAAACAAGACCATACTAAAGCTACCAATACAACTATGTTTATTGCAGCATTATTTACCATAGCTAAGATATGGAACCAACCCAGATGTCCCTCAGTTGATGAATCAAGAAATGTATATACACAGTGGAATTCTATGCCTCCATCAGAAAGAATGACATTGCCCCATTTGTTAGGAAATGGAAAGACTTGGAAAAAATTATATTAAGTGAAGTAAGCCAGGTCCAAAGAAACATAGGTCCCATGGTTTCCCTTATTTGCAATAACTAGTATATGTCTGAGTCAAGCAGAAAAGGTCAGATAAGTTGATGTTAGGGAAATGAACCCTAAGATACGCATTCAAATGTTTTTTTCTTTCATGCGATTGTTTCCAACACATTTATAAGATGATTTCTTTGTTGTTTTGTATGTCCCTCCCCCACGGTATAAGCCCTGTTTTCACTGTATTTGATGTCGGTATAATTTGTGGAAGGGAAGGGGAAAAACAAATCGTTTAAATAAGGATACAGGTGGACCCATTGCAACAATGAGATATACAAGTCGTTATGTCGAAAAACGAACTTTACAACTTTGGTGGGGGCGGGGGGGGGGGGGGGGGAGAGGATTGGGGGCGAGGGGAGGATGGGAAGGGATGGGAAGGGGAAACAAAGGAGGAGGCTACAATGCTTGATAAGAAATGTAATTATCTTGCCCGTGTAATTGTAACCCCTCTGTGCAGTATTTTCACAAAAAAAAAAAAAAAGAAGGGGCATATGGAGGAAAAGCATATGATTTATTTCCTTCTCTTCCACAAACTCAAGATGTTTTTTAAAAATCATTAAAACATAGAGAAGGCAAAATATTACAACAAATTAGCTACTTCGTTTAATGCCACATTACTCTAAAATTCTAATCACTATGAGGACATGGTGGGACTTGGACACCAAGAGCCAGAGGTTGATAAAATATAGGTCTGACCCTTATTATTTGATAGAAAATGCAATTAAACAGAACAGGATTTTACTCTTTAAATTCATATAACATTATTTTAAAAGATTAAACAGTACTGTAACCAGTTAGTATTAGCAAAGTGCCAGATTGAAAAAAGTAAAGAATTTAATAACATACAGTACAATTTAAAGATAAAACTTGATATCCTATAAAGGGTGAATGTTTGGTACTACAAGAATTCCCAAAGAGGCTAGATTACTGGAGACCTCATATGCACCACTTTAATGCATACACTCATCTACCAGGAAGTTAAAGTTATTTACCATACAAGTAACTCACAATTTCATGTGATGTTGTGAATAGAACGTCCTTTCTAATTAATTACCTTGAATATCTTCAGTAGGACCAAACATAGATAGATAGATAGATAGATAGATAGATAGATAGATAGATAGATAGATAGATAGATAGATGATAGATAGATCAATAGAAAACATTAATTGAATGAATTAAAACAAATTATTTGAGGAGAAAATGAACTAAAAAGTGAGCAATTTGAAGAAGCAACTGTGCAGACTAGTTCACTGAGTCTTTATTGAGTCCAGTACACCTCGATTTAGGTTTACATTTTCCCTCTATGGAGCAAGGGGTTGGCCTCTCATCCCTGGTGCTCAACACAAATCCTTTCTCTGCAAATCCTTTTCCTGTTGGAAATGGGACCAGGTTCTAACTGAACATGACAGCTCTAGCCGAACATGATGTGTTCTAGCTGAACATCTCCAAGCAAGGCCAAGCTCTTCATTTTGATGGCTCTTGATTTACCACGTAAATGAGGAAAGTAAAACAAATCGAAAGGTTGAACTTAGGACAGAGATTTACAGTCTACAACTGAAGGTGCTGTTCATAGAATTGTCAAAAATCATTGTCCTTAAGTAAAAGTGGGGTTTCATCCCTGAAGGTGTCCTCCCAAAAGCCACAGAGCCAACTTTATTGAATGATGGTCAATATCACACTCATTCAAAAAGCAACAAATCTTTCTTTCCATTTTATGCTAATTACATAAGTACTGCGGGGGTTGGGGGGTACGCTAAGCAGAACACATATAATTTTTGTACATTGGGAGCAATATTTCACATATATTTATATAAGCAGGAACTGTGATATGTTCAGTGAAGGAGGAATTATAAGGTTCAGTGCTGACCTGTGCTCCTAATCTGTGTGATATAACCCATTCGAAGCCAGCTCCTAAAGAAGGGAGCTGGAAACAAACTGATGTTTGAAGGAATAGTCTCTTGGTGAAATGGCATGTAAACCAAGACTTGAAGGGAGAGCAGGTGCTGAACAGAGGGAGAGTGGGTGGAGATATGCCACTGAGAAGATAAAGAACATGCAAAAGCCATGCAATACACACAAGAGGCAGGGTGAGATGCCATCTCAACCTATCTGCAGGTCACATGATCTAACTTGGAAGCAATGGAAATGATGGAAGGGTTCTAACTAGCGAAGTAAAATCAAATTTGTTTTAGCAGCATCAAATACTAAGTGAACTAATGTGTTTCCAAATATGTTAGTCTACAAAATTAAGGTACTATCTCCAGCAAGGTATGAGTTGGACAGTACAGGTCTTTATAACCTTTATGAAGAACTCACACACAAAAAAGATTTGAAAACAAAACTAAAACATTCTTATCCACCCTGTAGAATTTTTAAGATCGGTGCAGTCCTCTAATTTTCTTTCACTTTTGAGACCCATCTAGGTTTAGGAATTGCAAAAGGTCACCACATGTGAAATGCTAGAACTAGAATTGGATATGTAAACTCTTAGGAAGTCTTGCTATTTAATCAATATTGTTCTTATATATAATTAAAATTTTTAATAATTATTTAGTGTTTCCTAGTCTCTCTTTACATATGGAACATATTTTAAAATAATTTAGGTTACTAAAATTGATTCTAATATATTTTTGGCTATTCTAAATATTAAAAAACATTGACATACTATTCTGAAATCAAATTACAGTTGAAATAGTCCTATTGTTTCAATTGTTTAAGCATCATTTTTCAGTATATGGTATTTGCAATATAACATGCACTGTATTTTAAGGTGGAAGATAATTAATAATAGATTGGAATGGGTAAGTAAACAAGAAAACACTAATATTATACCAAAAATAAAAATAAGCAATGAGTGTACATGTTCACAGAAATCAATATATGGCTGCTAATTTATAAAATTAACTTTACCAAGTTCTAAAATGTCTATGCACATTTGTAGATAGTTTTCCTAAAAATGGTGTCTTCCATCATTGCTCTGTAGATTATATTTTTTTTCAACAATGTATTTCTATTTTACCATGTTCCATAGCTGCCATTCAGAACAGGAGACAGACTATTTCCTTTAACTTGAAACCTCAGCCATAGGTTCTGTCATTTCTGCAAACAAAAAGAACTGTAGACCTGTCTGAACTTCAGGGATTATTCTTTATGTTTAATGACTCGAACTCAGGGCCTCATGCTCTTAATTACTCTTTATTTCACTCAAGATGGAAGCTCTTCCACTTGAACCATGTCTCCAGTTCTGGCTGGTGAAATGGAGATAAGACTATCACAAATTTGTCTGCATTGGCCAGCCCTGAGACACATGAGTATGTATACATGCTTTTACATGTAGGTGTACATATTTTATATAGGTCCTATCTCACTCTTAATTTCTAAATTAGCTTTTATGACTGCATGTATATGCATTATAATCACTGAAGTTTGAATTATTCTCATTTATAAATGCTTCAAAACTGGAGAGGAAAACAGTCATTTTAAAAAATGACTGCCACCTACTAAGCAAAATGAACTCCAAGGTAGGGACACAAGGGCTTTTACTTTGTTGCTGTTGTTTTTAATGTACTACGTGATTTTTTTTGTTTGTTTCTTTCATATGTTCTTCCCCCATGGTACAACTTATAAGTACTTCCTACTTTTTATTTTGGCTACTGTGGTTTGTTATTCAAAGGTCTATGATGGTGTATCTTCTTCACTAAATGTGCCATTCATCAATCCATGTCTATATACTTTATAACCTGTATAGCGCTTTCAACTTTGACCTCTGTCCTCTAACATTAATAATAACATTACATCCCATTCATCATTCTGTTACTTCAGATTTTCATTACTTCCTTTCATTTCTCATTCTTACAAACAACATAAAGCTGTGGGATTCAAAATTCAGATTAAGAGTTTGTCTTTCCCTGAAGATTATGAGTCACTTTTAATTTAAGTCATGATTAGTAGAACCTTTTGTACTTTCCATTTTATTTTGTTTTACTTTAGTCTTTATGTTTAGTCTTTTTTTTAAAAAAAAAAGATACACATGTTTTATACAGATCAACACAAATTTTCCTAAGATCAAACACTGGAAGAATTAGTCTTTATGTTCACTAAAAAAAATACCTTTTAGGAGAATGTAGTCAATAGTCCATTATTCATACTACAAAATTAAGAAAAGTAAGGGAAGGGGTGGGTGAGTTGGGGAAAGGTGAGAATGTTAAAAGGGGTGAGACTGATCAAGATACCTTGTATTCATAAATTGCTCTGGAAAATACAAACTCCTTTGTATCACTATTTAAAGATGATTAAAAATATTTTATGACAAAAATTTATTTTTCTTAAAAGTAGTCATTACTCTAACAATTTATTATTTAAAGTGTATACAATACTCATCATTGGATTCTTGGGATTGCTAGAGTGATGACATCATTTTCATGTACTTTTAAAACTAACAAGTTTTGAAAATACTATGAATACCTCAAAGCAATATTTAGAAAGAAAAGCTAACATAAATTTATTATATTACAGAGCTCACAAAATACACTTAATATCCTAGAGCATGAAGCAAACATCTCTGTATAATTTGTTTAATTAAAAAGCTTTGCGGTTTTTTTTTTGGTAATTTTAAATTTGAAATAAAAATGAATACCAGGAAACTGAAAACATGTTTGAGGCAGGGAGGGGGGAGAGCTTGAAAAGGCATCTGATATAAATAAACAAACAAATCAATGGAAATCTCAGAATTCCTCTGAACTGACATTCCAGTCTCAATTGCCTTTTTATCTTGACATCTCCTACTATGTGGTCTATTTTGCTAAAACTGACAAGCCAAAAGTGATATGCCATTATAACTGACATCTGTAGCTTGCAACATTTTTTCTTTTATTTTCTATTTATTTGGTTTATATTTGGTTTTAACTTTTCTACATCCTTTTTTCTTATTCTTATATTTCATATTATATTATATTTCAATCATATTACATTATATTCCCTATTCTTATATTTCATAAAGTTGATATGCATTCCATAGTTCCATCTTGTTAGCTTGAAATTCATTCCATATTTTTTCATGACTCAATGATTTCTTTTCTTTCTAGATGTTCAGACATCAAGACACATTTCTACTGAGTTCTGACCAAAAGAAAAGTGTTAATGATCTATATTATATATGGCTTGTAGTTCAAAATCTGTAATGAGCTATAATATCTAACTTAATCCTCACAACAACTCTACAAGGTAGATATAATCATTATAGCTATCCACAGAGGAATCAAGAATGTAACCAAATCTATGCAGATGGTAAGCAGTGGATATAGCATATATATGTGTGTGTGTGTGTGTATGTGTGTGTGTGTATATGTATATATATATATATATATATATATATATATATAGTGTGTGTGTGTGTGTGTGTGAGAGAGAGAGAGAGAGAGAGAAACAGAGAGAGAGAGAGAGAGAGAGAGAGAGAGAGAGAGTTGTGGGGCTTGAAATCTGGGGCTGGGAGCATCCCTCAGCTCTTCAGCTCAAGGTGAGCACTCTACCACTTGAGCCACAGTGCCACTTCTGATTTTCTGAGTGGTTTATTGGAGATAAGAGTCTGACAGCCTTTCCTGCCCAAGCTGGCTTTGAACCCCAATCCTCAGATCTCAGCCTCCTGAATAGGTAGGATTACAGGCGTGAGACACTGAAGCCCGCTGGACATAGTGTTTTTTGTACCAGATAGACTAAGACTGCTCAAAACTTTGAACTCCATTCTTATATACTGATTCTCATGAATTGAAATATTTTTCTCAAGAAAGCATTCTATCTCTTCACACTTTTCTTTCATTAAGATAATATTAAATCTATTCTCTTTCTTTTCACTGTTCTCATCTGCCCCTCCCAGATCTCTGAAAGGTTTTTTATCATCTATTTTGTGAACTTCTTATTTAGGATTTTACTGAGATCACTTAGAATTTTTAATTCTGGACTATTATTCTTAGCAAGGAGTTTCCATGTCATAAATTAATATAAAGTGGGAGGCTATTCTTGAATTGCAAATTAAAATGAAAATTAAGAGACTATTTTTGAATTGCAAATTAAGACTGTCAAAGATGTACATGCGTATAGCCTAGATTAATAATTACTATAAGCAACTTTGGTAATAGAGATAAGGAATGTTTACATATTATGTTCTATTTACCCACATTTCTTAACTTGAGAGTAGTTTCTAAGGAAAATATCAAAAATTAAGATAAAAGTTCAAATAAAATATTTTGTAATATGGAATTAATTTATAGTGAAATAAATTAAGAGCAGAGTAGTTTAAATTAACTCACATAGGTCCTTATAAAGAAATATTATCTAGCCATTAAAAATGCTATTCAATTATCCCAAGGTAGAATAATCTTCTCTGACATGAAGATGAATACCAAACTACATAATCTGATAGAAATTACTTATATATCAATATCCATATGGTTCTGTCTGAATTTGGGAATAATGGATAATTTAAAATGTATTTGACTTCAGTAATTAAATATTTTATAGATTGCTTATTAATTTATAATCACTGGCCACCCTTTTATTGGTTCATACCCACATTTTCAATTACTATCTCCCTACATCCAATATTTTCTTTTATGTTTCTATATAATTGGCTGTAATTATATTCTTTTATAACAATATAAGACTAAAATAAGATTTAATGGTAAGACATCTAAGACCATACTGCCCTCTATGGGAGTTTGCTGGTATACAACTTTTGTTTTTTCTTCTATTTCCTTTCCTTTCTTTCCTTTCTTTCTCTATTTATCTTTTTAAATGGAACAGAAGTTGCATAATGCATTTATTTACGTGAAAGGAACTATCTTGTACATACAAGATAGTCTCATGTCATTTGCTCCAATAATACTGACCTCAATAGACTTTGACATCGAATATGTGCCTGGTTCTATGGAACCTGAAGTTCCCAGAAAAGGTAAAGCATTGTGATGAAAATAAATTCAACTCAATAAATTGAATGGGATCTAATCAAGAACTTTGGGAAATGCACCAAAATAAGAAAACATTAGTTTAGATACATTTAGTATTCGTTTGGCCAAGGCTAGATATCCTTGACTTGGAGAGTCGTTTAACTCCAGAGATGAAGGAAACATTTGAAAAGGGAAGCTGAATAGCAGAGAGATTCTCAGACTTCTTTAGGCTCAAACTGGAGACCCTGTAGAGCCCATGCTTGGACAAGCTCTCCAGAATTCTCTGCAAGTCTTCGCCTTGAACAGAAATTCATTTCACAATTATGTCTGTCCCTTAAGTTTCCATACTTCTTTATTTGGACTTGTTTTCTTTTTTTCTTCTTGCCAAAGTTCTCCTTTCCTTTTCTGTTTTCCCTTCAGTGTTGCCTTCAATACTTAGCTGTTACATCCTACAAGTTCAAAAGCTCACTGGAGGCTTCTGTGGTATAGAGATGATACTTAAATCTCCTATTCATAACTTAAGTGACTCCATTGACTATAACCCATAATACATATTTGCAACCAAACTCTTAGTTAAGGCAACCAAGGCAGACTACAGAGAGAATTTGTACTAGAAAAATCTTGTGACTTAAATTGAAGCTCTGTGTCATATTAGAAATGAGAGCTTTAGTTTCTTAAATCCTTGATTAGTAAATTAAAACTAAATCCTGAGCCTTACTTTCTGTATCAGTAAATAAAGTGTATTACTGCATTCTTTGCATTATTGTGATAAAGAAGAAATAATCTATATAAAGTTCTGGTATGAAGTAGGCACTTATTACGTAATTTCCAAGATAATCAAGTATTTAGTGAGAAACCAAAACTCATTTATCATTTATTAACCCACTCAAAAGTGTGATTATTTACTATAAAGCACAACTATTTTTACTACCCTGTATTGTTTATATTGGTATCTTTGAATGTCTTCAAATTCTAAAATTCTATGATTTTAAGGTAATTTAACCAATATTTCCTTTATAATTGATTCTTTCTGTGTCTTATTTTTCTTTAATTTTAGCTACTCTAAGATCATAAAGAAAGTCATCTGATATTTTTCTGGAGGTTTTATTGTTTTACCTTGTACATTAATATCATACATTAATATCTACAGTCAATGTGGATATGATTTTTACATCGTGTAATATGGTAGAGGAGATGCGTCCTTTCTGTATAGTTTTCCCATCAATCCAGGGTATTTATTAAATAATCATGTATTTTCTCCACTACATCAAGATGTCATCGCTGTCACAGGTGTGGTGATCATTCATTTCAGTCTACTTTGTCCAATTCTGTTCCATTTATTTGCTTTTTTTTTCTGAAGCTCCACATGGTCATAATTTTGTTAAGAACTAAGATCTTTTAAATCTTTTAAAGTTAAATCTAAATTCATGAACACGGTGTGTCCAATTTCAAAAGCCTTAATAAAAGAAATACACTTGGAGATCAAATGAATCTAAGATTCAACAACTAGACAAGGAATAAAGATGAAAAGTTGGGTGCCAGTGGCTCCTGCCTGTAATCCTAGATGCTTAGAGGAGATCAAACCATCTCAGTTTCTAGCCCCCCTAAACATACCCCTGTCAGTCAATAGCTGGGCAAGGTAACATTTACCTGCCGTTCAAACTATGTGATAGCTCTGCTTATAAACAGGCAGGTAATAGTCTAAACCAGTGCAAGCATTTGCAAAAGACTCTATTTGAAAACTAAAGAAGGCATCAAGAGCTCTGATCTTATCTCTCACCAATTCTTTGACCACCAATTGCTGCATTTTTTTAGACACTAGAGGGGGCTTCCTAGAGACTCTATTATATCTCAGCTTTAAGCAAAGGATGAATCCTTTGGTCATACACATTACAAATTCTATTTTGTACTTTAAAATATGCAAATTAAATGAATCATGCCACAATTACAGCTTTTTTTTTTTTTTTTTTTTTTTTTTTACTACTTATAGATGAGCTTTGGTAGTCAGGAGTAGAATCTGCTCTCTTTTATCTTTTAATTTATGAAAATATTAGAGGCATGTTGAGAAATCAAAGGAAAAGCAAGTTCCATTGTGGCAATAGGATTCTGAAGTATCTAATCATCTACTGAATAATCTATGCTTGAAGACACTATGAAAGGAAAGTTATGATGTTGTTGTACCTTTTTTGGCAGTCTAACATTTGAACTCAAGGCTGCTTAGCTGGTTCTACCTACTTGAGTTACTCCTTCAGCCATGTTTTTGCTCTTACTTTTGAAATAGGGTCTCTCAAACTTTTCTGCCCTGGTTTGCCTTGAAACGCAGTTCTTTCTCTCAGCCTATCAAGTAGCTAGGATTAGAGGCAGGAGCTGATGGCTCTGAGCCCTGTGCACTTTTTGATCAACATGCTTTAGGAAGTAAACCAATGTAATTTCATAACATTATGAAAAACTTATATATATCTTAAAATCCAAGGAAATCAGTTTTAGGAAGTTTGTGAAGATCAAAGGAAAATCTCATCATTCTAAGAATAACTCTGGTTGAGATTTTTAAAAAGTTAATTTGCATTTTTATTGCTTTTTAAATTGTTAAACAGTTTAATATATTTTTAGGTCAAACAGCATTAATATTTTAGGTCAAAAAGTTACCATTAATTTGATTCTTTGCTTCTTTTTTTAGACTATTTGCTTATTCTTTTGGAATCTGTTAGCTATTACTTTTGATGTTCTTATATCTTAGTATGTAATATAGGCTTTGGAATTTTCTTCCCTTGAAGGACTAAAACCTCTAAGCTTTCCAGATGGCCATACTTGGCTTGAATTAAGGGGATTCTTATTTATTCATTGCATTCATTGCCTCGTTTCTACTCTCTTCTGTTATTACTTGTAGTTACAACCAAGTAGTGTTTGACAGTCCCTAAATTTCTCTCTCTCTCTCTCTCTCTCTCTCTCTCTCTCTCTTTTGTGAAGGTCGAGGGGCTTGAACTCAGAGCCTGAATGCTGTCCCTAGGCACAGAGTTAACATTCAACTTCTTGAGCCATAGCTCTAATTCTGTCTTTTAATTGGAGATAAGTCTCATGGACTTTTCTGCATGTACTAGCTTTGAACTGCCGTCCTCAGCTCTTAGCCTCTCAAGTAGCTAGGATTATAGGCATGAGCCACCAGCACCAGGCCCTTTGTCTCCTTTTAATCTTTTTCTTTAATTTGTTTTAAAAACATTTTTTTCCAAATTAAAAATAAGCCCACCATACTTTTTGGCACACATTTGAAAGGATGTAAGTCAATACACAAGAGAGATACCTACACACCAATGTTTACTATCAATCTGTTCATAATACCCAAACTATGGAATCAGCTGAGATATCAAACAATCAATGAATGGATAAAGAAAATATGCTACATATACACCACGGAATATTACTCAACCATAAGGAAAAAAATGGACTTAGGCTATTTGTAAGAACATGGATGGAATTGCTGGAGATTATCCTGTAGAGCAAGAAAAGCCAATTGTCAAGGTGATATACAGAAGGGTTACAGTTATATAAGTAAGGTTATAAGTACATTTCTTGCCAAACTTGTTACCCCTTCCCTCACTTTTTTCCTACTTTCCCTCCCCATACCCAAATTGTAGAGATCATTTCCAACATATTGTCTTATGTATATGGCTATTGCATTGGTTCCCTTTGTTCTTTGTCTCACCATTCTGTTCTTCCCCTACCCTTCCCTAATTCAGAGAAGCATATATACAATACCAGGGTAATAAAATCAAATACAGTGACAACAGGAGATATACCAGGGAGGAAGAACATACAAAGGAAACAAGAAATACATAGTACATTAAAAACAACAACAGCAAAGAAAAAACTCCGTGTCCTTGTCCTTTTCATCTTCATTTCCTTTTTCCTTTTTCTTTTCAAATTTTTAATGTTATACATTTTTTATATTCTAAATAAAAACACAATTACTATAAATCACTTACAAAGGACTTTGGCAAGACTAGAATAACAAACGAAACAAATGAATGCCTGGAAAGCAGATACTCACAATAGTATTAGCGATATAAAACAGTTTGTTTAAGTATTTTAAATTTTGTCTTCTTTAAACGTCATCTCCTAGCTCAGGGTATAGACAATGCACTATGAGCATAAGATGCATTAGGTGGAACTTTTTCTACAAAGCCAGATGGCAGGAAGATACTTCCTCTATGGTGAGCAATGACTTTTTCCCCATTTCCACAGCCTTCCAGTTTGCTTTCTTTTGTAAATCATTCATTAGACATGGGAAAGAAGGAATTACAATGGATTAAAGCAATTTTTTTCTTCTTTCTAGTTATGGAGAAGGAATCCAGAGCCTCATTCATTTTAGACAAATGCTTTTTTTTTTTTTTCATTTCTTACCACTGCCTACATACGACCCAAGCCTACATTCTTTTGTTGTCCTTTATTCATTCTCATACTTATCTATCCTTTTATCTTTTTGGTTGTAGGGCTTGAACTCAGGGCCTGGGCATTGTCCCTGAGCTCTTTTGCTCAAGACTAGTGCTCTAACCCTTTGAGCCAACTCCCCCTGGTTTTCTGAGAAAAGAGTCTCAGACTTTCCTACCCAGGCTGACTTCAATCTGAGATCCTCATATCTCAGCCTCCTAAGTAGCTAGGATTACAGATGTGAACCACCAGCACCCTGACCGTTCATATTTTTTTAAGTTTCATGGCATATATTTTGACAACCAGTGTCACCATGTAACTTTTGCTTCTTGCTTTCCATTTTCCCTCATATTGCTGATAGCATTTCTATTTTAGACTCTGCTTCCTTCATTAGCTCTATTCTCTCTTATCACACTTGCCAGAAAGTTCTAAGCAATTAATTATGGCTTCATCATCATCCCCATGTGAACATCGGTTTCCTTTTGAGCCTGAACAATTTCAATACTGGAATGCTTGTCATTTTTATACATGTATTGTGTTATTCTGTTTTTTTTGTTGTTGTTGTTGGTTGTGGGGCTTGAACTCTAGGCCTGGGTGCTGTCTCTGAGCTCTTCAGCTCAAGGATAATGCTCTACCACTTGAGCCACAGCACCACTTCTGGCTTTTTCTGTTTATGTGGTATTGAGGAATCGAACCTAGAGCCTCATGCATGCGAGGCAAACACTCTACTGCTGAGCCACCTTCCCAGCCCTATTCTGTATTTTTATCTACTTACTAACTTTGGTTAATCTAACAAAGTCTTGATATGTGACACTAACCCAGATGGCCACATTTAGGTATTTTGTAAAGATATCTTATTTGGTAGTATTTCTTTGCTTGTTTAGGTATGGCAATTATGCCAGAATTTACTGTTTTCTATCTCTCCCTTTTTCTTGCTCTTACTCTCAAAATGCTTCTTTATGCTGAAATCTACATATATTGCATATTATTGGTGTTAGTACACAGGTGTTTTTAATGGATTTGCTAGCTGTACAAATGTGATGAATGCTTTACTGAACAAAATTGCTACATACATTTTTCTTGTTCAATTTAAATTATGTAATATCTGTGTGACATTATATGTTAGGTTGACTTACAGGCTTAGTGAAAGAATATTAGAAGTATACTGAGAAGTTCTGGACTTCAACTCTGCATTTCTTTTTCATCAATGGTTATACATCATCTTTTCATTAGCATTTGTTACTCACAAAATAACATGCTTAAATGTGATATTTACATACATGAATTTAGTGTACCTCATCATATTCATCCTTCTTGATTATCTTCTTGTTTCTTGCCACACTCTAATCCTTTGTCTCTACTCATAATCTCTTTGATACTTCCAAGTAACTTAAAAAAAATCTAGATTCTTAATATTACAGAAAACATATTTACCTTTGAAACTGGCTTATCCTGTTTGAGATAATGATCTCTAAGTCCATCTGTTTTCCTCTAAACCAGGAAAGAAGGAAGAAAAGAAGAAAGAAGGAAGGAAGGAAGAGAGGGAGGGGAGGACAGAGGGAGAGAAGAGAGAGGGCAGAGGGAGAGAAGAAATTTGTAGAACTTCCTACAATACTTAAATCACTATTAGTAATATTAGTCATATTAGTCATGTTACTTCAGTTTGGAAATTATGGGTTTAGAATTCAATTTTCCATAGCATATTTAGTACCAATATGGTTTTCATTCATTATACTTCATTATTCTTGACATTTTGCTCGTGATTCCCTTTATTTCAAATTTATCTCACAGAAATTTCATTCTTTGTGGCTTGCGTCTCCTATGATATATCTATATCTATATCTCTGAAAACGGAAATAGATTATTTTACTAAAGTTAATAAAACTTGTTGAAAAAGAGACTAATCAGATAGTACTATATCTTTTCTCTGGTTTTGAGAAGCAGGGAAATCTCAGCCTCTGAGTGGCTAGGATTCTAGGCATGAGGTGATGGCATCTGGCTTGACCTCAGTTTTCAATCAAACTTTGAAATCCAGATCATTTATTGAAAATAATGGCAAAGAAAAGAGAAAAATTAAGTTCCCCAGCTTAGTTTGTGAAGGTAGTAGAAATACCTATCATTCTAAGAAGAAGTAGAAATGTGACTTAAGTGGTCAAGCTCTAACCTTGAGTGAAAAAGCAAAATGAGAGTATGGAGTCCAGAGTGAAGGCCCAGTACTGGCACAAAAGAAAATTAACAAACCAACAAATGTCTAAAAAATAATATTTTACTTTTATTGATGTTCCCACCTATAAGAATAGCTGTGAAGTACTACATAATACATTAGGAAATGCTGTCTCTGTTTCTTTTCCCTTACTCCCATTATTATCATCATTTAGAAATGGATCTATAAGGATGCTTTGGATCTTTAATTGAGTTTACTTGGATTTTTTTTTAGCCAATTCTTCCTACTTGATCTCCAAGATCGCCAAGTTTCTTGCTATATGGGTATATTACCTTGTCCATAATTTTATCTGACCCATGCAAATACAACCCCTGTGTTCTCAGTCTCCACTTCCTTTGCTTCAATCTCTTCCATAGGTAGTCAAATATCTAGAAGCTGATCTATTGTTCGTCTTGATTCAAATCTATTGACTTGAGCACCATCCTTTAGCAAGAGTGTAGTCATTTTCCTTTTACTGAAATCCCCCAAATTAGGCACCAGTGGCTCATGCCTGTAATCCTACCCGCTCAGAAGGCTGAGACCTGGGGATTGCAGTTCAAAGCCAGCAGTGAGTTCCCAGGAGACTCTTACCTCCAGTTAACCATTCAAAAACTGGAAGTAGCACTGTGGCTCAAGAGGTAGAGCACTAACCTTGAGCAAAAATAGGCTCAGGAGTAGCACCCAGGCCCTGAGTTCAAGCCCCTCAACCACTACCACCACCACCAACAACAACAAAAAACTCAGACTGAAATATTCACTGTCTGATCGTTATGTCGGATACTCAATCTTACTGTGCCTAAAACTCCTCCAATCAAATAAAGTGAACACTGAACTATCAACTTATCTTCCCATCTTTTTTGTCAGGGCCATAAACTTGCTGATTTGGCATTTCATCCTTCTTTCCTAAGATGTATCTAATGCATCTCTTATTTGTCTCTTTTTATCCAATGTGCTCATTGCTAACTTGGAACAGCACCTTCAATTAGCCCCATGTTTTCCTCCAATCTGCACTGCTTACAATTGCTCAGGTTATTGGTTAATCATCTTGATCATATTAATAAATCACTATTATCTGTTCTTCACTGATTGACTGTTTTTTTTTCCTGAAACAGAGCTACATAATTTTGAGATGCCTCAAAATCAATTCTTAATATCTAATTATCATTAGTTTGCATTTCAAATTCATGTATCTTCATGTCCCATAATTCCAGTACTCATAAATTAGACCTCATTATGAGTTAATCATATTAAAAACTAAAATAAAGGTCACCTACTATAAAATACTAACCAAAAGCTTGAGCTGTGAGGACAAGAGTGTATTTTTAGTTGAATCAAGCTTATTTGTTTTGTTGAAAATATATCAAAACTAAACTTTGGAGAGATGAAACTGGAAAAAATAGTCTCTTAATCTGTGGACATTTTTAATCAGAATTTTCCTGTTTTTCAATGAAATGTTACTTCCTTCATGTGAAGTAAATACATTTTTCAGATGGCAATTTGTCCTTGAAAGCAAACTGTTGGCTCTGATCATTCACTGGTTTGTGTCATGTAGGATAGCTCCTCTAACATTATTGTAAACGGAGTGATTAAGAAAATTGCCTGTAACTTGTACCAGGCTGTGGTTCCTGAATTTTCCCTTTGAATTACATTTTATAATTCGCTGGTCCCAAACCACATTGGTTGTTTCCTAATTCACTTTAAGCCACATATCATTATGACAATGTCTGTTACTCCAGACTCCTTGGTCCCTTGTCAGTGTCAATGGTTATTTAATATAATAGCAGAGATCATGCAATTGACAATCAAACTGGATCTGAAACTGATTCTTAACTTGTAAGGAACAGTGACCTATTTAAATCCTGAATTATTCTGTCCCAATCTTTACATCATCAGCAATTCAGATTGTCTCACAAGAGGATTTCCTCCTAGTGAAAAGATGAACAACAGTGACGGAATCACAATACTAATTCTAAAATTAGCATTGTTTAAGTAATGGGATGATCTTAGTTGGAGCTATTTTGACCGAGATGCTTTTATCTTCCTATTTAAATTTAAATTATCTGTTTTGTTGCACGTGTATGTTCCCATTTTTCTTTGCATAAGGGTTGTTAGTGCAAAATAAATATTTGTCACACAATTCTATCTTTTCATTCCTAAGTTGTATAGCAATTTTGAGTGTACACTTAGAATTCAGATGTTTGCTTAACATTTTTTCTATTTCAACTTTGCATTATGTTAGCATATACTAACTTAAAATAATTTTTAATACTTTAAGAGTTTGCAATATTTAAGTTATAAGTAATAGGTCCTTATTTTTTTTTTCAGATTTAGAAATTTATTCCCTCAGGGTCTTATTAGATTTAAACCAAGAAATAGCACCGTTATTAAATTCTGGCCACCAAATTTCAGGATCTTTATATACTCTTTGTATTAAAGTAACTTAATTACAGCATTGGTGGAAATAATTTTCTTCAAAGTAATTACTAGTATTTCTCATTGCATCAATAAACACATTTAGTGAAAACATAGATTTCTCAAAATCTTAGACATTTCCTTTTTCATCTATGGTAATCAAAAAGCATTCAAACTTCTCATTTTATTTTACCTTTTTCAAACCATTGTGTGCCAACTCTTTTCCATAAAGAAAACCCATACACTCAAACATGTATAGGTTCAAAGAAGACACAGCAAATTTAATTTTATGTAGCATTCTTACCTTGAGATGAGATTTCTTAGCCAGCATCGTACACTGCTGTCCTCTAACATTAATTTCTCATTGCCGGGTAATCTCACTAACTATCTAAAAATGTGTTCCACAGACTCATAAACAATTATATCATCAATCCCCTCTGTGTGTAACAAGAGACTTTAACCACAGAACTGGGAAATAAAAGGAAGAATTATGCCAGAAGTAACAACGGTGCCAGAAACCTGCTTTGCAGTGATTGGCTAGGAGGGGCCAACCCAGTTGAGTTTCATTCAGTTTACTTGTTGAGTTAACCTACAAGCATTTTTTTTTTTCATTTTCTCTATTTTTCTTCTCTGGGGTCTCCTTTGATTTCATGCTGGCTTTTTAAATTGAGGATAAAGTTAATTCACTTAACAATGCCACAGCTGGAATTAAGTATGCCTCTTCTCCTACTGCTGAGGGGAGGGGCTGGGGCTGGTGGGTGGTATCTGATTGGATGCCCAACACCCTTGAGAGCTGTGGCTGATTCAGTGGTACCTCTAGCGACAGGCAAGTTAACTAATTATGAACATATGGTTTGGCAGACACCTTGTTAGCTTGCTGCTGGGTAGGTGCTTGGAAGGAGTGGAGGGGAAAGTTTGAGGTAGAAGGTGTGGTTAAAAGTCCCACCAATAAGCCTCGGGGAGATTTGATTGATCCTAATCTATTCTTTTTGTCAGGAATCAGCATGCTTCTGGCAGCAACAGCTTGGTAATAACAGAGATTTGTGGCCCTTAAGCTCTTGTGGTGATAGCCGGCACACGACCAGACCAGTCAACTAGCTCCTTCAAAGGCCCCTCATTTAATTGGCCACAATGGTGAGGAGGGAAATGAGATGTTAGGTCAAGGTACAACACATGGCCTTACCTGAAATGGCTCCCAATGATCTCAGGCACAGATGTCATCGTTTATTGGTGTGATTTCCACCACCCCAGAAAAAGAGAAGCCTTGAGCAAAGGGTTGCAGCAAGTCTTTAGCAAGAGCCACCGGAGGACACTATTTATACTAGAATTACTTTGAGAAAAATAAAAGCATACAAAACTCCGGGAGAAGGTATAATAGACCAGAATTTGAGTTTATCTGATGAAGAATAGATGGGTATTTCTATTTCATAGAAAGAAACAGTTCTCAAGATGTTCCTAGAGAGTGTATGAATTTGTGCTGCCTAATTGAAAAGTCACGTACACTCATTGTATTCAACCTGTACGCGTCCAACAAATACTTTTCCACAATCTAATAAGTTTACGTATACTGTTTCTAATTTGTGCCCAAAGATTTAAGTATAGTAGTCTCTGTACTAAAAATGTTTCCCCTCAAAATTGGCTATTATCAATATTTCTGCATTTTTTTTCCTTTTCTTGGATTTACTGTTTAGGTTCTATAAACATTCTAACACCACATTCCTGGAAATATACCTAGAGAGAGTCGATGACTGAGCAGACAAGATGCTGAACTAACCCACTACACCCTGCCACATTCCCTTGGAGTTGTGGGCTGTATTTATAGTGACTCACTTGGAATAACAGGAAAGTGACTGTCTTTTCTGAGATTAGGTAACAGAAAACCATGGCTTTTTGCCTTCCTGATCTCTTGCCTTGTTATGAGGGCTCTTGAGCAACTTCCTTGAGAAGTCCACGTAATGAGACGCTGACGTTCCCTTGGGCACAACCCCATGAGAAAGGAGATCTTCTAGCTCCAGGCAACTTTTTAGATGACAGTAATAACCCCAGTCTATAGTGCTAACTAAAGTGAGTGATACTTCCACTGACTATTGACAAAGTCATGATAAAAATTCCTCAGTAGTGTAACAAATGTGACAAAATCTTGATTAAACAAAACTAACAAGGTTTCTTTCCCCTCCTTGCCCCTCAGATTTTAAAAAGAAACTTTTAAAATATGTACATGCATGTCTTGTGGATCTGGGGACTGTAGACATAAGAAGAAACAAGAAAAACATTATGGTTTTCATTTGACATTAAGTCTGTTTTGTAATGAACTTTTCTATAATGCCAAGTCTGGAAATTATGGACCCATTTAGTAGAAACAGTTCCTTATCACTAATTAAGCAGATAAATGTTACCCTAACTGTGAAATTTAGAACCAAGCAAATCTTGGAGTGATGATATCACAGGATAGGCTAATAGCCAGTCAGGACAAGATGGATGAGCAAATTGTACTAATTAGATTTTTTTTCTTTGCCAGGCCACTTCCTGTTTCTCAAAAGCAAAACTTATTTTACACATTGAAAAATTTTAAAGAGTAGTTAATTTTTCAAGAGAGAAGACTTGCAGTTGCCCAGTGGGGAAGCCAGTGTTCTTTTTCTTGGTCTATGACTCACAGTCTTTGATACATTTGTCTATGCCTATTTCCTGTTCTTTCTTTCCTTTACTCAATAAGCATCAACAAATTTCCATCCTCTGCTGGGCACTAGTAACCTATGCCTATAATCCTAGCTTTTAAGAGACTGAGATCTGAGGATTGTGTTTCAAAGCCAGCCCAAGTACACAAAACCATAAGACTCTTATCTCCAATAAACTAGTGAAAATCTGGAAGTGGAGGTGTGGCTCAAGTGATAGAGTGCCAGCTTAGAGTGGTAAAGACTAAGCAGGAGGGTGATCATAAGAGCAAAAACACATAACACATACATACATACATATATAACAAGTTTTCTATCCTCTAAGAAGGTTTACTGATCATATGTCATACTTAATAGAGTATTTGTTATAAGCACAGTTTTTAGTTAGGTAAGTTATTCAGAATGGCACAACTTTGAGGGCTAGAATGTTTATGTGATTCTATTGGCCATTGCCTTCATCCCTCTTTATATTCCAGTAATCCATTTTCCTAAAAGATTTGCTCAAGCATCTTGAATGAATGCATCTGGACAAATGTACATATATGTATATATATATATATATATATAAAAAACAGATTCATAATATAATATACATATATATGTACATATGTATGCATGTAAACATATATATGTATGCATATATACATTACATGCACCTCTATATACATGTATATGTATATATATACATACACATATCCATATATGTGTATATATATATATATATATATACATATCAGATATCATTTTCTATGTGGCATATTCAAAGTCTAACCAGGCTTTACATTTCTTTCCTTTTACAGATACAATACATTCTTCTTCACTAGCTGGAAATATATTCATTCTTCAAAACACAAGTCCATTATTTCCCTTTTGGCTAAAGAGAAATCATTATTTCCTCTTTGATCTGTATTAGAATATTGAAAACATTGCTTAGAGCTAGCTGCCAAGATTGTAACCCTAATTTGTCACTGTGTGTCCATTGCTCTGGTACTTTTATGAACCAGAGCATTGAAAGTCATTGCATTCATTATGGAGCAAGGCTCAAATATTCGGTGGCACTGCAGAGTAAATTCTCTGAGATTATCCCATACATGGAAATGGGCTCCATTTTGTTTACCTGGCAACTGCCCAACTAGTGCTTTGTCTGAAATTGTTTAGCTCATTTAATGTATATTGAGTGAAAGAACTTCCCTTCATCTGTTTGAATATATATCTAACTTTTAAGATGACTTCTGAGCTATATGCTTGTTTTCAACTCACAATTATTTAACTCATAATTATTATAATTATGAGTCTAACTCCATATGCGTGTATGTATATATATATTTATGAAAAATTCCCAAGTTTTCCTAGATATCAAAAATAAATTAACTGACAGCTGTTGTGGCTATATCTTCCTTTCTCCTTGCCTCCATTTCTTAGCTGTTCATGGTGGCATGTGCTTGTAATCTCAAGTACTGGGGGGCTTAAAACAAGTATGGACAACACAGTAAGACAGTGTCTTCAAAAAACAAACAAGCAAACAAACAAACAAAACCCACCTGTTCATTTTCTGTCAAAAAACCCTACTTTAACTGTTGGATCTCATTGAATTATGTCCTCTTGGAAACATGCATTATTCTTTAACTCAGACACATTTTTCTCATGAAGCTTAAAAAAAATGCTTTTCCCTTTCATTTTGAAAGAATGTAGGGAATGATAACTCTTTTTCTCTCCTACTTCTGTTGGACCTCCTGTTAAAACTAATGATTGAGAAATGAGTTAGTGACTAATGGTTGTGAGTTGCATAATAACATGAGTATAGTGAAACCCACTGAACTGTTCATCTAAAGTTTAATATTTAAACTTCATGTAACTCCAATTTCCCTAGCTTAAAAGAAAGGAAAACACTGTCTTATGCTTAATAATTCCATTTCTTCATTTCTCACTATCCTCTATCGCATTCCATTATGGCTTCTGTTTCTATCATTCTATGGAAAAAGCTCCAAAGAAATTCTAGGTTGCTAGAATTGTATTTTTATGTCCTAAATGGTACTCAAATTTACATTCACCTTTATCATATCCATGTCACTCATTACAACCAGAAATCTTGCCAAAAATTCCATGATCTCCTTTCCTCTCTACTGCAGTAGATGCCAAGCTGGTCTAATATGAGTTTAGATCATGCTCCTAGCCAAATCCTAGTAGGCAGTAAAATAATCATTTGGAAATGTAAGTTTGTCTTTCTTGCCTGTCCCCATCAGAAACCATTTCATATTTTCACTTATTTTTTGTTATGAATAAATCTAGAATCTTAAGGTAATTTATACTCAGCCTAGTCTGAAGTGTTGTTAGCACTTGCGCCTGTTTTCCTGTTTCTCTTGCTATCTGTCTCTAGTTCTAGCCATACTGACTCAGAGACAGAGGTGGCAAAGCCAGATCATATCTAGCTCTTCTTTCCAGCCTAAACAGTACTTAAGCATGTGTTTACTTGTCAAACTTAGTTGGAGGAAGAAGGCTCATGGGTAGCAATACATTTTCCAACTAGCTCTGTATAAGTTCTGATATGACTGATCCAGATAACTAAACATTCAATTGAGAAATACTGGAAGTCCAAGGGTACAGATAAAGATAAACTTTTAACACACATGGGTTTCTTAAGAATAAGATGAAATGGCAATGTATGCTAATAGGTGTAGAGCACAACTATAGGAAACTTATGGTCCTAGAACTGAAAACCAAAGCCATTCAATATCATGTATCATGGACAATGCTATGTTTTCCTTTTTTGAGACAGTGTCTCATGCTGTATCGCTCAGAACACAAGATCTCAAATTCACAATCCTTCTGTTTTAGCCTCTCATACTGGGATTACAAGGGTTCACTGACACATCTGCTATGTCTTAATCATCATTTTAGCAAAAGAAAGGGACTAAAAGAAGTTAATGTGATGAGTGTTACTAGGAGGGCATTAAAAATGAAATTAATCTAAGGGAATATCACTTACTCAATTCAAGAAAGACTTCTCAGAAGAAATGATGCTTAGATGAGTAAAGTTAGATAGAAATTTGCCAAAAGGAATAGGGCAAAGGGAATTTTTAATGAAAGAAGTGAATCCGAGTCTATATTTAACCACACCTTTCATCTGGAGAATAGTTTGCAAATCTGAAATTTCATCTGGAAGGCAAACATTTAACTACTGTTTAAAAGATATAGTGAATAAACCCTGTCATAAAATATTGCCATTTATATTTATAATCCCAAACCTGGGCTCCTTTGGTTCCTTTCCCGCCAAACAGGATGTTGTCATTAGGGTGACTTGCTTCCTGCTGAAAAGCAGTATGTCTGATGTTGAAGGCACAAAGACATTGTTTAAAGAAGCCTTATGATTTTGAACAAACTGGCCCAGCAGGGAGATTTTAACGTGCCCTCCCTAACAGGCCCAACAGCCTGTGTTTGTAAACAGAGACTTATTGCACTAGTGAGAGCAGACACAGAACAGTGTCAGCTCATTAATTGGGTGTCAGCTCCCTACTAGGAAGAAAGCTTAATGAGTCATCTCATCATAAAGGATTGTGGCTCAAGGGAGGAGTGAATGGCTTAGGCAGAGAGGGAAAGATTTGTCCAGCAATAACTGGGTGTATAGAAAAGCTTTGGGCCCACCTGTTGGGATAAAGAGAGAATAGCATTTGGGAACTTATGGTTGTTCTGTATTTTGCTATTCAGAGGGAAATCTGAGTTCATGAGTTTATAAATGCAGCAATTACCAGTGTGTGTTTTCATGTTTATTGGGAATATAATAAGTTGAGAGCAGCCATATTTTACATAAACTCTTTGAATTTTTTTTCTGCTGAAGATCTAAGCATTTTCTTATGTATCTTCAAAACAAAAAAAACTGTATAACTGATCATACTGAGTCCCAAATACATTTCTTATGCCAATCTACTGCAAACTAGGAAAATTTGCCAGGTTTTGAATCAGTGTGTTTTGTAGATAATCACCAGACACTTTATGTTTCAAAAGTCAAACTTCTGTGTTCTACTTTTCTAATCCTTCTCAATATTTACGTAAGAAGGCACTCTAAGATTTCATGTAGGGCTTCAGGCTTCTATCTGATATCAGCAGTGTTTTGGTCTATTGGTTTGGTTAACTAGTAAGATACTTTAGTAGGAACCATGCTGTAACTACAATGTGTCTTGATCAGATTCATCCCTACATCCTCCTTCATTCTCTTTTCCTTCCCCTACCCATTCCATCCAGTTTCCTTATTCCTCATTCAACGTTTACACATTGACAGTATTTTCCCTATATTTTCTCTCCTTCCCCATCTTTTTATGTACACCTTCTCCCACAAGTATCCATAGCCTTATCAATACTTGTTTCAATTTCCCAATATTCATTTTTGTTAAATGCAGAGTTTATTTTTAGGAGAGGCTTTGCTTTTGCCCAGATTGGCCTGGAGTAGTATTTTCCCCACTATAGACAGACAGGCATGGTGCTATGCTCAACATTTTCTGTTGAGAAGACAGTCATAGAAATTTATGTCTAGGCTGGCCTAAAACCTCAGTATTTCTGATCTCTAGCTCATGAGCAGCTGTGATTACAGACACAAATTATTATGCCCAACTCCTTTAATATTTTAAGAGAGTCCTTGTAAAATATTTTTATTTTGAAGTGATAGGTAGAAATTACTAGTGAAGACACTTGAGCCTTTCTCTGTTTCTATGTAAAACAAACTAAAAATTAATGACTTTAATCAGTAGAAAATTAGTTTGCATATTAATTTCCTCCTTAGTAAAGTTTCCTATTTTATATTTTACAAAGATCTTGTTTGTTTTCCTAAAGCTGATTAGTTAATATGATATTACTGTGAAAATTTTCATTTTTTACATTTTTAAATGTATCTTATTTATGCTTTATTTTAGAGATGATGATATATCCTAACCCACCACAACATATTTCTAAGCTCTGGTAAAATGCAGAAACTTTATACAAATATGAATTCATTCATACTCCCTTGTTCTCTTATTGTCATATATAATATTTAAACTCTCAACCTGATTACATACTTATAACTTATTTATTCTGTTTCAGTAATGTGATACTATAAATGGCACAAAATAATTTTATAATTCTTTCTAGAAAGTTGCTCATTTGTTCTTTTATTGGGACATCAGTTTTTAATTATCTGGATTAAAGCTACTATCCAATGTAATTTTATTTTAGCTGAAAGATCTTCTTTCAAAACTAGTATGCAAGAAATAATACCTTAAGACTTTATCTATAAGGACCTTTATTTCACCTTTAATTTGAAAGATGATTTTTATTATAAGAATTTCTTCTCTGAGTGGTAGGAACAAAAAAAGGGATTATCCCAATCCTGCATGAGTTTCAGATTTTATTTCCTTACTTACTGTTTTTCCTAATTTTTCATGTGTATGTGTGTGTGAGAGAGAGAAAAAGAGAGAGACAGACAGACAGAGACAGACAGTAACAGAGACAGAGATAGAGAGTCAAAGAGACAGAGAGAGGTGATAAACAGCTTTTTTGCTTTCAGCTGATAATCTACCCTTTGTTCCATGCACCCAGCACTGCTTTTTGCTAGCTAATTGGAGAGTCTCACAGGCTTTTCTGCTTGGGCTGACTTTGAACTGGAATTCTCCAGACCTCCTAAGAAGCTAAGATTACAAATGTGAGCAATCAGTGTCAGGCTCTCCTAATTCTTTCTGGAATAACTGAGCAGTTATTCTTTGTCCCATATTTAACACTCTGAACTCCATTTCCCTTTACTCTATGGGTCCCCCTTTCTGTAACATTGCATGGTAAACTTCAGACATTTAACTCTAGCACCTGTAGGCCTTATTCCTTTTGGTTTCCTTATCTTTTACTGAAGCATTCAATATTTTACAACCATTTTTAACATATTTTATTGATTATATATTATTATGTTGTATATTTGTATATATTTATATTTGTAATATATTATAATAATTATTATAAAAATATATTTTATATATTTTATTCCAGACTGGCAAAAAAAATAAACAAATAAAATAAAATAAATATATATGTACATGTAACTTTCTATATTTATATATAGGAAGTTAATCTAAAAATGAACTTGATTACTCAATATTCTTAGCCCTGTTGCAATAAGGATGTATACTTTTTAAATGTCTACTGTATACACACATACGTTTGTCCCAACAGATGCAGCAGTGAATGAAATAAGTGTGCCATTTCATGACCGAGCAGTTTAAGAGAAGAGTAAAAAAATACATCCAAAGTAGATAATGTGTGGTAACAAGCAGGAAGTTCTTTTGACTTGAATTTAAGCAATACCACTTACACTAAAACTGGGAACTATGATTTTACAGGGTACAAATCATCATCTGGTGCTTTATAAGAATCCCATGAGATAATTTCACAAAGGTAGTAACCATAGTGTCTGACACATTGTAAATGATGAATGGAAATTAGAAAATTACTCTGAAAAAAAATTAAAAGCATATAAGAATAGATAACAAAGGTCATGGATTTTTGCTAGAATATGAACAAGAATCCAAAAACAATATGAGACTGTCCAAAGGAAAGAAAACATTTAGATAAAGTTAGAATTCTTAGTTGTCTCTATTCTCACTAAGAAAATTCTGGAAATTCTCTTGGCTCACAATGTGCATGGGTATTTTATTTAGCAAGAACATGCATTTCTTTGTAAAACATAACTATCTTGTTTATATATACATGATAACAGAAGATGTGAACATTGTATACAGTTTCCAATAGGTATTGCTAGTTGATGTAAAATGTTTAACTTTGGAGCTCAGGATGATTTGTGGAATAATAACTCTTGATTTGGGTAGAAGGGTCATCCAACTTTGCCCTCAGATTCCAGTGGAAAATAAATTGCTTTTTTCCCTTTTCCTGAATCATGTATTTATTTGTAAATATAATAAATTGTTTTTAAAATTAGTTTTTTTGTGTGTGTGAGAAGACACGCTTTTGCACACACAGAAAAAAAATATATATTTCCAGACACATCACAAGAGCTGTTAGCAGGACTTTCTGAACAGGTGACCGAAATAAAACTAGCAGAGACCTATTGAAAGGTGTGATCCAGGACGCTCTGCCTAGCTCTTTATTTCACAGATGTGTCGTAAGCTTATATATAATGCCATATGGGGCAAGGAGTATAGAAGCCCTGATTATCCTCTTCCCAGGCAACTAGTTAGTAAAGGATAAATGTTGTTTCGTTTTTTATTTTGATGTGTGTGTATTTGTGTGTCTGTGTATATTTGTGTGGCATGTATGTGTGTGTGTGTGTGTGTGTGTACATCACATACTACTGTTTAAACCCAGCACCTCATGCTTTCACTTGATTTTTCCACTCACAGCTGGCATTCTACCACTTGAGAGTTACCCTTCCAGTTCTAGCATTTTGCTAGATTTGATCTGCCACTTTCAGAGCTTAGCCTCCTGAGTAGCTAGGAATACTGGCATGAGCCACTGGCACCCTGTATGAAAAACAATCCACTATGGAAAATGATTCCCCATGCTATTGTATTTGAGTACAAAATAATGTCTGTGTACTATTCATGCATGCAGCGGAAATGCATTTGTTGTAAAAGCAACATTGATTGTCTCCTTTTCTCATCAACACCAGCAATTTTTCTCAGAAGCCTTCACTCTCAATATGCCATGGTTTGGATATTTGTGTCCCACCAAAGACCCATATTCTGAAAGTTTAGTTCCCAGTTATATATTATTTGGAGATGATAGGAGACATTTAAAAGGTGGAGTCTAATGAGAGGTCTGTAAGTCATTGGGGGTCTGCCCTCCAAAGGGAATAGTGGTCTCCTGAATGGAGTTCTTACAGAGTTCTTGCAGAGCCTGAGCTTTAACATTAAGATACTCTCAGTTTTCCATATGAAGATGTGATCCTCCTTCCCTCAGATATTCTGCCAGGTATCACCATGCACTATGCAGTAGTAATCCTGGTTAGACTTCTGCCTCAGATTCTACAGATAAACAAATAGTGTTTTTGTTGTTTGTTTGTTTTTTGTTTTCTTCACATACAAAAACTAAATCTTACTGTGATCCTGGTGATTGCACCAAGGGACTTGTGCACATTCTACCACTTGGCCATGCCCCAGTCCCTTTTTTTCCCTTTTTCTTTTAAGAATGTTGTTTTTGAGATAAAGGCTTACTAATGTTATTCTGCCTGCTCTCAAGTTTGCCTTTCTTTTGTGTCCTTCTCCAGAGTAGCTGGATTACAGGAATGTAATAGCTGGAAATTAACTGCTTTTCAGGAGCTTTAATTACCATCGAGAAAGCTAACTGGTATATGCACTGTTCTCCAGTTCTTTTGTTAATTTAAGCCACTTTCTCCAAAGAGTATGTGCCCATTTTGAGATTTGTATTTTGTACCCATTTTGTTTTTGTACAACATAATAATAAATACAGCAGGGAAAATACTTTCCTTTGGTATTTATATTATATTGGATTGATCTTTCTTTCTTCACCTTCATTTCCAAATAAATATATTTCCTTTAAATGCTGACCATTAAATACCTATTTCTCTCTTTTTGTTTGTTTTTTGGTCAGCTTTGGGGCTTGAACTCTGGGCCTGGGCACCATCCCTCAGCTCAGGGATCAAGGCTAGCACTCTGCCATTTGAGCCACAGCACCACTTGCGATTTTCTTGTGGTTTATTGGAGATAAGAATCTCATGGACTTTCCTGCCCATCTGGATTTGAATGACAATCCTCAGATCTCAGCCCTAAGTAGCTAGGATTACGGGTATGAGCCACTAATGCTTGTCTTGTTTCTGGCCTTTTGGATACAATGACAGATTCTCTCTTCCTTATGGTATTTGCATGCTGTCTATATTTGTTTGCATGTTTTGTTTATTTAAAATTTATTAGTCTGTATATTTTATCTTCTTTAAGTAGGATAATAATAATACATTTTATACTTTCAATAACAAAGCTTACTTAGACTTTTTTACTCATACTAAATATTTGAAGTTAATGATTTTATTAATTCAACTAATGTGCCTTCAACCACACATGCCTTATCGTGTTAAGTATATCATTATTTGACTTCTGAAATTTTAGGATTGTTTAAATTCATTGCTAGAGATAGAATTAAATAATATATTGTGGTTGGTCTCATGCCTGGTTTATAGCTATACTCTGGAAATGTTGGTATTAATGACAACAGTATCAGAAAAGAATTTCATGTTTGAACTATCAGTAATTCTAATGCACTAGACTATCCTAGCTTTTACTCCCATATCCCATCTTATAATTTGAGAAAGGGAGAGAAAGGACATATAAATAATACCTTGATTCTGTTCAATTCTGCTGTGTTTGAATGTAGAGCTCTGAGTCTGTAACATATCTTCTATATGTACTTTAAAACACATATTAACAGACAAAATGGTACTTTCCACAATATGACTAGATTTATTATCTGTCTTTGATGAAGACAATATTTTCATATTATTGTTAAAAAAGGCTTCCATTCTGAATTACTGAAACAATGTTTTGGCAGAATAGCATTTATATCTGGGCTTGATTTACAAACACATGATTTCCTAAAAGACATTTTTAATAGGAATAAAGCATCTTATAGTGAATTTTTAGCTTCTAATAAGTTGTAAACTTATATGTTTTAGTTTGTGTTACTTTCAGCTTCTTAACTGATAGAATGGTGAACCAGAATCTGAGCTCAAGTCAAAAGATTTCAATTAGAGTCCTCAGTGGCATTTTATTCCTCTGGAAATCTTGGATTCCTAAGATGATTGTTAACAAATGTACTGTGCACAAAAAGAGCTCTGCTCCAGAAGATATGATCTTAAAAGAGTCATTTATCCACTGAGACAGCATCATAGGACTTTTAATGGCTCGACTTTCAGAGCTGTTATGCCTGTATGCCACAAAGTTTTTCATGTGTGGTAAGGCCCCTTTATACCTCTTTATTGAAAGTTTTCTTTCAATTGAGATTCAACTTTAACAGTTGTAATAGGCAAAATAATTTGCAAATTCCAGCTAAGTAAACTATAATTACAGTCCAGATTCCAATTAGGAAATTTCAACCTTGCTAAGCTGAGGAATGAAGCTTAAAGATACAATTAATATGAGCTTATATTAAGGGCTTTAATGGAATTAATAAACTCTATAACAATAGATTATCACCCAATCTTGAACACAGGCAGCACACACTCTTGCTGTCAATAACTAGCAAGGCCTATCTCTATTTGCTGCTGTTTGAATAGTGGTCTTCTATCAAACAAAGCCTTATAATAAATGTTATTATGAAGGACTTGAATAACATTAATGAAAAACAAAACCAAAAAACCCACTTGGATTCTTACAGAAGAAAGTCTTGTTTTACCTCTTAATATAAAAAACGTAATATTGATTCTGAAGCATATAAACTATAAAAAAGTATAAGGAAAAAAGCAAAGAGAAGAAGTAGGGTCAAAGATGTGAGGAGAAAAAGAAGCAACAAAAGATCTTTTAGGAAGGATATACCATGTACTAGCTTCTTAATGTCCCTAGAAATTTTCTTGTTAACACAGAGATATATTAATGATTATCACAATGAAGATACATCAGTGGTCTACTCTTTGATCTACTTTGTGTACAATCTATTCAAACATTTTGTTGATTTACTTAATTGAAATGTATGTATAAAAACCTCATCATTCTTAGTTTTTCAGATATTATTCATCATACACTTATCCTAAAATGACTTTCTCTCTGAAAATCAAAGAGCAAATGTTAATCATTTGGAAAACATATTTATCAAATAAGATAGTTCATTTGGTACACCCACTTTGGCCTTAGTAATTTAACCTCCTCACAGACCCAATACACATATGTAAATATTTGTGTTTCAGCCACATTGATAGTTAAGATTGGTATATATGAGTTGGGATAAACAATACTAAAACCTTAATGAGAACTGAAAGATTTGTACAATTGACATCCAATTCTGCAAATTAGTTGCATGATAGATAGAAAAAAATTAATGTTTTAGTTCCCTTTAGAGTTATCACAATTTAAAGAAAATTATTATTCCAAGAAAGACACGGAGTGATTATGGCAAAATTGCTGAGTAATCTGTAAATTTTAATATGTATTTGTGACCTATAAGATACGCTTTTAGACTCTTCAAAGTTCAGAGAAAAATAGTGTGTTATCAAGAAAATATAACCTCTTCCTCCTAAAAGTATAAACTTTTTCACATAGAAACACACTATTAATTTCTCTGAAATTTGCAAAATCTACATTAGATTATATAATCCAAAATAGATTAGATAACTCAAAGGTTGTTTTGGTCACATTTTCTTAGTTGAGAACAATAATTCTGTTGGGGAGAACAAATAGGACAAAGAGAAGACCTAATTTGACCTCTGGAATCCTTGCCCCAGACACTGTAATTACCTAAGTGTCAGAGGATGGACAGTTGTGAGGGAAGTAACCTTTCATTGGCCATTTGCATTTGCAAGTAATAGTCAGTAATACCTCTGAGCAACTGCTTCATGCCAGAAGTAAAATTTTGCTTTCTGTGTCTCTAGAAAACAAACAAAAGAATATTCCACAATAGAGAAACAGCCACATTCTATCAACAGGGTCAGATGATAGACCCATAAAAGCAGGAAGCCATTTTAGTTTAGAATTCTAAATATGAACTAACAGATGATGAAATACACCTCACTGAGAAGAAAGATCTTGAGTCCCTGGAAGAAGAAAGGGTTGGATATAGATTTGTTCTTTCCTACTTAGTTCTTTCTCTCTATAGAATATAGTCTTAGAGATCTTTAAGAATAAATTTAGAGCTGGGTGCAAGTGGTTCACAACCATCAATCTAGTTTCTCAGAAGATTGTGATCTGATGATTTCAGTTACAAGTGAGCCCAAGAAGAAAGGTCCATGTGATTCCTTTGTGTGTGTGTGTATGTGTGTGTGATTTACATTTTCTTTTCTTTTTTTTTTGAATTCTTTAAATTTCTTTTTAAATACATTTTTATTGTAAAAATACTGTACAGAAGGGTTACAGTTACATGAGCAAAGTAATGAATACATTTCCTATCAAGCAGTTACCTCATCCTTTGTTTATCCCCTACCATGCCTTCCCTCCCACCTCCACAACTACACTCCCCTCCTTCTCCTACCTAAACTCTAAAGTTTGTAATGGTGATGTACAGAGGAGTTACAGCTACATAAGTCAGATAATGAGTGCATTCCTTTTTAAACAGTGTCACTCCCTCCCTCATTTTCTCCCAGTGTTTTCCCTCCAGATACCCCCAGGCTCCCAATACATGAGATTCTTATCTCTAATTAACCATCTAAATTATAAATAAATCTGTGAATATTTGGCTCAAGTAGTGGAGCTCCAGCCATGATCAACAAAACTAAGGAGTTGAATTCAATCCCTAATACTGGTATACACACACACACACACACACACACACACACACACACACACACCTTAAATATCAGAAAGTTACATTTTAACCTGAAAATAACAGTGGCATCTTTGGTTCTGTTGAAGTATTTAAGACTAAATACGTCTAGTAATTAACAAGTGTTGTGTGAAGATACATCAAATTCATTTATAAGCTGTACAATACCAGTTACTATGTTCGTTGTATGCCTGCATCTCTCCCAATATTTCCTTGGGAATATTACAAGTTACATGCCCAATTACTCCTCTAAAAGAAAATAATGTCCTCTGTGTTTTGAGGTCCATGTCTCAAACCTGACTATAATCATTCTTTAAAACAAGGATGTTGGTGAGTTTCTATGACAATTTTTTTTTTTTTTTTTTTTTTTTTGGTCATGGGGCTTGAACTCTGGGCCTGGGCACTGTCCCTCAGCTCTTCAGCTCAAGGCTAGCACTCTACCACTTGAGCCACAGCACCACTTCTGGTTTTCTAGTGTTTTATTGGAGATAGGAGTTTCATGGTCTTTCCTGCCCGGGCTGGCTTTGAACCAAGATCCTCAGATCTCAGCCTCCTGAGTAGCTAGGATTGCAGATGTGAGCCACCAGTGCCTGGCTTCTATGACAAACTTTAAATTGACTAGTGAGGAGAACACATTTTAGGCAGCCAACACTTTAAATTCAGCTCTTTCTTTCTTGAACTTTTTTTTCCTTGACCTTTCTCCACAATATTTAAAGAATGACAACAATGTTCTGGCTTTTAATGTAAAAAAGTTGGAAAAATTAATTCCTTTATTTTTATGGTAAAGAAACACCTAGACAACATGTAAGCAGATTTCTTGCTATAGTCCATTTTACTAAGTGCCTTAATGTTAATCTTGTGGCACAGAAATATGCCAGGTTTAACACTCTATTTCACATTATGAAGAAGGATGCACAAAGCAATGAAGCAAAAGGAAGGAAAGGAAATACCAATAACCATTTTTTAATAATTCTATCATTGACCTGGTTTCTCATATAAATTTCAATATCTAATTTTCCCCTTAACTCTGCCATGCCTTAGTGTTTTCAAGCATTTCTTAAACGTTCTCTCTCATTTTGCTACTTTATTAAAGTAACTATTACCTGGTCCCTATTTTAATTTATTTTAATTGTACATCAGAGAATTGATTTCTGCAGTCCTACCTTTTGAATAGGTCCATGTCCTTTGCTAAAAAACCTTATCTACAGTATTTTGTCTTCAAAATATGATTTTAAAATCTTCCTACCTTCATACCTTATTTCAAAGAACACTCAAAGTGGTTATCTATAAACAAATGCAACAGTGATACTCACTAAACACTATGTTGAAAATAGATGATATAAGTTGTGGGGAGAGGAGGTGGGAGAAAATGAGGGAAGAAGTGACACTGTTCCAAAAGAAATGTGCTCATTACCTGACTTACATAACTGTAACCTCTCTGTACATCCCTTTGCAATAAAAAAGAGAAAGAAAGAAAGAGAGAGAGAAAAGAAAGAGAGAGAGAAAGCGAGAAAGAAAGAAAGAAAGAAAGAAAGAAAGAAAGAAAGAAAGCAAGAAAGAAAGAAAGAAAGAAAGAAAGAAAGAAAGAAAGAAAAAGAAAGAAAGAAAGAAAGAAAGAAAGAAAGAAGGAAGGAAGGAAAGAAAGAAAGAAAGAGGAAGGAAGGAAGAGGAAGGAAAGAGGGAAGGAAGGAGGGAAGGAAGGAAGGAAGGAAGGAAGAAGGAAGGAAGGAAGAAGGAAGGAAGGAAGAAGAGACAAAGTAGATTGGGAGACATTGAAAGAGGTGACATTGCTCAAGATGCACTGTATTCATAAACTGCTTTGTTGAATGTCAGCTCCTTATACAACTACTTAAAGATAATAAAAATACTTTTAAATGCTTATCTTAATATAAGACATTATATAAAGAGAAATCTCCTGATAACTGCATATTGTGAATTCACATCTCTTTGAATAGTTCTAAAATAACCAAAATGAAGCTCAGATAACTTATCATGTAGCATCTGATCGCTGCCCTTATGCCTTAAAGAGTGTTTTCAGAAATAATTTCCTGCCACATTCCTGACTGTATTTGCAGCCCGAGTTGATCCCCTTCCCTGCTGTTCTCTGATCTGCCCCTGGGTTACTAACAGCCCCAACAGACAGACTGGCTGGTGCTACCTGCTGCTCGGACCACAGATTAACTCACTGCCAGCCATATGGACCAGCAACTTCACAAATTCCTCTCCTTTTGCTTGTGGCTCTTAAGGAAAGTTAATGGACACTTTTCTGGTGGAGAGAAAAACAAGTTAGTGGTGTGCAGGCTGGGCAGTAATCACCTGCACCAGACACGACTGGCACCTCCATCTGCCTTTCAGCCACTGTTTGTATGCAGGGAATGGATTACTGCTTTCAGTGTTGCTCTTGGGTCATTAGCCACTGCCCCTTTGCCTTGATTAGAGAATCAAATGATTAATCCCATGATATATATGTATATGTCTATTACTTATGAGGCTTTTAAATATATTCAGAGTCAAAGAGCTCTCCAAATGTTTATAGAATGATTTAAAAAATATCGCTATGTGTTTTTCAAGCATATTGAAACACCCATGCTTATTTCTAAAGGTAGTAACAAATGTCATAAGAAGCAGGGGTGGTGAAATGAAAAGATTATGCTCTGTAAGACTGGACTCTGGGTTCCTTGTGACTTTCAGCAAGTCTCCCCCTCCCTCATCCTCACCTGTCCTGGGACATGAACTCAGGGCTTGGGTGAGGTCTCGGAGCTTCTCCGTGTTCAAGGCTAGCTAGCACCCTACCACTTGAGCCACAGCACCACTTCCAGCTATTTTCTGAATTGTTTATTGGAGATAAGAGCCTCACCTATGTTCCTGCCTAGGCTGGCTTTGAATCATGAACCTCAAATCTCAGCTTCCAGAGTAGCTAGGATTACAGGAGAGAGTCATTGATTGATGCTCTGGCCAGCAAGTCCTTTCCTATGTGTTAACTCCATCTGAAATATTTGAATGTGAGAAAGCACACTGAAATACCACTGTTTTGTCATTTAAAAATACCATTATTATTCCTGAGCCCTGGGGTTCTTGTTTGTAATACTAACTATTCGGGAGGCTGAAATTTGTGGTTCAAAGCTAGCCTGGGCAGGAAAAGTCCCATGAGACTCCTATTTCCAAGTCATCACCAAAAAGACAGATATGTAACTGTAGCATATGTGGAAGTGATAGTCTTGAGCATAAATGCTAAGGGAAGTGCTTAAGACCAGAGTTCAATCAGTAGTACTTGCAATAAATAAATAAGTAAATAAATAAATAAATAAATACTGATGTTTTAGAACCAAAAAACAGAGGTTGTCAAGGATTCTTTACTATAAATTTCCAAAAATTAACAAGCATGTTTTATACAAAGGTGACCAATACATGATTATGCTGGTGGTTTCATTTGTTTTTGGTGCCAACACTATGCCTTGAACTCAGGGCCTAGGCACTTTCCTTAGCTTTTTTTGCTTAAGGCTAGCAATCTACCACTTGAGTCATAGCACTACTTCTGGTTAACTGGAGATAAGAGAGTCTTCGGAACTTTACTGCCTGGGCTTGCTTCAAATCATGATCCTCAGATTCCAGCCTCCTCCACCAAAAACTACACCATTAATTTTAAAATACTATGTAGCTGTGCAAAGATCTATTTGTATCGGTGAAAAATCTCGCATAGTGTCAAGGCAGTTCAGTTCACAAAAAAGGGGTGGTTAGGAAATTAGCTGATGAAAAGAACACCATGCACTATTCAGGCAGGAAAAGAAGTTAATTTGACTGAACTGTTGCCCCCACCCAGCATGGTGGAGAAGCATGGCTGAAAAAGGAAAGGGGGGGGGAGGAAGAGGGGTGACCTAGTAGAAGGTGACTGCTTCCAGGTCTGCCAGTTCCATGATGTCTGCAAGAAGCGAGTCTCTTAGATGAAGTCTGGAGGAAGTCTTCTCAGGCAGGGGGCTGAACAAAGATGAAAAGCAAATATATTACTGGAAAGAAAAGATTGGATGTCCATGGCTTGGAGGTGTCCTAAGGGATGAGATAGTGAGGTCTTTGGGGAGGAGAGCAGTTAGCTCAGTTTTACTCACCCGGATCTTCAGGGATGCGAGACAGCCTTACCTTGGTAGGCCCGAGGGGGGAACAGGTGTACCTGGAGGTCAGGGTTGGTATAGAAGGGGCAGGAACAGGAGCCCTTTTTATTCTTGACAGGTGAATCCACTGGGGCTGTCCATTGAGCTTGACTGCGGTGGGGGTTGTCAGCAGAACCTGGTGAGGGCCTGTCCACTTAGGGTGTAAACCAGATGGATTAAGGGTCTTGAGAAACACTTGATCACCAGGCAAAATTGGGGGAGTGGGAAAGGGGCCTTGATGAGGCTGAGGGAGACACTGGTCAGCATGTTGGCGCAGCATGTGCCTAAGAAAGGTTAGGACAGGAAGGTAGTCTATTAGTGGAGTCTTGGCATTGTCAGTAGGGAAATTACCTAGGAGAAAAGGTCTTCCATACATTAACTCAAAGGGGCTGAGGAAAGTAGGGCTGCGGGGAGAAACACGTAAGCGGGTGAGCGCCAGGGGTAACAGTTCTGGCCAGGATTTCTGGAGCTCTAGAGAAAGTTTAGTAAGTTGTGTTTTGAGGAGCGCATTAGCTCTTTCAACCTTTCCAGAAGACTGAGGTCTATAAGGAATGTGAAGATTCCACTGGATGTTTAGAGAGGATGCCACCTGTTGGGTCACTTTGGAGATGAAAGCAGGTCCATTGTCAGACTGAAGTGACCTGGGTAAGCCAAACCTAGGAATAATTTCTTTAATAAGGACAGAGGCAACAGTGTCAGCAGTCTCCAACGTTGTGGGATAGGCTTCAATCCATCCTGAAAAGGTATCAACCATAGTTAGAAGGTATTTCAGCCGCTTACATCTGGGCATGTGAGTGAAGTCTATCTGCCAGTCTTCCCCTGGGGTATGTCCCCGTGCTTGGTGTGTGGGGAATGCAGCTGGTCGGAGACCACCCTGTGAGGAGGTAAGAGAACATGTGGGGCAGGCTTGGGTAATAGCCTTTAGTCGAGTAGTTAGGCTAGGGCAATGGATTAAAGGTTTAAGAAGGTGGGAGAGAGGCTTGTATCCAATGTGCAGCGCCTGGTGAACCTGGGAAAGAAAGCTGTCTGCTTGTGCCTCGGGAAGAACAACTCGTCCTTCCAGGGACCACCATCCCTGTGCTTCCTGGGAGGCTCCCTGGTGCGTAAGTTCCTCGAGCTCCTGTGGGGTATAAGAGGGTTGAATTGAAGGCAATACCAGTAGCAAGGGAGCTGGAAGTTGTCCCTGGAGTTGTCTCTGGGCTGCTAGCTTTGCCTCCCGGTCTGCTTTTGAATTGCCGACTGTAATGGCATCCAATCCTGTCTGGTGTCCTCTGCAGTGGATGACCGCTACCTGCTGGGGAAGGGAAGCAGCTTCTAATAGTTTAAGAATAAGTGAGGCATTAGTAATGGGAGTCCCTTTGGTGGTCAGGAAGCCACGCTCCTTCCAGATTGCTGCATGAGAATGGAGAATATGATAGGCATATTTTGAGTCTGTATAAATATTAATCTTCCGACCCTTTGCTAGAATTAAGGCCCTAGTTAAAGCTATAAGTTCTGCCTTTTGTGAGGTAGTGCTAGGGGGCAGAGGGCTGCTTTCAAGAATGGTAGAGTTATTAACGATGGCATAGCCTGCAACTCGGCTTCCTGAAGAGGTAGATATGGAACTGCCATCGATGTACCAGGTGTCTTCTGGGTCAGGAAGAGGAGTTTCCGAGATACCTGTAAAATGGGGTGTGAATTCCTCCAAGGTCTCTGTACAGGAATGGGAAAGAGGGTTAGAATTGGATGGAAGCAAGGTAGCTGGATTGAGCGGGGAGCAGCTTTCCAGTGAAAAGTCAGGGTTTTGAATAAAAGTAACATGAAACAGCTGTAGGCGGGAAGGGGAAAGGGAAGACAGGGATTTATGAGACAAAAGGTCCTTTAGTCTGTGGGGAGAGCGAATGGTAGTGGGTTGGCCAAAAGTGAGTTTTGTGCTCTCCTGTGCTAAGGTGGCTGCTGCTGCCAAAGCTCGAAGACATGCTGGCCAGCCTTTTACCGTTGGGTCTAGCTGTTTTGAGAGGTAGGCCACAGGTCTAAAGGAGGGGCCTGACATTTGTCCAAGAACCCCAAGTGGTAGATTGCTAGCCTTAAGCAAAAAAAGCTAAGGAAAGTGCCTAGGCCCTGAGTTCAAGGCATAGTGTTGGCACCAAAAACAAATGAAACCACCAAAAACTCCAGACTGGCTCTACAACTTTTTGGCTTGTGCCCTGAAGAGTGCGACGCAGGCTGGGTCCCGGGGACCCCCCTCTAGGTTCCCTCTCAAAGGCTAGCCATTCTAGGTTTTAAAAAAAAAAAATTGTCAGAGTTCCTATTTGTTCAGGTTTCCGTCAATGCCTCATAAAACTTCTCCAGACTTCGTCCAAGAGACTTGCCTCCTCCAAACTTCATCGAAGGACTCAACACCCAAGTGACAGCTGCAGCCTGCTGCCTTCTCCCAGCATGGACCACATCCCAGCCTTTTACCCCTACGACGCCCTTTGCCAGCAGGAAGTAGCCAGAGAGAGTCTTCGCCCTTTTTCATAATTATCAAAAGGCTGGAATGTAAGGTCCATTCCTGGACGGCGAACAGACCTCACCCAGTACCTGCGTTACCTAGGCAACTGGGATACCTGGAAGAGGTCACATCCGCATCCGCTGAGGTCACATCTTAACCTGATGTGGCCACACCTTTCTCCCACCTGATCCCACTTCCCTTTACCTGGACACACCCTTCCCCACCCCCTACCCTATATAAGGCCTAAACCGCGGCCAGACCGCCCTTTTTTTCCTTTTGCCAGCCGCGTGGAGTGCCAACCTTGCCTGGTCCCAGCAGGTCTACTGAATAAACCTACCCCTTACCTGAACACCACGTGCGTGGTGCAGTTCTTACTCGGCCACCTCTTTTTAAAAACCTAACACTGAGTAGCTAGGTTTACAGATATTAGCCACTGGTACCTACTTAATTGCATATTATTTTAAAAAGAAAAATGAGTATATAGTAAAAATAAACTACGTGTCCTGTTTAATGAAAATGTACCCATTATTCTGCCTAGTCTTTCTCTTAAAATTTCGAAGAATGGGAGGAGCACATCTTACCGTGTTCCCTCCCAACCATAGCTTGGAAAAGTTTTCTATTTCCTTGGTGAATGAAAATACATAAATAAATAAGCAAATGCTTATGAAGAGCAAATCATGAGTAATATTATGAACCGCAGCACCAGATAAAATTTATTGGGCTGAATATTAATTTTTTTACTTCATTTGCTATTTCCATTAAAACTGGTAAGGAGAATTTTGACTATATTGTGAAATGTTCTGTCAACTCTACATTATTGTTAATCAGAGTTATCTCAAAACAATCTACAACTTGTGATCTGTAGAAAACTCCATGCATTCATTTTCTGGATGTCCTTCCTTATATATTTAATTGTATCTTATAATAGTGCAAAAGGCAATCAAAGAAAAATTCTGGAAAGGGAGCAAGAGGGAGGCCAATTGCTTTGACATTCTGGGACTGACAGAAGGATTATGATTTCCACACTCAGCAGAAAAATGTTAACCCAGCAGTTCCTAAACCCAGTCAAGCAACAGAAGGCTTCCCAGCTCATTCCTCCCCTTGCTTAATTATTAATTAATTATTCACAGCACCAGGTGAGCAAGACACCACAGCCGGGGAGGGGATCAAAATATTAGCAAAGATACAAAATGTTTACAAAGAACTGTATTTTGGACAAAGAAAGTACATTTTTAGTTATAAAATGGTGATTTTACCTAAGAAACTCTATAACGTAATTTATCACATCAACACACAGAAAAGGAAAAAGACTATTTATACATATATTCACATATAAATATATAAACATATACATATACATGCAAATTTACATATATTCATATATACATATATGTAATATATGTGTAACAAAGCTAAACTTCATTTGTAATTTAAAAATAATAAACTTCCCAGAAATCCCCAGCTATATAATAATATCATAATTTAAAAGTTAAAAATCGTAAATATTGGGCTGGGAAGGTGGCTCAGTGGTAGAGCACTTGCCTTGCATGCTTGAGGCCCTGGGTTCAATTCCCCAGCACCACATAAGCAAAAAGAAAAAAGTCAGAAGTGGCGCTGTGGCTCAGGTGGTAGAGCACTAGCCTTGAGCTGAAGAGCTGAGGGACAGTGCCCAGGCCCAGAGTTCAGGCCCACTACCGGACCCAAAAAAAAAATCGTAAATATTTTCCTCTAACATGAAGAATAAGGTAGAGATGTGTATTCTGACCATTCCTATTAAGCACAGTAATAATAATAAGTAGTAATAGAAGTTTTACCCAGTAAGATAATAAAACATGGAAAATGGAAAGAAAGAAAAATGAGAAAGATGAAAACAGAGAAGAAAAAGAGAGAATGAAGGGAAAGGAAAAGGGAAGAGATGGGAAGAGACTTGTGGCATATAGAATGGAGTCACTCTACCCACAATTAAACTTACTTAAACTATACCAGTTATGACAGTGTGGTACTGCCATAGAATGAGAAATTTTTTGGAACAAAATAGATACCTGAAAATTAAACCCACACTAATATGCTCAAGTTTATTTTGACAGATTGCAAGAGTATTTCAGTAGGATAAGAACAGCTTTTCAACAGAGTGCTCAAGAAAATAAGGGGATCAAAGGAACCCAAACTGTCTCACACTTTACAGAGAATATAGTGGATATAGGTAGAGCTATTAGGTTATGCAAAAACATGATCTTTAGAAAGAAATCTGATATATGAGACTTCAACAAGATTAAAAACTTTTCTTTGTGAAAGCAAATATGAAGAGGATAAAAGAAAGCTATGGAATTGGAATAAATATTTTTACATGTTTGCTGTATCTGAAAAAGAGCCAGTATCTAAAACAAACATAAACCACAAAACCAACACATTGAATATATACAAATAAATAATACATACAACTATATACAGTAAGTGTATACATATATATAATATTACATATAAATATAATATTAAGTGTGTAATATATACAAATAGGTACATACATAACCCATAAAAACTATCGATAGCCACTAGGAAATTCAAAATAAAGGCATGGGATAGTTCACTGTGTAACTAACAAAACAATTCAGATTTCTTTTCAAAATGGTGAAAGCACAAATTTCCAGTGAGATTGTAAAATAAATTTGACTGCCCACATATTGCTGGTAAAAAAAAAAAAACATAGCTCCAGGTCTATTTTAGATTTGAGACCCTTGTCCGTTGTATGACTAGTGAAGATCTTTTCCCAATCTGTGGGCTTTCTATTGATCTTGCTAGCTATGTCCTTTGCCAGCAGAAGCTCTGCAATTTCATGCAATCCCATTTGTCCAACCTTTCTTTGATTTGTTGTGTTTCTGGGTCTCTATAAAAAATATTTCAGCAAATCCTCAAAGAAACAACTGCCCAATAAATAAGTGGGCTAAAGACTTAAAGAGAAACTTCTCTGAAGAGGAAAGAAGGATGTTCAATAGACACATGAAGAAATGCTCAACCTCCCTAGGCATAAAAAAATGCAAATCAAAACAACACTGATACCACCTCACCCCAGTTAGAATGGCTATAATCAAGAACTCTAATAACAACAGATACTGGAGAGGATGTGGCCTGAAGGGAACCTACTGCATTGTTGGTGGGAGTGTAAACTTGTTCACCCACTTTGGAAAGCAGTATGGAGGTTTCTCAAAAGACTCTCCATAGAGCTCCCCTATGACCCAGCAATCCTACTTTTGGGCATTTACCCAAATGATCACAAACAAGACCACAATAAGCTACCAGCACAACTATGTTTATTGCAGCATTATTTACCATAACTAAGATATGGAACCAACCCAGATGCCCCTCAGCAGATGAATGGATCAAGAAAATATGGTATATATACACAATGGAATCCTATGCCTCCATCAGAAAGAATGACATTGCCCCATTTGTTAGGAAATGGAAAGACGTGGAAAAAATTATATTAAGTGAAGTAAGCCAGGCCCAAAGAAACATAGGTTCCCATGGTTTCCCTTATTTGCAATAATTAGTATATGTCTGACACAGCAGAAAAGGTCAGATAAGTTAATGTTAAGTGAAATGAACCCTAAGTTAAGGATTCAAATTTTTTTTTCTTTTTTGCTATTGTTTCTAACATATTCATATTTCTTTGTTGCTTTGTATGTCCCCTTCCCCACGGAATAACCCCTGTTTTTACTGTATTTGATGTTGGTATACTTTGTGCAGGGGAAAGGAAAAAACAAATTGTTTAAATAGGGATACAGGTGGGCCCATTGCAACAATGAGATGTACAAGACATTATGTCAAAAAACGAACTTGGGCTGGGCGCCGTTGGCTCATGCCTGTAATCCTAGCTACTCAGGAGGCTGAGATCTGAGGATCGCAGTTCAAGGCCAGCCTGGGCAGGAAAGTCTGTGAGACTCTTATCTCCAGTAAACCACTAGAAAACCCAAAGTGGCGCTGTGGCTCAAGCGGTAGAGTGCTTGCTTTGAGCTGTAAGAGCTGAAGGACAGCGCCCAGGCCCACAACCGACCAAAAAAAAAAAAAAAAGAAAGAAAAGGACTTTGCAACTTTGGGGAGGGGGAAGATGGGATGGGATGGGAAGGGGAAGCAAAGGAGAAGGCAACAATGCTTGATAAGAAATGTACTTATTGAGTAGGATCTCAAGATGGCGACGGGGCAGTAGGGAAACGCCACAGCTCTCTCCAACCAAAAAGAGAGTTCGAGTTCCAACCTTTAATCTCCCCAAGAGACCGACAACAACAAAAAGACGAACACTCAGAGAAAAACCAGAGGTGGAAAATAACAAAAAAAGAAAGAGAGGAAAAGAAGAATTTCAGAACAGAGAAGAGCGAAGACCCCTCCCCCAACCTTTACTGGCCGCGCGGCAGTGCGCCAAGCTGCCGGCCAGCCGGCCCGGCGGGGGCTGCCGGAGCCACAGAGACACAGGGGGCTGCTTGCAGATCACCAGGTACCGGATTGCAGAACAGCGGATCACCAGGAACAGAGAAACCTACCAGCCGGGAGTCTCCACGAGGATCCCACCCCCACCCCTCACTCTCCACCAGAGCGGAGAGGCTCCACCCGCCAAAGCCGCCCGGCACCAGCAGCGCGACAAAGGGACCTGTCGGCAGACAACCCGCCCGATCGCGATCGCAACTACCCGGCGGGGGGCCGCCCAACCCAGCCCGCAACCACCCCAACTGAACTCAGATTGCAACAACAACTGACGACCTACAGGGTGAGTACCCATCAGGGAACAGGGAATCCATCAAGGGAGACCAGAGCTGGAGGGAATCCCCAGACCCTGACCTAGACTCCCTACCCCAACACCCGGACCACAGGACCCACTAAAACTGGGAACTGTTCGAGAGCCCCACCAGTCGGTGGAGCACACTCTGCTGGCCAGGCCAGAGCAAGAGCGCCCCGGGAAGGGAGCTTAAATGCTCAAGCCAGGAACAGTGCCCCTGGGTCAAGACTACCAACAGTAGAAGAAATTTGAACTGTGTCCTCCAGGCTGCATAACCAAGGTGGTATACACATTAGCACAGGCCTAACGAGCGCGCTCCAGGCTGGGGCCGGAACCAGGCCAGGGGACCGGCGCCTGAACAAAGCAAAAAGGGTCAGAAGTGGGGCTGTGGCTCAAATGGTAGGGTGCCAGCCCTGAGCTGAAGAGCTGAGGGACAGCACCCAAACCTAGAGTTCAAGCCCACAACCAGCCCAAAACAAACAAAAACACATCAGGAGCCCATAGCAGACTCCAGTATTTGGGAGAGTGCATCCAGAGCATCTGATCTTCCCAAGAGCACCCGCAGGAGCAAACACAAGCAGTCTAGGCTGCTCAACCCTTCCAAAGGCGGGAATTGCTACAGCAGAGAGCTGAGAATCCTAAGTGAATAGCAGCTGGAAATAGGCTCCCAACAGAATCCAGATCAGACACAGACTCTCTCTACCAATAGAGAATCAGCAACCAAGCAAAGACAGACACACCAAAACAAGATTGAAGAGCAGTCTCCTGAACCCCCATGCGAAAATCACAGAGAAAAATCACAAGGTTTACCACTACCCAGGACAGCAAGCTCACCTCAAAAGCCAGCAGCCACGCAGGGGAGAGCCCCAGTGGGAGCAAAGCAGGAATGGAAGACAAAAACTACATCCAAGGGTTGCTGGAGGCAATGACTCAAGAAATAAAGCGAGAAATGGATCAGAAATTGAAAGAGCACAAGGATGAACTATCAAAAGATATACAGGATATCAAACAAAAATTGGATGCAAAAATAGAAGCTGCACAAACCTCAGTAAGAAGTGAGATAAACGCCAAATTAGAGGTAATGCATACTGATATCACCTCATTGAGAGGTGAGATCAGTACTCTGAGAACCAACATTGAATCCATAAAGGGATCCATTTCCATCATGCAAACCACAATAGAAGCCACGGTCAACAGAGTGAATGAAATGGAAGGTAGAGTGTCAGATACAGAAGACAGAATACACCAACTGGACCAAAAAGTGACAGATATGGAAAAATCACTCAAATTAAACCAAAGGGAAATTCAAGAGCAAGCAGATAATGCTAAAAAATTTAACCTTCGCATAATCGGAGTGGACGAAGGTGAGGAATTCCAGAGCAAGGGAATGCAACACCTATTTAACAAGATAGTCAATGAAAATTTTCCCCACCTCAAAAACGACCATCTTAACTACATCACAAAAGCTTATCGAACACCCAACAAGCAAGATCCCAGGAGAAACACTTCTAGGCACATAATAGTAACAATGATGGATCTGAATAATAAGGAAACAATCCTGCATGCAGCAAAAATGAAGAAGGAGCTATACTACAACGGGAAAAAAATTAGAATCACTGCAGATCTCTCCACACAAACAATGAATGCAAGAAAAGCCTGGGAAAGCACCATACGAGCCCTGAGAGCCAATAACTGCCAACCCAGACTGATATACCCGGCAAAGCTAGCATTCACATTCGATGGAGAACTGAAAACTTTTAATAGCAAAGAAAAACTAAATGAATACATAAACATTAAGCCAGCATTACAAAGAATTCTAAGAGGGGGGACACAACCTGAAGAAAGCAACCAGGAACTGGGACCTGCCCCAAACAGGCATTACTCAAAGTCTAACTGAGCAAGCACAGGAGGAAAGGAAAGAAGAAAAACTTAGGAAAACGGAATGGCAGGGACAACAATGCATCTCTCTATACTTTCTCTTAATATAAATGGGCTGAATTCGCCAATTAAAAGAAAACGAACTGAGGACTGGATCAGAAAACAAGACCCATCCATCTGTTGCCTTCAGGAGACCCACCTCTCAGCCAAACATACAAACAAACTCAGAGTGAAGGGGTGGAAAAGGATCTACCAATCAAATTCCCCCAATAAGAAAGCAGGTGTAGCTATCCTGATATCTGACAAAATAAACTTTTCATTAAAATCAGTACAGAAAGACAAGGACGGACATTACATATTAATAAAGGGAACAATCCAAGAGGAGGATATAACCATCATCAACTTATATGCCCCAAATATCGGTGCACCCAGATATGTTAAACAAATGCTCTCAAACTTACAGAATAAAATAGATCCCAATACGATAATACTAGGAGACTTTAACACGCCACTCTCACCAAAGGACAGGTCTACCAACCAGAGGATTGGCAAAGAAGCTACCGAATTAAGTGAGGCCATACTTCAAGCGGAATTAACTGACATCTACCGAGTATTTCACCCTAAAACAACACAGTACACATTCTTCTCAGCAGCTCATGGAACTTTCTCCAAAATAGACCATATCATAGTTCATTCAAGGAACTTAAGCAAATACAAAGGGATCGACATAATCCCCTGTATCCTATCTGACCACAGTGGAATCAAGCTAGCTCTCAATAACAAAGCATACCGCAGAAATTTCTCTAATACATGGAAATTGAACAGCACACTCCTTAACAAGGCCTGGGTAACAGAAGAGATCAGAGAAGAAATAAAGCATTTCCTAGAACTCAATGAAAATGAAAACACCTCACAAAGAAACTTGTGGGACACAGCAAAAGCAGTCCTGAGGGGCAAATTTATTGCCCTCAGTGCCCACATCAAGAGAATGGAGACAGACCAAGTAAATAATCTCATGTTGCAACTAAAACAGCTAGAAAAACAAGAAAAAATGGGACCTAAAGCTACTAGACGAAGCCAGATAACCAAATTGAGAGCAGAGATTAACCAATTAGAAAATCAGAAAACCATAACCAAAATAAACCAAACAAAAAGCTGGTTCTTTGAAAAAATAAACAAAATTGATGGCCCGTTGGCAAGATTAATTAAAAAAAGAAGAGAGGAAACCCATATTAATAGGATTAGGGATGCCACGGGAAACATCACAACACGTACCCAAGATATCCAAACAATTCTAACAGACTACTTTCAAAAGCTATACTCTCTAAAGGAAGAAAATCTGGCGGAAATGGATGCATTTTTAGAGAAATACAAGTTACCCAAACTGAGCAAAGAAGAAGTTAACCAATTAAATAAGCCAATATCCTATAATGAGATACAGGAAGCTATCAAAAGTCTTCCAACAAAAAAAAGCCCAGGACCAGATGGATTCACAGCAGAATTCTATAAGACCTTTAAAGAAGAACTAATACCCATACTCCTCAAGCTCTTCAGAGAAACAGAGAAGGAGGGAGCTATCCCAAACTCATTCTACGAAGCCAATATCACACTCATCCCCAAACCAGGCAAAGACCCAACCAAAAAGGAGAATTACAGGCCAATCTCCTTGATGAACACAGATGCAAAGATCCTTAACAAGATTCTAGCTAACAGAATCCAGAAACACATAAAAAAAATAATACACTATGATCAGGTAGGCTTCATCCCAGAGACACAGGGATGGTTTAACATACGTAAGTCAATAAATGTAATCCAGCATATCAACAGAGCCAAGGTCAAGAATCACATGATTATCGCCACAGATGCAGAAAAGGCCTTTGATAAAATTCAACATTCATTCATGCTAAAAGCTCTGGAGAAAATAGGAATAGAAGGAACATTTCTAAAAACAATAAAAGCCATTTATGACAGACCAATAGCCAATATTATACTTAATGGGGAAAAGCTACAACCAATCCTCCTAAAAACAGGAACAAGGCAAGGATGTCCACTGTCTCCACTCCTCTTCAACATAGTCCTAGAACCCTTAGCCAGGGCAATAAGGCAAGAAAAAGACATTAAAGGGATCCGCATAGGGAAAGAAGAAGTGAAACTATCCCTTTTTGCAGACGACATGATACTATACCTCCACGATCCCAAAAACTCCATCCCCAAACTTTTAGAAATCATAAGTCACTTCGGCAAAATAGCAGGATACAAAATAAACCCACAAAAATCAGTTGCCTTCCTATACACTGATAACGCACAGGAAGAGAGGGAAATAAAGGGAGCAACCCCATTCACAATAACCTCCCAAAAAATAAAATATTTAGGAATTAACCTAACCAAAGATGTAAAAGAACTATTTAATGAGAACTATAAAAAGTTAAAGAAAGAAATTGCAGAAGACACTAGGAAATGGAAAGACCTCCCATGCTCCTGGATAGGCCGACTTAATATAGTAAAGATGGTGATACTTCCAAAATTAATATACAAATTCAATGCAATTCCTATTAAAATCCCAATGACGTACATCACTGAAATACAGAAAACAGTCCAAAAATTTATATGGAACAACAAAAGACCTAGAATAGCCAAAACAATTCTAGGGGATAAAGACAATATGGGAGGGCTATCCATGCCGAACTTCAAACTCTACTACAGAGCTATAATCACAAAGACAGCATGGTACTGGCACAAAAACAGACCCGAAGACCAATGGAACAGAATAGAAGATCCAGATATAAATCCACAGGCCTACAGCCAGCTGATATTCGACAAAGGAGCCAAAGACATACAATGGAAGAAACACAGCCTCTTCAACCGCTGGTGCTGGGAAAACTGGGCAGCCACATGCAGAAAACTAAAAGTGGACCCCAGCCTATCACCATGCACCAACATCAACTCAAAATGGATTAAAGACCTTAACATTAAACCTGAATCTCTGAAACTACTGCAGGACAGAGTAGGAGAGACACTTGAACTAATAGGCACAGGAAGGAACTTCCTGAACAGAGTCCCAGGGTCACAACAAGTTGGAGAGAGACTCGACAAATGGGACTACCTTAAAATAAAAAGCTTCTGCACAGCTAAATCTATCGCAACTAAGCTAGAAAGACAACCAACTAATTGGGAAAAAATATTTACCAGCAATATATCAGACAAGGGGTTAACATCCTGTATATACAGGGAACTCAAGAAACTAATCCCTCCCAAACCTAACAAACCAATTACTAAATGGGCAAGGGAACTAAAGAGGGACTTCTCAAATGAAGAAATAAAAATGGCAAAGAAACACATGAGGAAATGTTCATCATCCCTGGTGGTGAAGGAAATGCAAATAAAGACAACCCTGAGATACCACCTTACCCCAGTCAGAATGTCCCACATCCACAAATCAGCCAACGACAAATGCTGGAGGGGATGTGGAGAAAGAGGAACCCTATTACACTGCTGGTGGGAATGTACACTTATACAACCACTTTGGAAAGCAGTCTGGAGGGTCCTTAGAAAGCTAAAGATTGACCTCCCTTACGACCCAGTCATACCACTTCTAGGCATCTACCCTGAACAACAGGAACCAATATACAAGGACACGTGCACCTCCATGTTTATTGCAGCACTGTTCGCAATAGCTAGGATATGGAAACAACCTAGGTGCCCCACCACAGATGAATGGATCCAAAAATTGTGGTATCTATACACAATGGAATATTATGCAGCCATTAGAAATGACAAAATAATGGCATTTGCAGGGAAATGGATGGAGCTAGAAGGAATCATGTTGAGCGAGGTAAGCCAAGAACGAAGAGACAAACGGTACATGGTCTCCCTCATAAGTGGATGCTAAATCCAAAAGGTTAGTGATACGACAAAACTAACAGGACTTAAGAAACAAAGAACTCCCGCTCATCTGGTTGAACCACTACTAAATATCCTCATGCTGCTGATCACAAATATGGTATATAACATGTGAACACTGTTATATATTACAGACTGTGGTAGACAATTTGCTCCAGGGAAGTTAGAATGAACTTGTGACTTTGAAATTATGTAATCATTTAATCACAATCAAAAAAAAAAAAAAAAAAAAAAAAGAACCTCGGGGAAGGGAGGGAGGGAGGGGATGGTAGGGGGAAAACAATGGAGGGGGTAACAATGTTCAAGAGGAAGTGTACTCATAACCTCACTCATGTAACTGTGACCCTCTGTATAGTAGCTTTACAATAAAAAAAAAAAAAAATAAAAAAATAAAAAAAATAAAAAAAAAAAAAAAAAAAAAAAAAAAGAAATGTACTTATTACCTTGTCCATGTAATAGTAACCCCTCTGTACGGTATTTTCACAATAAATTTTTTTTTTAAAAATCACCAATTTTTTATAAAGTTTCACATGCACACTCTGATAGGACCCAGTAATTATAGTTTTACTTATCCTCCCCCAAATGAAAACTATGCTCCCATGAAAAAGACCTATGAATATTGTAGATGTCATTTCACAGTTAAATGAGTAACTGTGGGATATCCATACTACCCTACACAATGTTACACAGAGCTGAGCACACACGTGTGTATACACACATACACACACATCTGTAAGTTCAAGCACAATGGGAAAATAAGAAAGAACAGTAACATAAAGTCATGTCAGTATCTTAGTCAGAATATGGTATTGTCATTTTGTATAAAGATACCGTCATGGAAGCGAGGTAAATGCAATCCAGGATCTCCTTGTGTTAATCACTTTGTTTTTCTTGATCCTATTTCCTGGAGTTCATTTTTATTGCTTTACTCTTTATTTATTTTTAAGCAGTTGTACAAAGAGTTTCAACATGTGAGTGTATGAATTCCCTGCCACTCATGTGTCCTTCTTCCCATCTGTGTTATGTGCATTGAAAATCATGTATATGTTATAAAATTCTCTCAATTAAAACTCCTCACATCTAAAACATCACTTTATGTAATACTAGATAAAAGATACCGTGACAGCACAAGACTAAACAGTTATTGGAAATTCATAGTTATCTTCTTTTAGCTCTTCTAGATAGGGCACATAAATTACAACACTTATCAACATAAATACATTACATACATATATATATATATATATATATATTTTTTTTTTTTTGCAGGACCTAGGGCTTGAACCCAGGGCCTGGGCTCTGTTTCTGAGCCAATTTGTGCTCAAGGCTAGTGTTTTACCGGTTGAACCAGAGAGCCACTTCTTGCTTTTTCTGAGTGGTGTATTGGAGATAAGTCTCAGGGACTTTCTTACGTGGGCTGGCTTCAAATCATGATTCTCATATCTCAGCCTCCTGAGTATCTAGGATGACAGGGGTGAGCCACCAGCACCTGGCCATTCAATTTTTGTTACTTTAAACATTTAATGAGAAAATGGCTGACAGTGACTCTAAAAGCAATACAGTTTTAGTAGAGACTATTTATGATGTAAATTCAGTGCTGACAAGGTTTTATAGGAGTCAGGTAAATCTTAGGACTTTGGAACCCCTGTGAAATAAGTGCATACCGCCCACAGTAGGGGTCATATATTACTTTTCTCTCCTACCAGTAGGTTTAAATAATATAATTATAATAATAAAGTTATTGAAGTAACATTGAATTTTATTGGTTAAAATGCTGAGATATAGGCAGGTGATGGCTCATGACTGTAATCCTAGCTACTCAGGAGGCTGAAATCTGAGGGTCTGGGTTCAAAGCCAGCCCAGGCAGAAAAGTCTGTAAGAGACCTTTATCTCTAATTAATCACCAAAAGGCCAGAAATGGAAATGTGGCTCAAGAAGTATATCTCTAACCTTGAGCAAATAGCTCAGGAACAGCTCTGAGGACCTGTGTAAAAGTCCCAAGACTGGCACAAACAACAGCAGCAGCAGCAAAAACAACAAAAACCCTGCTGAAATATAAATGTCTTATTTAAAATTCAACCATAATAAATTCATTTTATATAATTTTTAAGTATTCAAAACCAAGAATGTTCAAATGTATACTAGAGGTACATTATATTTGTAATACATCTTAGAATATAAAACTTGAAAATAGGTCTTTCCTCTGTGATCTTTCTATTTCTCATGATGTAGAAGTTCAAGTTTTATGTGAGTGCTTAATGATTATTTAAGAGCAGTTTGGGGGTCATTTAGTTCTTTCTTTTGAGAGTTAAAACTCATATTTACCTTTTAAACTCTATAGAATATATTGTTTACATTATTATACACATTGATAAAAATATAACTTTACTGTTTATTGAAGATTTATTATGCACCAGGTGTTTCATTAAGTACTTATTTTACCTCAGCAGACTCTTGGCATCACCCTGAGAAATTTATAAGCAATGATGACATTGAAGAAATAAGGAAATAGAAACTTGGGAGGGGAAGAATCCATTGCTATACAATCTAGATTTCAAGCTAAAATCTATACTCTCAAATATTAAGAATGACTACATAGATAAATCATTGTATGATTGGATGGATACACAGAGGAAAGGTTTAACTGAGGTAAAATAGGAGATGTATAATAAAATATGTCAGCTTTAAAAAACTGAAACATACATATAGGTACATATATATATATTTGTATATATATGATAAAACTTAAATGTATATGTTTATGAAAATTTAAATAACCAGCACGTAGGCATTTACTGACATTTGTTGAATGAGCAGAATGTCCCCTCATGACTCACCCCTATCACTATTACTCCTCAATAAGATATCTATGCCTCAGATTTCTACCATTATACCTTCATTTATAGTTTTTGAATTTCATATTTATGGCATCATATAATAGGCACCATTTACTATCAGATGTCTTTTACTGTCTATTATACATCTTGCTCATGGAACAGTAGTCACTGCTTTTAATGGCTGAGTATCAATATTCTGTTTGATTTTTAACTGCAACGTATCTATCTCATCCAAGATTAAATTTGGGGGAGTGTCTGTGTGTTAGTTAACCTGATTGGTGAGGATCACATTAAACACTTTAATTTGCTGTGATTTTATTTTTCAATTATACACTAATAAAGGTGAAAAAGGATTCTTTTTTCAACTTTGGAACTGTTATGATTATAAAATGAAGTGAACAACTCTACAATCCATTTTATGGAATACATATTTACTGTATATTATAGTTCATATATGTCCAACAGAGTCTGGAATGCTACAGAAATACTCAGTTAAACTTTACATACATAAGTCTTATGACAGTTACTGAAACTCTATCATATATATGGCAAATAGCAAAACTAAAACCAAACAAAAAGCGTTAATCTGGTATTTGGACTCAGGAAGTTGCTCCAGCGCTGTCCTCCTGACCCCTGTGCTAAATTCACTCATAGGATTTAGATGTCACATATTTTTAGATATGAATAAAATGACTACCACTATTGTCACTATAAACCAGACATGAAATTAAATAGTTCCTGGGCTACTTCACTTAATCCTAAAAGAATTCTTACCAAAGCAGTTACATTTATCCCTATTTACAGCTAAAACATGAGCTTAGGTGGCTTGCTCATACCTACACACCTACCAAATAAAAGTAATGACTTTCAACTCAGTTTTACTCTAATAAGCACATATTGAGTTGCATACCACCTGCTAAGCAGGCATTTTAAAAGAGCATACACATAAAATGAGCATGGCTAGTTCCCTGCTTGGGCTACCACCACTCAGAAACTGGAATGAAACAGCCACATGTTTGTTCTAAGCTGTCTATTTGTTCTAAAAAGAATTCAGTCCTTAATGTCTTGAAATGACTATTAACCTACCACATGAATTTGGCCAGTTTTCTATTGGCTTTCAAAGCACTTTTATATTTCCATGTTTGAAAACAGCTTGCTAAAAACCCAACTTAATGGGGTTGGGATAGATAAGGAAGAGAATAATGGAGGGGTAATATTGATCAAGATGTACTCATAAATTAACAGGTTCAATTGAAATCCCTTTGGGCAACTATTTAAAGATAAATAAATAAAAAACAAGCCTAACACCTTGCTCAGAACAAGTTGGTGTTGCCTTCATGAACTCTCTTAACTTTCATGCCTTTTGTGCTGATACTAGGTCCTCAATTTGAGACCCTGAGCTCTTGCTTGGTTTTCCTTTTACTTAAGACTAGCACTCTACTATTTGAGCTACACCTCTATTCTCCTTTTCATGCCTTTTTGTACATGGATCTTTTGCATGAGGCCCTTGTAGTAACCCAAACTTAGGCACCATTCTTCTATGCCAAAGGGACGCAAGAATGTTTGATTGTTCTTGGGCAATTTAGAAAAAAATCAATAATTTAATTTAAGCAAACTAATAGGAAAGATAGATATTTTAATTTGGCCATGATGCACTTGTCCACTTCAGTCCATATTTGTTGTGAGAAAGAACTCTGAAGTAAATAATGCCTTACCTCCTTAACCTGAGCTTTACTCCTTTGTGGTAGGAAGCTATGTTTGTAAAGAAGGAAGACAGATTATGAAAAGTCACATAATGCAATGGTAAGACTTTTGTGTGAATGTGTGTATGACTCTGTGTGTGTGTGTGTGTGTGTGTGTGTGTGTGTGTTGGTCCTGGGGCTTGAACTCAGGGCCAAAGGCACTGCCCTTGAGTTTCTTTTGCTCAAGGCTAATGCTCTTCCAGTTAAGCCAGAGCTTCATCTTCTGGCTTTTATGGGAGTACTTCATTGGAGATAAAAGTCTCATGACTTTCCTGCCTAGGCTGACTACAAACCATGATCTTCACTGGCATCTAGTTTAATAAGATATTTTTAGTAAAAACTAGGTGTTCAGTTCAGCAATAAGCTTCTAAGTAAAGTGGAATTGAGAAGTAAAAGTGTTTCATTTACTTTCATATACTTTATTGTTGTGTGTGTGTGTGTGTGTGTGTGTGTGGCCAGTAGTGGGGCTTGAACTTAGGGCCTGGACACTGTTCCTGAACTTTTGTGTTCGAGGCTAATGCTCTATTACTTGAGTCACAGCTCCATTTCCACTTTTTGGTGGCTAACAGGACATAGAGCCTTGTGGACTTTTCTTCCTGGGCTGGCTTCAAAGCATGATCCTCAAATCTCAGCCTCCTGCATAGCTAGAATTACAGATGTAAACCACTAGCACCAGTGTCATAAACTTTTCTTTAATAATTTTTCAGAAAGAGTAAATAGGAAAACTCAACAATCCAACCCTCTAACATCCTGTTTTCTAGCCTCAATAACCACAAATTTTTGTTTTATTATTTATTTGGCATTCTCATTTCTTTTTATTTTAAATGCACTATGTAAAGTAAAATCCGCAAGAGGATTCAAAAATCCTTTTTTAACTATTTTGCTGTTGTTGTTATTTCTTGGGGCTATATAACTCAAGGCCTGGGCACTGTCCTTGAGCTCTTTTACTCAAGGCTAGCATTTTACTACTTTGTGCCACAGCTCTACTTCTAGTTTCTTAGTGGTTAATTGAAGGTAAGAGTCTCAGAGGGACTTTTCTGCGATCCTCAGTTCTCAGCCTTCTGAGTAGCTAGAATTACAGGTTTGAGCCACCAGTGCCCGGTTTAAAAAAATCTGATGCTGCCAGGCGCTGGTGGCACACGCCTGTAATTCTAGCAATTTAGGAGGCTCAGATCTGAGGATCGCGATTCAAAGCCAGCCTGGGCAAGAAAGTCCATGAGGCTCTTATCTCCAATTAATCACCAGGAAACTGTAAGTGGTGCTGTGGTAGAGTGCTAGACTTGAGCTGAAGAGCTCAGGAACAGCGCCCAGGCCTAAAGTTCAAGCCCCACGACCAACCCCCCCCCCCCAAAAAAAAAATCCAATGTTTATTTTTTCAGGACATGAGTGAGAATGTGAAATACACAGGGGAAAAAATGATGTCTTATCAGATGTTAATTGACTCTTAAGGGATAAAATGCACAACTAATGCGTATAATGTGTATAAGTAATATAATCCACTTTGCCCTTAAATTATATTTTTTAAGCTCTTCTACAAGACAGATACTTCAAAATGTGTGGTATGACTACACAATAACATGATACATTTTAAAAATTATAAAGTATTGCAGGCATATGCCATGCCATCCATGAAAGGAGCCTGGGCCAACAGAGCAGGAGTTCTTACAGTCATGGGAAGAGTTGAGAATTTGCCTGGTGCTGGTGGCTTGTATCAACAGGCATAAGCTACTCAGGAAGTCTTTAACTACTCAACATGCTAAAATCTGAGGACCCCCAATTCAAAGCTAGCCCAGGCAGGAAAGTCCATCCATAAGATTCTTATCTCTAATTAACCAGAAAATACTTAAAAAAAAAAAAAAGCTGAAAGTAGAACTGTTGTTCAAATGGTAAAGCACCATCCTTGAGTAAGAAAAGCTAAAAAGGACAGTGCCCAGAATCTAAGTTCAAGCTTGGTGCAGCATAACTAAAAAGAAGTTGAGAATTTAATAAAAAAAAAAAAAGAAAGAACAGTGATGAACAGTGACAGACAAATAACAATACAATCAATCTTTGAACCAAAAATGCACAAATGAGTTTAGAGAAAGAATAGAAAAAGCCAAATATGAATGAGAATCTTTTTTTTTTTTTTGCCGGTCATGGGGCCTGAGCTCTGGGTCTGGGCGCTGTCCCTCAGCTCTTCAGCTCAAGGCTAGAGCTCTACCACTGGAGCCACAGCGCCACTTCCGGCTTTTTCTGTTTATGTGGTGCTGAGGAATTGAACCCAGGGCCTCATGCTTGCAAGGCATGCACTCTACCGCTGAGCTACCTTCCCAGCCCCATGAATGAGAATCTTTTGTTGAACTAGAATAGGATTTTCTTCCTTTAAAAATTAGGATGTGCACACATTAGAAAAGGAGGAACAGAGTAAGTAATGTCCTGAAGATTCTTTAATATGCAAATATTAAATAACAACATTCTAGAAGTTTTTAAAACTAAAATATAATCAATACAATAAAAGGCATAATGGTAACTTCTTAAATTTTATCTCTTAACTTTAAACTATTTGGGTGCTAAAACGATTTTCAATTGGTTGTTTTGATGTACATGATGTATATGATGAAAATATAAAATAAAGTATAAATGTTTGTTTTACAGAATGAATTGTTTATTATATTTTTTACCCCATTATGATATCTTAATTTTACTCATAGCAGTTCTAAACTAATAAAAACTATTTTTTGAGTTTCACTGAAGTACTGCGGATAAATTGAGTCAATTTAAAGTGTTTAATGTGATGATTTGAGAAAGGATTTTTACCCCCAAAACATAAGATATTTTAATGTTAAAAAGTAAATCAAATTACCATATTGATAAAATACAGTGGAAAAACTTTATTTTCACTTATTTCTAGTGAAACTATAAAATTGTACAGCTACCTTGGAAAACATTTTGGCAATTAATTTTAAATTTGAAAGTGCAGTTATCATATGATGTAGCAGTTACATTTTTAGAGTTTTACCCAAGAAAAAGTGTAAACATATGTTTTTCAAAGATTATACATCAATATGCAGAGCAGCTTAATTCATAGTAGGCAAAAACTGAAATAATAAAGTATTTCAAAACACTTGAACAACTAAACAAATAATGGCACTAGAAAAGGAGGAACAGAATATATATATGCATATATATAAATACTATTCAGAAATAAATAAAATAAAATATAATACATGGAACCATGTGGCTGCATCCTAAGACATTATGCTGAGAAAATAGCCAGACATAAAAGTATATCCTGGATAATTCCATTCATAGAAAGCTAGAAGAAAGGCAAAAGTAAAATCTGTCATGATGAAACCAAGATCAGTGGTTGTTTTTGGTTTTGCCTGAGAGTAAAACAGCATAAAACAGCATAAAGAAACTTGTTGGACAAATATGGCATGTCTTATAATGGTGTTTCTATCATACATACTACATACACATATACATATATATATAGCCAAAATTTATCAAACTATGACCTTAAGATGGCTATTTCTTATCTGTCTGCCTATCTATGTATGTATGTATCTGGTATGTATGTATGCATGCATGCATGCATGTATGTATGTATGTATGTATGTATGTATGTATGTATGTATGTATCTATCTATCTATCTATCTATCTATCTATCTATCTATCTATCTATCTATCTATCTATCTATTTTGGTGCTGGTCCTAGGACTTCAACTCAAGGCCTGGAGGCTGTTCCTGAGCTTTTTTTTGGGTGGGGGAGGGGTCCGGTCGTGGGGCCTGAACTCTGGGCCTGGGCGCTGTCCCTCAGCTCTTCAGCTCAAGGCTAGCGCTCTACCACTTGAGCCACAGCGCCACTTTTCCAGCTTTTATTTTTTTTTCTTAATCGAATCCAGGGCCTCATGCATGCCAGGCAAGCGCTCTACTACTGAGCCACCTTCCCAGCCCCTGTTCCTGAGCTTTTTTTGCTCTATTTTCTTATTTCTATTTTCAACTTTATGGTGAATTAGAGTTAAGAGTCTCATGTACTTTCCTGCCTGGGCTGGCTTCAAACTACAATCTTCAGAATTTCAGCCTCCTGATTAACCCAGAGTTACACTGATTAGCCACTAGTGCTAGACTTACTTTTATTCTTTATTTTTATTATCTTTTAAGTAGTTAGTTATACAAGAGTTTTCATTTCAACATGTCAGTTTATGAGTATAATTTCTTGTAGGCAACATTTTATCCTAATTATGATGATTTTAAATTATAGCCAAAATTAATAATGATTTTAATACTCAAGCTCCAAACTGCGTAGTAAAAGTTGTACATGTTGCCTCCTTCCACCAAAATAAATTTCTTTTAGTTAGGTGCCAACTTGTCAAGCCAGTTCTCCACCCAGGGTGCTGAGCTCTTAATAAAATCAAGGGCTAAAGGTGAGCCCAAACTGCCCCACAAGTGCTTACTCTGGAAAAGTCACCAACATCCCTCTAGAGGTAATCCTCTTAAAGATATACACTTGTTGGAAATATTTTTTGTGGAGTTTCTTCACTGTTTAGATATTCCTATAGCGTCTGCTTCCCAATCCTCCCAGGTCCTGAGTGTTTGTTCAGTTTTAAATGCTGCTCACTATAATGATGGCTTTATGTGCTGGAAGGGGAGGCAGGTAGATAAATTAATGGATTAGTTCATTCAATGCATAACAAATGTTATCAATCCTGGAACACTGTGTGTGCCAAAAGGTAGAAAGCTGACAAATGGGGTTCTTAAAAAAAAAGGTTAAAATAGTGCAAGTTGTAGGGAGAGCTGGTATAATATCTCAATGTCATTAGTATTCAAATCGCTTTATGTTAATTTGCAAGGGATACTGCTGAGAAAGAAAGGAAAGCTACTTCTGGAAAATTGTCACTACTCCGAAGAATATCAGAGTATACTCATACAAAGAATAATAACATGGGCTATCATGGAACCAAAGAATGGTAACGTGGGCTATATCCAAATTGGTGGAACAGAAAGGCAAGAACTTGTGGCTAGAAAAACCTGGGCTACCACAAAACTGATTTTTATATTGTTTTGTTTGTGTTTGGGGGGATATTTTTGTTTTTTTAACTTCATGGGCACAATATTTTGATGACAACAAACAATTATAATTGTTTCATGTCTAATTTTTGAAATCTCCAAGATGGGGAATGAGATAGGTTGGATGTAACTTGAAGTCTGAGAACATTTTTTGTTTAGTCATGAAGTGAAAATGTAAAAATAATTCCTAAGAGCCATTTAGAAAAACTGATATCTGGAGGTCTCACAGGGAAAAAGAAGATTTGTTGAGAATTTGTGCAGCTACTCGTATTTTCTATGTGCAAGACTTATCAGCTTTCTCATATGTGAAAAGAATGAAGAATGCATACATTCAAGTCCAGAAAAGTATAAAGAATTATTACAGGTTTGTCCATCAATGCTTTTCTGTAATTTGTATTGTTATTACAAAGGTAATGTACAGAATTATTGCTGTTATGTAAGTCAGGTAACGAGTACACTTCTTTTTGGACAATGATACTTTTCCCTCGGTTTTCCCTCCCTCCCAGTTTTTTCCCTCCCATCTCCATCCACAAGTTTTATAGTTCATTTTCAACATAGTGTCCACTGAGTGCCATTGCTGTATTTATCCACCCTCTGTTCCTTCATTTATGTGCCTCCCCTAACACTCCCAAAAACATACAAATGAACAAACAGAAAAAAAGGAAAGGAAACAAAAACAGCACCAAAGAAACCCTTTTATCCATTTCCTGTAGTTCATTCATTTTGATAAATATTATTTTGTATGATCAGATGCACACAGCATTGTGCTTTCCTGTTCCTCTCCTAAGCCATCATTGTTTTTAAATGAAGGTAGATGGAGATAAAACAGTAAGAGTTTATTCGATTTTCATATGTTGGTATCTCTGGAAGCACAAAGCTCCCCATCTCAGTCACCTCGACTGATGTGTAAGGGCAAATTTCTGCATATTCCCTTGTTGTTGGAACCCTTGACATGGTGATGCTGCTGCTTAAGAGCTCAGGAAGATGATTCTTAATTTCCCTTTTCATTTATTTTCTTTACTTAATGATAGACCTCCAAAAAACACTAGCTAGTCACGAAAAATCTGCCAAATGACCTTAAAGATATTCTTCAACATGTAAAATGACATCTAAACTATATTAACCCTGTAGAAATAGGCTCATGGCCCTTTTATTGTTGTTTTTGTCAATCAGTGAGACTTACCTAATTCCAAAGCTAAAATCTGGCTGAACAGATTTGATTAATCAGTATTTAAATTTGCCTATGTCTTTTTTTTGGGGGGGGTCGGTCGGCCTGGGTGTTGTCCCTCAGCTCTTCCTCTTCAGCTCAAGCCTAGCGCTCTGCCACTTGAGCCACAGCACCCACTTCCGGCTTTTTCTGCTTATGTGGTGCTGAGGAATTGAACCCAGGGCCTCATGCATGCAAGGGGAGTACTCTACCACTGAGCCACCTTCCCAGCCCTTGCCTCTGTCTTAAAAATACAAGTATTATTGTTAGAAAATCTGCCACTTAAATGAATTAAATGACATATATTTGAGCCAGTTGCTGGTAGCTCACTCCTGTAATCATAGCTACTCAGAAGGCTAAAATCTGAGGATCATGGTTCAAAGCCAGCCTGGGCAGAAAAGTCTATGAGACTCTTATCTCCAATTAACCAGCAGAAAACCAGAAGTGGTGCTGCAGTTTAAAGTGGTAGAGTACTAGCTTTGAGCAAAAGATCTCAGGGACAGTACCCAGGCCCTGAGTTCAAGCCCAATGACCAACCAAATAAATAAATAAATAAACAAGACATATTTGCACAGCTGGCCTTTTAGTTTGGAATTTGTTCTCCTCCATATTTTGTATATTCAGCAAACTTCTGATTTTTTTAAAGATTAGTTTTACATCTACCTAAGATGCAAAGATACTGCTCCTGCAGTAACAACTTTTTCACTTTTAATTCACAGAAATGTATGCATATGTTGTAATATGCACTAATTTACACATCATACTTATGGTATATATATATATATATATATATGTGCACATATATCTATGAGATATTTGCTCATCTACTGTATGGATTTTTCTGTCTTTCTACTGACTGTGTATCAGAGGCATATTTCTTTTTATACTAACTTTCAGAGAAAGCAAGAGTCTGTGTGGTACTAGAGAATAATGACAATGTTCTATCCTCATAGCTAATTGTGTGTTTTTCATTCTTCCATAATGTCCTCCCTCACATAGTTTGCTGAGCACATAAGATGGCTGTAGTTAAGGTTCATCGTATTTCTTACGGTGCACAGTACTTGCAATATGGAATGTTACTAGGATCACTGATTGGCTGACCCGCCTAACTATATGTCGTCAACTTCTGAATGACATCAAATAGAAGGACCCCTGGATTCCAAGATTCTGTGGACATGGGCACATCCACCCTGTGGTACAGGAGACTAGAGAAGATAAAGCAATATTGTCCAAGATCCTATGTCCAGGGGTAAAGGGATTAGGCTTCGCACAAAGAAAAGGTAAATTTACATCCAAGATAAATGTCAGTCTTATTGAAGATCCATTGATTACCTTTCCAACCTTGGAGGCGTTTGTAATCAACTTGCCACCAGTTTCAAGGCTTATATCCTTAAGGCATGACACCATATTCAAGGCATACTACTGGTCTTTGTTGCTTGGCATTCAACAGTGGAAGACATCCAACAGTGGAAGTAGATACCGAGGAATAAACCTTGGAAACTGTGACTCTCTACAGGTGGGCTCATCCATAGCTTTCATATTGGCAAACACAGAAGCTCCCTTCAGATACTCTTTCACCTAGTTCTGGAATGGCTGCTGTCACCCATTCAAACCACATTGATTCTTAATTGTTATTGCCTCTTAGACAGCATATGTTCTCTTGTAAAAGTTATTATAGAATCCAGTAATCTTCATATTTACTGCATGTCTCTTCCCAAACCTCACATTGTCTCAAATCTGCCAACCTTTCTTTTTTTGGCTTTTCTTTCATGCTAGGAAAAGGAAAAGGTCCACTATCAACAACAACAACAACAACAAAGCTTCGTCTGAGTGAGGCCATAGAGAGGAATCAGCTGGGTTTGTTTTTGTTTTTTTGCCTATTCCTAAATACTAACCCAACATGTTCACCACTTCTGTCAGCTGGTCTTAAAGGGCCGAGTATGAATATGAGTTAAAGAGCTACCAGTGTGATTATAGTGGATCTGTTTGTCTATTTACTGTGCTCCCTACCTTGAGTTTTGGCTGATAAAATCTATTTGAGTTACAGTCTGCAAGTAACTAACGAAAACTCCTTTTTAATATGATGGGTGGAACCAAGATTTTTGAAGGAGAATTCTGCCTCACTTAATCAGATTTTGTCAGAAGCTGAGATGTTAGACCCCTGAAACAAGCTGGGTGCTTTTTCACAAGTATGGTGTGCTCAGCTGCAGATGGCATGGCCTCTCTCCAACACTGTGAAAGTTTGTAATAAATCCTGGGTAGAGTTGTGCTTTCAGCGCCAGAACCATCAGATCTAAGTTCTTTATACCATGAATGGGGCCAACAGAACCTTTTCCTAGTTGCTGTTTCTATTGGATGCTGGCAGCTTGTAGGTCGCAGTAAAATGTGTTGGATTAGTATTGCTAAGTGCATTAAAGATACCTTCAGGACATAAAGAAAGACTAACAACAGTGCTAAAGGAAGCCTAACTTCCCAACCCCAATACTGAAGCTATTTACTGACAGCTTCAAGTTGCTTCCACATATAATCCAGCCTCAATACTATGAAAGTCTTGTCTCATAGAGATACCCCATGAATAATAATAATAATAATATAATATCCTTGTAGAGCCTGCAGGTTAGCCCTCAATCAAGAGCAATGGAGCTATTAAAAAACACTTGAGCTCCATCATAGATTAGCACTAGAAGCTGCCAACATGTGGAGAAAAATATATATATATATCTCCAAGCAGAATCCAGTTAGTACTGAAAATTAAAAGAGAGAATAAATCAGGTGCTATAAAAAGTAATGCTCAGAGAATTACATTTGCAGAATATGCCATTAGATTTGACCAAAAGAGACTGAATAAATATACAGAATGAAAAAGGAACTTTGAGCCGGACACTGGCGGCTCACACCTGTAATCCTAGCTTCTTAGGAGGCTGAGATGTAAGGATCACAGTTCAAAGCCAGTTCGGGCAGGAAAGTCCGTAAGACTCATATCTCCAATAAACCATTGAGGAAACCAAAGTGGCGCTGTGGCTCAAGCAGTAGAGCACTAGCCTTGAGCTGAAGAGCTGATGGACAGCGTTCAGGCCCAGAGTTCAAGCCCCATGTCCGACCAAAAGATAAAAAGGAACTTTGAACTCCCCATCTTCAACATGCAGGAAGCAGAGTATTCAGTGGTAAAGATTGATTACCTCTAATGGTAAAGAAAAAAAAAATTCAGGTGATAGGATCAAAATCTCAGAAGATTGACCACGAAGAGCTGGGGAAAACAGTCATCTAGATCCCAAATTTCAGTCAAAGCAGTTACTACATAAATCTAGCTGGATTTCAAATTTATTATGTAGCAGTGACTTCTTTGCTCTGCCCTTTCCATCTGTTTTTTGAACAGTGATGTTTACAGTGGTTATTTGTTACCTCTTACACTGTGTTATTTGGGGAAGCCTGAGAAGTTTTTTGTCTGCTTACTTCAGTCCTAGAAATCTTGTCCAGGAGCATAAATAAGGAGGTACTCCTGACACAAAGAACTAATGAGGAAATGAGACCACTATACAATAGCGAGATGAGTAATATGAAGAATGAGATCCACAGCCCAAGTCATGCCTCCAGATAATTATAAAAAGGGCTAACACATTGCTAACAACCTTAGGAGAAACCTTAAGTCCAAGTACTTAAGGTCTCAAATTCCCAAGTCCCAGAAACTGTAAGGTAACAAATAGTTGTTAATTTAAGCCATTTTGTGAGTGCTTTGTTATAGAATATACATAACAATCACCATTGATATCCTATACAAGTGGTATCCTATTGATATCTTATACAAGTGGTATTTTATTTAGAGCCATGCAAACTTTGGGAATATATATTTAGCCTTCACTGTTAAACTTTCATGTCCAAGTTAAAATGCATCAGCCCACAGAAAGCCCCATTACTTAAAGTTATTATTTAATTATCATTGTAGGCACTCAATATTGTGTGAACTTCTGAAGTTTAAGATAGAAAAGCAAAGATTTAAAATAGAATGTCAGAAAGCTTTTTTATAAATGAATAAAAATATTATGTCTTTAAAGATATTCTAGAATAGAACTTATCTTTCAAAGATTCAATTAAATTAATGGAATCCTATAAATTTTCAATTACTATATCACCATCCATCTCAAAAAAAGATTTCTTTTCTAGCCAGCTTTCAAAGTGCTACAAATTAAAACTAAATGTTAAAACATCTGATTCTCCTTAAAATTAATGTACCACCAACATGCTAAAAATGAACTCAGCTATAATTATATAAGCTCACATAATAGATTGTAAAATGGAATGACAATATAGAAAAAATGTAAAAGAAATTATTAAGCTTCTGTAATTGCTTTGGATGAGCAGTTTTTTAACTAGTTACTAAGAGTAGGGAGTAAACAGGAGAACATTTGAACATTCTCGATAACAAAAATATAAGGTATTTGTCTTCCAAAATATGATTTTCTGGAACCAAATGCAAATGAGAATGTATAAACAGATTTCTTCTATATGTGACAGGGTGAACTATTATTTTTTCTGTGCTATGGAACATTTGGGTCAAATAAGAATTCTTGCAGAAGCCAGGCACTGCTGACTCATGCCTATAATCCTAGCTGGGGACTGAGTTCAAGGGGGCTTAGGTAGTTTCATTTCAGGATACCTTTTAACAGTGAGGGGATGGAACTTTGAGACTATGGGAAGATCAATATGATCATTTGTTCATTTGATGAAGTATCTTTTTGAAGTGGAGAGAAAAAGGGGTTGGCTGAATCTCATTAGGTAGCCTGGGCTGAAATCAAACTCAGGATCTTTCTGTCTCAGCCTCCCAAGTGCAAGGATTACAGGTGTGTCCTAGCACTTGTGCAGGTTTTGACTTCAGGTATGAGAGGCAAACCTTTGCAAGTTCTGTATTGGTGATCAATTCACAGCAGAGTTATCTATTACCTGTTTCTCTGAAATCTCATGTGGTTGATCCAAGTGAGAGACTAAGTCTGTCCATTTGAGGGGAGCAGAATTATCCCCCAAACCAACAGTTTTATATTTTACCTAGTTATAAAACATTCTCTTGAATTTTATTGCTCAAAACTCCTAATGTGGTCTTTCTAAGTAATTTGTGCATGGTGAATATATTTAGACATATACTAGCATATATTGATTACCAGGTGTATGTGTGTATGTATGCACACATAATATTTTGTGTGTCTATATTCAAGACCCAGTTAGCATCATATCCCTTATTTTAAAAATTGAAGTGCAAAATATAAATTCTCCTGTGTAATTTTTTAAAACCAGTGTATAAATTTGAGGCGAGGGGGGGGGGCATGAAGAATGACATCAGCTCATGTCTGCAATGCTAGCAACTCAGGAGGCTGAGATTGGAGACCATGATTTGAAGCCAACAGGGGCAAGAAAATCCATGAGACTCTTTTCTCCAGCTAACTACCCAAAAGCCAGAAGTGGAGCTGTGGGTCAGTGGTAGAGTGCTACTAGCGTTGGGAGTGTGGGGAGGGGACAGGAAAGCTCAGGGAAAATGCCAAGATCCTGAATTTAAGCCCAGACCAGAAAAAATAATGTTTTTCAAACTACTTAGAAAATCAAGATGTGTGGACAGAAAGGGCATGTGGTTTCCTTAGCCACATAATTCATAGTCCTAAGAAAAAAGAAAGTAAGCATCTAGAGCAATGAGCGCCTTCCCATTCACCATTCTCTGAACAACCTCTTTTCCTTATCCCGTTTCCTTTGTTTCTCTTCAAAATACCTTTCTCTTTTCCATTCATGATTCCTTTATTCTCCTGGATTTCTCCATACACTCATTTCCGTCTTAAATACCCTTACCAAAAACTGGTTATAGATGTAACAGCCACCAGGACCAGTTATGAAATACAATATGTACGTCAAGCATAATCCTTACAGTTTTATATGTATGTATTCCATTAAGACCACATACTATGGGAAAAGCATAATACTATCTCACTTTATCTGCCCAGGAAACACTAGCATATAATGTTCAATAATTTATCAAAAGTTACACTGCTAATGGATGACCGAGTTAGCCTCTGTCTTTATGACCCCCACTTTTATCCACTACATCTGTCAGAGCATTTATTTATGCAGTAAAAAAGAAGATCTATCTGAAAAAAACCTCAAACGACCAAAATTTTGATGTCAGTTTGAGTCTATTTTATATAGAATGTAATACACATTTACATTATGTGTGTTCATATAACTAAGGTGTGTTAACTTTAAGCATCATGTGAGTACAATTGCACTCTAGTGAAATAGTTTCTGACTCTGGGGTTCTATTTCTAACATATACTATGAGCAATTCAATTTGGTTGGAGGAGCAAAATAAAGTGATGCAAAGATGTGGCTTCCGTTTTCTTTGGATCCTATAGCTGTGCAATTACGTAGGTATGAATTGGGCCAGAGACTATTTCACACTACCTTGTACTAGCACCTCTAGTTTCTGAAGCCCTTCCAATGAATTTAATGCATTATATTTGGGAAAACAGGCTTATTTTCTGCCTCAAAATAAAATGAAGGCACTCACCTTGACATTATCACAGTGGACACAGCGCCCTGGCACCATAATTAAAGTCTGGATCTTCACACCATTCAACATGCATTGAAATTAGCACTTTATCATCTATTAGTCATGCAAAAAGGAATAGGTCTTAGTGTATTCCTCTACATGTGGATTGTGAATCTATCTTGCATAAATAACTTTCAAATGTACAAAAAGTAAAGGTGTAATATGAAAGCTCGTTCCATTCTTAAGCATGGAAAAGAAATTGACTTCTTGATCTCTTCTATAGAATTGGAGAGTCATAAATTTTACTTCCCATAATTAAGTTCTTATTCATCCCTATATTATCAGGCAATTAACTCTGTCAAAACTATAATTTTCAGTTTAAATAATAAGAAAAAAATCCTTTCCAGTTGCCTAAATGCCTTGGTGTTTAAGTCAATTCTTTAGGACAAAAGAAGTTCCTTGCTGAAATACAGTCAGTAGATTTTAGTACAACATTCTGAATTTTAAAAAATGGACTAGGAGGCCTTAAATCAGTTTTCCCACTTTTTTTTTTTTTGGTACGGTCGTGGGGCCTGTACTCTAGGCCTGGGCGCTGTCCCTCAGCTCTTCAGCTCAGGCTAGCACTCTACCACTTGAGCCACAGCACCACTTCCAGCTTTTTTTTCTGCTTATGTGGTGCTGAGGAATCGAACCCAGGGCCTCATGCATACAAGGCAAGCGTTGTACCACTGAGCCACCTTTCCAGCCCCCTTAAATCAGTTTTAATTACATAGAGTAGGAATATTTTATCATAATTCCAAAGTCAGAATTATTCCTTTGGCTTATCTTTCATCTGGTAGAATGATGATTCCAAGAAGATAAAATAAATTTGTAGGTATAAAATACCAGCAGTTTCTGATCTAGGAAGCCCCTAGTGGCTCTATTCTTGCCTATCAAATGGCTCTAAAGTTAACTGAAACAATAAGCATTTTTATCTATCTATCTATTTATCTATCTATCTATTTATCTATCTATCTATCTATTGTGAACATACTGTACAGAGGGGTTACAATTACATGGGCAAGATAATGAGTACATTTCTTATCAAGCATTGTTGCCTCCTCCTTTGTTTCCCCTTCCCATCCCTTCCCATCTCCCCACCCGCATCCATTCCCCCCCCCCTCCTTCTACACCCCGCCCCTCCCACCCCGCCCCGCCAAAGTTGCAAAGTTCGTTTTTCGTCATAACGTCTTGTACATCTCATTGTTGCAATGGGTCCACCTTCCCCTCCACAAATTATACCAACATCAAATACTGTGAAAGCAGGGGTTATACCGTGGGGGAGGGACATACAAAGCAACAAAGAAATAATCTTATAAATGTGTTAGAAACAATAGCAAAAAAGAAAAAAAACAATTGAGTCCTTATCTTGGGATTCATCTTGCCTAACATAACTTATCTGACCGTTTCTGCTTGTCTTAGACATATAGTAGTTATTACAAATAAGGGAAACCATGGGACCTATGTTTCTTTGGGCTTGACTTACTTCGCTTAATATAATTTTTTCCATGTCCTTCCATTTCCTAAAAAATGGGACAATTTCATTCTTTCTGATGGAGGCATGGAAATCCATTGTGTATATATACCACATTTTCTTGATCCATTCATCTACTGAGGGGTTCCATGTCTTAGCTATGGTAAGTAATGCTGCAATAAGCATAGTTGTGCTGGTAGCTTTAGCATGGTGAACATTCGGGTAAATGCCCAAAAGTGGGATTGCTGGGTCATAGGGGAGCTAAAATGGAGTCTTTTGAGGAACCTCCATACTACTTTCCAAAGTGGTTGAACAAGTTTACACTCCTACCAACAATGCAGTAGTGTTTCCTTCTGTGTACATCCCCTTCAGCATCTGTTGTTATTAGAGTTCTTGATTATAGCCATACTAACTTAGATGATGTGGTATTTCAGTGTTGTTTTGATTTGCATTTCTTTTATGGCTAGGGAGGTCGAGCATTTCTCATGTGTCTATTGACCATCCTTCTTTCCTCTTCAGAGAAATTTCTCTTTAAGTCTTTAGCCCACTTATTTATTGGAAAGTTATTTTTTTGAGGATTTGTTGTTGAGGGTTTCTAACATATTTATAAGATGATTTGTTTGTTGCTTTGTATGTCCCTCCCCCCACAGTATAACCCCTGTTTTCACTATATTTGATGCTGGTATAATTTGGGGAGGGGAAGGGAAAAAATAAACTGTTTAAATAGGGATACAGATTGATCCATTGCAACAATGAGATGTACAAGACATTATGTCGAAAAATGAACTTTACAACTTTGGCCGGGGGAGAGGGGGAAGGAGGGAAGATGGGAAGGGATGGGAAGGGAAAACAAAGGAGGAGGCAACAATGCTTGATAAGAAATGTACTCATTACCTTGCTCATGTAATTGTAACCCCTCTGTACGGTATTTTCACAATAAAAAACTTATTAATAAAATAAATAAATAAATAAAATGCAAAAAATAAAAGAACTACAGGTTTGGCTTACATAGTAGAGCACCAACTATGAGCATGAAAGCTGAGTAAAAGACCCTGAGTTCAAGTCATTAATATTGGCAAAAAAACAAATAAAACTAAAATAAAGATGTACATATTTTTACATACATTTGTATATTTTATACATGCATTTATTTATTAGCATATATAGAATATATAACAGCACATGCTGTAAAATACCAATAGAAGTGAAGGAACCCAATTCAGGACAGTGTTTTCCTATGGGATAATAGATTTCAGAACTTCTTAGAAGTACATTATATACATATTAAGAAGTATCACAAAGAAATCCCTATGTATAATTTATATATGCTAATAAAATTTAGAAATTAAATTTTTCTTAAATTGTGAAAATACTGTACAGAGGGGTTACAATTACATGGGCAATAGAAATTAAATTTCTAGAGATCATTAAATACAATAAATACTGAAATCAAAGTAACATATTAAAAGCTCGTTTTTAAAAATATTTTTATGTAATTTTTCAAAAGCAGTTGGAAACAGAAAACAGTATTTTACCAGTTGCTATACAGATGCAGGACAAACAATTGAAATTATACTTCTGTCATTACTAGACAACAATGTTTCTTTCTTTTCAGTTGTAGTCTTCATTTGTAATATGGGCTGTTTTATGATTATAAAATGGCATTGTATCTGAAGAGCACTCAACATCAGTTACCTAGTTACAGTTAATTTAACAAGTATAAGTTTTCTCTTCCTTTTAAGTTTAACATCCATCTATTACATAGTAGATAAAGTGATCTGGAATTCAGAGCTATTTTATCTTCTGGAGCCATACATCTGAGAACTGCTTCACAATAATATACTCAACCAATCACTTCTTGCTATTAACTTGCTGAAACTTGTGACCATACTCACTGTTCTAGGCTGCTGACTTCCTCTTACAAGTATCTCTTTCCCATGAAAATGTCTCAAGACAATGTATGCATTCATCAGTCTCTACAGAATTTTGCGATGGCTAAATAATTTGAGACACAGGACCAGTTAGAGCAGCAGTGTGTTTTAATTTCCTAGATGACAGATGAAAAATATCAAGAGGGTTAAGCTTTCCCTGGGAAAATATCACAGATGTGAAATATCTTGATCTGTCCTAAAGCACTTAACCTTTTGGAAGGACTCCACACATAGCTTCTAATATCCACTCTATAAATCTCTACCTTTCTAAGGAAGCCTATGAAAGATCTATTAGACTTGGCTTAGCTTGTCTCTGTAATCCATTCTCACGTCATACATGTCTCCGTTGTTTATTAAAGAACATCCTCCATGAGTATCACAAGATGCTTCATTATTGCCTTTGGCATTCCTAGAATCACACGACAGATCAGGGTTGTGACAATGCTCGGACACCTCAGACTTGGAGCGTGTTTGTGAACAGCCATAAATATGACAAGACTGCTCTTTTGGAAAATGTGAATGCCACACAATTTGGTTTTTATTATTTTTAGTAGCTCCTCTAATATTTGTAGACATATATTTATGCCTGTGTACATCTTACCTCCAAAGATATGTATGTATGTATATATATATATATATATATATATATATATATCAGAATAGTATAGATATATACCGCAATATAGATATATATAGAGAGAGGGATAATAATGTGTTTCTGTGTGTGTGTGTGTGTGTGTGTGTGTGTGTGTGTGTGGTGTGGTGTGTGTGTGTGTGTGTGTGTATCAGAATAAATATCTGGACATGCTGTGTGCAATGTATTTTCCTACTTACCTCCCATATAGTTAAGAGCATCTACCTCACAAATACAGTTGGAATTAATTTTGTGTATTATCCTCATCTTATCCCCTTTCTCAAACTGAGCACCCATGCTAGAATTAAGAAATAAGCCTTTTCCTGGAACAAATCCTATATAGAGATTATGACTTTAGCTATGCAAACACCAAGCTAAAGATTTTTAAATGCCACTTATAAGAGCCTAAGTTTTTAAACAAGATTTGTTATTTTCCTTAGCTTCTAGTAGTGATAAAAGAGAGAGGAACATTTGGAGGAAGTATTTTCTTCAGTTTAAGGAGCCTGAATCACATTCTTCCATTAATTTCTACTATGATTATTAATTATATATGATAACAACTAGAATTATTAAATATAGCTATATTATTGTTACAGTTATCTTATAAAATCAGTATATATCCTGTTTGCCCTTATTGAATGAAGCTTTAGTATACATTTTTATATAATGATTTTTTAGGGAGATAAATGCTTTCTCCTAAAAAATTTTCTTTTTATTTTAGATATTTTGGTCTACATGGTATCTAAATACTCCTTGAAATCTTTATGTGATCCTGCATAGGTTTCAAAATACATTCTAATTACTTATGGTGTAGTCAAAGAAAGAAAAACACCTGACGGTCCTCATGCATCCACTTAGCAAATTTGGGGGGAGGAGAAAAGAGAGATAGATTGAGAAAGAGAAAAACAGATACAGAGAGAGAGAGAGATAATATTAAATGTTAGGATTTGAGAGAAACAAGGAAGCATCCATACTTAATCAAGCTATGATCTGATGTCAATTTTAGAGGAAATTGTTATCAGCAAAGAGACTTCTAGCTCCCAAGGCAAACCAGTGAAAATCAACTGGCATTTTAGGTTGGATTAATGCCATCTTCACTTAGACACTTCAAGTAAGATTATTCAGGCTTTGCGTTTCAGGTACACTGCTAAAACACTTTGGAATAAGAAACAGGAGCTCATAATTAAACTCTGCATCTAGAAACTTCAGAAACTAATCATCTCTTCTTTTAAGAAGTAAGGTGTTCTCCTACATAAAATGTGTTTTATTGCAATTTGCAAAACAATCATCCTTTTAAATTAAATCATTGTTTATCACAGGAAAGTTAATTGAAAAACATGTTTTTCTAACAAAATGGGAGCCTGCATCATGCAGGCAATAAACATTCTTGCTTGAAAGGAATTCTTGCTCCTTCTTCTAAGACTGCCATGGGAATAAAATAGAAAAAGAAAAATAAAGGAGAAAAAAGGCCCACAAAACCAAGAAGTTGCGTCTAGCTTAGTAGCCAAATGGGATTTTGAAGCCTACAAATTTTCTATTCACTCCTAAATTTGGCCCCCACAATTTTCCATCTGGTCAACCAAGTTCCCTAAATCAGAATGCAAGTCATTTTTTAGTAATGCTACTTGTTTGCGGCAGTTGTTTCTTGTTAATTTCTTTAGCAAATCTGCCCCTCTGACTACTTGGCAAGAGTTTATTTCATAGTTCCCAGATGCCCACATTGTTTCAAAGTAAAAGGAAGAATTGGAGCTGTCACATCAGTTCATGAAATGTGACAGAGAAATATTCTCAAAGGCATCCAGATTTAGGGAACAGATTTAGGGAGCAGGTAAGACTTTATAACATAAGTGTACCCTAAGTTGAACATAGGGTCTTTTGGATTCTTTGTTTACTTTCTTCTTGGCAGGGTTAATTTCCTGTAAAAAGAATTGTACAGACTATCTTATTGGCTATAACAATTTTCTTGAGTGCCTGTGATAGTAGATGATCAAACTTGACTTGTATTGTTAATTTCTTTTTATGTCTGTCTCATCTAATTTTCAATAAACTCTTATTTTTATTAATTTCTAAGTCCTTTACCCAGACTACCTGGAGCCCGTCTGTGGTGCAAATTGTGGTAATGTGTGATGAAAAATGAAACTGGTTATTTCAATTGTTCATAATTATCAATAACTTACATCCCAAGTGTCTTGTTCTTTAGAATGGAGACATTAGTTTGTGGATAACAACCAATCACACATCTAAGAGTGTAAAAACTCTGCTCTTAGAGTAAAACGTGATTGAGAGGTGAACAGATTCACATTTTTAGTATTTTTTTAATGCCAGCATCCTTTTCACTATATCTACCTCCAGAAGTTTTAATTTTTTTATTATTTTAATTTTTACTTTATTGTAAAAGTGTTGTACAGAGGGGTTACAGTTACATAAGTAAGATAATGAGTACAGTTCTTGTCGAACATTGTTACCCATTCCTTCATTTTTTCTCCCACTATCCCTTCACTCCCTCTCCCTCTGAAGTTATAGAGTTCATTTCCAACATAGTGTCTTGTGAGCATCATAGTTGCATTGGGTCACCTTTGTCCTGGTTTCATCATTTATTATTCCCCTTCTCTTCAACTCAGGGTATTAGAACCAAAGACTGTGATTGTGGGATAAACCAAAGGAAAAAGAAAAAGGAAGTATAAAGAAAGAACTTGATACAATACATTGATGACAACAGTATCAAGAACCAAAGTAAAGACCTACTGTTTCCATGTCTTGGAGTTCATTTCAATTACCAGCATTTTATATGGTCACATGTACATAGCTATTGAGTTATTGCAATCCTCTGCTAAGAATATCTTAGACATATTTGTGTTTTTACAATCTCGGGAGACCAAGCAGCCTGTGTTTCTTTGGGTCTGGCTTACTTCACTTAATACGATTTTTTCCAAGTCTTTCCATTCCCTTAAGAATGGGGAAATGTCATTCTTTCTGATAGAAGCATAGAATTCCATTGTGTATACATACCACATTTTCTTGATCCATTCATCTACTGAGAGGCATCTCGATTGGTTCCATATCTTAGCTATGGCAAATAATGCTGAAATAAACATAGTTGCGCTGGTAGCTTTTTGTGTGGCCTTGCTTGTGATCATTTGGATAAATACCCAGGAGTGGGCATTATAGGGAAACCCATACTGCTTTCCAGTGTGGCTGAACCAGCTTATGTTCCTACCAACAGTGTAGTAGTGTTCCTTTTTGGTCACATCCCTGCCAGCATTATTAGTTTGAAAATGGCCATTCTAACTGAGGTGAGGTAGATTCTCAATGTGGTTTTGATTTGCATTTCTTTAATGGGCAGCAATATTGAACATTTTTTCATGTGTCTATTGGTCATTCTTATTTCCTCTTCAGAAAAGTCTCTTTTTAATTCTTTAGCCCACTTATTAATAGGGTGGTTGTTTCTTTGTGGATTTGTTGTTGGGGGTTTAATTTTGTGAGCTCTAGGTATATTTTTATATGAGGCCCTTGTCTGCTGTATAACTAGTAAAGATCTTCGCCCAACCTGTGGGCTATTTATCTTGCTAGCTATGTCCTTTGCCATGAAAAACTCTGAAGCTTAATGTGATCTCATTTATCCAGCCTTTCTTTGATTTGTTATGTTTCTCCATCTTTATTTAGGAAGTTTCAACCTGTGCCAAGGAGCCCAAGCATATCTCTCCGTCCCTGTAATATTTTCAGGGTCTCTGCTCTTACCTCAACGTTTTTGATCCATTTGGAGTTAATTCTGGTGAAGGGTGATATATAAGGATCTAACTTCAATTTTCTACATGTGTATAGTCAATTCTGACAGCACCATTTGTTGAAGAGGTTGTCTTTTTTTCCATCTGATAATTTTGGCTCTCTTATGGAAGATTAGGTGGCCATAGGTCTGTGGGATCATATCTAGTCTATTCCATTGGTCCTGAGGCCTGTTCCTGTGCCAGTACCAAGCTATATATATATATATATATATATATATATATATATATATATATATATATATATGTAGCCACAGCATTATAGTAGAGATTATAGTAGAGTTTGAAGTTTGATATTCCTCCAGCACTGTTCTTCCTGCTAAGGATTGCTTTTGCTATTCAGTGTCTTCTATTGTTCCATATATATTTTTGGATTGCTTCTTCTATTTCATTAGAGAACTACTTCCAAATCTTATAAACATATAATGTATATTGTTTTAAATAAAACAACTAATGTTTAAAGGGACAAAACATCCCAAATGATTTAATGTATGCATTAAACAAAGTAGAGCTGGTAAAATATGCTTTGACATATATAGAAGCCTAAAACATTCCATTCTTAGAGAAAATTCATGAAATTTATTCTCTAAACACTCTTCTCTAAACTTTTCTCACATCAATGTGGATTTTTGAAGACAGAATATCTATTACAAAGTTACATTTTATATAATTATTTAATTTATATATGTACACACATGTATACACATGATTGATTTATATAAATGAGAGAAAAGGAAAGGAAAGAAAAGGAGAGGAGAGGAGGGGAAAGGAGGGGAGAGGAGGGAAAGGATGAAGAGAGACAAGGAAGGGTGAAGAGGGGAGGAAAGAAGGAAGGAGAGGAAAGGAAAAGAAAGGTCAGGGATAAGAGAACAGAGGAAGGAATGATGGCAGGTAAGAAGGAAGGACACAGGAAAAAATGGAGAAGGAAAGAAAGGAAGGAAAAGAAAAATGAAAAGAAGAAAGTTGTAAAGAAAGATGAGAAAAGAAAAAGTTATGTGGTGGATTCCAAACTAGTATCACATGTCTGTGGCTCCACGAACCAGGAATAAAGACTCAACTATGTGTTTGCAACAGAAGATGGGTAACTTAGTCAATGAGGGGAACTCACCAATAAAAGTCTAGTCCGAGAGTGGCCAGAGAAAATAAAAATCTTAGATCTATAAAGCAATCAAAGAGATAAGAAGACTGCTTGCTGTCTCTGCCTTTGGCACTACATTACACAGGAGAGTGAGAGGAGATGTAAGGTTCACTTCCAGTGACCTTCATGTCCCTAAAACCTCTGCCCCACGCCGTGGGTACAAACACACAGAGCTGTCCCGCTTTGAGCAGAGTGAGCTGTACACAGCCGACTTACCTGGGAGTTATTTGACTTTGAGAAAACCACTCTATGGCTATGACTTTGTTGTGATGTGAGAGAGAAAAAGGCAGGCCTTCTTCCCTGTGATCACCAGTTCCTAAGAAACTTTGCCCAGTAAATACAAGTGCCACAAGAGAATGTCAGGATTGGCCCCACCTCATCCCAGTGGATACACCAAGGCCAAAGTCATAACCAAGGCTAGCAGCAGACAGTCCAGAGCCCAGACTGGTAAGCACACAGGAAAACTGAAAACAAGAAAGCTGAGAACCAGAGATGGAAGAAGAGAACCCATTGGATGAACAGAGCCCAGCAATTGCAGAGTAGTCTCCTCAACCAAAAAATACTTTTCAGTTTTACCTGCTGACATATATTTTTCCAGGTCCATAATTTCGTTTTTGCTATGTATGTGTACCAGTACCAGGACTTGAATTCAGGAACTCATGCTCTTACTCAGCTCTTTTGCTCATAGCTGGACCTCTACCACTTGAACAATAAATCCAATGGCAGTTCATTGCAGATAAAAGTTTCATTTATTTGTCTTCCTAGACTGACTGCTCTGGGAGATTATACATGTGAACTACTAGTATAAGGAACATAGTATTTTCTGTTGCTGGCTCATCTGTTTTTTGTTTGTTTGTTTGTTTTTCTATTTGTTACTCTTAATTCCCAATCCTTCAATCCTTGACTATACCACCCCTCTAAATAATAATGTAATTATATTCCTGCATGCTATTATTTTGTTGACTTTCAGTCACCTGCCTTTCTCTCATTTTCCTTCTTCCTTACTTCTTCCCCCACCTCTCTTTCATTTTTGCTACTAGATTGTTTTGTGTGTTGGTGCTGGTCTTAGAGCTTGAACAGAGGGCCTGTGCACTGTCCCTAACCTTTTTTACTCAAAGCTAGCACTCTACCACTTGAACTACATCTCCATGTTTGACTTTTTGGTGATTAATTGGAGATAAGAGTCTCATGAACTTTCCTGCTTGAGGTGGCATTGAACTGTAATCCACAGATCTAAGCTTCCTGAGTAGCTAGAATTATAGGCATTAGTCACCAGTGCCTGGCTACCACTCAATTTTTAGCTCTTACAAAAATTACCCGTTCTTTCTAATTCCATATTGTAGCACATAATAGAACTATTCTTTTCCATATACAAAATTATTGGCAGCTACAAAATGGACATTGACATTGCTCGTTTACTTCATGTAAATATCTGGTTGGGTATTGAATTAGAAAATTTATTATTGGTGAGTTACATCCCAGAATAGTAGAGGAAAATAGCATTTCAGTTCTGCTACTTCCCAGTCTTTCCAAAATACAGAAAATTCATTTAAAAGCCTTTAGATGTTCAAATCCCCTAACCAAAATATTAACTCACATAACCAAAGCTCACTGTAAAAAGCACATGCTATAAGAAAAAGAAAAGCATCATGTTACTTTAAAAGGTAAACTATCACATAGCTAAGAGTCTGAATGATAGTGAAGGAGTGGAGGGGTATGGGAATCTCAAAATCTGAGCTCAGTGAATGATAACAATTAGGGTCATGAAATAAAAGAATATATGTATAAAAACATCAACAAAACCAAAGATAATTTAAGTAAGCTCCTAAATTAATTCAAAGATAATACAAATAAACTCAAATGAACTAAAAGAAGATCAACTAAACAACTAGATGAAATAAGAAAGGTAATGCAAGACAGAAAAAATACTCAATAAAGGTAAAAAAATCTTGGAAAGAAAATCAAATTGAAGCTCTGGGAATGCAAGTCTTCATAAGTCAAATAAAAAAATTAGTTGAAAAATCTCTCCAGCTGATTGAATCAAATGGAAGAATCCTATCAGGGCTTAAAAACATGTAAATGTAATAAGAAAATGAGAAGAATATACAGAAAAAGAATGAAGAAATATGAATGAAATTTTCAAGAATGTTGTGATTCCATTAAATAACAAATGTACAATTCATGGACATAAAGAAAGAGAACAAGCTACAGGCATAGGAAATATGATCAATAAAGTAATAACAGACCGTCTCTCATCTTGAGAAATAGAAAAACCATAACTAAACCTCTGTATGCCATATTATGATTAAAATATGAAGTACAAAGCATAAGAAGAGATATTGAAAACTGCCAGAGCAGGACTATCTACAAAGGCAAACCCATCAGAATAACAGAAGATCTCACAATAGAAATCTTAACAAAGCAAGGAAGGCATGGAATGATGTATGTCTATGTGAGTGCTAAAAGCAAACAAACAAAATTACTATACAGGGTAAAGTTATTGATCATAGCTAAAGAAGGAAAAAATGCATATATAAGCAAATATGAAGTATAAAAGTATGAAACACTACAAAGTAAGAGAATGTAAGAATAACGCTCTGCATTTCAAGATTAAAACTGATTTGTATTGACCTCAATACTCCAGTGAAAACACATAAAATAATAACCTAGATTAAAATGGAAGATCTGACTGTTTCCTCCAAGCAAAACAGTTCACAAGCCAATCAAAAAAAAAAATCAAAATCAAACTGTTCTTCAATGCAAACAGACCTAAACAGTATATAGGGGTAGTTATACACATATCTGATAGCAAAAAGTTCAACTTTAAATTACTCAAAAATGAAAAAGATCACTTTATATAAATAAATGAAATAATCCATAGAAAGAAAATTACCATTGCTAATATATAAGTACCAACTACTGGTGCGCCAACTTTATTTTTAAAAATACTATTTGACTTTTAAGCATAGATAGACCCCCAACACAGGCTAGTGGAAGGACGTCATAGCTCACTAGAGGCATTACCCACACAAGAAATAAACAATTCTCATAATTAAATGACCCTGTAAACCAAATAGACTTTACAGATACCTACAGAGTATTTAATCGAGCAGCTGCACAATATATATTCATTGTAGCAGCTGGGGAACATTCTCAAAAATCTAACATATTTCAGGACACAAAGCAAGTATATAAATCCCCCAACAACAAATCCTTAAAGAAACAACTGCCTGATAAATAAGTGGGCTAAAGACTTAAAGATAAACTTCTCTGAGGAGGAAATAAGAATAGACAATAGACACATGAAGAAATGCTCATGCTCTCTAGCCATAAAAGAAATGCAAGTCAAAACAACATTGAGATTCCACCTCAACCCAGTTAGAATGGCTATAATCAAGAAATGTAATAACAACAGATGCTGGAGGGGATGTGGACAGAAGGGAACCCTACTGCATTGTTGGTGGGAGTGTAAACTTGTTCAACCACTTTGGAAAGCAGTATAGAGGTTCCTCAAAAAACTCCACATAGAGTTCCCCTATCATCCAACAATCCCACTTCTGGACATTTACCCAAATGATCCCAAACAAGACCATACTAAAGATACCAGCACAACTATGTTTATTGCAGCATTATTTACCATAGCTAAGATATGGAACCAACCCAGATGCCCCTCAGTAGATGAATGGATCAAGAAAGTGTGATGTGATGTGTGTGTGTGTGTATGTGTGTGTGTATACACATACAATGGAATTCTATGCCTCCATCAGAAAGAATGACATTGCCCCACTTATTAGGAAATGGAAAGACTTAAAAAAAATTATATTAAGTGAAGTAAGCCAGGCCCAAAGAAACATAGGTCCCATGGTTTCCCTTATTTGCAATAACTAGCACATGTGTAGAACAAGCATAAAAGGCCAAAAGCTATGTACATATGACCATATAAAATGATGTTAAGAAAAATGAACTTGAAGATAAGGACACAAATACCTTTTTTCTTTCTTGCTATTGTTTCTCACGTATTTATAATGTACCATGTGATTTTTTTGTGCTTTGTATGTTCCTCCCCCATGGTATAACTCCTATTTTCACTGTATTTGATGTCAGTGCCCTGCATCTTGTATATACACTTCTCTAATTCTAGGAGGGAAAGGGAAAAAAAAACAAAATGCTTAAATAAGGATACAGGTTGACCCATTGTAACAATGAGATGTACAAAAAAAAATAAATGGAGATAACTCCCTGTATTCTGTCATACTGGAATGGAATACAACTAGAACTCTCTAGCAAAAGAAAATATAGAATATATATAAACACATGAGAACAGAACAACACTCTAGCCCTCACCAGAATAAAGACCATTTGTCCCTTTTCACGGATTTTCCTTTGAAGTTTTTTAACTCTCTAGTCAAAAATCACTTCTGTGGATATTTTTCTTCACCAGTTTACTAATCATATCTTTCCACCTTGAAGGTGAATTTGGAATTGTCTGGCAAACACCAGACACTGTTAATTACCATTGCTATCTGTTGCAGAAAAAATATACAGCCTCTGGTTGTCAGTGCCTTAAATGTTGATTAAAATAGGCGGTGTATACCCGTGGTTTATGTTTGTTTGAAGCATTCAGACTGGGAAAAATCCAGGTCGACCTTCCCCATTGCTGTGGCTATATCCAGGGTCTTCATGTATATGTGATGGGTATTTCTTAACATCTTTCATGTTATCAGTGACCAAAGGGAAAGTAAATAAAGAGATGTATGTGTGCTTGTAGAAACTTAACCCTTTGTAGACATTAAAACATGCATAGACTCATATCCCACTGTACCTATTTATTCTTATGTGCGAACATGAATAAAACGAGATGTGTCTAGTTATTCTGCTAGTCTTTTGGGCCCACTGTTTTTTGTTTTATTATAGTATTCTTTGTGAACTTCATCATATTGTACAAGAGGACTAAAATTTAATGTGTCCACCAAAGTGTCCAATGCTTTCTAACCACACTCACCATCCCATCTAGCCCTCATTGAGTTTGGGGGGAAGAGGGAACAGGAGGGATTAAGGAGGATGAGACTCACTTTTAATTTATTCAGAATCGAATAGCCATAACACAGATGAGCACTGTATTTTCAACTGACAGTGAAATTTTCATATATATATATATATATATATATATATATATATATATATATAAAATCCATGTATTATATAAATAGTCTTTTTGGTAATTTTTCTTCCCCCATCAGGCTTCAAAAAAAAAATCAATGTTTCCATTTCTGGGTCATCCAGTAATGAAAGGTTTCCAGCCTTATGAGAAAGTAGATGGGACAAACACAGGAGCACCATTGTGCAACTTCTTGTTTGACATTAAGGATTCAGATATTTGAAAGAGGACACATGTACAGATTGCCCTTACTGAAGCTATGGAGGAAGGTTCTGGTTTAAATAAAACATTCAAACTCTGACCCAAGCTGGGCTGCGCCGGTAGTCTCCACCTTCAGCTTGAATAGCGCAGGACTAACTCTTCAATGAAATTGAAAGAGAAAGCTCACTACCGAACACATTCTATGAAGCCATCATAACCCTCATCCCAAAACCAGGCAGGGACTCATCAAAGAAAGAGAACTATAGACCCATTTCTTTGATGAACATTGATGCAAAACTTCTCAACAAAATTTTGGCCAACCGACTTCAACAATTCATCCAAAAAATCATACACCACGATCAAACAGGATTCATTTCAGGGATGCAAAGCTGGTTCAATATACGCAAATCAATTAATATTATTCATCACATCAACAGGAGCAAGAATAAGAACCACATGGTTATCTCAATAGACGCAGAAAAAGCATTCGACAAGATCCAACACCCCTTTATGATGAAGGTTTTGGAAAAATTAGGAATCCATGGAACATTCCTCAATACAATAAAGGCTGTATATGACAAACCTACAGCCAGCATTATACTCAATGGTGAAAAACTAAAGCCATTTCCTCTTAGCTCAGGAACAAGACAAGGATGCCCACTCTCTCCACCTCTCTTCAATCTAGTATTAGAATGCCTAGCTACAGCAATAAGACAAGATGCAGACATAAAGGGGATCCAAATAGGGGAAGAAGAAATAAAACTCTCCCTCTTTGCAGATGACATGATCTTGTATTTAAAGAATCCCATAGACTCCACTCCCAAATTACTCAAGCTGATTCAAAACTTTGGCAAAGTAGCAGGTTATAAAATTAACCCCCAAAAATCAATGGCTTTTCTGTATGCCAACAATGAGAAAAGTGTGGCTGAAATTAGGAAAGCAACTCCATTTGTAATAGCCCCACAAAAAATAAAATACCTAGGAATTAACTTAACTAAAGAAGTGAAGGACCTCTATGATGAAAACTTTAAAATCTTGAAAAAGGAAATCAACACAGAACTTAAAAAATGGCAAAACCTCCCATGCTCCTGGATTGGAAAGATTAACATCGTGAAAATGGCAATACTTCCCAAGGCTATCTACAAATTCAACGCAATACCTATCAAAATTCCACCCTCATTCTTCAAGGAAATAGAAGAGGCAATCCAAAAATTCATATGGAACAATAAAAGACCCCGAATAGCAAAAACGCTCCTCAACGGAAAGAACACTGCTGGAGGAATATCAATACCAAATTTCAAACTCTACTATAAAGCCATAGTAATCAAAACAGCTTGGTATTGGCATAAGAACAGACCTCAGGACCAATGGAATAGAATTGAAAACCCAGAAATGAACCTACAGACCTATAGCCATCTAATCTTCGATAAGGGAGCTAAAACAATAGAATGGAAGACAGACAGTCTCTTCAGTAAATGGTGCTGGCAAAATTGGTTAACTACTTGTAGAAAACTAAAGCTAGATCCTTATATATCACCCTGCACCAGAATCAACTCCAAATGGATCAAAGACCTTGAACTCAAAGCAGACACTCTGAAAACATTACAGGATGGAATAGGAGAAACCCTAGGTCTCCTTGGCTCAGGCCGAAATTTTCTGAATAGAGACCCGGAAACACAACAAATCAAAGAAAGGTTGGACAAATGGGATTGCATAAGGTTGCAGAGCTTCTGCAGGGCAAATGACATAGCTAGCAAGATCAATAGAAAGCCCACGGATTGGGAGAAGATCTTTACTAGCTATACAACGGACAAGGGTCTCATATCTAAAATATACTTGGAACTCAAAAAATTAAACCACCCAACAACAAATCCTCAAAGAAACAACTGCCCAATAAATAAGTGGGCGAAAGACTTAAAGAGAAGCTTCTCTGAAGAAGAAGGATGGCCAATAGACACATGAAGAAATGTTCAACATCCCTAGCCATAAAAGAAATGCAAATCAAAACAACATTGAGATATCACCTCACTCCAGTTAGAACAGCAAAAATCAAGAACTCTAACAACAACAGATGCTGGAGGGGATGTGGGCAGAAAGGAACCTTACTTCATTGTTGGTGGGAATGTAAACTTGTTCAACCACTTTGGAAAGCAGTATGGAGGTTCCTCAAAAGACTTCACATAGAACTCCCCTATGACCCAGCAATCCCACTTTTGGGCATTTACCCTAATGTTTACAAAAAAGACCACACTAAAGCTACCAGCACAACTATGTTTATTGCAGCATTATTTACCATAGCTAAGATATGGAACCAACCCAGATGCCCCTCAATAGATGAATGGATCAAGAAAATGTGGTATATATATACAATGGAATTCTATGCCTCCATCAGAAAGAATGACATTGCCCCATTTGTTAGGAAATGGAAAGGCTTGGAAAAAATTATATTAAGTGAAGTAAGCCAGGCCCAAAGAAACATAGGTCCCATGGTTTCCCTTATTTGCAATATCTAGTATAGGTATGAGTCAAGCGGAAAAGGTCAGATAATGTGATGTTAGGAAAACGAACCCTTAAATATGTATTTTAATGTTTTTTTTTCTTTCATGCATGTGTTTCTAACGCATTTATAAGATTATTTCTTGGTTGCTTTGTATGTCCCTCCGCCACAGTGTACCCCGCTTTCACTATATTTGATGTCAGTATAACATGTGGAGGAGATGGGGACAAACAAGTCGTTTAAGGATTCAGGTGGACCTGTTGCAACAATGAGAAGTACAAAATGTCATGTCAAAACCAGCTTTACAATGTCGGTGGGGGGGAGGGAGGGGGGGTATGATTGGGTGGGGGGAGGGGGGAGGGTGGGAAGGGAGGTGAAGGGTAAACAAAGGAGGAGGCTGCAATGCTTGGTAAGAAATGTATGCATTATCCTGCCCATGTAATTGTAACCCCTCTGTACAGTATGTTCTCAAATAAAATTAAATTAAAAAAAATAAAAATAAAAAATAAAATGAATAGCGCCGGACTACGAGGTGCACCTGCAAATCACTCAGGCCACCTGAGCGTCCCGGCTCACTTTTTCCCTGGACACGTTCCCACAGTGAGGACTGATGCTTTATGCAGCAAGTAGAAAGGTGGTTCTTTTTTTCCCTTTCTCTAATTTGTTATTTTTCCTCAACACATTTACTTTTCTTCCCTCCCTCCGGAGAAAGAGGAAGCATGCAGTCGTCGGCCTGACTCTCTTGCATTTTTCTTAACTCCTTCAGATGTTGCTGTTACAGCAAAAGAACTGACATCTCTTTTCTCTAGTTTGCACTACATCGAGCCAGAAATGATGTTTTCTGCTTGAATGGAAAGCACGCATTTATCTGGACGCCCCTGAAAGGGACTTAAATTGCTCAACCACTCAGCAATGGCACGTCCCTTCGAGGACCCCAGACTCACAGTTGGACTTTCTTTCTAACTCATGTTTCTCCCGCTGCTCACCCCACATTCTGTCTCCTCCAGCCTTCCCCAGGGAGGGTGGGGGTGTCGCCTAGCCAGCCCCCTGCCCTGCGCCTCCTCACCTCCTCCCTGCCATTATTCTGTGCACTGGTTACCACCAGCCCTGTGTCACAAGCCTAAGGCTCGCCTAAAATAAATACGAAGCCGAAAGAACAGACAACCAGTTTGTTTTGCCACCGTTCTTTGGGACGCATGAGGTAATGCTGGCCTATTGAGCTGGTGTTGCGGAGGGCGGACAGACATTTGGAGAATCTGGCGGTGAGAGGTGAGGAATGTCCCCGCTTGGCCTGCCAGTGGAGGCCAGCCCTATACACAGGAGGCTTTTCAAATACAGCCTAATACACAGGAGGCACAGTGAGAGGGATTTTCAGTGTTTCCAATTCAAAGAGGATTTAACTGCTGGTTGTCAAACCACCTAGATATTTGTTAGGCTTGCTGCTCCAGTGTGTTCCCTTCTTTTATTCTTGGATCCTTAAACTATTGCCCATAATTTTGAGGATGACAATTGTTATCAATCCATAACTAATTCTATTGGAAATTCTTATACTCTTATTTCTATCGTGTGTGTGTGTGTGTGTGTGTGTGTGTCCATGCATGGGACAGGAGAGAGACACAGACAGAGAGAGACAGAGAGAGAGACAGACAGACAGACAGACAGAGAGACAGAGAGACAGAGACAGAGAAACAGAGAGACAGAGAGCACGTGAGGGAGAGGTTGATTAAAATTGTACACTTTATTGGACTATCAGGCTTGAGAGACAAATTCTTCTTATAGTTTTGTGTCCTTTTAGAATTATTTTTCAAAGCCCTTTTCCAAATTCAAGCTCTTTTCCAAATTCAATGTATTAGCAAATATGTATCATAAACCAAAAACATACTGCCGGATACATATTGTATGTATTACCAAATGCATATTGTATGTTTACTCAAAATATTGCAAACAAGAGACATAACACAAAACAGACAAGAAAGGGACTAAGGCAACATGAATGTATTATACATGCACATTGTGTATATAAACATGCTATTTGTATCCAGTTGCATAGTAATTAAACTTGTATATGTTGAATACATGTTTGAAAATATACCCAGTGTGCAAAGGCATAGCATTCCTATTTTCTTGCTCTGTGTATGAAATACCCTTCTATAAATAGGGTTGGCATGTTAAAAGTCACCAGAGTTTAACTATAATAAATCTCTCTAGACAATGAAAATTATAATAACATATCATATGTATGTAAATACTTGGTCTGTGAATTAGACTGTAAACCAATGTGCTCTGTAAAATGTCAATATGCATGGTTCTAGCTCTATTGTATGAACATACTTTTAAAATATGCACCTATTAACCTCTACCTTATATTCCACTCAAAATTAAACTTTAAAATAAGTATAAACCCAAAAGCAAGCAGGCAAACAACAATAAGAAACAAATCTAAAAGAGAAAAATGAAAGAAATAAAAGAAAATCCTAAATCCTTAGAGTAGTAAGCACATCTCCTCCTCCTCCTCCTTCTCCTCCTCCTTCTTCTAGCCCTTCTCCTAATCCTCTTCTTCTTCACTTTAAGTAGATGGACTAGACACTGAAGAGTCAGCAAATCACTACAATTTTACAATCACTACAATCCCTACAATTCTCTTAATTTTATAGGACATGCATTACATTTTATGCCTGTATTCTCTGCCCCTTCCTCTCTCCATTTGTTGTAAAGATTGAAACTTAAGTTACTTATACATTAAGCTTTGTTAAAATAAAAAATGGTGGTCCATCAAAATTTAAAACAATCACAATACTAGAACAATATTTGGAGTACATAGGTCCCACTTCCATTGAGGCACAGAGAAAATTTCTACAAATGGATAATAACATGCAAACTCTGTTTAAGAAATAAGAGCAATACCAAACATTCACTTCAGAAAACAGGATATAAAAAGCCCCTAATCAATGAATTAAAATGCTCCCCAATCTTTAGTTTAGGGAGGGAAAGGAAGGAAGGAAGGAAGGAAGGAAGGAAGGAAGGAAGGAAGGAAGGAAGGAAGGAAGGAAGGAAGGAAGGAAGAAGGAAGGAAGGAGCAACTAAGATTCTCATACATATCTGGTGTGGTAATTTATTTATTTATTCATGTAGTAGTTACTTATTTAGTGGTATAGTGGCTTAAACATAAAGCTCTGAGCTAGCTAGGCAGGATCTGTGCCACTTGAGTCAAGTCTCTAAGCCCAATTTGCATTAGTTATCTTTTCAGAAAGTTCTTTACATTTTTGCTGTGCCAGCCTGGACTATAATTCTTCTCTTAACACTTCCTAAATAGGTATAATGATTGGCATGTACCATCATGCCCAGTTTGTATTAGTTGAAATAGAATCTTGTGAATTTTGGCCCAGGCAAGCCTGGAACCATGATCCTCCAGATAGCTACCTCATGTGTAGGTAGCTTTACAGATATGAGTCACTGCCTCCAGCTTTGATGTGACTTGAAGTAGATAAAACAACATAACAAACATTTGTCAAAATTTACTAATCTGAATATTCCCTATAACTTAATCATTTTATTCCTGTGTAGGAACTCAATAGAAATGCATCAAAAAGGTATGAAACATAGATAAAATATTTATTAATAATGCTCAAACTTGTAGATCCAATTTGTTTTATTTGTAGTAATGGAATAGTATACATAATTGTAAAGTACATGTTATCTCTCCAGCACTGGCAAACATAAATAATATTGAATAAATAGACACAGCGCAGTATATGCTCTTTCTGTGTCCATATTATCCTATATATATAAACCAGAGCAAATCTAAACTATGCAAATAGAAGTGATAATAATGTTTCTATTTTAAGGTGGGATTAACTAGAATTTATAGGATCTGTGTGTTTTATTATGTCTACTACCTTCAGTGTGACAAAACTAAGAATATATATGTAAGACAAGAAAATTGAGCATATATCTATATCTTTATCTATATAACCAATATAGAGTTTTAAAAAATTGCTCTCACAAAACTTAAGAGTACAATGGAGTTTACCAAAGGGTATGAAGAGTAGAGAGAGTGTAGAAATGAGGGATGTTTCATAAATGGGTAGAATACTAATTTGGAATTATATAGAAAGAAAAAGTTCTGCTGTTCCATCATCAAAGACAGAACCAACAACAAATTCTGGGAAGGATGCAGTAGAAAATAAGTAATCCTGACACTGAGTAGAAATATAAATTAGTGCAACCACTATGGAACTCATCTGGAGATTTCTCAGAAAATGGAAACTGGAACTACCCTATGGTCCAGCAATAACACTCTTGGGCATGTATCTGAAGGAATGCAAGTCAAGAGACATTAGAGATACCTGCACACCCATGTTCACTGCAACACTATTTACAATATTTAATCTTTAGAAACAACCTAGAATGAATTAAAAATGTGATATTTATATACACAATGGTGTATTACTCAGCAGTAAAGATGAATGGAATTCTATCATTTGCCAGGAAAGACATGGAACTGGAGAATATCATCTTAAGCAAAGTAATCCAAATCACATTTTCTCTCATAAGTGAATGTTAGATCTAAAAGATACACATATTCATAAATACATATATACATATGTCTTGATATGTGGAGAAAATATGTGAGATTGTGAGGGTATTTGAAGTGACTAGAGAGGATAAATTAAAAGAAAATTATATAAGGTGAAAGATATTGAAATACAGTGTACTTGTGAATGAAGCTAGAAAAACAAAACTCACGACAGCTCTTAAATAATTAGGGTCAGTGGAGAATGGGCAAATGAGTGTAAATCTGATTACAATACTATATACCAAGGTATAAAATACCATGGTGAAACCTCTTTGAATAATTAGCATAAACTATAAAAACCATAAATGATAAGAATATAAAACAAGTCCTATTCAGTCAATACTAGTGGGATACAGGAAGACAAACAAACCAACAAAAAACAACAGGGCAAAGGAGGGTGAATATAGTCAAGACACTTTATGTACAGGAGTGAAATAGAACAAGGAAGCATGTTAAGATTGATTTGGACAAAGAGGTACTATAAAAGAGGGGGGATGAATATGATCAAGGTCCATTGCATGTATAGATGGACAAGTAAAAATGTAAGCCCTTGCACAGCTAGTTGATGCTGACAAAATGTAATCTTATAGTAATGGTAGATCTACTCATTGGGACTGCAGCCAGTGGTCCCACAACAGAGACTTAAAGGTCTCATTAGTGTCTTGTTATAGGTGCAGTCTAAAGGCATGTACTTTTCCTCAAATTGCCATGTTGGCATTGGTAACATCTTACTACATAAAGACACTCCCTATTCCCTGGTTCCTGGAAAAGCCTTCCCATTTCTTAGGGAGTAATATCATAAAACATTTTATAGGCTTTGTGCTGTGAAATTCATGTAGCCCAGCTCATTTAGAATCCCCAAATATCTCAATAGCAGAGAAAGTAATGAATCCTTCTCTCTACTAAAATCTTACTATGATCACCACTTAGACAATCCTCGTGATGGATAAGGCTCTTCAGAACAAGTGGAATAAATTCCTCCTTTCTCCTCATGCCTTTCACACTCAGAAATTCAGAACTTTCACTTACTGTCCTTTCATTGTAATTCGAATCATCATCTCCTCCCCCACCCCCCACCCCCAGCTCCCAGCTCCATTCCTTCCCATTTGTGAGTTACTCCCAGGGCTTGGAGATTCTCCAAGCACAATGAAATCATGAAGAGGTCATCTCCACCCATCCCAATTTAACATCCTTATTCACCACCGTGCCTGGCATCTCCTCTCCTCCTCCTAACCATTCAAATTTACTTCTAAGACAAAATAAACGTTGGCATTGGTCATCAGTAACCTTTCTTCTCTCATCCCTCCCGCCCAGTTTTGTCAAGGCTCCTCCTCTACTAAATCTCTCCCTCTGCTTAGAGATTTGTGAGAGGAGATTAAACTAATCCCAGTCACTGACAAGCTCACTAAGCAGTTCCTGAGTAAAGTCCAAAATTCTTACCGGGCAATAGAGTTGGGAAGGAGGGGGGAGAATTAATGTAACAATCAGCGCATTTATAGTGATAACTTTTCCATGAAATTTTTTCCCTCTTCATAATCCCATGCAAAGTCAGTTGAAAGTATGAAGCATGGAGTGGCAGAGGAGGCAGGATGTAGGTACAGAGACAATTACTTTTTTTTTTCTTTTTCTAATTGAATAATAATGAACTAAGTATGTTGGCATCACCACATTTTTAAAGTAATTTAATCGACCCCTTTTCTTTACAACACAGGAATGTGTGTAAATAGCCAACATTTAAGTGGTTTTGGATTGGTTCATTTGCTAATTAATACTTAAGAAAGTGGAATTAGAAAGCCTAGGCAGGAGGAAGGCAATTTTGGAGTGTTTTGCCTGTAGCATATTGATGCCTCTGATTATAGTTTTAGTCCCTCAGACAGGCAGTCTCAGTCTTTCCTCCTCCTTTGCCTTTGCTCTCCCGCCCAGTGAATGTAAATTTTCTAGTATAAAGCCCCCAAAGAAAATAACACATCATTTTCTCAAATCCCTTCAGCCTTCCTAGGACTTTATTTTTATTTTGCAAGAAATTAATGTGAAAAGATTTTGAGTCTCAGAAGCTGAGGTAAACAGAGGTGATCAGTGCCAGGGGCTGTGTAGGGGGTAAAAAATTTCTTTTCAAATAAGGGTGAATGCAACTACTGATGTGTTTTTTTTTTTTTTTTTAAAGTAGGAGGGATTTAGGGAAAGTTTACTCTTGAAGATAAAAATCCATGGTTCTTATTCTTGTCATTCATCATGTCAAAGAATTCCATGTTTAAAAAAAATGGAGAAAAAGTTTAAATAAACAAATCAAAGGGGGGGGGAAGGATTGGGATTGGGGGCGAGGGGGGGGAGGCTGGGAAGGGAGGTGAAGAGTAAACAAAGGAGGAGGCTGCAATGCTTGGTAAGAAATGTACGCATCATCCTGCCCATGTAATTGTAACCCCTCTGTACAGTATGTTCACAAATAAAATAAAATAAATTATAAAAAAAAAAACAAATCAAAAAAGGCCCAAAAGATACAACTGAAGCCACACAGAAGGCAAAACCAATAGAAGATGTCACCTTTTCCAACAACTAGAACTCTTAAACAAATGTTATCGTTTAAGAGAAAGTGCTTTTATAGTATGCCCAACTCACAAATGTCCATTGTATTCAGAAAGGCATTCCAGCCACAGTTATGCAATGTCCGCCTTTCCAAAGCTGGCAAGAAACAATGAGTCTTTCCCCAACCTTCTTAGAGTTTCCTGAGAAACTTTAGGAATCAATCCAAATGCCTCATTTGGTTTTCAACTTACATATGACATTATATATGAATATGTTTGCATAAAAATACATATGTTTTTAGTCAGGCTACAGGGAAGTAAGATAGGCCCTTGGGAGACTTTATTGCTTCTTGGTTACTGATAAAAACCACAACTGAAATCTCAACAAACACTTTTTAGATTCCTATGACTGAGAACTCTATCTTTGAGGCAAAGTCCCTGAGCCCAGGAGGTACAACTACTCAAATACTTTTGTGCTATATTTCTTAATGATCTAGATATTGTTATTAAGCCGAGTTTGGTGCAACGGAAAAAAACCCACAATGTCAGAATGATGAGTGTTGGAGAGAAAAGAAGGTTTTAGTCAGTGATCAAAGAATGGAAAAACGGAAACTTGGCTCTTGCAAATAAACTTCTTATAGTAGGTGATTGAAGAGCTAGGAATGGTAAACAGGCCTTATCTCATCGATCCTCACTAACTTTTCTAGCTCTTCAAGTATTTGCATTTTTTCACCATTCATCAAAACAGGTACAATATTTCAACTGTATTTAATGAATGACCTGGTATTATCCACAAACCCATATAAAACTGTTAATAGACCTTTCTATCTCTCCAAGGTACAATGAAAACCGAGAATATTTAGCTTAATATCTACTATAACATCTATTATAAAAATAATTTCAGGCTGATTCAAACTTATAGCTTTCCATCATAATTCTATACCGGGGTAGCCATTACCATAGTTAGCAGATTTACACTGCAAGAAATTGGAAAAGCTCTTCTCAAATTCTGCTAGGAGTAGTTGTAGAACTAGAAGAAAAGGAAGGTAGTATAAGTGGAATTTGAAGAGACTCAGCAGCTACTTACTAACCAGTTACCTCGAGGGAGGCCTTTATATTTTCTTCATGGAAAGCAGGGTTAATGTCTTAGAGAATGGAATGAAGGGCAGCTTCTGCTGGTAAAACTGGCTTGATAGAATTTAAAGGTATCCTGTATCTTGTTTCATCCAGAATTCCTCATGTAAGCCAGATGCTGGTAACCCAAGCTACTCAGGAGACTGATACCTGGAGGAACACAGCTCAAAGCTAGCAGGGAGGAAAAGTTCAAGAAACCTAATTTCCAGTTAACCAGCAAAATATTGGGCTGGAGGAGTGGATCAAGTGATAGAGAGCCACTCATGAGCAAGTATAGTGAGTGAGAGCCCCAGGCCCTGAGTTCAAGACCCAATATAACCATGGTGAAATATGCTCCAATAGGTTCCAATTCCCATAACCAAGAGCCTATTCTAGCCTAATCAATATTCTTGCCTGTATGGCAAAGTTTGTAAAATTTAGAATTGTTTGTTTTTGAAATTGAGGGCTATGGGCTGGATTTTTTAACAATCTCAGCTTTATCAATATAGATGTGGATATTTTCAGAACAGATATGGAAATGTTCAGGGTACTCATGATGTGTTTGGCCTAGGAATTTGAATGCCTGAACTTATTATTTTTCTTCAGCACCTTGCTCAACACAATTAGTAATGACTGGACCATCTCATTAATTAGACAAAAATATTCCATGGCATCAAACATTTAGGTTTTTACACACACATATGCACGCATACACACACACATACACACTTCTTTCTATTACACATACAAGTGAAATTTCAAGAAATATTTTCTGACTGGGCACTTGTGTCCAGACTTGTTATCCTAGCTATTAGGTATTCAGGAGACTGAGATCTGAGAATGGTATTTCAAAGCAAGCCCAGGCAGAAAAGTCCATGGACACTTAACTCCAAATAACCAACAAAAAGCCAGAAGTAGAAGTATGGCTAAAGTGGTAGAGCACCAATCAAGAAAGAGCAAGAGGCCAGAAATTCAACATGGTAATAATAACAAAGAAATGTTTTCTGTTATTATTTTAGGACCCACCAAGTCCCTTTTGAACCTTCAGAGTTTTGTGTTAAAATAAATTATGGTTATCTTATAGCTAAGAATTGATGAGAATGCACAGGAGGAAAACTTGAACCTTGGATTAACCATTTGCCTACAGTACTTCATATTACATGAAATCCCTTTACTATTAGCTACTTTGAATTCATTTTTATGTTGTTTTCATTGATTTAGTGAACACAAATTGTATCAGTTACTATTCTCCATGTTTCAGCAGAGGAGAAATATTTTGACCTAATACATCTTCAAAGCAAGCTTATATTAATGTTCTAACTACAATCCAGATAATCATCATACAACTTTAGCATTCCTCCCTCTGCATAAATTGGTGCATGACTTTACTAAATAATCTGCATTGTTCTGCCATCAAAGATTTTTATTTTATTTTTTTATTGTGAAAATATTGTACAGAGTGGTTACAATTACATGGGCAAGGTAATGAGTACATTTCCTATCAAGCATTGTTGCCTCCTCCTTTGTTTCCCCTTCCCATCCCTGCCTCTCTCTCCCCCTCCCCCCTGCTCCCTCCTTCCTACCCCCCAAACCCCCGGCCAAAATTGTAAAGTCCGTTTTTTGACATAATGTCTTGTACATCTCATTGTTGCAATGGGTCCACCTGTATCCCTATTTAAACAAGTGGGCTAAAGACTTAAAGAGAAACTTCTCTGAAGAGGAAAGAAGGATGGCAATAGACACATGAAGAAATGCTCAACCTCCCTAACCATAAAAGAAAGGCAAATCAAAACAACATTGAAATACCACCTCACCCTAGTTAGAATGGCTATAATCAAGAACTCTAATAACAACAGATGCTGGAAGGGATGTGGACAGAAGGGAACATCAAAGATTTTAAAAAATCCATAGGTGCTTGCCTGAAGTTCTTCATTGGCAGTTGACCTGAAGTCATTTTTTTCAAATACATTTATGCATAGTAGCTAGTAAGTTCTTTTCTTTTCTTTTTTTTGGGGGTCCGGTTGTGGGGCCTGAACTCTGGGCCTGGGCGCTGTCCCTCAGCTCTTCAGCTCAAGGCTAGCGCTCTACCACTTGAGCCACAGCGCCACTTCCGGCTTTTTTCTTTTTGCTTTTGTGGTGCTGAGGAATCGAACCCAGGGCCTCAGGCATGCAAGGCAAGCGCTCTACCACTGAGCCATCTTCCCAGCCCCAGTAGCTAGTAAGTTCTATCTCTGATATCATGTCATTACACTGGAGAAGATTCTAATTTTTCTCCCTCTCCTGACATAAAACCAAAGCACTGGGTGTTAACTTTCAGTGTTTAGCAGTTTCCACTGCACACAAATCATTTGTCCAAAACTATCATCTGTTTCACTTGGAACACATCTATTGATCTCTACAAAGCCATAGAGTACTCCAGGGGGACAGAAATTGCTTCATTGTCACAGTCTTCTAACCTGTCAAATAACAAGGGCAAAGGATGACTGACATAAAGTACAGCTTGCTAACACCTCAATCAAGAGCTGTAAAATCTAGAAGGATAAATGTCAGGATGGACAATGTTTTATGTACTGTATTTCACTCCAGAACAACCATTGAAAGCCTTACGTGGTCATAAATAGTACAATTATTCCATTTTTTGCCAACATTTAAAGAAATTCTATCTATTGTATTAATTATTCTCATTTAGAATCTCATATATAAGAGAAATTAAAGTATTAGACATGGCTTGAAGGTTACAAATCAGTCTATCTTTTCTTTTCCTTTTGTTCTTTTTTTGGGGGTGGGCAGGGGTGGGGAGATGCTGGTTCTGGGCTTGAACTCAAGGCCTAGATGCTGTTCCTGAGCTTTGTTACTTAAGGCTAGTGTTCTAGCACTTGAGCTACAGCTCCTCATAAGGTCTTCTGGTGATTAATTGAAGATAAGAATTTTATGGACTTTCCTGTCCTGGCTGGTTCTGAACTGCAATCCTCAGAACTCAGCTTCCTGAGTAGCGAGAATTACAGGCTTACCCCTGTAATTCTCACATCTATCACTTTAGAGTCAAAGAAGCAGATTTTATTTCTTCACAATCAAAGAGCTAGTCAGATTTAGAATCATCACTTGTGTTATCATTTGAATATGAAATATTCTCAGCAGGCTCATGGGTTGAGTTGTTGGAAAACCAGGTAATGGTTCTGTTCAGGGAGGTTGTAAGAGGAGAGCATAGCTGAAGAAAGTAGGTCACTGGAAGCATGGCTTAAAGATTATGTCTGGCCTCACGCCCCCTTCTCTTTTTCTCTCCTATCTGTCTACCATGATGCGATCATCCTCTTCTGTCTCAGCCTCCCACCACCATAATCTTCCACTCAAGCACTTGGAACCAAAGCAGCCCAAGACTGAACCATTGGAACTCAACTACCAAACAAATCTTTCTTCCCCTTGAGTTATTCTTTCAAGTGTCTTACTCACAAAAAATGATAAAAGCATCTAATATAATTTTTTTCTGTCTTGGGCCAAACTCTGGGCCTGGGTGCTGTCCCTGAGCTTCTTTTTTCTCAAGGCTATCGTTTTACCATTTGAGCTTCACCTCCATTTTGGCATTTTTTGAGTAGTTTATTGGAAATAATTGTCTCACTGATTTTTCTGCCGAGGCTGCCTCCCAATCTCGATCCTCAGATCTCTGCCTCCTGAGTAGCTAGAATTACATGCATGAGCCACTGGCTCATGATATTTGTTCTCTAAAAATGTAGTAACTATAATATTAATAGATTATTTATAATTATTTATTATATTACTTACCACCTTCTTTTGACTAAAGCATAGAAAAATCAGGATTCAAATACAATTATCCCTGACTTCCAAGTTCATATTCCCCTCTATGATGCTATTCAAACACTAGAGAAGAGGAAAAGAGACAGAAGGCCAAGTTATAGTTAGGGATGAGTCGTGGCTTCTGGTGTGTTATTGTACAGTGAATGGACTTGAATAAACAATTAGGTACCATACATTTTGAAGTTAGGAGGAATAATTCTGAAAGTTTTTGCAATGTTATACAGATTTGGAGAGACTGAAATGTTTAACCTTATTTAAATATTACATAACATACATGGGTCAAGACATGACATGATACCCCCTGAATATGGATAATTATTATTATGTTTTTTATTCATCAGTTAAAAATAAATATAACATATATTTTTAAAAGTACATGTGTTTGGGTGCTGGGAAGTTGGCTCAGTGGTAGAGCGCTTGCCTTGCATGCCTGAGGCCCTAGGTTCGATTCCTCAGCACCACATAAGCAAAAAGAAAAAAAAAAAAAAGTACACGTGTTTGAGGGTGTAGGGAAATTGAAGCTTCATCATATACCGCTGTTGAGCATATAAAATGGCTTGCCTCTTTAGAAAGCCACCAGTAGAAATCCTTCAATACAAAGCTTCTCCTTCCTCAAAACATTTATACATACCTACATACATTTAAAGATTTATATATACATATAAATTACAAAATATGTGTAGATAAGAATAAGTGTGTGTATATATATAAAAGAATAGATACCTATATATCATATTGCATGATAATTTCCTCTCCTAGTTGCACTCATCTCAGGTAACTGAAAATGAACACCCCTGCACAAACATGTGCACAAATGATCACAGCTGCATTATTTATAATAGCAAAAATTCAAATGTCCATCAACTGCTGAATCCATGAGATGTGATATATTCACACAATAAGATATTAGTTCGCAGTAACTACAAAGACGAACATATGTGATTAGCAACATGGATAACATTTTGGAACACTAGCTAGCCAGGTGCTGGTGGCTCAAAACTATAATCTTAGCGATCCCTAGGAAAGTTTATTCCTTTTTCAAATTTCTCAATGAGTTCTAAAACCTAAATTAGATATTTTGGTAATTTTAGTATTTAATTTTTGTAATGCAGAGTGAAATTTCTGTGATAGATCTGGGAAGTAGCTTAGTCAGGTACCTAATTTGTGCCACCTTTAATTTTCTCATATCCACTGATTATAATTCAATGTTAAATTTAGAACTAGGCAATACCTAATGACTCTGATATTAAATTTAATTCATCATTTCATTTAATATAACATTTGATGATTGCTCATTGCTATTGTGTACTTAAAATCAATCATAATATGACCTCCAGCTTTGATCTTCTTATATTTTAACTTTCTATAAGCTTCATTTTATCTCTATTTTTTAATCTAGCACAGATTTTATATTGTACTCTTGCAATCATGCCTAGAATACACCAAGGATTCAGTTCATCTTTTTCCTCCATTGTTTTTTAAACATTTGGTCAAAATAGGGTCTTGTGTCATAGTCCAGGCTGTCCTCAAATTCGTAATCCTTCTGCCTCGACCACTTGAATGCTAGGATTTTAGGCATGTAGTACTATACCTGGACCTCTTATTATTTTTGCAACATGATTTCAATGGTCTTGACATCTCTATGTTCATATGAGAGTATGTTGGAAGAATCATGCAGCTGGTAGAACAGTATCTTCATTTCTCAATAGTTTTGTAACGAATCACCACAAGTAAATGTCTAACATCAACATGAAAATATTCTTTTCTGTTCTAAAGGTCAACACCTAAAAACATTATCATTGGACTTAATTCCAACAGTTGTCCGAGCCTTTCTCCTACAGGCTCTTAGGAAAAGCTCTTCAGCATCTGGAGACTGGAAGAATTATTTGATATGTAACTGTATCATTCCCATTTCTGCCTCAATGATAGAAATTGCTTCCTCCTTTTTATATGTCTAATGTCCCTTTCTTTTTTTCTAATGTCATAACAAAGTCTTTTTTTCTTTCTTTTTTCATCAATCATGGGGCTAGAACTCAGGGCCTGGGCACTGTCCCTTAAGCTCTCTTTTGCTCAAGGCTAGTGCTCTACCACTTAGAATTACAATACTAATACTAAAGTCTTCAAAAGAAGACTATATAAGTCTAAGGTAATCTCTTCATTTTAAGGTTTTTAGGGCTGGGAAAGTAGCTCAGTGGTAGAGCGCTTGCCTTGCATGCATGAGGCCCTGGGTTCAATTCCTCAGCACCACAGAAAAGGACAGAAGTGGCGCTGTGGCTCAAGTGGTAGAGCACTAGCCTTGAGCTGCAGAGCTCAGGGACAGCGCCCAGGCCCAGAGTTCAAGCTCCATGACTGACAAAAAAAAAAGAAAAGAAAAAAAAAAGAAATTAAAAAAAAAATAAGTTTCTTATTGCGAAAATACTGTACAGAGGGGTGACAATTACATGAGTAAGTCAATGAGTACATTTCTTATCAAGCATTGTTGCCTCCTTTGTTTTTCCCCTCCATCCCTGCCTTCCCATCTCCACAACAACCTCCACCCCCTGGCTAAATTGTAAAGTTCATTTTTCAACCTGTATCCCTATTTAAACTATTTGTTTTTTCCCTTCCCCTCCATAGATTATACCAACATCAAATACAGGGGTTATACCATGGGAGAGGGACATACAAAGCAACAAAAATATCACGTGGTACCTTATAAATACATTAGAAACAATAGCAAGAAAGGAAAAAACACTTGTGTCCTTATCTTGGGATTCATTTTGCTTAACATCATCTTACCTTTTCTGCTTGTCTTAGACATATACTAGTTATTGCAAATAAGGGAAACCATGGGACCTATGTTTCTTTGGGCCTGGCTTACTTCACTTAATATAATTTTTTCCAAGTCTTTCCATTTCCTAACAAATGGGGCAATGTCATTCTTTCTGAATGGAAGCATAGAATTCCATTGTGTATATATACCACATTTTCTTGATCCATTCATCTACTGAGGGGCATCCGCGTTGGTTCCACACCTTAGCTATGGTGAATAATACTGCAATAAACATAGTTGTGTTGGTAGCTTTAGTATGGCCTTGTTTAGGGGTGATCATTTGGGTAAATGCCCAAAAGTGGGATTGCTGGGTCATAGGGGATCTCTATATGGAGTCTTTTGAGGAACCTCCATACTGCTTTCCAAAGTGGTTAAACGAGTTTACACTCCCACCAACAATGCAGTAGGTTTCCATTTTGACCACATCCCCTCCAGCATTTGTTGTTATTAGAGTTCTTGATTATAGCCATTCTAACTTAGGTAATGTGGTATTTCAGTGTTGTTTTGATTTGCATTGCTTTTCTGGCTAGAGTGGTTGAGCATTTCTTCATGTGTCTATTAGTCATTCTTGTTTCCTCTTCAGAGAAGAGGAAACTCTTCTCTCTGTAAGTCTTTAGCCCACTTATTTATTGGACAGTTGTTTCTTTGAGTATCTGAACCTTGCTTAGCAGCAAGCTAAACCCCAATCCAGTACATGGAAAGAAATAATTAAAATTAAATCATGATTAAACGAATTAGAATCCAAAAAAACATAGAAAGAATCAACAAAACAAAGAGTTGATTCTTCGAAAAAATTAACAAAATTGATAGACCCTTATCAAATCTTATCAGAAAAAAGAAGAGAATCCACCTAAATAAGCTCAGAGATGAGAATGGAAACATCACCACAGAAACAACCAAGATTCAGAACATTATAAGGGAATACTTCTCAAAACTTTATGCTAATAAGTTTGAGAACCTGGAAGAAATATCAACATGCCGAAACTAAACCAAGATGAGTTAAACCAACTTAACAGGCCCATATCAAGCATTGAAATAGAAACAGCAATAAGAGACCTCCCATCTAAGAAAAGCCCAGGACCGGATGGATTTACAGCGGAATTCTACAATGCCTTCAAAGCAGAACTCACATCAATACTCTTCCAACTCTTCAATGAAATTGAAAGAGAAAGTTCACTACCAAACTTTTTATATGAAGCCAGCATAACCCTCATCCCCAAACCAGGCAGGGACTCATCAAAGAAAGAGAACAAACTATAGACCCATTTCTTTGATGAACATCAGTGCAAAATTTCTCAACAAAATTTTGGCCAATTGACTTCAACAATTCATCCAAAATATCATACACCACGATCAAACAGGATTCATTTCAGGGATGCAAAGCTGGTTCAATATACACAAAAAGGAATCTTTAACTTAATTGCATCTATAAAACTTTTAAATGTGACTTAACATTTACAGTTTCCAGGAAGTATGACCCAATACTTTCAGGACACCATTTTCCCCCCCTACCACAAATAATGTATCTTTTAATTGATGATTCTAAAATTTAGGTAGGTACTCAATACTGCATAACACTATCTCCTGAGTCTCTGAGATGATTAGATATCCCTTTCTTTCAATGGTTAAAATAGCTAGGCACCAATAGCTCACACCTACTCAAGAGGCTGAGATCCGAGGAACTCAAATGGAAGCCGGCCTGGAAAGGAAAGTATGACTCTTTATCTCAAATTAATCGGGAAAAAGCTGTAATTGAAGCTGTGTGCCAACCTTGGGTAAAAAGGTTATGACAGTACCCAGGCCCTGAATTCAAGTCTCTCTCTCCCTTCCTCCATCCCTCCTTCTCTCTCTCTCTCTCTCTTCACACACACACACACACACACACACACACACACTTTTTTTTTAAGGTTTTAGATTGCAGATCTTTTTAAGAGGATGATACAGTGCTTGTGTTCAGTGTTTGGCTTACTTCACTTTGACATTGATCTACATAAGCATACATTGCTCCAAGAGACAGAATTCAACAGTTTTATGGCTGAAATGTTTCCCATCTTGTCTTCATGCCATGTTTTCTTTAGCCATTCATCAGTTGATGGGTACTTTGATTGTTTCCATTTTCTTGGCGACTGTGAATAATGCAGTAAGAAACGTAGGAGTTTAGAGGTCTTCTCCAGTTAATTTCATTTCTGGCAGTAGGTTTGCTGCATTAAGGTACATCTATTGTCAATATTTTTGAGGATGTTTTCCTATCTGTTCAGTGTGGTAGAGCGCTGATCCCCACAGGTATATGGCCTCAAGTACTTGTCCATTGAGGAACATCCATACCTGCTCAGAGTGCAGAGGATCCAGTCCTGCACTGAAGATGCTTTGCTCATTTTTTCCCACAGCGCTCTCCAACATTAATTAAAGACATACTGTCTTGAAACAAATCTAAAATACCCACCTCATCACTAAAATTAGACGTGTCTAATTTTACCTTGCTTTTTGGGCATCATTTGTTTTGGGGAGGTATATTTTGACAAAAATAAGGACAGAGAAACATTCAGAAGTTCTCAGGGCAATGTAAACATGACTGATAATAATGGAGGACTGGCTGCATAATGCATGTATGGGAGTTTTAAGTTTTGTTTTGAAACAGGGTACAAGAGTTTTCTTTCCTTCACACATGCTGTCATTTGTCTTGTTATTTGGATAATGGTTATTCTTACTATAGTTGATTTGTTGGCCCAGATGATTAACAAGGTTGGGTGTATTTTCATGTACTTGTTAACCATTAGTATGTCTTCTTTTGAGACATGTTTACTTAGGTCTATTGCTCATTTTTTAATGTCAGTTTTGCTTTTTTTATTGAATTGTTTGGGTTTCTTATGTATTCTGGAAGTCAATCCCTCATTCAGTGTATGGTTCAAAAATCTTTTCTCACATTCTGTAGGCATTCTCTCCACTCCCATGGTTATTTCCTTTGTTGTACAGAAATATTTTAGGTGAATAGGATAGGTTTGTTTATTTTTGGTTGTATTTACTGTGTTTTATGGATATTTTAAAAAGTATTCTCCCATTTCCATGTCCTGAAACATTTCCTATGTTTTGAATTTTCTAGTAGGTCCATAGTTTTAGCTGTTGAGTCCAGTCTGAGTATATATTTGAAACTTTTGGCAGGCCTTTGGTTTCATTCTTCTGTGGGTAGATTTCCAATTTTCCATGTACCACTTATTGGAAAGATTGTTCCTTACCCAAAGTCAATTCTTAATGTCCAACAACTGGCTGTGAATGTGAGGGTTTACTTCTGGTTTTGGTTTAAGGTACATTTTAATTTTGATTCTTCCTTTTGGAATTTTTTGCCAGACTTTTACTCTTGTCTACTTATTCATTCATGTTCTAATAGAGTGGCCTACTTTTATGATATTGGGACGTATTTCTCCCTTCCAGTCTATTGATAGTCATTATATATTTTAGTGTTCCAATACTGGGTTCATACATATTGAGAATTGGTTTTACTTTTTGTTAATTAACTGATTTATCATTATATGCTGGCTTTCTTTGTGTCTTTTTACTGTTGTTATGTCTCTTTTGTATCATATGCCTAGCTATCCTATTTTCTATTTTTACTTTTTGTTCCATTTTTTAAAAATCCATCCCTTCCTTTATCTACTTATGTATGTCTTTATAGATGAAGTTAGTTTTTACAAGGAATTCACCTATAATTGAGACTTGCTTTTTATACATTTAGTTCCTGTATATCACTTAATCATTTAGATTGAAGGTGATTATTGCTAGGTTAGATCTTGTACAGCCATTTTATGACATTAGTTTCTTTCTTCCTCCCTTTCAATTTTTGTGATTATGTGACATACTCTAGTAGTGTAATCTGATGCCTTGTTTACTATTTTTAGGTTTGCCTATTATAGATTTTTCTTTCTGAATACCAAAGGCTTACAAAACATCTTTTGATTGTAACAAGCTGTTTTGAAATGATAGCAACTTAAAATAATTGTGAGTTAGCAAAAGAAACAAATGGAGAAGAGAAAATAATTTTTAAGCAAACTACAGGTATACTTCATTCCTTTTCACATTTTGAATTTTTGATGTCCCAATTCATACCATTATATTTTGTCTACCTTTTAGAATATTAATGTAATGTTATTTTATTATTTCATTTTTCTTTTTCATAGTAGATATGAATCATTTATACATTATGCTTATAATATTTAAACATTCTGCTTTTTCTGTCTAGTTAAGGTAAGTGAGTTTGATACCTTTGAGTGTTTACTATTTAGAAATTCAAGACATCTGTCCACTTTTCTGTCAGTGTAGATTGAATTCTCATTTCTTTTGGTGATAGAGGAAGAACTCAGGACTCATGCTTGCTCAGCTTTGATAGCTCAGCCACACCACTGAGTCACACCCTCAGACCAGCTTTTTGCTTGTTGTTTTGGAATTTCACAGTCTTTTCTGTCCAGGCTGACTTCCAACAACAATCCTCAGATCTCAGCTGAGTAGCTAGGATTAAAGATATGAACTATCAGCACCTGGCTTAACTCTCATTAGTAAGGGTACCCTCATCAGGCATAGGGCTCCTGGGAGACATTGCAGTGAAAAAAATGTCATGCTACTCTTACATGTCTGATAAGATTTTTGCTGAAAAGACTGCTGTCAGGTAAATTGAGTCACCCTGGCTTGATCCTTTTCTTTTACTGCCTTGGTAATCTTCTCTTCACCTCTTACCATTGAAATTAGATTTTAATATAGGTGGGAGTTAACGTCATTGAGCTAAATCTAATTGATGATCTTTGAGCTTCCTATACCTTGATATTGGTGCCTTTCTGTAGGTTTGGGAAAGTTTCTGTCATGATTTCTTTAAATACAATGTCTACTATTTCTGCTCCTTGGAATTCTAAAGTCCCCCTTGAACAAAAGTAATCTGCGTATTTACTGTTTCAATGCTATCACAAAGTTCCCATGAATTCTCTTACTTCCTCTTTATTCTTTATTTTCTTTTGCTTCTCCAATTTTGTGTTTTCAAATAGACTGCTTGTGAGCTCACTGCTCCTTTCTTCTGTTTGATCATCCCTGCCATTGATGTTTTCTATTAGTTTTTTTTTTAAATCTTGACAATATCTTGATTTGAACTCAAAGTTTCGCATGGTAGGCAAGCACTATTCTATTTGAGCCATACCACCAACACTTTTTGCCTTGGTTATTTTTTAAGTAAGGGGTCACAATTTTGCCTTAAATCCCTATCTCCTAATTTCAGCCTGCCACCTCCCTGGAATCACAGACACATGCCACCATGCCCAGTTTCTTTTGTTAAATTTTTGCCTGGGCTAGCCTCCAGGTAGGATCCTCTGATTATCACTTCCCAAGTGGCTGGGATGATAGGCATAAACCACAGGTATTGAGGACCTAGTCCTCAATTCCATTTTTAATTTTGGTAGTGTATTTTTCAGCCCAAAGGTTTCTGTTTGATTTTTTTTCTCACTTCCATCTGTCTGATAACTGTCTCTGTGCAGATCTTGAGTCATTGCTCTGCATTTTCTCCATGTGTTTTGAGTTTCCTTAAACCAGCTGTTGCAAATTCTCCATTTGAGAGTTTGACAATTCTTGTCACCATCTGCTCAGTTTCGGTCACCTTATTTTGACCATGAGGTGAGACTATAATTCATTGAAAGTTCATTATGCTTGTTGAGTGATGTTTTCTGGGCATTGAAGGATTAAAGATTCACCTTAGTCTTTACAATTGACTTTTTTTCCCCTGACTTTACAGAAATGCTAAATATGCTGCTTGTTTCCATTGAGACTGTCACTTTTACCATTTCAGCACTAGGTGGCACCCTAAATCCAAGTTTGATGTAAATGCCTTTAGACTGACTTACACCTAGATATCTCATTCAAAGTTATCCTTTGGCCAGGTACTGTAAATAACTTCTTACCAGCCTTGGGAAGAATCATCTTAGCAGGACTAACCTCAGGTACGTATGCCATGCTTATGGTCAACAGTGCGACAAAGTTATGCCATGCTATGGTCAACAGTGCTACAAAGTTATGTCACATCCTAAATACATAACGCACCCAAAGCGGCATGGAACTTGGTAACAACATCCATACTCTACACTACTAAGGGCTGTCTCCTACTGAGATGGACTTGTGTCTCATTTGTCTGCCACAAGTGGCTACAGGAGATGATGACCAAAATGAAAGTCTGATAGACCTGAGTCATGTGTTTCTACCTCTCTCTAGCAACAGGAATGTTCCAGATTCTCCATGTGTAGCAAGATCTCAGAAAATAGGAACATTGCCACCTATACAGTATTTGATTTCACCAGTCCCAAATCCAACCACCTTATGATAAAATGGGCCAGGCAAATTCCTGTCCTAACTACCCTGCCCTACTCTCAGTGATGCTGTCCTCCATCTGTGGACAAGGCAGGCCTGAAGCTTCGGTCTGCTGGCCTTTGATTTCCTTCCTGCTCTTTGGTCTTCCTACAGTAAGCCCTGCATTGAGTTCCAAGACAAAGTCCTTTGCTCAGTCTCATGCTGTGCTTTCCCAGTGGGTGTCTTCTCAGTTTCACCTCTGCTCAGGATTTGGTCAAATGTATTATAATTGTTTGGTTGTTGAAATTTTGATACTTTAGGCAATAATTTGTAGCACTCTGGATCTTGATAATTCACACCAGTTTTTGCGGATATTGCTTTTAGAGATACAGTTAGTTTGTATGTTTATGAATTCGTTTTGTGACTTGGTTAGAGTATTTCTATGACATTTCCTCTCCCATCAAAGTTTCCTCTCTTGTCAGTTGTAAACTCCCATGTTTTCCTCCATGTTCTCAGCCTTGGGCACACAGAGAACTCTGATATGACAATGGACTTAAAAAAGCTGTTTGTCTGTTCTCTCTTAAACTAAGTATGAATTTGGGGGCCACCTTCAGGATTCCAATTGTTGGCCGATTGTTTCTATTGGCTTAGTAATGTCCTAAAGTATAAACAGGCTCTAGTTAAGTTGTGTCCTATTTAATATAAGTGGGCGTAGGTTTTAAGGCTAGTCATTGAGCTTTGTTCTCAGCCCAGAACTCTTCTTAGCTTACAATTTATTTTCATCTTTTGTAGAGCTACCAGCTTGCTCATAATATCTTGCTGCAGAAACTTCATTATTTCTTAGTTTTCTTTCCCCTTGTGTTGTGAACAAATTGTGTCAGAAGCATAGACAAACTGACTTCCACAATGGTTAAGCTCTACAACAAGAAATTCACAAGCTGTGTCAATTTCATTAGCATTGGTTTGCCAAGTACTACAGAAATCACTTGATAGCCTGAGCAATTGTTAATGTGTGTGTGTGTGTGTGTGTGTGTGTGTGTGTGTGTGTGTGTGTGTGTGTGATGGCACTGGAGTTTGAATTAAAGGCCTAAACACTTTCTCTTCTCTTTTTACTCAAGGCTGGGAGCCTACCACTTGAGCCACAATTCCATTTCCAGCTTTTTGGTGGTTATTTGGAGATAATAACCTCATGGACTTTTCCTGCCCCATTGGTTTTGAATCACAACTCTCAGATCTCAGCCTTCTGAGTAGCTAGGATTACAGGCACGAGCCATCAGTGCCTGGCTTTCCTCCAGTCATAATTACTAGCAGTAATTCTCACATCACACATACACACATATTGTACTTTAAAATACTGTAGAGATTAAAGAAACTGAGACATTCAGAGATAAGTGCTGCAGACACAGAGATCAATACAGATACAGTAAAAAGGTTTTTTTTTTTGGTGCGATTAGAACCAGATACAAAGTCTTATAAAGTGTAGGTATAGAGCTTTTCAGGCCAGAGTGGGTTAAATGCAGGTTCAGGCAGTAGGACCTTTCCAGTGTCACTTTGAAGTGGGTGGGGTGTTACAGGAAAGAGAAATGGCACTCAAGCTAATAGAGTCTAGAGACAGTGATAGTGTCCTTCACCTCTCTAGTTTTCCTAGACAAGGCTTGTGACAGCTGTTTTGGTGATGAGATAAGTGTGCCTGCCCCATCTAAGTCTTCCTCTTATAATTCCAGATGAAGAGGGAATGTCTGGGATGATCGATATGTTCATGTATCTAGGGTTTCTGATGTGACTTGTTATATTTGTCAATATACAAATAATAATTATTTATGGGCACAAGTAGAATTTTTGTCAATTTATGCCTGCTGGTATGCCAACAGATCATAATTCTTTACATGTAAGTAGGGAGCCATTTTTTCTGCCAAGGGCCATGTGAATATTTCTAATATTATTTGTGAACCAATTAAATTATCAATATAGGCAGAAAGCTGTTGGCCGCTAACAAGAAGTACAGATGCCTGTCCCATCATATGCCAAGTGATTCCAAAGTCTTATATAGATGGCTATGGGCTTTTATATTACGTTAATTGTATTATATTATTGTATCTCTGCTTGTCGCTTTTGTTCAAAGTAGAGTAGCTTAAACCAAAACTATTGCTATACAAAATGGAATGGACCAAGGATTAGCTCAGCCTAAAAATTGCTACTCCACCTATCCTAGAATAAGTCATGGCAAGCCAAGCCTATTCTCTTCCCCTTGCCAGCCTATAAGAGACTCTTGAAGAGAAACAAAGAAAACGTCCAAAATACAGCCTGCACATAGCACGAAAGAGTTACCTGTCCCAGTAACCCAGTAATGAGTTACTTGTGTTTGTTCATTCCACTCACCTGACAGGGATCTCTTATAGGAATAATGAAAGTGTCAATATCCAAAGTGGTTTGAAGTTCAAAGTATTTCTTTCTGTCTTAGATGAATTCTGTCTTGGATGAAAGATGAATTCTCAGTCAGCTCATGTACTTGAAAGAAGAAACTAAAGTCTCTTTCATCAGGGTACACACATGCAGTAATATTGATGATTGGTGATATTGTTTATCTCTTAAATTTTATGGCACCATGTAGAATATGAGGGAGGATTTCATAGCTACAGATTTTGAGAAGTCAACATGTGTTTGTGCAAAGCGGGGGTGTGGGTGCGTATTTGGAAATAGGGTAAATATGCAGAAAGCCCCAGACAAAAAGCAAAATGCCAACTCTGAGACTGTGTGTAATAAAGACACTGTGAAATGGAGACACTGAAACTCCCCTCAGTTACCCTCCTCACTATTGTTGAACATGGGAATTTCAACTAAAGGAGAGCCATCAGCTCTGAGGATGGTCACAATCTGCTCTTATCACCTACCTCAGTCACAAGATCTCTATTGTACACCTCAGGCCCCAGTTCATTGACTGACGTTAATCTGAACTAATGTGGAAATGTAGAAGGCTAACACTTCAAAACATTTGTCTTGAAGACCTTAAGAGATCATGAAGCTGTCATCTTGGTTCAGCTATTTGGGGATGTTTTTGTCAGGCCCCAAAGTGACAAGTGGTAAAGCTGTAGCATGTGTCTACCAACCAGAAAGTAAACGTTGTTTGGATTAGGGTATCCCTCATCCTCACTAAACTGACACAAATAAACTGGGCCAGATTTCTGTCCTATATCATCAACTTCCATCTAATGATCAGTTTACATTTTACATAGGCATTACACTGAGTAGATATGGCAAGTAAAGTAACTGAAATGTTATTAACAAACCTGGACTTAATACATTCTGAAATGAAAGAATGTTGGGTTACTGGATTTTTTTTTAAATGCTAGTTCTCAAATAGCTGTAAGATGGCTCCATCATGTGGTTGAAATCTATATTTTGTTCACAGAAACCAACACAGCAACAATATAGTTACTTTATCAGTTAATTTATTCCATGATTCATTACATGAATATTTACTGTGTCCAGTTATACTTTGCCTTGGAAACACTGTGAACAAAATATAGACAGGCCTGGCTGTGTTCTGACATTCACAGTTCACCCTTTTCAGGGATAATGGCCTCTATCAAACATGAAAGTTAATACCGAAGCATGTCTTTTCAATATTTTTTAATGGATGAAATGAAAAAGATAAAGAAGACTTAAGTTCTGATTTTGTCATTAATTTATAAAAATTACTGGTTCCTTCTATAGATTTCAGCATCCTATTTTATGTCTTTATTATTAAAAATATTTTAAACTTAATGTTGAAATGCTTTTTTCTCTGCCACAGCATCCATCAGAGCTTGTTTAAAATCTATTTCCTATCCTGTTTCCTTTATACCATCCTTTGGAAACCTTGTTTGACATGAATGTATTAGAACAAGGATAGAAAACTGAACTTTTGCAATATTTACACAGTCTTGCATTTGGCTCCTGAAAACAAACGTCTTAAAAAAAGTATATTCTTTTCAATTTTTAACAAACCAGAGGATACGATGATTCACGACCTTTGGGTTTTGGCCTCTTAGAGATTGTTTCAGAGAAAGAGCTCCCAATTCTGATACTATTAAAGAAACAATAAATATTTTTTCACAAGAAAAGTAAAGCACATACATTAACATGGGCCAAAGTTTGCTTACAAGGGTACAGATAGGAGAGTAGGGGTACAGACTTCCAGGATGTGATCCATAGCCTGTATGTGTCTAACATCCTGGACATATTGCACCTGTGTATGCCAGATTAGATAATGGCTCTTGGCTCTTCCAACTCTTAATAAGCGCTAGCCTGAAGGTCCATAATGAATGAATAAAAATGAATCCGAGCTGGGCAACAATCACTGGGGTCTTTAATCCTAACTACTCATGAGATTGAGATTGGAGGATTCTGATTTGAAGCCAGCCAACATAGAAAAGTCTAGGAGGCTCCTCATTCCAATTAACCAGCAAAATGCTGGAGGTAAAGCTGTGGATAAAATGATAGAGGGCTAGCCCAGAGTGAAAAAGCTAAGGGAGAGCCCAAGGTCCTGAGTTCAAGCTTCTTCACACACACACACACACACACACACACACACACACACACACACACACACCTTTCCCCCACACATTTAATAAATATTGCATCTCATCAGGGCTTCAGCTTCCTGAAACTTTCCCTTACCTTTATTCAGGGTAAAAATGCTGTCAGACTTGGCTAACCACATGGCATAAAGGCCAGACTGGGGCATTGTGGAGAGAGCAGCATGAAGTTGGCTTTACTGAATATGACCTTATGGGTTTATTGTAAAAATGATCTTGGTTAATGTATTTTTTTTTGGGGGGGGGGGGGGTCCGGTCGTGGGGCCTGAACTCTGGGCCTGGGCGCTGTCCCTCAGCTCTTCAGCTCAAGGCTAGCGCTCTACCACTTGAGCCACAGCGCCACTTCCGGCTTTTTTCTTTTTGCTTATGTGGTGCTGAGGAATCGAACCCAGGGCCTCATGCATGCAAGGCAACTGCTCTACCACTGAGCCACCTTCTCAGCCCTTGGTTAATGTATGAAATGAGATATTATATGAAACGTTAAGCCACTTACACAGGTGAGCCCTAGTTGTCCTTAAACATGTAATCATGGCCAGCTTATTTTCCTACCATTTTCCACTCAAACTCACCATCCACCTGGTTTCCATCTATTTTTAAAGTACAAATATTTAGGGCCTTTTCTTCATGATAAGCCTTGTAATGGATTTTCCATGAACAAAAATGGGACACAAGTTCTCTTTAATGGAATCTTTGGCTGTATTTCTAGTTTTGTTGCTTGCTGTTCATCTCCTAACACTCACCTTCAATTCTGATACAGTTCTTAAAAGTTCAACCTCTCTCTCTTTTTTTATTTCCAGTCATGTGTTTCTCACTTGGGCCATCTTTTCCCCTAAATTTACCTGTGAAAACCTTTATTGTATGTGTCTTCCACCCCCCATTATTTCTAAATAACAAGATACAAAAATTGTCTTTATTTTAATTTTAAGAATTATAGTAGCTATCATTAATTAACTTATCCCTGTCAAGATCAATTCTGTGTAACTCTTTTAGATGCCATTATCTCCTTCGGCAGAAAGAAAGACTTAGGCACATTTAACTGAAATTCAATGTCACAAGCATGAAGTTTTATGACAGAAGTTAGAGCTGCTCCAACTGAAGCAGAATACCACAGGAGCTGAGATGTCGACTCTGGCATAAGACAGCCCAGTTCTAATTCTAACTCTATAATTTACTATTTGTCAGATTCTGGGTATGCATTTTCTTAAATTTTCTCTGAAAATCAAATTTCTTTATAAGTTGGTTACAATAACAGTTCTCACCTACAAGATTGCTATCACAATCTGATATGACTATTTGCAACAAAATATTGAACATTTCTAGTATAATGTTTCCAGTGATGTCCGTGTACACACTATGGTAGAAAGCCCTTTTTTTTTTATCATGCTGTACAATTATTCAGAACACCATTATCTATGAATGGAGGGATTTGGACTATTTTCTGGGTGAGAACAAGTACCTTCTGCCTTCTAAAAGAAAGTGGCTGAATTCAAGCAAAGTGAGTTAGAGGAGACAAGAATCAAGCTGACTTGTTACCTGATTTCTTCAGGTAATTCTCCTGCTTGTAATATGTCTAATTGAACACTGCTATATGTTGTTTTTTGTCTGTTTGTTTTTTAAGGTACAGTTTCATGACAAGACTAAATTGATTTTCAAAGGTTATTAAAAAATCTGTCGAACAAAAGGGTTTCCATGCTGTCTGCAGAAATGGTACACTGTGAAATAAATACCTTTGGTTATTTATACTGCAAATGTCTGCAACATTGCAGGAAAGGAAGGTGGAGGTTTTAAGTCTTAGCATATAAATATGGAGACCAAGTCTCACCGTGTCTTTTTTTTCCTCTTGACTTTTTTTTTCAAACTGTCAGGTCTTCCCTGATTCTGTAACATTTTCAGGGATTCTGATCTTAGGGAAAGACAGGGTGATCCCCAGGAAGAACTCGGTAAAAGCAACACCCTTTCAATCAGCTTTCCATTCCCCTTGGCTTCCACTTTCCTTTCTACAATGTCAAATACCTTCCCCTAGTAAACAGTGATAGTGTTACTACTCATCTACTAGTCTACAACTATTCAGCCTGGCTTTTAAGGCATTTTGTGGTTAGACTCCTGTTTTTCCATGTTCTATTTCTCCCATTTCCTACTCTGTACTTATTACAACTTGCAGGAGGTGAGGGGAGAAATGGAAGGAGAGGAGTGGAGTAGGAAGTGGGAGAAAGAGTGGGTAATAACAATGACAAGAAATGTACTTATTACCTTTCTTTTTCTTTCTTTTATAAAGCTTTATTTTTCTGTTATGAGGGTTTTTGTTCTCTAAAGTCCTCCAGCTGACAGTTGACTTAATTGTTACAATGACTATATTTTAGTGAGCATATCTTTACTTCATAGCTCTACAGAAAACATTATTCCCTTTTCTCTCCCACTTTTATGGATAGGAATTTGAGATTTTATATAACAAATTCAAATTACATTAGCTATATTCAAGCACTTTTGGTATCATATTCAAACACTTAGAAGGCACAGTTAACTCTTGAGGATTATAAAACATACATATTCATAAATTCTTATGAGGAATAGGAAAAAACATAATATTGCAGTATCACATTTATTAATTGTTTTCAAATATATTTGATTTTACAGATATGGCCCCTGAGTAATTTTGGATTTCTACGTGACAGCCCAAATACTGAAAGATTTTCTGATGATTAGCAAACACTTGTTCTTTTTGACTTAATTATTGTCTCCTGTTCAAGTGAATTTATACTGCAGCTGGAACCAGGAACTTGGCAATAAACTATCTGCAATTCAGTTTTAATTATTTTACTTGCTAAATTCAAAGGATAGCAACACATTATTCAAGTTATACTAGCTAATATTTGGATACAAATGTAACCCAAGCACCAGGCAGTATTGAACACCTGTAATCCTAGCACTGGGAGGTTGAGGCAGGAAAAATCTTGAATTTAAGGCCAGCCTCAGCTACACAGTGAGACCTTACCTCAAAAAAAAAGTAAAAGAAACTAATCCCAAATAAATATTCCATCTATATTTTATTATTATAAATACAAATAATGGAAGGGGGAAGAAGATGATTACCTCATATTTTAAATTTTGGAATAGATGCAATGAAAATAATCTCTTGTCCCTAAAGTTATATTAAAATGTTTCAGTGATCACATAAAGGATCCTCAAAGTTCTTTAAATGAACTCTTGATTTATACTGTTCATAGAATGCTGAGTACGTATAAAATAATTCTTTAAGGGTATAGCATCCACAAAATGTTGCAGTCAATGATTCATTGAAAAAAGTCCAATTCATTATATCAGTGATGAGTTGTTCATTCATACATAGACAATTGATTCTGTATCTTAAAGCTCTGACACAAAAGAGAGAGATGCCCAATGGCAAATAATTATTTTAAAGTTTCCATTTCCTAAATTATATATGAAGGTGATAATGGCTGTGCTCCCAAGCTTCTGATTCCAAAGTTTACCTATCTTTCTACAGATGCCAACCTACCTGCTTCACTTTTAATTTCTTTTTTTTTTTTAATTTAATTTTATTTTATTTGAGAACATACTGTACAGAGGGGTTACAATTACATGGTCAGGATAATGCATACATTTCTTACCAAGCATTGCAGCCTCCTCCTTTGTTTACCCTTCACCTCCCTTCCCAGCCTCCCCCCTCCCCCCCACCCAATCATAACCCCCCTCCCCCCCCTCCGACATTGTAAAGCTGGTTTTGACATGACATTTTGTACTTCTCATTGTTGCAACAGGTCCACCTGAATCCTTAAACGACTTGTTTGTCCCCGTCTCCTCCACATGTTATACTGACATCAAATATAGTGAAAGCAGGGGTTACAGTGTGGGGGAGGGACATACAAAGCAACCAAGAAATAATCTTATAAATGCGTTAGAAACACATGCATGAAAGAAACAAAAACATTAAAATACATATTTGAGGGTTCGTTTTCCTAACATCACATTCTCTGACTTTTTCCGCTTGACTCATACCTATACTAGATATTGCAAATAAGGGAAACTATGGGACCTATGTTTCTTTGGGCCTGGCTTACTTCACTTAATATAATTTTTTCCAAGCCTTTCCATTTCCTAACAAATGGGGCAATGTCATTCTTTCTGATGGAGGCTTCACTTTTAATTTCACATATATCCATATGTAGCCTTTTATAGGGGACAACTAGACTCTCATGTTGATTACCAAGATTCTAATTTAATTCTGATGACCTTAGAAAGGGATAGGTCTACAGCAGCATAACTTTGGCAGCTAAAAACCATCATCGCTTAGATCTGAAAAAGTAACTACAAAGAAGCACTTTGCCAATTGCAGAGACATGTTTATGTTAAGAAAAATAATTATTTTCTTTAACAAGAAATAAAAGTCACCATCTGGGGACTGCTCTGAATATAATTTATAATCCAAGTCCTTTTTATGGGAACAAGTAAATATAAATTATAAGTACATATAAACAATTTTGTATTAGTCTGAGGTGGCCTTTGCTTGATGGTCTTGTATTTTCTTTGTTGACCAAACATTTCCTTGGAGTTTGAGTGGCTTCTTCTTATCATGTCTGAATATTCTGCTAAAGGGTTCCAAGCAGTGAACAAGTTTAGCTGTAATTAAGGAGTTCTATAATTAGTGAACATGTATCACAAGAAATCAGGTTAACATCTTCTGCTTCATCTTTGGAGATGGTATATTTTCCACCACACTGGCAGTTCAGTGAAAAGGAATGATCATTTTCATTCCAAGACATTTCTTCAAGACATACTTTAGCATCTACTGGTCCCATATTTCGTAGCTCATCATCATGCCGCTGCAGGTCATACTCTTTTTGTCTCTTCATTCCCTAGAATTTTCCATGCCTGATCAATTTTGATGAACTTCTGTATATATTCCTCCACCATTCGTGCTGGCACATCTGTACTTTGTTTATCTGGATGATACATTAATACAAGTTTTTGATATTTTTGTTTTAGGTCAGCCACATCTGCAGATGGGTCTGCTCCCAAAATTCTGTACCAATCCTTTTACGGTGTCTGCTTAAACGCCATCATTACTTGAACAAGAAATGATCTTTCCAGATCAGCAGCCCAGTCATATGCGGGTACCTTTCCCAGGTTTCACACATGATTGGCCTTATTACCTTTCTTTTTTTTTTTTTTTTTTTTTGGGGGGGGTCCGGTCGTGGGGCCTGAACTCTGGGCCTGGGCGCTGTCCCTCAGCTCTTCAGCTCAAGGCTAGTGCCCTACCACTTGAGCCACAGCGCCACTTCCGGCTTTTTTCTTTTTGCTTATGTGGTGCTGAGGAATCGAACCCAGGGCCTCAGGCATGCAAGGCAAGCGCTCTACCACTGAGCCACCTTCCCAGCCCCTTATTACCTTTCTTATGTAACTGTAACTCCTCTGTACAGCACCTTTACAACAAAACAATTTAGAAAATAATGAAAGTATTACATTCCAGACACTCTTCCCTGAGCAAGTGTCATTTCTCTACCTCCCCAACCCTATGTTCAGGCTATGTCTTTTACTTGAAGTATATGTGTTACCATCTTCTAGTTTTTCCTATTCTTGCTGGAGCAATGTTAGTAATAAAACTTTATCGTATCTAGGCATCAAGTTGAATTATGTCAAATCACTGTATTAGAAATTAACAATGCAAGCTGGGAGCAGGTGTCTCAAAGCCTGACATCCTAACTATTCAAGAGGCTGAGATCTGAGGATAATGGTTTGAAGCCAGTCCAGGCAAAGTCTATGAGACTCTTATCTCCAATTAACCAAAAGGCCAGAAGTAGAGCTGTGGCTTAAGTGGTAGAATTCCAGCCTTGAGTGAAAAAGTCTTGAGCTCAAACTCCAGAACCAATTCCCATAATAAAAAAAGAAAAATTTAAAGTCTGGTATGTTATGGTTTAGCATATGGATTTATGGTTTCCAAAATCTTTCCACTAACATTATTTCACTTGATTTCCACAACAACCTGGAAAAAACAGGTGAACATAAGTCTCTGTATTGTTCATTTCTTGTTCAGTATCATCCAAGTGGAGGATAAAGCTGGAATTCAAATTTATAATCAGTTCTCCTGAAGCCATAGATTTCCATTTCAAACACTGAACACTGTCTACAGTGAAACCCTGCTCTCTTTCCCAGAATAACATTTTCAATTACTACAACTCAGATGATTTCAAATTGCTACATTGTATTTAAAAATCTATGCCCTAAAGATATGTTAATCAAAACACTACATAAATACCAATAAGTAGTAGTGTTATATACCTCAAATAACCAAGTGAATCATCATTTTCAAGTTTTAATTTAGCCAAAAACATCCTTTGTGTATGATACACAGTTCAGTACATTATTCATAAAAAATATTCCACAATCTTCTCAGGAAATTCAATTAAGCTAATAAAGTTAGGGAGCAGTTTTAGATCATGAAAGCAAATAAAAAGTACCAGCAGGAGCCGTCTCATCTGTAGCTAAAAATTCTGCAATTTCAAGCCATAATGCCTAGAGCATATTCATCAAGTCACATCCTCTTCATGTTCCCGAGGAAAAACAGCCAACCATGCCAATGGCTACTTGTATCTGGATTCTTTTGTTTTAAATAATGCTTTCAACATTCATGTTGCCTAAATCTATAGCCCATTTATTTTTGTGGCTTACTAATATATCCTATGCACAAAAAGGTATTTATCCACTGAAGAGTTCATAGGCATAAGGACTGTTTGAATTCACAATTATTATGAGTGAAAGAGAAGAAGAATTTGTGTTTGATCTTTGGGTGAACATGCATGCCAATTATTCTATAACAAGTATCTAAAAATGGTAGATGAACATTAAGAAGCCACTAGCTTAGGCATGGTAGTGCATACCTGTAATCCCAGCTGAGTGGGAGGCCCAGGAAGTATAGATAGGAGGGTTGTGTTCAGAGGCTGACCAAGATCAAAAAGTTCAAGACCATTTCTAAACATAAACTAAAACAAAAGGCTGGGAATTAGCTTCAAGAGGTAGGGCACTCGCTAGCAAATATGAGGTCTTGAGTTCAAATCTACAAAACAATAATAAATTACTAAACTTGCCAGGTATAATGGTGCACACCTGAAATCCCAGAACTCAGAGAATTAAAGCAGGGCAAATCATAAATTCAAGGCCAGCCTGGTTACATAATGAGTTTTCAAGGCTAGACTGAGATTCATAGAGAAACACGTGTTTCAAAAAAATAAATAATAAACAATAAGTAAATGCTTATCCAAGGTAGACACATAATTTGAAGATTTTTTTTTCATGAGCATTTTAGTTGCTCCAAAGTCTAGCTAGCATTGGTGTATACATTCATACTCTGTGTATATGGTAGTAATTGCCTGATTACTAATAACATTTAGTATCTTTTATGTGCTTATTGGCTCTTCAAATGGCTTATATACTTCTTTGCTGATGGGTCTCATGATACTTTGCCTCCATTTTTAACCAGATTTTTGGTTTGAAGCATCACTTACAAAATTATTATGTATACTGCATACAAACCTCTTTTCTTTCTTTTGCAGCTCATGTTGGTCTCAAATTCATGGGCTTAAGTGATACTTTCCAATTCATCTTCCCAAGATGGTAGAACTACAGGGGTATACAACCATGCCAGCAGCACATAGTGCTTTAGAATAGGGGTTCCTTTTATATTTTCCTGATTATTAAATGACAAGAATATAGCTGCAAAGAAGACCAATTAATTGTGTCTTTAGGGTTGTTATATTGTATGTTCTAACATAATGTTGCTTAACATCAGATGACAAGGGATGTTTCTTCTGATAAATTCCTATAGTTTGGTTTTTACACTTATCTTTATAATCTATATGAAGTTTATTTTTTTAGTATTCTTGTGAGGTAAAAGTTAGAATTAGTTACTTTGTTATGTACATATTCAATTACTGTAGTATATTTGTGAAATTTGCCATTTTACCATTATTCTGCTTTTTTCAGAAATTAATTGATCATTTATGAGGAGGTTTATAATCAACTCTAAATATGGTTCCACACATTTATAAGTACATCTCTTCAAAATATCATGCTATCTGTATTATTTTAGTTTTATGCATTGGAAACTATGCTAATTTCTGAAGTAATATAAGATTTTCAAGCTTGCTCCTTATCCTATTTTTCTGCCTATTCAAAAATAATGTCTGGGAATTTGATTGGAATTCTGTTGCATCTATAGATGAACCAGGTTGACTTGATATCTATCATTTCTGAACTTTCAGATTTATTAATTTACTTTGTGCATATTTCCAATTGCTTAGATCTCTAATGTGTTGTAGCTTTCAGAGTACACACATCTTTAACATAATTTTTTAAATTCATTAGGGAGTATTTATTATTTTCTAATGAATGCAATGCTAACTTTCATTACCCAGATTTGTATTTAGGTAAAACTACACTTGGAGTGGGGGAGGGTGCTTTTTTTTGTTGTTGTTGCTCATGGGGCCTGAAATTCTGGGCCTGGGCACTATTCCTCAGCTCTTCAGCTCAACAATAGCACTCTACCACTTGAACCACAGCACCACTTCTGGCTTTATCTGCTTATGTGGTGCTGAGGAATCGAACCCAGGGCCTCATGCATGCAAGACAAGCACTCTACCACTGAACCACCTTCCCAAGCAGCCCCCTGTTTGTTTTCTTTATGTGTTTTGTTTTTAAATTCTTGTTGGTACATTGGAGTCTTATTCATAAATTACTGTTACTGTTCTTGCTAAGAGTTATTGCTCTGAAACATACCTCTTCATATTTACATTGCCCTTGCATCTTGCTTTCCATTTTATTTCCTTATCTACTTATTTACTTTCTATTTCTTTTGGCAATATTGAGTCCTTGTTCTTCTTAGGCTGGTGCTTTACCGCCAAGCCACGCTTGACTCCTGCTTTTCTGATTCTTTTTGAGGTAAGGTCTTTCTCCCCGCACAGTGGTGGGCCTGCTTACTTTTAGATTTCTTGTTGTCACTAGAATTATAGAAACTATCCCATTCAGCTCTCCTCCATTAATATGGACTTTTGTGGACTTTCCTAGCTGGGCTGAACTCAAACCTTGATCCCACCATTTCCAGTCTTCCAAATAAGCAGGAAAGTAGGAGTGAGAAACCAGTGCCGAGCTCATTCTCTTCTGTAAGATCTATTTCCTAGTTTTACTTTTAATTTATTTTGCTTTAATAAATAGGTCCTTTATAAGAGTACAAAGTTGATCCTTGCTGCTTATGTAATTTAACACAATCTGTGCCATTTGCGTATTAAGTTATTTAATACAATGTGATTTTGATCTATTTCATAACATATGTTGAGATTGCTTAGAATGATAACATTTTTCTCTTTATTTGAAAATTTTGACAAAATAATTTCTTTGCAAGAAATTTCACATCTGTTGTTCCATAGAATGCAATGTGCAGTTAACTTTTCTTTTTTTTTTTAACGTTTAGCCATTGTCCCAATTTATTTATTTTTTATTTTTTTATTGTGAAAATACTGTACAGAGGGGTTACAATTACATAAGCAAGGTAATGAGCACATTTCTTATCAAGCATTGTAGCCTCCTCCTTTGTTTCTTCTTCCCATTCCTTCCTATCCCCCTCATCCCCCCCCCATGCCAAAGTTGTAAAGTTCATTTTTCAACATAAAATCTTGTACATCTCATTGTTGCAATGGGTCCACCTGTATCCCTATTTAAACATTTTGTTTATTCCCTTCCCCTCCACAAATTATACCAATATCAAATATAGTGAAAACAGGGGTTATACCATGGGGGAGGGACATACAAAGCAACAAAGAAATCATCTGAATTATCACAAACAAGACTACACTAAAGCTACCAGCACAACTATGTTTATTGCAGCATTATTTACCATAGCTTAGATATGGAACCATCCTAGATGCCCCTCAGTAGATAAATGGATCAAGAAAATGTGGTATATATATACACACTGGAATTCTATGCCTCCACCAGAAAGAATGACATTGCCCATGTGTTAGGAAATGGAAAGACCTGGAAAAAATTATAGTAAGTAAAATAAGCCGAGCTCAAAGAAACATAGGTCCCATGGTTTCCCTTATTTGCAGTTAACTTTTCAACGTCATAATTATTACTTTTATTGCCAACAAGAGTTAATATAGCAAATGTCATGAAATATCTGTGAAATTTCCGTTGTTTATGAATTACTTGGTATCTTCTTTCGTGATCTGTAGTTTGCACAGAATTATTTTTTATTTTTTTATTTTTATTTTTATTTTTTTATTTTTTTTTTAAATTTTATTTTATTTTATTTGAGAACATACTGTACAGAGGGGTTACAATTACATGGGCAGGAAAATGCATACATTTCTTACCAAGCACAGAATTATTTTTTAATGTTTTCTATATTATTGTCAAAGTGGTATACAGTTACATAAGTCAAACTTGTTACCCCCTCCCTCATTTTTCTCCCACTTTCTGTTGCCCCCAATGCTCCCCTCCCGCCAGTTGTACAGATCATTTCCAAGACATGGACATAAGAGGTTTTTCTTTGTTGTTGTTTTTAATGTACTTTGTGATTTCTTGTTTGTGTGTATGTGTGTTTTTCACCACTATGGTTTATCCTCTGTTGTTGCTGTATTCAACCTTGGTGCCCTGGATATGGGGTGTACATTTATCTGAACTAGGGAAGGGAAGGGGAACAACAAAATTGTGAGACACAGGACAAAGGGGAAACCAATACAACAGCGATACTCACAAGACAATATGTTAGAAATGATTTGCACAGAATTCTAAGAACAATTGTGGCTAAGATTGTATGGTACTTTTCTTCTTAGTGTTATTTAATATTTTATTTGGAAGGTCTTAAATATAGAAAACAACTCTGTAATTCCAAAGAGAAAGAAAGTTTCACCAAGTATAGCACTCTTGGCCATCACAAAGGAAACAAAATAGTCTTTGCCTTGAAAAGGTGCATTAAGAAGTTCCTAAAATATTAGCATTGTCATCCCTTTGAGCAAGATTTATTCTTGCTTTGGGATTATATTTTTAACCATCAGAAGGTAATCATTTCTCTGTCAGGTTAAAATGTCACAAAGCAAACAACCTTTCTTAAAACATCAATCTTTTCGGCGAAAGAGGTGAATAAAACATAAAGATAAAGATGGATCTCCTCAAGAGTTATTTTCAAACACTCAAAAGACCCTTCTTAGAGTTTATTTATTAGCACTGTCAAATATGAATGCAGCTGATTATTTCCTGTGTTTGCTTTCTGTGACTACAGCTGAGAAGCATGGACTGGGTTATTTATAAAGAACTGCTTGTTCAGCTCAGGCTTGTATAGTTTGAAAGGTCCAAGAGCATGGTAAGGCCATTGGTAAAATTGTTTGTACATCGTGTCATAGCCTTGTGCTTCTGTGTTCCGGTAAGTTTTAAATAAATGGCAGGTCTTTGCCCTACGCATTTCATAGTCCTCTTTATGTGTAGCATATGGCTATGAATTTGTTTCTCTTTTCTCGATTTCCCTTATTATTTCTCCTCCTTCAGAGGAGCTAGTGCCTTCCTTGAATACAAAGATTTCACGTGCTTTCTTTTTTATTCCAAACTTGGTTTAATACCAAAATCAATGCAAGCACATTTTAGGCAGTCAATAAAAGCTTATTAAATGAATAAACATATAGATTTTTGTAAAAACCTTTGTGGAAGGTGCCTTATCTATTCCAATTTCTTCTTTTACAAATGGCATTGAAATTATGACAAATAAATTATCTGTGTTTGGAACTGAAGTAGAACTCACAAGCCCTAATTTGTAATAACAAATATTTTTTTGCAATCTAGTAAATTGCCTAGGTAATATTAATTTTGTAAATACCTACTATGAAATTAAATTACGTGATTAAAGCATGATAATTTTGTACAAGACTGGGAAGTGTTGCCCCCTCCCTACAATAAGATATATATTTCTGTTAAAGAATAAAAAATACTACAAGGCCTTACCACTTGTTTTTTTTTATTGTGAAAATACCATACAGAGGGGTTACAATTACATGGGCAACATAAAGAGTACATTTCTTATCAAGCATTGTTGCCTCCCACTTTTTTTCCCCTTCCCATCCCTTCCCATCTCCTACCCACCCTCCCCCCCACCCCCTCCCGGCCAAAGTTGTAAAGTTCATTTTTTTGACATAATGATTTGTACATCTCATTGTTGCAATGGGTCCACCTATATCCCTATTTAAACGATTTGTTTTTCCCCTTCTCCTCCCCAAATTATACCAACATCAAATACAGTGAAAGCAGGGTTATATCGTGGGGGAGGGACATACAAAGCAACAAAGAAATCATCTTATAAATATGTTAGAAACAATTGCATGAAAGAAAAAAAAAACATTTGAATACTTATCTTGAGGTTCATTTCACCTAACATCATCTTATCTGACCTTTTCTGCTTGTTTCAGATATATACTAGTTATTGCAAATAAGGGAAACCATGGGACCTATGTTTCTTTGGGCCTGGCTTACTTCACTTAATATAATTTTTTCCAAGTCTTTTCATTTCCTAACAAATGGGGCAATGTCATTCTTTCTGATGGAATCACTTTGGAAAGTAGTATGGAGCTTCCTCAAAAGTCTCCACATATTATCCGGGAAGATGGCGGAGGAGAAGCTGGAATCTGAACAAGCTCTTGCATAGAAAACAGTTTCAGAGTTCCAGTGAACAGTCCCAAGCCAGAGAATCACACCAAGTGTGCCATCACAGGACAGAGAGTTAGTCAAGAGAGGGGAAGCCAAGCAGACACATCTGAGCAGCTGCCGCTGCGGCGGCAGGGTCGCAGCGGCGACCACTGCCGCGGAGGCATACCTGAGACGCAGTCCGGGACGAAGGACCCAGACGCAGCGGACGAGCAGATTCTACTCAACACCAGCAAGAACCGACAAGGAGCGGACAACTTCATCCTGCACTTTGCAGACCAGAGACGACCCGGGATCCAAGACTCCGCGTGAGTAGAAGCCCCACTTCCTCACTCCTTCTCTGGGAGCAGAGGAGGGAAGGCCACCCCTCCGCCCCCAGCACCGGTGATCTCCATCTTGGATACCCACAAAGCTCGGAGGAGCGGCTAGCTCCAGCTCAGGCCTTGGAGTAAAACGAGTCATTTAGCAGGTCACAAGAACTTAACGGCGAAGTGACCTCACAGACTCAGTTCCATCCAGGGAAAAGTCACCCAGCTCAGGCGCCAGCCATTGGAGTGGCTCTCCTCACCCGGTAACCAGAGCCAGAGGCTGCCCCGCCCTCTAGCAGCCACCACAATCAATTGAAAATCAGAAACCCTGAGAATGGCTCCAGGCTGGGTGCTGTGAGTTTTTTTTCACAAAATAGCCCCAGGGAAAAGCTACTGTTCGTTGAAAGGCCTCAACTCTACCCAGAACCTAGCCTCATCACTGCATCCCCCTCTTTTGTGATTCTCAAAGCAGATCACCCTCCCAGTAAACTAACCTGGGAGGGGGATCTCAAAATCTTGGGTAAAACAGAGCATTTTTCTGCCTGTTCCAACAAACTGACTTAAGAAACCAATCAAGCCACAGGACCTCAAGCTGACCAGAGACTCCAACCAGACTCTGATTACAGACAAAAGGGAGATACAGGACTCTTCCCACCCCTCCCAAAAAAAAAAAAAAAATCAAAGAACTTTTTTTTTCTTCTTCTTCTTTTCTTTTTTTTCTTTTTCTTGTTTTGTTTTTTTTCATTTTTTGTTACCTTATATATATATAAAATTTTTTTTTGCTTTTCTAAAACTTTTATTAATCTTTAATTTTTGCCTCTTCTGAAAAAATAATTGTTTTCCATTAACTTTTTTTTTTTCTCCTCTTATAATTTTTATTTTAGGAATACGTGAATGTGTGTTTTCTTTTCTTTTCTTGTCTTCTTTCTCTTTTTCTTTCATTCTTAATTATCTTTTTGTTTTTTTTTCTAGCTCTACTGAACTTCTGATCTTTTCTTCTCACTTTCCTATCCTTTCCATCTTTTCCTCTTTGTTCATCTTTATGTGACTTAACTCTTGTCCTGCACATCCTCAGATAAACCCGTAGTTAACCAGTAGACCCTATCCCCCATTGTGTACACACTTAATCCACAAACTTATTACTCAATTCAAAACCTCTGAGACTTAAATTCATTAATAGCAGTACTACCTCTTTATACCTATATAATATTTTAAGCATTTTTTTAAAGTTTTTCTCATCTCCCCTATGTCCCTCCCTTTCTCTCAACATATTCATATTCCTCTATAAATAGATGGTCTTTTAATCTCTAAAATAACATTAATTTTTACGTTTCTATTTTATTTTCTGGTCTCTTTTCATTCCCCTTTCCCTTTCTTCTTTTTCTCTCTCTCTCTACTTACATCCTACCCAACCTATTTCCTGCATTGTGATTAGGACATAGTTAACTCCCCCTGTGCCTCCCCACACCAATCTATTCCTATTTTTTTACCCACATCTCTCCCTAACCCTAATAATTTCTGGTTTTCCAAATTCTTCTCTGCGGTTCGAAGTCCTTTAACATATAGTTGTTTGATGTCGAATAGATGTATCTGTTGAACTAGATTGTATCTGTAGACTATTGACTGTACAAATACAAACTTTGGTTGATGGTTGCCTTAAGATAGTGTTCTAGCACAAAACTGGTGCTATCTTCATCTCAAATGGGCAGAGTAAGCCGGAAAAACACAAGAAAAATGGCAAATTCGGGTATCTCAATTCCCAATCCTGATAATCAGGGGTTAGAACAGATAATGAATAATCCAGAGGAGAGTTCCCAAACAGCTCTACAAACACTGCTGGCAAACATGATAAATGAAAAGTTTGACAACGTACAAAGGACTCTGTATGAGCGTGATAGGGAGAGAGAGGAGGCATCCCAGAAGTTTATACAGGAATATCATAAGCGTGAGGAAGCTACTCAAAAACTGATACAGGATTTGCGTGAACAACTTGAGAATACTCAAAGAGAAAGAGAGGAATGGCGTGAGCAGGCTGAGAACACTAAAAGAGATCTGCAGGAATCCCACGAACGGGAGGAAGCTAATCAAAGAGTAATACAGGAATTGAGAGACCAGGTAGAGAACACACAAAAATCACTAAAGGCATTCATGGAATCCATTAACAAAGAGCTGAAGGAAGTCAGGGAGACCACAAAGGGAATGCTGAATGGAACCCAACAGAAGGAATGGGAGCCCAAAGAAACCATAACCAATCAACTAAGTGATTTGAGGACAAACACTGAACACCAAATTAAGGAAGTAAAGAAATTCATACAAGACCTAAAACAGAGCTTCAACAAAGAACTTGAAGCCATCAAAGCTGACCAACTAGAAGGAAAAGAGATAAAAAACAAAGTAGAGAGTCTTGACAGCAGGTTAGACCATGCAGAAGATCGAATCTCAGGGATTGAAGACAGCCTAGATATTATAGAGAAAGAACATACAACCATCCAAGACAAGTCCAAGAAATATGATAGATCTATCCAACACCTGGAAGACACCATCAGAAGGCCTAATCTAAGGATAATGGGTGTAGAGGAGCACCTAGAAACAGAAGTTAATGGTCTAGGAAATCTGTTTAACAGGATCCTAGCAGAGAACTTCCCAAACATGCAAAAAGATAGGCCTGTCCAGATACAAGAAGCCTTTAGAACCCCAAATAGACCAGACCAGAATAGGACATCCCACCGTCACATTATAATCCACACAGGATCAACTCAGAACAAGGAAAAGATCCTTAAAGCTGTCAGAGAGAAAAGGGTAATCACTTATAAAGGGAAACCAATTAGAATCACCTCAGATTTCTCAGCAGAGACAATCAAAGCAAGAAGAGCCTGGAATGATGTATGCCATGCCCTAAAAACAAACAACTATCAACCAAGAATACTGTACCCAGCTAAACTCTCCTTCATAACTGAAGGCCAAATAAAAACCTTCCATAGCAAAGAAAAATTGAAACAATACATCTCCACCAAACCAGCCCTACAAAAGATTCTTAAAGATGTCCTACACATAGAAAATCAACAAGACCGCAATAAAGGCCAAGAAACTGCACCCAAACTGAGAATCCAAGAACCATAGGAAGAACCCAGTTTTCGCAGCCCCCAAGAAGGTAGATAACATGGCAGGAACTCCCAAATACCTTTCAGTCCTATCTCTTAATGTTAACGGACTGAACTCTCCAATTAAGCGACATAGACTGTCTAGTTGGATTAAAAAACAAGACCCTTCTATCTGCTGCCTGCAGGAGTCACATCTTGCCCGTAAAAACAAACACATTTTCAATGTTAAAGGCTGGAACAAAATCTACCAAGCAAACGGCCCCCATAAACAGGCGGGAGTTGCAATCCTAATATCAGATAAAATAGACTTCAAATTAAAATTCGTGAAAAGAGATAAAGAAGGTCGCTACATACTAATTAAAGGATCTCTCCTTCAGGAGGATATTACAATACTAAATATCTATTCGCCAAACAATGGAGCACCCAAATTTATCAAAGAAACACTACTTTCCCTCAAATCCCATATAGATCCAAAGACATTAATTGTTGGGGATTTTAACACACCACTCTCCCCACTAGATAGATCAACTCGGCAAAAACTCAACAGAGAAACCGCAGACCTAAACAGCTGCATAGATCAACTAGACTTAACAGACATTTACCGAACATTTAACCCAGCAGCATCAGAATACACGTTTTTCTCAGCAGCACATGGAACGTTTTCTAAAATAGACCACATTTTAGGCCACAAAGCAAACTTGTCTAAATTCAGAAACATTGAAGTTATACCTTGCATTCTCTCTGACCACAAGGGAATAAAGTTAGAACTCAACACCAAAAGCCACCAAAGAAAGTCCGGTATCACATGGAGGCTGAACAACACACTGCTGAATCATGAGTGGGTCATGGAAGAGATTAGAAAGGAAATTCAAATGTTCATGCTATTCAACAAAAATGAACACACAAAATACCAGCTCCTCTGGGACACAGCAAAGGCAGTACTCAGAGGCAAGTTTATAGCTCTGAGCTCCTACATCAACAAATTGGAGAGATCTGAAACTAACAATTTAATGACACATCTAAACCTCCTTGAAAAAGAGCAGCAAGATAAACCCCAATCCAGTAGACGGAAAGAAATAATCAAAATTAAATCAGAATTAAATGAATTAGAATCCAAAAAAACTATAGAAAGAATCAACAAAACAAAGAGTTGGTTCTTCGAAAAACTTAACAAAATTGACAGACCCTTAGCAAATCTTATCAGAAAAAGAAGAGAACACACCCAAATTAATAAACTCAGAGATGAGAATGGAAACATCACCACGGAAACAACCAAGATTCAGAACATTATAAGGGAATACTTCTCAAAACTTTATGCTAATAAGTTCGAGAACTTGACAGAAATGGACCTCTTCCTAGCAAATATTGACATGCCAAAACTAAACCAAGATGAGGCAAACTATCTTAACAGGCCCATATCAAGCATTGAAATAGAAACAGCAATAAGAGACCTCCCAGCTAAGAAAAGTCCAGGACCAGATGGTTTCACAGCGGAATTTTACAAGGCCTTCAAAGCAGAGCTCACACCAATTCTCCTCCAACTCTTCAATGAAATTGAAAGAGAAAGCTCACTACCGAACACATTCTATGAAGCCATCATAACCCTCATCCCAAAACCAGGCAGGGACTCATCAAAGAAAGAGAACTATAGACCCATTTCTTTGATGAACATTGATGCAAAACTTCTCAACAAAATTTTGGCCAACCGACTTCAACAATTCATCCAAAAAATCATACACCACGATCAAACAGGATTCATTTCAGGGATGCAAAGCTGGTTCAATATACGCAAATCAATTAATATTATTCATCACATCAACAGGAGCAAGAATAAGAACCACATGGTTATCTCAATAGACGCAGAAAAAGCATTCGACAAGATCCAACACCCCTTTATGATGAAGGTTTTGGAAAAATTAGGAATCCATGGAACATTCCTCAATACAATAAAGTCTGTATATGACAAACCTACAGCCAGCATTATAATCAATGGTGAAAAACTAAAGCCATTTCCTCTTAACTCAGGAACAAGACAAGGATGCCCACTCTCTCCACCTCTCTTCAATCTATTATTAGAATGCCTAGCTACAGCAATAAGACAAGATGCAGACATAAAGGGGATCCAAATAGGGAAAGAAGAAATAAAACTCTCCCTCTTTGCAGATGACATGATCTTGTATTTAAAGAATCCCATAGACTCCACTCCCAAATTACTCAAGCTGATTCAAAACTTTGGCAAAGTAGCAGGTTATAAAATTAACCCCCAAAAATCAATGGCTTTTCTGTATGCCAACAATGAGAAAAGTGTGGCTGAAATTAGGAAAGCAACTCCATTTGTAATAGCCCCACAAAAAATAAAATACCTAGGAATTAACTTAACTAACGAAGTGAAGGACCTCTATGATGAAAACTTTAAAATCTTGAAAAAGGAAATCAACACAGAACTTAAAAAATGGCAAAACCTCCCATGCTCCTGGATTGGAATGATTAACATCGTGAAAATGGCAATACTTCCCAAGGCTATCTACAAATTCAACGCAATACCTATCAAAATTCCACCCTCATTCTTCAAGGAAATAGAAGAGGCAATCCAAAAATTCATATGGAACAATAAAAGACCCCGAATAGCAAAAACGCTCCTCAACGGAAAGAACACTGCTGGAGGAATATCAATACCAAATTTCAAACTCTACTATAAAGCCATAGTAATCAAAACAGCTTGGTATTGGCATAAGAACAGACCTCAGGACCAATGGAATAGAATTGAAAACCCAGAAATGAACCTACAGACCTATAGCCATCTAATCTTCGATAAGGGAGCTAAAACAATAGAATGGAAGACAGACAGCCTCTTCAGTAAATGGTGCTGGCAAAACTGGTTAACTACATGTAGAAAACTAAAGCTAGATCCTTATATATCACCCTGCACCAGAATCAACTCCAAATGGATCAAAGACCTTGAACTCAAAGCAGACACTCTGAAAACATTACAGGATGGAATAGGACAAACCCTGGGTCTCCTTGGCTCAGGCCGAAATTTTCTGAATAGAGACCCGGAAACACAACAAATCAAAGAAAGGCTGGACAAATGGGATTGTATAAGGTTGCAGAGCTTCTGCAGGGCAAATGACATAGCTAGCAAGATCAATAGAAAGCCCACGGACTGGGAGAAGATCTTTACTAGCCATACAACGGACAAGGGTCTCATATCTAAAATATACTTGGAACTCAAAAAATTAAACCACCCAACAACAAATCCTCAAAGAAACAACTGCCCAATAAGTAAGTGGGCGAAAGACTTAAAGAGAAGCTTCTCTGAAGAAGAAAGAAGGATGGCCAATAGACACATGACGAAATGTTCAACATCCCTAGCCATAAAAGAAATGCAAATCAAAACAACATTGAGATATCACCTCACTCCAGTTAGAACAGCAAAAATCAAGAACTCTAACAACAACAGATGCTGGAGGGGATGTGGACAGAAAGGAACCTTACTTCATTGTTGGTGGGAATGTAAACTTGTTCAACCACTTTGGAAAGCAGTATGGAGGTTCCTCAAAAGACTCCACATAGAGCTCCCCAATGACCCAGCAATCCCACTTTTGGGCATTTACCCAAACGATCACAAACAAGGCCACACTAAAGCTACCAGCACAACTATGTTTATTGCAGCATTATTTACCATAGCTAAGACATGGAACCAACCCAGATGCCCCTCAGTAGATGAATGGATCAAGAAGATGTGGTATATATACACAATGGAATTCTATGCCTCCATCAGAAAGAATGACATTTCCCCATTTGTTAGGAAATGGAAAGGCTTGGAAAAAATTATATTAAGTGAAGTAAGCCAGGCCCAAAGAAACATAGGTCCCATGGTTTCCCTTATTTGCAATATCTAGTATAGGTATGAGTCAAGCGGAAAAAGTCAGATAATGTGATGTTAGGAAAATGAAACCTCAAATATGTATTTTAATGTTTTTGTTTCTTTCATGCATGTGTTTCTAACGCATTTATAAGATTATTTCTTTGTTGCTTTGTATGTCCCTCCCCCACAGTGTAACCCCCGCTTTCACTATATTTGATGTCAGTATAACATGTGGAGGAGATGGGGACAAACAAGTCGTTTAAGGATTCAGGTGGACCAGTTGCAACAATGAGAAGTACAAAATGTCATGTCAAAACCAGCTTTACAATGTCGTTGGGGGGGGGGGGGGTATGATTGGGTGGGAGGGAGGGGGGAGGCTGGGAAGGGAGGTGAAGGGTAAACAAAGGAGGAGGCTGCAATGCTTGGTAAGAAATGTATGCATTATCCTGCCCATGTAATTGTAACCTCTCTGTACAGTATGTTCTCAAATAAAATAAAATTAAATTAAAAAAAAAAAAAAGTCTCCACATAGAGCTCCCCTATGACCCAGCAATCCCACTTTTGGGCATTTACCCAAATGATCACAAACAAGACCATACTAAAGATACCAGCACAACTGTGTTTATTGCAGCATTATTGACCATAGCTAAGATATGGAACCAACTTAGATGCCCCTCAGTAGGTGAATGTATCAAGAAAATGTGGTATATATACACAATGAAATTCTATGCCTTCTACACTTGTTGTTTTTTGTTTTTGTTTTTGTTTTTTGGTCATTGTGGGGCTTGAACTAGGTCTGAGCATTGTCCCCAAGCTCAGCTCAAGGCTAGCGCTCTACCACTTGAGCTACTGAGCCACTTCCAATTTTCTTGTGGTTTATTGGAGATATGAGTCCCATGGACTTTCCTGCCCAGGCTGGCTTTGAAGCCCGATCCTCATATCTCAGCCTCCTGAGTAGCTAGGATTACAGGCATGAGCCACCGGTGCCCCGCCCCATTAATCCATAATTCTTCGGTTCTTTTTATTCCAAATTTATTCCTAAGAAAATAGCATGTGAAGAAATAAAAAAATAGACAAAAGTAGACAAAAAATATATTATTTTTTCTAACGAAGCTATGGCTTATGAAGAGAGAATGGATCTCCCAAGGCCACAAAGTTAGTGGAAAGAATCGACCACAAACATCATTCTTTTGTAATTGAGCAAAGATGCCTCTCTTCACACAAGAGAAATAATGACACCAGTTAAATATTCATCTTGGCAAGTTCTAAAGGTTTTGCTTTTGCTAAGCATTGTTTTAACTAATTTCCCTTTAAGGAAAATTACTCTGGTGAGGACACTTTATTCTTAAAGTGGAACACAGATCGTTGATTTTTGGATATTGTGTCAGGAAAGACAAAGTTTCATCCAACTACAACTGTTTCTGGATTTTTAATTAGATCCTAGCCTTTGAAATTGAACATAGCCCTCTTCTGGAAGAAAAAAATATGGCACAATGAGCTATTGAGTTAAAGTCAAGAGATCTGAATTCTATCCACCCAACACTTGGAGTTACTTGCTATGTGATTTTAGGCTTATGTGGTACCCACTCTAGAGAGGGTCTTGCTTATAAAACTTGGAACACAGTTCTAAAGAGTACGTGAGATTGTACCATCAATATATACAAACACATGGGATATTAAACATTAAAGCAACTGATGACTAAAGTGTTTTGTAAAATTTGTTCAGGATGGCAGCATTATTTTTAAGTGATACCTAACTTTTAGAAAAATCTGATTCCCCAACGCAAAAATCTGCTTTCATCCATTCAAAATAAAGACAATTTTATGATAGTCTGCAGTATCTTAGATTGTTGTGAGTATGCATGAGAACTTTAAGGGAAAGGCTTGTGTAAAAAACAAATGTCATTAGTTGTTCTATAAAGTAAAAACATTGGTAACACAAGAACCACTCTAGGGGCTGGGAAGGTGGCTCAGTGGTAGAGCCCTTGCCTTGCATGCATGAGGCCGTGAGTTTGATTCCTCAGCACCACATAAGCAAAAAAGAAAAAAGCCGGAAGTGGTGCTGTGGCTCAAGTGGTAGAGCGCTATCCTTGAGCTGAAGAGCTGAGGGACAGCACCCAGGCCCAGAGTTCAGGCCAACAACTGGACCCTCCCCCCCCCAAAAAAGAACCACTCTATTGAACTCAGTTCTTTTTCATGATTCCATAAGATTTTTACACAACATTCTTAATGGAAATATATTTTGGTCTATAATGTTATAGATGGAATTATCTTTGATATATGTTTATTAACAATTTATGACATACAAGCAATGAACAGATCCTTCAGTATGATTCAATTATGACTTAAATCCTTATAATGAGTATAATTTACTCCATTTCAAAAATGGAGTCATGTGTCTATCTCTCCAATTAAACTTTAATGAACTTAAAAGTTAGTACTTATGTTTTTCTTATTAAATGAACTTGTTTAGGTATTTAATATATGTTAGATGAGATTTAAGTTAGTTCTTTATCTGTTATAGATTAAGAATTTGAAAAAAAATGATTTATCAAGTATAGCAGATTTTGTATACAATGTATTTCCACATTTGGGGGGGGGGGTGTTTGTTTATTTCTGACATCAGACCTGGAACTTGGACTCAATGCTTGGGCACTGTCCCTTAGTTTATTTACTCAAAGTAGCACCCTAATACTGGAGCCGCACTTTTACTTTCAGGTATTTGTTGGTTAATGGGACACAAGAGTCTCCTAAACTTTTACCTGGGGCTGGATTTGAAATAGGATCCTCAAATTTCAGCCTCCTGAGCAGCTAGAATTATAGGCATGAGCCACCAGTGTCAGCTTCCCATTTCAGAAATTTGACCCTCTTCCCCTACTGCATGTATCCTATCTTAACAGGCTTAGGAATGGTGAGCCCACCCCCATGCCCACTACTTTCTTCAAGAAGTAAATGTAGGTTTTAACCAATAGTGGGATTCTATTTGCTTTGCCAGTGATTAATTTAGGCCTGGGGAAAAATATATCCCTGGTGGATAGTCTTTTTATAAAAGAAAGACCTTTGGGATGTTCAACAATTTTCTCCCAATAGTCAGAGGTTAGAAGATCTGGGAAATGAAATTCTTAGTAGCTTAGAAGATGAAAGAAATGAAATTGTTTTGTTTCTTCATTTTCTGTTTGGTCCCCATCTCCCTTCCTCTCTTTCCTTCTTCACATTTCCCTCTCTAGCACCACAAAGTTACTGAACTGTCAGCTTTAGCATCACATTATTATTATATACATTGTCATGGCTTGTGCCAATTCAGTGAGCTTCTTTATCACTCACAGTGTGACACTCAAAAGTGTCCTACCAGAAACAGAGTTTAAGTTATAGAGCATTCATACATGTGGTTGTTTAAGGCACACATTCATTAGCTGGGTGGAAGGTATTTATAGTCAGTATTTCAAAAGGATGTACATAGAAACTGAATAATTAAATGGGATATTTAGACTAGATTTTTTTTCCCACCCAGACTCTTGTCTTCTCTCTTCTTTTGTATGTCTGGGTGGGGGAGAGGATAGAGTGAGAGAGGAGAAAGAGAAGAGAAAGGAGAAAATTGAATTTTTGAAGTTTTGTATTTGTGGAGAAGGCTGATGAAGATTGAAAACATTGTTCCATCCATGAAACCCAGACAATCTCTCACAAAGGAGAATTCAAAAGACCTGGAAAAATTACATTACGTGAAGGAGGTCAGGCCCAGAGAGACATAGGACACATATTTTCCTTTTTATGTGGAAGCTAGATTTACTTTATAAATGTATAAGTAAATATATTTAGTGGTGAATAAGTGTATGCAAATGCATGAATTGAAATACAGTAGATTCAAGAAAGAACTCAAATTGTGTAATTCCCTAGAACAGCAAAGTCAAAGTTCAGCAAAATAAAATACCAGGAAGAGCATGCTTGAAAGGGATTGCATTAGGTCAAGTTATACGGGGTAGATGGATGAAGAGGAGAAAGGAGGGCAATTCAGTCAAGAATTATATATATGGAGAGATATAGATGATATATGTATACATATAAATATACACATACACACACATATATATCTTACAAAATTAAGAAAAGTGAAGGGGTGGTAAGGAGAGGGATAGATCAGAATATTGAAGAGGGTAACATATGTCAAGATACATTGTTTTCTTACAATAAAATTAAATTTTAAAAAGATATATTGTATTCACAAACTGCTTTGCTAAACTGAAACTCCTTAATATAACTACTTGCAGATAAAAAAGAAAACAAAAGCAGTCTAGCATGAGCAGGCCCTAAATTCAAAACCCTGTATTGGCAAGAAAAGAAAAAAGCCAATTTATAATAAAAAATATATAATTCCCATGTGTCACAGTTACTTCTCAAAATGAGTTACTGCCTGTGCAGACAGTTTAGGAGCATAAAAGCTCAAAGTTAGAAAGTAAAAGTTTCTGACTGTTGATTACATCAGTGTTCTTTCTATTAGAATCCATTTGGGAGTTTGAAAAACTAAAATCTCATTCTCACTCCAGATTCATGCAGCCAGACTTAGGTCACATCCAAATACCATGCATACTCAAACCAAGACATTGTGGACAACTATTAATTGACTGTCTTAAGATACAGTAGGAAGATTGTTTTTTTAGTAAGCTTCTGTGTGCTTTTAATGAGAATGTAAGAAGTATCAAAAGGGAAAAATAAAAGAAGGAAGACATTGTGCAAACAACTGTAAAGCTGGAAGGCAAAGGTGCACTCAAATGATCTTTTGTGTTTAACAAAGTAGAGTAGCCAAATCTAGCACAGTGTAACCTTTCTTGTGTGCAAAATACATTTAGGATGCTGAGAAAACAAGCTGTGAAAGTTAGTCCACAGATATCTAAGCTACCTTTTGCTGCTCTGGAAAAAAGAAAAGTCCATTACTGTATCATGCAGAATTTTCTACAGAACTGAACTAGAGATTCAATATGAATTCCATGATTTTCTTGGCAAAATAAAAGTTTTCAGGATAAAAGGAAAAGAATACAGTGAGAAGTGCTAGCAGCTAACTGTGAGGAGAGTCCTCTAGTACTATTTCATTGTTAAATTTTATACAGCCATTCATCTATGGCACACATTTCCAAGGCTTTGAGTTAGATATCCATTCAGTTACTAAGGAAGAACCCAACTGGAAAAAAATATATATATATCTTTTAATATGATATTTATTTATTTATTTGCACTTAATCTCAGGGGCTGGGCTTTTATGCTCAAGGCTAGCATTCTACCACTTGGGATTTTAGTAGTTAATTGGAGATAAGAGTCTAACAGATTTTCCTGCCTGGGCTGGCTTTAAACTACAGTCTTCCGATCTCAGCTTCCTGAATAGCTAGGATTACAGGCATGAGCCACTGGCACCTGGCCATTACATTTTAATGAACTTCTCCAGAAAGAAATGAGTGAAGAAATGCTGAGCTCAGGTTATTTTTTCTCCTACAGATTCAAAAGAGAGATCTAGATGGAAATTCCCAAATAAAAAATTGGGATTGTTAAAGGATCAGAATGTCCAAAGGCTCCCTAATGTGTTATATTCTATTCATCATTATCAATTTATTAACATGAATGAATGGGAAACTGGTTCTTTTTGAAAGTACCAATACCCACTAAGTTTACTGGATGAACAAAACTGAGGTGTCCTTAAAAAACAGAGGCTTCTGGAAAATGTTTTTGAGTATTGTTTCCAGACTTTGGATTTATCATCTGCTCATCAGAACTGCCACATCCATTCTGGAAGTTCAGGAGAGTGAATTCTGCAAATAATTTAATATCACTGGAAAGAACAGATAACATTTTTTCCTTATTCCATCATGTTTATTGTTCCAACCCAAGTATCAGGAGCAAGCATATATGTACAAATAAACATATCTAATGCCCATATAGATAAACATAGTTATGTCAGGTAGCAATGGGGCTATATTTTTTGAATTGTGCCATAGTATGGATATCATTGTACATCGTAAGAGAAATCAGATTGGTCTACAACACTACTAAGCAATATAACCCTAAGGGACCAACCATTGTATATATAGTCTGTTTCTGGATGAAAACCTTATGTGGAGTATAAATAAAACAGCTAACTTGGCTAAAGAATACTGGTAAACTCTTGTCTCTCTGGCCACTGGTGTGAACTGTTCTAGGCTTAGTGAGGATGGTTTGGAGCTTACCCCCTTGTCCCTATTTCAAGGCAATCAGAAAAGACTAAAAGAGGATGAAGGCTTTCACAGTGACTTCTTTCTTTCTCACACTATACTCCCATACTGTCTAACTCATCTAAACATCTGAGACTCTCACATCTGATATTCCAGGCCAAGAAAATAAGATGATTTCCAATTGTAATGTTTCCTTTATGGCTGGAACTTGGAATATCCCTGGAGCTAGAGAAATATAAAACAATGGAAAGTCACCTCAAGTCAAAACTGCACAACCAAATCATCTCCCCTCCAATCACTTTCCGTGTGTCATTGCTTTCAGGAGATTCTAGGGTCCCTTCATGGTTCATTTTAGGCCACTGTTTGAAATTATACACACACATATATACAATATTAATACATTGTTACATTAAGATATTTAATACAATGATGCATAGATAATGCATATTATCTATCTATGCATCTTTGTATTTAAAAACATTTTGAAGCTTACATAATATTTTTAAATATTGTTATCGTATTAATAAATATCTAAGCTGGGCACTGGATGCTCATGCCTATAATCCTAGCTACTCAGAAGGTTAAGACCTGAGGATTGCAGTTCAAAGCCAGCCCAGGCAGGAAAGTCTGTGAGATTCTTATTTCCAACAAACCACCAGAATACCAGAAATGTCACTGTGGGCTTGGGGGGGGGGGGTGGAAGATGAGAAAGTTAAGATGAGCACCTCCCTTGTGACGGGGCCCAAGGCTTCATCTAAAGGCATGGAAACAGCTGTAGAAAGGGGAGAAGAAGTTGTTTCTAATCTCCCAAGGTGCAGAAGAGAGGCTGTGGGCTGAAAGCCCATGGGGAAACAAGCCTATAGTGTCCAGTCTTAGCAAGGTTTCATGAGAAGCATCCTCCAGTGGGAGCCTCAGGGAGCTATAGAGTACCTTCTGCTCACATGAGCCTCCTCACTCTTCCCAACATGTCCAAGTCTGAACATGAGGTGGGCAGTCTCTGTCTGGGAGCCCTCTCAGCAAGGGGCTGTGGAGGAGCTCCGGAAGGAGAGCTCAGGTTTATACTCTGTTTCCTATCCAACTGCACACAGCACCCTGTGATCCATGCTGGTAAGGTGGCTGATTAAGTATCCTTAGGGTTTCTGCCAGTCCAAAGACATGGGCAACCTGAATAAGCTGTTGGCCTAAGTGCTGCCCAAAATACCCCCCCCAAACAAGGCAGTCCATGTTCACCTCCTCCTCACCCAGCTGGAGAAGCTGGAGAACAAGGAGGCAGACAGAGGATTCCTTAGGCAGGTGCCTGACAAATGCGAGTTGGCATGGAAACTGGTCTCTCATGGGGTGAGAATCTCAGGGGCTGGTGATTGGCCAGTAACCATTTGTAAAACCAAGTCAAGGAAGACATCCAGTCAGAGGTATTCTATGTCAGACAGTATCTATTCTGAATAGAGAATCTCAGGCATAGGACCTAATTATGAACACCATAACTCTTCTTGAAGGGTCAGTCCCACCTCAACTTCTAGAGCTCCCTCCATCAACAACAGTAGATCTGCTTCCAATTCTTAGAACTGGGGCTGCACACAGCACCTGCTCTTGAGATCAAGGTAGAGGATCAGTCAGTGGTGTCAGCAGATTCAGTGATTCACCAGCTCCAGAAGAGAATCTGATGCTGCCAAGGACTCTGTGGTAATGCAGCATGTGTCATCTGTTTAATAAGGATCAGAACATCTACCTCCTCTGGGCCTCAGGCTGATTCTGGTCACCTCCTTCTAAATCCGTGTTACATAAAGAACTTTGTTAAAACCGTAGGTGCAAATGTATGTATGTATGTATGTATTGTTTTATTCATTCATTTGTGCCAATTCTGGGGCTTAGCCTCACACTCTGACTTGGCTTTCGCACCCAATGCTCATGGTGTACCCCAAGTCACACTTTCACTTCAAAGAACAATTGTGTCTTGAGTATTTGGAACAATTCTATGGTTGTGCATCTTGGTAAATTTTATTTATGGAGAAAGGAGATTAGATTGATGAAAGTTTATTTGATACAGACGCAGCAGCTTCTTAGAAGTGTAGATGTTCCTATTCCTAGGAATTAACTATTAAGACATAGGCCAAACCTTGTAAGCTGATCTTGATTTTCAGTCCCTGCTTTCCTAGCCTTTGAATGTTATTTTGAGTCTATCTCACCCTCTTTGTTGGTTTCAGCAGCAGTGTTATTATTTCTTTCTCAAATTCCCTTCAACATATTATCTTTGAACATTTTTCTTTACCACCTAACACTTAATTATCCACAGGATGTTAACTTAGATGTTTTTGTTTTTTGTTTTTTTTTCAGGTTGACCTCTTATAATCAGATTGAATTTCTCTATAACATGCATCTGTATGTCTTTGGTCTTTCCTTCATTGTAATAATGTCTCTTTTCTCCATTAGATTTTTATCTTAGTACTCACAAATGCAGTTCCATATCAGTGTGTCTCTCCCTTTTTCCTCATGTGTTTAACACAGAATTTGGCATAGAAATAAATATTTGCTAAATGACTCGATTAATTATAATATTAATTCACCAAATAATATCTTATCTTTGAACAGATTAAGAAACCAATGGTTACATCAAATTAGTATCTTTCTACAATCATCCAAGCTAATAAATACTGAGCAAATGATAACCAGTCAGATTTTCAAAATTGAATTTCAGTGTTCTTTTTGTCACACAAAATGCTTGATTTTAATGGCTCATATTATCACTTAAAGCTTGAACATTTGTGGGTGTAAGTAATCTACCCATTGTCAATATGCTTTAGCCAAAAAAAAAACCAGGAACATAACTACATTTATTTAAAAAGTGGTTGTATTGCTTATTGCAACAAGGAAGAATACAGACCATGGGAAATGTGGTGATTCTTAGCAAAAGAGTTCAGTACAGGATGTAGACTTTGGTTTGGAGGGAAATTTGAGAGGAGGCTGAAAGAAATGAGAATTTCAGAAAGTAAGGAAATTCTGATTGGACAGCTTGACCAACCTTCCATAGGTAGAGAGGAGGTTATAATGATGATAAAACTATACTAGATGAAGCAGCAACGGGCAGTTCTTTAGGCCAAGAAAAGAAGAAGTTTGATATTTGGTATTTGGTACTGTGTGAGCTTCTTATTTGTCAGTGCTCAGACAAAATAATGAACTAGCCTTACTTTTTCTCATTTTTCTCATGGTCTCAGTGTAACCTTGACTCACATTAAAATGCTGTGAAATTTATATTTTATAGTAAAGCAATATTTTTAGCTGTGGAGTGTGGAAGATCAGGCCAGTTTCTGAAAGACAGTAACTTCTCTTTTATTTTCTTTCTTTCTCCTTAATATTTAAAGCAAAAAGACTCAATGCAGTTAGAGTTATACAAATTTACTGGGGGATGGGATAATAAATTTGAGACTGAGGAACACTCCAGCGAAGGTTCCTTCTCTGAATAGAGAGAAAACACTATCACAGTGGTACTGATTACTGAATGACAATTATCTTTAAGGCAGGAAAAAGAATTAGGAAAGTAAAACAATGGAGGGTTGTCAGAGCATCACAAGCATTGTTCTAACATTTTCTAGTGTAAGTGCAAATAAGCTTATACAGGAGAACTGTCATAGTTTACTCAGGCACTTATGACTGTGATTGAAGTAGGTGTGGTGACTCATCCTCTATGTCTATATTCAACAAAATGGACAAATTCCTCCTAGGTCCAGAAATACCATTAGAAGAAAGTGATGATAATCATCTAACCCCAGGTCATGTGGCCTTCTCAAGGCAGGCTGCCTCAGTCACTGACAGATAGGATAGTATAAATATCCATCTGGTCCTCTTACCCCATCTCAGGACATTTCTGAACTTCCATCCCAGTTTCAGCACTTTATGCAATTTTTCCAGGGCTTCTGTTGAAATGATATCAAAATTCAATTAAATACTGCCCCCCCCTTACTTCCTTTCATGGGAACTGGTGTCCAGAACACTCCATAATAGAATATTTCCATAAATCTCAGAGGAGGAATGGGAAGGTGCATAACCAGTGGCCATTTTCACTGCTAATGATGATGAATTAGGAAGTTGTCTCCTACAACAAGTCTGACTTCAGCAGCTGTGCCTGAAGATAACATTGACTTCTTGTCACACTTATCACATTTACTTCCAAAGGCTCTGGTTTTGCATGCTCCTTGCACTGACTTGTGCTACTGGCTTTCCATTTGCCAAAGCCAAAGTTGCTCTTAGAATAACATTGTAACAACTTTATCTGCCTCAATAAATCCCAGCAATGGCTAGACAAGTGGCCATTCATGCTCAGTGGTTTAAGAATCTAACTCAATTCACAGCTATGCTTCCCTAGAAACAAGCTTACCACAGGTTATCTGGGTCAGGATTCCTGAATGGCATTCCCTTAAACTCCAAACAACCTTTCTAGTGCTAACTAGCCTTGTCACTTTTTTTCTTCATGAAAGATCTCCTCTTCCATTGTTTCTTCTTACTTTTCTACTTGCTCAGTCATGTCTTGTACCTATGAAACAGAACAGTGAGAGACTGCAAAAAGGACAAGTTTAATCTGAATGTTCAGGCTGTCAGCATGAAGACATTTTTTTCTTCTCAGCAGACAGTTTTTTGTTTGTTTCTAAAACAGATGATGACATACATGAGCCCATATGGGGAAGAGTTTCTAACAACTCTAGGAAGAAATATATGAGTCACAGTTCATATTGGATAACAACATGGGTTAACTTTTACCCATTGTAAAAGTAAATATGTTTTTCATAATCTAAGCATGGTGGTTTGCATTTCAAACAAATGTAAATTTGTTTGAGTGTGAGCCTATTAACATAGATGCTATTACTTACATCTCACTGATACAGCATCCTGAAGATGATCTCAGTTTGAGCTTATTTTTCTTTATTTTTCCTATTTTCAGCTTATCTTGGATCATTTTGATTAACATAATGATCTTCCTGTGGAAGATCATGCACAGTGGCTTGGGCTTTACCGTAGCATGGGAAGAAAACCAAAATAAAAATTTCTTAATGGAAGTCGGACTATTAGATTTACCTGAAATTTATTTATAGTTAGACAAGAAGAGCAGTCCGTGTTTTCTGATGCCTATCCTGGAAATCTTGTCTCTGAACTATGAATTTATGTCTTTCCAAATGGTTTCCATCTTTAACATAACAAGTAATAAGTAGAACAGGTTAAGGTCAAGGTATGACCTTGTCATTCAAACTGTAAACCCTTTATTCAAATTTGAACTAAAGGGCTGTTTCTTTTTTTCTTTTTACGGGCTGTTTCTAAAATTACTATAGTCATTACAACTTGTACTCAAACATTTCTGTATGACTGGTATATCGCACTCATTGGGCTTCATCCATCCTGGGTGTTTTTATGATATTTCTGTTTATTTCCCTCGTGAAGGATTTTTCTTCATTTCCTATATTGTGTGAGCCTTTGAGCAGTACATGCCATGAAGTACTTATGATACTGAATATGTTGAATATAATTATTTGTGAGCAGCACTAAATAATACCAAATATGTATTAAAGAAACTAGTTAGATTGAATCCAAATTAAGGTGAGATATACAAATTTGCATGAGCACATGCTTATATATAATCACATCTAAAACTTTCACAGCTTCATAATTTGTAGGAGAGAAATGAGAAGAAACATGTAATGATTTACGTACACTATACACCTCCTATATAAAGATAGGGATGTATAACATGAAACACAATTATTCCTGAAAATTATAGCAAGAAAAATAAACTTCTACTAACTACAATTTGTAGCAAAAGAACAGAGATTAGATGAATTTTTTAATGAAATATTACTTTAAACGATAAGGACCCAAACTCATCGTTATCTTGTTCTTTGGTTTAGCAGAAAACATGAGATTAGTGTAAAATTCCAAATACCATGTGAAAAAAGCATGGGCCCTCAGGCATGCCAAGGAGAAATTAGTCTACCCTAGAGGGAGTGCTAAGTGTTTACATGTAAACTTTCTATACATAAATATACACTTGCATGCATAAAGATACATATATATATATAAATATGTTTATATAAAGAGACAGATAACATGCAATTATTGACATTTTTGAGGGATTAGAAAGGAGAAGAGTATTTGAGGGCGAGCAATATAGAAATATGTTGCATCTGTGAATGTAGATAGCTAAATCGAATTCAATGAAAGCTGTTGAATAATAAGGGGTTAAGAGGATGGGAAAGGGGTGAGTAGCCACGTCAGTCAATCTGATTGTAAAATACCATGTATAATTGTAAAATTCCCATGTGTAAAATACTACTGGAAAGTCCCTTTGAACAATTAACATGTGTGTTAAAATGTCAAGAGAGTAAAACAGGCGTGTGAAGAATTTCACTTCATAGTTTCTATATTAGTTAATATTGTCCAAGATCACCAGTGGAGGTGGTACATGCCTGTAATCCTAGCACGTGGGTGGAGGTAAAGGGAGAAGGATCACAAGTTTGAGTCCAGACCTGGCTATGTAGTAAGAATGAGAGAAAAAGAAAGAAGAGAGTCGGGGAAGGAGACAAGAAGAAAGAGAACCTAATCTTTTTGATACTAGCACATTTAAAATTTTTTTTCAGTATTAAATGGTGGCTTCTTTTAATATTCTTCTCAGTGGAATCCTCAAAACATTTCATTTTTAAATAACTGCCTCATATAAATACATAAAAGACAAATTCAGTGATGATATTTCACAGCTTACTATTATGTATTTGCACACTGAAAATTGTTTTCCAGGATTTCACAACTTTGTCATGTTTTAACTTAGACCTAGATTTCTTTATGTCCCAGAACTTTCCTTACATTAGAAAGATCACACAGACATAAGAAAAAATGATTGCTTGCCACAGTGTATTAGTAGAGGGCATTCTTAGATGTCTCATCATTAGAGGCTGTATTCTAGACTTTTAAGTCAGTCACTGGCCTCCAAAAGTGATCTTGAAGCTACTTGAAATGACTGGTGATATGTGGTATACCCTGCATGGGTTTAACAGAGTCAAAGTTCATGAAAAACAATGCTACATCTGCCCTCAGATATAAGCAGAACATCTGAATTGAATCAGGCTTTAAAAAATACTATTATCTTAAACATCATTGGTAACATGTATCAAGATATTGTTGAATCTGTCCTGGTTTCACTTCTTTCTCATAGTATCATGGATGCTATCGGACTTTGATGAGATTTTCTCTTTTATGTATATTTATTATTTGATTTTCAAAATATATTGCAAGTTTCATTCATAATTGGAAAAATAAGAAACATAAACCTAAAACATGTTTATAGTCTATTCACCAAAATAAATCCAAACCTCTGAGCCTATAAAGTATTTGTTCTCATTTATTAGGAAACTCAAATATAAACATGGAAAACCAGGAGACAATAAATATGGAATTTCTTCCTCAAACTAACAAGGTCCTTATTTCTTCAAAAAAATTTAAATAAAGACATAAATATTCCAGTAATTCTATTAACTTGAACACTATAGATACTATTGACTTGAACACTTTACATAATTAAGAAACTTAATAGGGGACTTAAAGAAATACTATGTCTCTTCCAACTACCTTCATAGACATTTGCCATTTTTCACCAGTGTATTTTGGGAATTAGATAATTAGTCAAATTTTATTCACTTCATATGATGGATGAGCAGTCCCAACATGGAAAAGCACTCTATTTTGATTGTTCAATGATGGATCTGTCTGACTCAGAATCTAAGTCAGACCTGATTAATCTTTTCACCACTCTTCCTTCTCCTCCTACAACTAGAAGGAACAAAATTATTTCAAGGGTCTGGCTCAGTGGTAGAGTGCTTGCTTTGCGTGCAAGAGGCCCTGGGTTCGATTCTTCAGCACCACATAAGCAGAAAGAGCCTGAAGTGGGTGCTGTGACTCAACTGGAGAGCGCTAGCCCTGAGTTGAAAAGCTGAAGGACAGCGCCCAGGCTCAGAGTTCAGGCCCCACGACCGACAAAAAAAAATTCAAAAGAATTAATAAGATTTAAAAAAAATGCATATTTGATTATATACTTATACATAATAATATGTATAATATATAGTATTATATAATACAATTTATAATTTATATTTGTCTATAAATATATAGTTATATCTTTAGAAGGAGGCTGTGTATATATATACATAAATATCAGTCATAAAAATTACACTTATAAATATATATGCATATATGTATATTGCAACTTTTTTTGTTTTGTTTTAATCTTAAAAATTTTTTCTATTATAAAGATACTGTACAGAGGGTAACAGTTACATGAGTAAGGTAATGAGTCCATTTAATCTGTGCTAGTTTGTAGGGGTAGATAAGCTATGCATCAGATAGAGAGTGGCAGGTTACCATCTTTTTCTTCTCAGCAGTTTGGGGTCACAGAAAACATGGTGAAAGCAGAGACAAGGAATGTGAGGCAGGAATATCTTTCTCGCCTTCCTCATGGTAATACAGTCAATTTAAAAGAGTAGAGGCAAGAGGGCTTGATGAATTTTAAACATTTCCTTTTTGTTCCCCCAGTCCTGGGGCCTGAACTAAGAGCCTCACGGTTCACATTGGGCTTTTTCACTCAAGCCTGGCTCTCTACCAGTTGAGCCATACCTCCACTTATGTTAAAACACTTTCTAGCCGGGCGCTGGTGGCTCATGCCTGTAATCCAAACTACTCAGAAGTCTGAGATCTGAGGATCTCCTCATTTCAAAGCCCGCCAGGGTAGAAAGTCCCTGAGACTATTATTGCCAATTAACCATCAGAAAACTGGAAGTGGTGTTGTGGCTCTAATGGTAGAGCGCTAGCCTTGAGCTGAAAGAGCTAAGGAACAGAGCCCAGGCCCAGAATTCAAGCCTCACGACCAACAAAACAACAACGAAAAATAACAACAACAACAAAAACGCTTCCTAAATGAATCGTAAGCAATATTATTGTATACTTCTAGGAATACAGAAAGGAAGGAACAGATCAGTAGTCTTATTGCCCCAATAAGGGAACAGTGTATTAATACATGAAAATACTCGTTACCTGTACACGTCCAACATATAACCATGCTTGCATTCAAGAGAGTCAACTCATATGTGAATGTATGAACAATGAACTCACAAGTTTTCTAAAGCAATAGGAAGTACCTAACCATAAAAGAAAATGTTTGAGTGTTCTGTTGCAGATAGTTGGATATTGAATAGTTAAAGACTGCAAACTAAATTTCCATGGCATTAAAACTCAATAGTTTTAGTCTTTTGAATAAAATGGAACTTTACAATTTACAGTCCAAGAAAAGTTTACAATGTCACCAGTATGCACCCTTGAAATGAAAAGGTTGTCAAGCTCATTAAAACCACATAAAAAATAGAGAAAAGTAACAAACTATGGCTTCTTGTTGTTATTATGTATTTCCTTAGAATCTTAGAGTCATTTCTGCTCCCTTTTCCTTTCTTCTTGCAGGAAGTCAATTTTCCAATAGTGATTTCATATAACTCTCTAGGGAGACCATGATTATTCCTATATCATAGATCACACTTAATTGGTAAGGGAAAATTCAAAGACTATCTCATAGAATCATACCATATCCTTCTAAATTATTGTTTCCTGAGAATTCATTGTACAAGTTAGGCTATGTTTCCAAAATATGCAAATAACTTAGCGAATAATCAGTTCACCCAGGTTTTTTTTTTTAACTTCATTACCCTTTCTTCCTGGAAAACCTTATTGCATTATATATATATTTTTTTAATTTAATTTTATTTTATTTGAGAACATACTGTACAGAGGGGTTACAATTACATGGGCAGGATAATGCATACATTTCTTACCAAGCATTGCAGCCTCCTCCTTTGTTTACCCTTCACCTCCCTTCCCAGCCTCCCCCCTCCCTCCCACCCAATCATACCCCCCCACCCCCCACCCCCCACCGACATTGTAAAGCTGGTTTTGACATGACATTTTGTACTTCTCGTTGTTATTGCATTATATTTTATTTACTATCCACAACAAATGAATTTTAGGTAGAAAATACATAGTTGCATTCAAGTTATTGCTTTCATATCTGTTTTTAATATTTGCATTCATTATAAAGTTATAAAAGTGTGAGCGTTTTGCTCTAAGATCATTATGTATTATACTTTTTCATTAATTGCCAAGGCCAAATGTTTATATAAGCAAAAGTGTGAAGAGCTTATCAGATTACCATAGCTATCTTCAAAGTTCATGTTTTCAGGCCAGGCACATTAGTATCTACCTGAAAACTTAGCTTATGGGAGTCTGGAGCAAGATGTAAATTTGAGGCCTGCCTCGGTTGCATAGTGAAATTCTGTCTCCAAAAAATGGGGAGAAAAGCACAATTTCCTACATGAATAGAAAATGTAACAACATCATGCATTCTATACCAGGTTTTCTAAATGCAATTACCCTTTAAAAAGTACACTGGAAGATACGCACAGTGCCTTTTAATCTGAGCAAAAACATCTAATGACCAGCTGTTAATTCTGAGAAAACATCTGTCTAGACTTTTCTTTGTAAAGACATAGTAAAAACTTGTTTTAAGATTTTAGTCAAGTACTCGGTGTGATTATTCAAGTTATAGTATTTACTTTGTTTTAACCATAATTAATTCTCTCTTTCATGTGTGTGTGTGTGTGTGTGTGTTTGCATACATACACATACATATATACACACCCCAACTGAAGACATCACCAGTACTTTCATGTATGTATGTAATGTTTGTACAAGTAGACATGGCTGTGTGTACCATTCCCTTTATTGCATTTTCAGCTATGATGTTTCCGATCTAATAAATCAATTTTGATACACCTGTGTATTCTAACATAGCTGTTCTAATCAAGTTTTTGAAGAATTGACCCATGGAAATCTTTAAGATTAATAGCATCTGGGATAGCTCCTTTTCTACTTATTTTTTTATGAAAAAAAAGTAGTCTTAAAAGGATATAGATAGAAAAAAGTGTAGGCTCCAATAAATAAGCATGAACATTGCGGAAAAGGCAAAAATCTTAAGTAAACTCTCACCTATGCTGGCATTACATCACTGTAATAGATAGCTAATACATCCTTTAAAGTTAAAGAGATAGATATAATTTGAGGTAAATCTCATCAAATCTAAATAATGGGTGAAATTTTTGGTTTCTATAAACCTGAGTTTAGTTTATGGATTCTAGCTACTTATCTGATATTCTGGGCAAGTTTTCACTGTGTAAAACATTTTTTATGAGCATATAAAAAAGATTGCATTACTTTCCTTACTGTTTTCCTCTAAGAGTAAGTGAGATACACATGTGTATCAAATCATCAGACTGTTTGGATAAAGGTTTTGTTATTAGGTATGATAAGGCATAAGAGAAACAATTTCCACTGAAGAGATAGCTTGCTAGCTAAGCCAGGTACTGGTAGTTTAAGCCCACCTATTCAGAAGGCTGAGCTCTGAGGACTGCAGTTGGCAGGAAAAGCCAGGAGACTCTTACTTCCAATTTACCACTAAAAACCCCAAAGTGGAGACATGGCTCAAGTGATAGAGCACCCACCTTTAGGGGAAAAGCTAAAGGACATCACCAAGGATCTGATTTCAAACCCTAGTACCAGCAAAAAAAAATGTAATAGACTTCTATAGAAAAAATCTCACCTGGCACTGCTGGCTCACGCCTGTAATCCTAGCTACTCAAGAGGCTGAGATCTGAGGATTGCAGTTCAAAGCCAGCTGGGGCAGGAAAGTCCATGAGACACTTATCTCCAATTAACCACCAGAAAACCAGAAATGGCACTGTGGTAGAGTGCTAGCCTTGAGCTGAAGAGCTCTCGGACAGTGTACAGGCGCACTGTTCAAGTCCCACGACTAACAAAAAAAAAAAAAAAGGAAAAAGTCTTTCCAGTTTTATTCTGAATAGTGTTCTAAACTACTAATCAGGAAAATAAAACTGGATATTCTAATCTGATTTTATCAATTGATCACAAATTCTATAAAATAGATTTTTTCCCTATCTTTATTGTTGACCATTCACAAACATTTTATATTCATGAAAAATTTAATAAAACTTAACCTTTAAATTTTACCACAAAAGAGAAACAGCTGTAAATGCCAAGGTTTGCCCTGAATAATATAACGTTAGTCTATAATCACAGACTCCAAGCTGCCCCCAAACAAATTACACTGTGACAAAAACTGTCTGCAAAAGAAAAGTTAAAATGAATATAGCATTGGAATCAGCTTCAGCAGAGCGGTCCAACAGAACAGTCATTAAAGATGAAAATGGGATCTGACAACAGGGCCAGATAGCACCGCTGGATGCAGCGAGCAGAGGTATTGCCAATACTGGGTTGGAATTCTCTCCTGGAAAGAAGGGATGTCCAGAAGGAAGCCACACTGGGATTGGAAAGCAGGCTTTTGCCAATAAAGGTTAGTGATGTTGAAACCCCAAAAGCCTCAGAGGTTCAAATTGGGTAAGTGAGTATTTCAAAGTGGCAGGGTGGGGTGACCAGAATGGTTCTGCTGAATAGCTGAGAGCTCAGCATGTTGGAGCAAGACATTTGGGGTTCTATTCCCAGCCCTCACAATCCTCCAGAAGGCACAGAGTGACTTCATATGCTCCCTCCCACTTTTCTTCTAAAATAATCACATGCATACATTTGACACATGCTGAATTTACTAGGATATCCCTTGATAGTGTTGTAAAGTAGAAGGGAATGGAATGAAATGGAAGATAAATTACTGAGCTAAAAGGATTTTTACATATGCACTAAGCTAATGCTTTCAAAAGTATGCCTCAGAGAGGACAGCTTAAATCACACATTTAGTTATTATGGTTATAGGTTTAGCTTTCAGATGAAAGCTAAACCATTAAAGCTTTGAAGTATAGACTAGCATTTATCTCTTGAAATTTTGTATTGGATATGGACAGATGTGGACTGCTTCATAGATAATTAAATGCTCATTGTAGATATTTAGTAACAAGAAAAATATTTATGTATGAATTCATAAAAATATTAGAAAACTATGTCTATGACATAAGCTTGTTTCTATTAAAATTAAATAGGCATATATCTGTAAGAGAAAGACCTGCCATGATAATAATAATAATAATAATAACTATTTCTATGGTGGGATTATATTTTATTTTAATAATCTCCTTTTGGTTTACCACCAACTTCTAGCATAATGAATATGTATTTTCTTTTTCAGTTACAAAATAAAATGCTACACACTATCTTAAAGTGCAAAATGTATCAAAATCTGAAAAATTACATTTTTTATCCCATGCATTTATTCTTTGTCTTTGATCACCTATGTTCTGATGAATCTTAAACCCATATTACCAGCTCAGACTTCTTGCTTAACTGTCTATACCACAGCTGTACTTGGAGGTTCACAACTGCTTCATATTCAATAGATATTCACAGAAATTTATTATCTTATCCCCCACGTGTACTGCTTTTACTTCAGTGCCACTCAGTAGTTTTGACACCTAGACAGGTATCCTAGAACATGATGCCTCCTTCAGCCATTCCATGTATACTTCCTGCCTTTCTCCCCCACACCTCAGCCTCCAGCATGAGTGAGCAACCTCATATCTGATTCAGATCCTCAATAAAGACAAGTGGAAAGGATTCCACTAAAAATTTTAAAACAAATGAAGTAAAACTTGAATACTAGATTGAAATTTGTGTTGCATACAAATCTTCTGAAATAGAAGAGAGCAATCATTGTGGTGAATCTACACATGTCATGTGAACACTTGCAAAGGTTTTCACTTAGAAAGGACCTTTATGAGTTCAAGCCTCATGACTGACAAAAAAATGACCCTTATGTTTAAGTACTTGTTCAAAATATTAAAAAAGGGGGGGGTGGATGGTGGAGGGTATAGTTGAGGAGGTGGGAAGGATGGGATGGTAGGGGAAAAACAAAGGAGGAGGCAACAATGCTGGATAAGAAATGGACTCAGTACCTTGCTCATGTAACTGTCACCCCTCTGTACAGTATTTTCACAATAAAAAACTTATTTTAAAAAAATAAAAAGAAAACAATGAAGAAGAGATCTTTGAAGACACAACAAGGTAACAGCCACCAAGAGCCAAAAAAAAGAGGTCACAGAATACAATTAACCTGTTAACTATCTGATCTTAATTTCTGGATTATGAGATCTCCTGGAGAAGAAATCAAGACTACAAGAATAGTGAGGCAAGGAGAGGGGTTGAAACCAGTCACTTACCCATTTACCAAATGTGAAGTATGTTAATATTTAGTCAAGATCAGCACCAACAAGCTAAACACCCCATGGACCTGTATACCTGAGCCCAATGTCTATATAGAGTTTATATAGTAGCTGCATAAGGGATCAGGCTAGAAATAGAATGACTAAGATTGTCAATGTCTCTGATTATTCAGAGACAAAAACAAAAAAAATGAGTTTTTTTAACTTTTTCTTTTTGACTACACAGATCATTAAAATTATTTTGATAAGGAGTCTGAAATCCTGAAGGAATAAAAAAGAAATGACCTTTATGTTTTGTGTTTGTTACTGTTACTTCAGTTCACAAGATGTTTTGCTATTTTTCCTTTAGTTAAAGATGTCAATCAACAGTAATTTTCCTTTCTTATGTGGTGTATATGCAACAATTTTGTTTAATCTATACTTTTCACTTTCACAATTTAGAAGCAAAGTTTGTGTTAGAATACTTCATATGTGTAATTCAAGGAACTCTGATATCCCTGCCTTTCAGCAGAAAGATACTTCTTAATAAAGGAGATGCACACTTGAAGCTGTAGGAGCTCCATGAAGTCTGAAATCAATGCATTAGGAATAAGAGAGAGGTAGTCGTAAACACAACGTTGAAACAGCCTTGCAAGGAATAAACTTACCCTCTACATGCAATCATTCAACACCTTAGGAGAATTATCCCCTCAGTTCTATAATTGCAGGGTTTGTATTTGTTTTCAAAGGTTTGTCTTTTGTGTCTTCGAGTCTATGATTCGAAGCCAAGGGGGGAAAATTCTATAAAACTGAATACTTAAACATTTGTCCCCACCACTGCATGACAGAGAACACAGGAAAATTAATGGGTTTAAAGCTCCAGACTGAAAAGCTAGAATATATAAAACATTGGTACTTCTTATTTGTAATTATAGCTTGCACATCAGTGCATCACACTTTATCTAATAACACAGAATATGTGGAGGTGGCAAAATCTATTCCCTTGGATGGACGTACATTCAAGTTGTGAAATATATAAAGAAAAATGTAATTCTTTCTTAGACAGGAAGGCCCAGATAAATGGTCAGAATCCTTCCCAGAATTCTACACTCTGGGGAAGAAAATGGCTTGGGTTATCTCCCTTAGAAGAGGAATTAAGAATCATTTTCCCTCAGGGACATCCCTATATCAATCCAGTTGTGAAGATGACCTCAATTCAGAGTCACATATCTGTGAGCACAAAGGAGCCAGCCAAGAAAGAGTCCTTTGCTTCAAACTACAAGAAGGAAAATAAAAACCCAAAGTGAAGTACCATCATCCAACTGGCTCATGTGCCTGGGCCACAATTGGCTTTGGCAAATCTTCACCCTCAAGGACTCCAATGGCTCGGAGGCTCTCACCACAAGAAAATCATGGGTTTTAAAATACAAGAATTAAAGAACACATTGATGTAATTTTGGTGAAGGAGCATTTAGAGAAATGTATGTTTGTCTTTGAAGGATGGCTAACCTTGGGAATACTTCAGACCTGTAATGGGACTATTTGCCTGGGTGCTGGTTCTACTATCCTTCAGAATATTGAATATCAGCTCTACTGGAAGCAGAGATTGGAGCCTTGGTACTTTTCACTAGTTGCATGCCTAAGCAGAGCAATCTCTGTTAAAAGTTCTAGAAATAGCACAAACACACACACACATCACCTAGAGTCTTAAATTGTCAGAAGATAAAACTCTCTCTTGATTTTACTCAGAAGACATTTTGTGAAATAATTATATCATTTCTTCTTGAATAATTCCTTTATGTCTTCAAAGATGCTTCCAGATGAAAGATTTTAAAAAGAAATTCCTCCTCCAAGCTACACAGGAATCATGAGAGGACTGTGGTGATTCAAAGCCAGTCAGACCAAAGTTAATTAGACACTGTCTCAAAACACAAGTTCAGTGATATGGTACATGCTATAATCCCAGCAATGCAAAAGGTAGAAGTAGGAGGATGATATCTGTGGCCATCCCTGGGAAAACGTGATACTCTAAAAATAAAAGAAGTTTCTGCTTTCAGTTACTTTTCAGAGGGAGTATCACTCAAGTGGTAGAGTAATTGTATATTAAGGGTAAGAACCTGAGTTCAAACCACAGTACCACGAGAAAATACACTCTCCTTTAATTTTACTCACTCATTCTTGTTTTTACTTTAAGAGCCACAAAGAGTAATGCATCTTCCCTTCCAATCCCTACTGCAAGTAAATTTGCCTTTATGACAAAACATTCCATTCTTTAACCTTATCACATCATGGTTTAAATTACTTCACCAACCTAAGTACTCTTGCCAATACCCAGTTTAATTTCCATCTTCATTTGCTTGTTTTGTTGTCTAAAAATTAAGACACGGTCTCATTATATAACCCAGGACATCCTGGAAGAAGGTTCCCAGGCAAATCCTGGGGTTATAGGTATGAACAGACTTGCATGCTTATTTTCATCTTTTTCAAGCACTGTCTTTAGAAATTATTTTGTCAAGGTTATATTGTAATGATCTTATAAAACAAATCAAAGTAGGGGACAAAGGTAGGGGAAAACAAAGGAGAAGGTAACAATGCACAATAGGAAATGTATTCATTACCTTACTCATGTAACTGTAACATAAAAAAATATAAAAATATAAAAAATCAAAATGTTGATGTCTGGTTAAATAGGCGTATTCACACAACTCCAGCATGATTAGGGGTTTTAGGATTAATTTATAGAATGAAAGGACCAATCTCCATCATCCAATTTCAATGATAATATTCTTCCCTCTCAATGTTATCATTTGTAGGCACACAAAATAGCTGTGAAAACTTAAATATGGAATTTCTTATTCTGTATTTCATCCATCTGGAATGTCTGCCTTAAGACCTTAAGTAAACCCAGAACCAGGATGGGTTTGATTGGATGGGAAGCAAGATATCAAGATGTCCTCCCCTTCTGTCTTTGCTAACGTAAAGACTTACAGGAGTAAATGATTTGCTCAAGCTACCTGCCCTACATGCTCATTTTATTGGACTATGATGGTGATTCTAGAATTATTTCTTCCAATCCAGACCTCATTCTCAAGAGGCTAATCTGTCGTACATTTATTTCAATTGCACTCAGATAATACTTTAGTTTATTGAATGACTTACCCTACATTCTATGCAGACTATAGAACATAATAATCCAAAAGACTCATTTTGTGTTATTAAATGACACTATCATGTAGCAAAATGATAAACCCTTAGTTTGTGTGCAAGGTACTAGAAATCAGAGCATGATGGTTTGTACCTGTAATCTCAGTACGTTAAGAAATAAAAGAAAAAAGATTGTGCATTACTGACCAACTTGGACTACAAAGCAAGAGTCTGTCTCAAAAGCAAAATGCTAGCCTGGTGCCAGTGTCTCACATGTAATCCTAGCTACTCAGGAAGTTGAGGTCTGAGAATCACAGTTCAAAGCCAGCCCAGGCTAAAAAGTCTGCAACACTTTTATCTCCAATTACCCACCAGAAAACAGGAAGTGGCACTGTAGTTCAAAGTGGTTGAGCACTAGCCTAGAACAGAAGAGCTCAGGGATAGTGCCCAAGCCCTGAGTTCAAGCCCCACAACTGTAAAAAGAAAAAGAAATTGCATATGTAGCAATGACATATATGAAAAATAGTGTTTTATTTCCTTGCTAAAAGAATCATTTTTGAAAGTTTGGTTAGCTGACCAATTCTAATTCAGTTATGTTTCCAGGTCCTGGGAAGCTAGTTCAGTTCCAATTTACTGTTAATTATATTTCTGACTGCACATTCTTGGTGCAGTTACTTATGCTCCATAATAACAATTCAAACTTTATGGGCTATATATTCAATGGAATATCATTCAGTCTTTAGAAAGACTGAAAAATCTTTTCATTTCTTGCATGAATGAAACAAGATGATAATGTGTTAAGTGGAACAAATCAGGCATAGAAAGAAAAATAATGTATGGTTTTACATTCACGTGGAATTTTAAAAGTTGTCCTCACAAAAACAGAGAATAGAATAATACTGATAAGAAATTAAGAGTGTGGAAATGAGGTGTGAATCAAAACGTACACATGTTTTGGTAATATAATAAGTTCTGGAAATATGACATATAGTATGGCAACTATGCTTAATAATTACTTATTCCACACATAAAATTAATGGCAAATCCTTTAGAATGTTTCTTATATCAAAAACTTTGTTGTAATAAAGATGGTTGTGCTAGTCACTTTACTGTATTCTGATTTGGACTCATTGGGGTAAATGTCCAGGAGTGGAATTGTTGGATCATAGTGTGGTACTATGTTTAATATTTTTGAGGACCCTCCATACTACTTTCCAGAGTCATCAAACAAGTTTACATTCTATTACAGTGTATTACAGTTCCCTTTTGGCTGGATCCTGAATGCAAGCATTTATTATCATTTGCTATCTTGATAATGGCCTTTCTAACTGGAGTGAGATAGAATCCCAACATTGTTTTGATTTTAATTTCCCTTATGGCCAGAGATACTTCATGTATACTTCTTCTTCTGAAAAGACTCGCTTTAGCTTAAGAACCTATTTATTAATTGGGTTATTGATATTAGCCCAGGTATGGAATCAGCCCAGATGCCTTCAATGGATGAAAGATAAAGAAAATGTGGTATACAATGGAATTTTGCTCATATATTAGAAAGAAAGACATTCCACCATTTGTAAAGAAATTGAAAGACTTGAAAAAATTCTGTTAAGAAGCAAGTCAGGCCCAGAAAGACAAAGGATGCGTGTTTCCCCATATATATGGAAGAAACTAGAATTAGCTTATAAACTTATCAGTAAATATATTGGTTGGTATGCAAGTGTATACAAACCTATTAACTGAAATACAGTAAATTCACGGGAGACCTCAAATAGTGTAATGCTTTAGAAAGGCAAAGTAAAAGTTCAGCAAAATAAAGCATCAAGAATCAAGTACTCAAAGGATTGGTATAGGTTCAAATGGAAAGGGGTAGACAAATGAAAAGAATATGAGAAAGAGAGAATGCAGTCAAGAATACAATGCATAGCCTCCAAAACTAAGAACTAAGGGAAGTGGTAGATAAGAAAGGGATGGTTGAGGACATTGAAAGGGGTGATTCTGATCAAGATTTACTATATTTCATCAACTGCTTTGTTAAATAGCAACTCTTTGGTATAACTACTTAAAGATAAGAAGAAGAAAGAAAAACTATTGTACATTTCAAATATACATTGTTGGTCAAATACATGTCAATAAATCCTACACCCCAAGGGCTTAAAATAATAGCTACTTGCTTTCTCTGTGAGCCAGACATGGAATCCTCCTTACTGGGGATTGTTAATCTCTTCTTCAGTCCTTATTTCAATTGTGGTGAGCTCAGCTGGAATATTCGATATTGTCACACACATTACTGGTGTTTCAAATGAGATGGTGGGTATTTCTCGGGATGGAAAGAATGACCCTGCATCTCTTCATGTGCTTTTAGACATGCACTTGTTTGTATCCATGGCCTCAGTGTCACATGACCTCTCTAGAATTCTTGTGTAGAATGTGAGCATCAAACATTATACATAGGTTACCCCTGAACAAAAGCAAATGCAATAACCCTTGAAGCCCCTAAATACCTAGGAATAAATCTAAGAGGAAAAGTAAAAATTTAAAGACAATGAAGAAGAAATTGAAGACATTAAAAGATGGAAACAATTTTCCATGTTCATGGATAGTGAGAGACATATCCACACTATGTGATTTTCCATAAAGGTGCTGACATATATTTTTGAGGAAAGACAGTAATGATGCTGGAAAAACCAAATATCCCTATGTGGAAGATTGTAATTAGGTTCTTTCTCTCTCTCATCCTCTCTAGAAGTATGAACTCAAAATGGATTGAAAAATGTTAAATTAAGATCTAAAACTTTGAAGCTATTAAGGGAAATAACTCAAGGCACTATTACAGGCTACAATATCTTTTCTTAGGAAATAAAACCAAGAATTGATATATGAGACTACATCAACTTCAAACTGCTTAGCAAAGGAAACAATCAACAGAGTGAAAAGACAGCTCAGAGAGCGCGAGAAATCTTCACCAGCCATTCGTCTGACAGAGGACAAGTATCCACAGTACACAAAGAATGCAAAAACATGGCAGCAGAAGAACAAGGAATCCAGTGCATAACTGATCAAATGATCTGAACAGACACTTCTCTGAAAAACTATGAATGACCAATAAAAAATGGTCAAAATCATGACTCATCAGAGGAATGCCACTCAAAGTTACATTGAAATTTCATCTCACCCCAAACAGAATTTGCATGATCAAAGATATATAAAAGTGCTATAAGATGTTGGATATGATAAAACAGTAATTGAGGGAGGGATTTTGATTATATGTATGTATGAAAACACAAACTCCTTTTTTACAACTAATATGCACTAATTAAAATAAAAAATAGTGTAAAAATGCTTGTAAAGACATGGGGAAAGGGAATACTGACACATTGTTGGTAAAAGTATGTTAATATAACCACCATGGGAAAAAAGTGTAAAGGTTCCTCAGAAAACTAAAAATATAGCTGCCATATAATCTAACAGTACTATTCCTGAGTATATATCCAAGAGAAATGAGATCAGCATATAGAAGGGAGACCTTCACCCTCATGTTTAGTATTCAATCTGAGCTATGGCTTTAGCCTAAATTCTAGTCAACATATAAAGGGGTAAATAAAATGTAGTGTATACACACACAAGGGGTTAGTATTTAGCTACAAAAAAAGGAAATAATGAAATCTTAGGAAAATGAAAAGAAGTAGAAATCATCGTGTTAATCAAATCAGATGCAGAAAAGACCATTATTACATGTTTCTCTCATGTGTGGGAAAAGTAGATAATATGAAAGTAAGGCATAAGGACAAGGGGACCAAGAGAATGGGGAAAGAGTGTAGAGAGTATGACAGATTATTAAAGAGGGTGAACAGGGCCAAAGCACAGAATAAACCTATATCACCATCAAATGATGTCATTGTCCAAGATAACTTGATGAAAATCTCTCTCTGCCTCTCCCTTCCTCAACTCTGCCTCTCTGCTTTCATTCTTTCACACTCTTCCACCAGTTTTACAACTTTTAAAAATTATTTTAAAATTCTACATATTTAATAATGTTTTGCCATATAATAGTCTACCCCATTTCATATTTTATGTAGCTACATTTTATTGCATCATATAGATACATCATCATTAATTTAATTAGCATTAAATATGTTATTTCTGATTAATGCTATTGAAAATATTACTTTAGAGGATACGCTTATTCTTGAAAGTTTGTCAGTTCTTTTGATTTATACCTACAGTCTACATACCATAAAATGTATGTTAAAAGCTTTGGCATATATAGATTGCTCTATAAAGAACTGAAAGAATTTCCTTCACATAAATAAACATATATAGCAATCTGTGTGAATACTATATATTAGTCACTATACATATGTAATATGTATACATTAATATGTACGTATGTAAAATCTACAAATAAACATACATACATAACTTACATGCCAAACCAACATTTTATCATCAGGTATTTTGAGCCCTTTTTGGTGAATTATGTATGATTCTAATTTTTATTCTTTTCTAAAACACTCTCTAGTTAAGATGAAAATATAAAAATCATACGAAAGGATATTGTTATCTTCTTTTAAGTCACTTTTCAAGATCATAGATGATGAATTCTTCCAGAATCTTTTTCAGTAAGTCTCAGTAGGACAGTTCCCAAGTGATACCTGCTGATATTCATTGAACAGACAGGGTACAAGCAGATCTTCATCAGGTGGGAATCAGAACTTCTGGTCTTTACTGGGAACCACTAACACTGCATCTCTGGACATTTTCTTTCTGTTTTCCTTCATGTCATCTTCCCTTGGTGACATGTTGCTACTTTCACACCTTTCCAAGGAAACCGTGTAACTCTCACTCATCATATTGTACTTATTTGGTCTTCACTACACATAGAATGCGTTCATTACTTCCTCTAACTATCCATACACCATTCTGCCAGAGTATTATAGTCTTTGTATCAGAATAAATCTCATACCATGCCTATTTCTTATCATCAGTACTAGATGATGAGGCTTTGATGCTACCAAAGGTGATCACATTTTATTTATTTTGGTGTGATTAATCACATGTAGGTGTGCTTTGCACAGAAGTTGTTCAGTGTATATTTAGCTGAATGAATGAATAAATAAGTAATATAACTATGTTCCTAAAGTGGACTACAGATGAACCTTTGCTTTTTTTTAAATCTCTTTCTTTTTTTTTTTTTTTCTTTTTTTTTTTTTGTCGGTCATGGGGCTTGAACTCTGGGCCTGGGCGCTGTCCCTCAGCTCTTCAGCTCAAGGCGAGCGCTCTACCACTTGAGCTACAACGCCACTTCCGGTTTTCTGGTGGTTTATTGGAGATAGGAGTCTCAAGGTCTCTCCTGCCCGGGCTGGCTTTGAACCGTGATCCTCAGATCTCAGCCTCCTGAGTAGCTAGGATTACAGGCGTGAGCCACCAGCGCCCGGCTTAAATCTCTTTCTTAAAAGTACATATATTCTACACTGTAGAGTAGGCTTCTCATTCAACATGTCATTTTTATGTTTTTATTATAAAAATACTGGACAGAGGGGTTTACAATTACATGAGTAAGATAATGAGTACATTTCCTATCAAGCATTGTTACCTCCTCCTTTGTTTTTTCCCCTACCATCTCTTCTCTCCCCACCTCTCAGGTCCTCCCTCCCCCCCCAAGTTATAAAGTTAGTTTTCAGCATAGTGTCTTGTACATCTCATTGTTACAATGGGTCAACCGGTATCCTTTCAACATATGTTGTTTTAAGTGTAGGTGGCTAAAGAAAACAATTGATAAAGATCAGTGTTAGGAGCAGCAGTGGCTAGAAGGTGCTTTTTGTTTTAGGAAATAACATTTTGTTTTTCTTTGATTAAAACAATATGTATCCTTTCCAGAGCTCTATAAAAAGAATGTGATCAGCAATCCAGTCTTTATAACCTCTTGTAGTTTGGATGTTCTGGAATTCCATTATTAGATTTCATTCAGTCTTAACCTAAAATGAACTTGAACATCTGATCATGCTGGAGCCAAATAAGCTGTAGAGCCAGGAGCTAGAAATTGGATTTAAAGAGGTCCCTATGGCTCTTTTCTGGATACTTATACTCCAGTCTATTCAAGAATGGAAATTGTGCTCTACAGCTGTTAAGTTCAAATTTATTCCTTTAGAAATGGTCTCCTTGTATTCATTCTGTTGATGAATTTCTCTTGTTTAATGAGATTATTAAATCTAGCATTTCTAAGGACTTCTGTTATTATAAAAAGAGCTGTACTTTAAAAGGCCTTTAAACATACACATATCAATTATTTTTTCTTCAAAGATTATTTAATTATTATTATTATTATTGTGAAGAGAATTCATATTGAAGTTAACATTTCTTTGTCGACTCTCTAAGGAGTTATACTTATTAAACAGAGATACATCTGTTGAAACAAATTAACACCTTTCCTTAGAGTGATTGCTGTATTTATTTAGTATATTACTTATTTAGAGTAACTCTAAGTTATAACTTCTAACCAATCAACTCTATAAGCAAAATGTTAATATTTTTGATCTATTTAAGGCAGATGGTCTTGGAACATGATTCTAACTTAATTTTGTCTATGAAATGGACATTTAAACCTCACTAGAGTTCAGACTGTCACCGAATTCTTGTTTCATATTCTTGTTACAATCATTCACTCCTTATTTATCACTATCAGATGAAAATTTTATTCATTTTTTCCATCTGTTATTTCACTTTAGATGAAAAAATCCTTTTCATATAGTCATTATCTTAATTATTAATCTCATGAAACAGAACACAACCCTGAGACTCACTGGAAGAACATATCTTACTTTCTTGGTTAAAACAACTACTTAATGTTCAGGCTCGTCCCATTTTATATTTATTTTATATTTATTTTGTTTTTGTTTTGCTTTCTGCTTTATTCTTAGGACACAGGGTCTTGCTATGGTGGCCAGGCAAGTTACTAGCTCAACTCAAGTGATTTCCATGACTCAGTCTTCCAAATAGTTACCACTTACTACAAAACAGGATGACCACTTGTGGTATATCTTGTATTTGAAATACAACTAAACCAATTCTAGACTAAGAAGACTATCGTGTTGAGTTATAGGTAACACTTTTGCCTGTCACAGCAATATCATCAACAATGGAGATATTAAATCCTGTAACAAAAATATTGTGGATGGGGGAGAAAGTTTGTTTTTTTTCTCTGTCTCTTATAGCTCCAACTTGTACATCTGGTTAGAATCTGGTTAAGATCTATAATTTGTTCCACCTAACCCCAGTTAGAATAGCCAATATTAAGAAAACAGTATCAGATGCTGGTGGGGATGTGGCCAAAAGGGAACATTGCTACACTGTTGGTGGGAATGTAAACTGGTTCAACCACTCTGGAAAGCAGTATGGAGGTTCCTCAAAAGGCTCCACATAGAGCTCCCCTATGACCCAGCAATCCCACTCCTGGGCATTTACTCAAATGATCATAAGCAAGGCCACACTAAAGCTATCAGCACAACTATGTTTATCACAGCATTATTCACCATAGCTAAGATATGGAACCAACCCAGATGCCCCTCATTAGATGAATGGATCAAGACAATGTAATACACACACACACACACACACACACACACACACACACACAAGAATTCTATTCTTCCAGCAAAACGAATGACATTGCCCCATTCTTCAGAAAATGGAAAGGCTTGGAAAAAATCATATTCAGTGATGTAAGCAAGATCTAAAGAAACATAGGTTCCATAGTTTCCCTCATTTGTAATAATTAGTATATATCTAGAATAGCCCTAGCAGAGGATCAAAATAACTCAATAGGGATATATACATATATATGTATATATATATGTGTATATATATATAGATAGATAGATAGATACACACACACACATATAAAATGAATTGCAATAAACTCCTAGATATGGAAACTGGAGGTGTTTTGTGTGTGTGTGTTTGTCTTTGTTTGTAATGTACTATGTAAAGTTATTTCTTTTTTCTTTCATTTTTTTCCTTTGGTTTATTCCCTGTTGTCACTGTTTTTGATTTTTGGTACCCTGTGTCTTGTATATACATTTATCTGATTCGGGAAAGGGAAGGGGAATCCAAAGACAAAGGGTGAACCAATGCAACAACAATACTCACAAGACACTATGATGGGAATAAACTTTACAACTTGAGAGGGGAGGGGAGCCCCCTGTGGGAGGGGAATAATGTTTCACAAGAAATGTACTCATTACCTTACTTATGTAACTGTATTTCCTCTGTACATCACCCTTACAATAAAAATAATAAAAAATATACTATTGACCTGAAAACAACAACAACAACAAAGATCTATGAATTGGAACTGTAAGAGAATCTCATGTTTCAGAGCAATAACACTTTTAATAGTGGACACACAATTAGCTAAAAATCTGTGATGAACTGAAGACCCATGATGAGCCAAGAAACTTGCATCTGAGTTTAGGCTGTTTTCCTTAGTAAGTCATCCTAAGAAGAGAAAGAAAATAGCAGTTGAGAAAAATAACCTCATAATATACTTAGTTTACATTCTTGTGAAACTCCTCATCACAGACTGAAGTGGCTCCCAGAGTCAGTTGGAGGATGACATTTTGAGTAGTGGTCAAATACATTTTCCTTCACCCAGCCATGACCTTCCCAGAGGTACCGAAACAGAGGCCTAGGAAACATTGCTCATCCATAACCACAACTTAACTTCTACAGCAAGAACTATTCAAGACCTTTTTTCTTAAATGTCCTACTTTTACTTGAGTCTTGTGCCCATACTTATCTCAAAGAGGTGGATCATATCACTGCACATGTGCATGGGTACAGAGCTTGGTATGTATGGCATTTATTAAATAGTTAATAAAAGAAATTCTAAGTGTGACATGGTGGCAGACACTCTAGTGTAGTTGTGTGATCCCCAGACCTAAGGCATGGCCCTAAAGCCAGGGGAGCAGACTGCCAGCAAACCATTCCAGTGACAAGTCCCCAAATGAAATTTATGCAGGTGCATCCAGAGGATTTTCTACTTCAAACTCTGAGCAACAATGGAAACCTGTACAATTCTTGTGCCAGGTAAGAGCATAGGTGTTTTGAGTTTCGGTTTATCCCAACCATTGCAGTTTCTCCAAAATTCTCTGCAAGCTGGTTCTGGCAATATCAGGCTGAGCTAGTTCTGATAATGGCAAGTTTTCTTTATCAAGTTCAAGCATCCTTTATAGGACAAGTCAATGGAATTTGGGACAAAACTGGAATCTAGAAATGATCTCCCACTTAGGGATCAAGGATAGTTTTTCTTTTTTTCCCCATTCCCACGTTATATTCTTTTTTTTTTTTTTTTTTTTTTAATTTTATTTTATTTTATTTTTTTTAAATTTTATTTTATTTTATTTGAGAACATACTGTACAGAGGGGTTACAATTACATGGGCAGGATAATGCATACATTTCTTACCAAGCATTGCATCCTCCTCCTTTGTTTACCCTTCACCTCCCTTCCCAGCCTCCCCCCTCCCTCCCACCCAATCATACCCCCCCTCCCCCCCCCCCACCGACATTGTAAAGCTGGTTTTGACATGACATTTTGTACTTCTCATTGTTGCAACAGGTCCACCTGAATCCTTAAACGACTTGTTTGTCCCCGTCTCCTCCACATGTTATACTGACATCAAATATAGTGAAAGCAGGGGTTCACTACCAAACTCATTCTATGAAGCCATCATAACCCTCATCCCAAAACCAGGTAGGGACTCATCAAAGAAAGAGAACTATAGACCCATTTCTTTGATGAACATTGATGCAAAACTTCTCAACAAAATTTTGGCCAATCGACTTCAACAATTCATCCAAAAAATCATACACCACGATCAAACAGGATTCATTTCAGGGATGCAAAGCTGGTTCAATATACGCAAATCAATTAATATTATTCATCACATCAACAGGAGCAAGAATAAGAACCACATGGTTATCTCAATAGACGCAGAAAAAGCATTTGACAAGATCCAACACCCCTTTATGATGAAAGTTTTGGAAAAATTAGGAATCCATGGAACATTCCTCAATACAATAAAGGCTGTATATGACAAACCTACAGCCAGCATTATACTCAATGGTGAAAAACTAAAGCCATTTCCTCTTAACTCAGGAACAAGACAAGGATGCCCACTCTCTCCACTTCTCTTCAATCTAGTATTAGAATGCCTAGCTACAGCAATAAGACAAGATGCAGACATAAAGGGGATCCAAATAGGGAAAGAAGAAATAAAACTCTCCCTCTTTGCAGATGACATGATCTTGTATTTAAAGAATCCCATAGACTCCACTCCCAAATTACCCACGTTTTATTCTTTTAAAAACTTCCATTGCTGTATTTGATGTTGGTATAATTTGGGGAGGGGAAGGGAAAAACAAAATGTTTAAATAGGGATACAAGTGGACCCATTGTAACAATGAAATATACAAGACACTATGTTGCAAAAACAAAACACCATGTTGCAAAAAATTATATTAAGTGAAGTAAGCCAGGCCCAAAGAAACATAGGTCCTATGGTTTCCCTTATTTGCAATAACTAGTATATGTCTGAGACAAGCAGAAAAGGTCAGATAAGTTGATATTAGGGAAATGAACCCCAAGATAAGGACACAAGTGATTTTTTCTTTCTTGCTATTATTACTAACATATTTATAAGATGATTTCTTTGTTGCTTTGTATGTCCCTACCCCACAGTATAAGCCCTGTTTTCACTGTATTTGATGTTGGTATCATTTGGGGAGGGAAAGGGAAAAAAATAGTTTAAATAGGGATACAGGTTGACCCATTGCAATAATGAGATATACAAGATGTTATGTCGAAAAACAAACTTTATAACTTTGTCGTGGGGGGAAGAGGGGGGTAGTGTAGTTGTGGAGATGGGAGGGAAGGGATGGTAGGGGAAAACAAAAGAGGAGGCAACAATGCTTGATAATAAATGTACTCATTTCCTTGCTCATGTAACTGTAACCCCTCTGTACAGTATTTTCACAATAAAAACTTATTAAAAATTCCATTGCTATTATAAAGATGATTACAGAGGAGTTACAGTTATATAAGTCTTATCTTCCTTTTGGACAATGTCATCCCTTCTTTCACACTTTCCCAGTTTTTCCATTCCACCCTAACCCACAGGCTGTACAGTTAATTTTAACATAGTGTCCAGTGTTGTTCATCCTTTGTCCCTCCATTTCTGTGCTTCCCCTTACACTCCCAAAGACATATAAATGAACACCTAGAACACAAAGAAAAGAAAAACAGTATTCATTTTGATAATATTATTTTGTATGATCAGAGGCACAGAGGCAATGCATGTATGTCTTCTTCCTCTAAGAGTGTCCTCCTTTGATCTAACTGTGGCTGAATGAATAGAGACCTGTAGGATTTATTATGTCCCCGTATTTTAGATCTAGCTCCCACATATGAGAGGAAACATAACACTGTTTGTCTCTCTGAGTTTGGCTTACTTCACTTAGCATGATTGTTTCTAAGTCCATCCATTTCCCTGCAAATGATATAATATTCCTTCTAATGGCTGTGTAAAATTCCATTGTGTATAGGTACCACATTTTTTTTTATTTACTGCTTTTTCTTTTTCTTTTTCTTTTTTTTTTATTGTGAAAATACTGTACAGAGGGGTTACAAGCACATGGGCAAGATAATGAGTGCATTTCTTATCAAGCATTGTAGCCTCCTCCCTTGTTTCCCCTTTCCATCCCTTCCCATCCTCCCCCTGCCACCCCCACCTAATTCTTCTCGCTCCCCCTCCCCCCCACCAAAGTTGTAAAGTTTGTTTTTGACATAATGACTTGTACATCTCATTGTTGCAATGGGTCCACCTGTATCCCTATTTAAATGATTTGTTTTTCCCCTTCCCCTCCACAAATTATACCGACATCAAATACAGTGAAAGCAGGGGTTATACTGTGGGGGAGGGACATACAAAGCAACAAAGAAATAATCTTATAAATGTGTTAGAAACAATCGCATGAAAGAAAAAAAAACATTTGAATACATATCTTAAGGTTCATTTCCCTAACATCACCTTATCTGACCTTTTCTGCTTGACTCAGACATATACTAGATATTGCAAATAAGGGAAACCATAGGAAGGTACCACATTTTTTTGGCTACACTGACGTATTGTAGGCATCTGGGCCAGAGACAGTTTTTCATGTATTACCACCTTCATCCAGTTGGCTCATCCTAAGCTTAAACATGGACTTCTAGGTAAGTGTGAGACAATACTTCACTGTATGCTATTTTCCTTCCATTCATACTCTTGTCCAAGGCTCTCCAACTGTTAAGAAAAGCCATGATCCAATCTATACATTATCACATTGAAAATTAATGAAGGGAAAATTTCAAACTATATCACTCTTATATGTTTACTATGTATTCCTCTATTGGTATTTGCTTCTTACTTGAAGGTTTTAAAATACAAATATATGTGTGTGTGTGTGTGTGTGTGTGTGTGTGTGTATTTAATTCTTCTATGCCTTCATTTTTGCAATGGAAGTCATGAGTTTCTCTCAATGTATCAGAAGTTTCTTTCCCACTGTGATTCTCTAATGCATCATTTGTACCCTTCAAATAATTTTCCAGCACTGTTAATCATTTCATCAGCCCAATTACACCTTTTACAGTCTTAGTAATAAGATATCCTATCACTGCAGAATGCCAGCATTCTCCAGAATTCCAGCTGCTTTGGGTAAAGACTGGGTAGTCTACTTCTATGTGTTGGAGGATACTACTTATAGTTGCATAATTTAATAACTTTGTTTAAATAACTTTGTTTAAATCCGCTATTTTCTTTTACTTCTATCATCTCTCTCTTAAGAATGTATATATTTATTTACTTCCATGCATATAAGTTTAGATGTTTATATGCATGCAACTAACTCATATCAATTATCCTTTCCCCATAAGGTGTGAGTTTCTCTCAGGACGAAAGGAACATCTAATTTTCCCCCCACAAAACCTAATATAAGACTTTCATATAACGGATTCTGAATAAACAGTCATATCTTTTAAAAAATAAAACAAAATAAGGTCATGTATAATAAAATATAACTTACAGAGAGAAGAAGCTGCCTGGATATTTCAATGATAAAAGTAGAGCCAAGAAAGATCTATAAGAAGTAACAGCATTTCTCATATAATGCTATCAAGCTGAATGCCAGATTATACACTAACAAAAGCAGAAATCAAAAACCTTCAGGGGGTCTGAGAATGGGAAAATCATTTCTGATTGGCTTTGTCATTGTTTCAAAAACTGGTGTCTTCATATTTAAATGTATTATTGCAAGATCCAAACTTTTCTTGCCAGTGCTAAATTATCTTTTCTATACTTATATTTGGCTTACCATTGGAACCATTCACTTATTCAGTTTCCAGAAAACCCCTAATAACTATTTAAATCTTTTTTTTTCTGTTCTTGGCTCTTCTCAAAATTATAAATATGGGTTGGAAAACTAAACTTGATTTCTGTGCAAATAATTTTCGTTACTGTGCCCCTCCCCACTAATTGCTAAGGAGCTGCAATGTGTCCATCAGTCTTATTTATGATAGGCTCATATCCTACTTCCCAGAGGAAGTGAAAGGTCTTCTACATATCAGATTAAATTGAACCAATATAGCTACCATCTCTCCAAGTAAAACCAATGCAAATTACTGACAGTAAGAGTGAAGGAAGCATTTGCTTTGAAAAATGAGTGAACCAAATACAAATTTAAGTGGTTGTATTATGGCTGCTTTGCTTTTAGTCTGTGATCATTTTATAGGTTGTGGGTAGCTAATGCAAAAGCAATTCATGAGTAGTAAATTGAATTTTGTGTTTTCCAGTAGTACTAAAAGGCCTAGATTCTTGTCTGTTTGTTTGTCAAATACAATGGAGTCGTTTTTGTATACAGATATATATAGACATTTTGTTAAGTATGACAATCATTTAAAGTTCATGCTTATGTTCTCATAATACTTGAAATTTTATTGTTTATTTTCAGAAAAGTATGACATATCATCTGAACTAGACTATGTATGTTTTCTACTGTGTGGCTTCAATTTAATGTTAATTACTTTAACCTAAAACTTTGACCAAAGAATTTAATAACTCTATATATCAAGAAGAAAAGTTCTCAGAGGCCAGTGGAACTGCATTATTTTCATGCTTATATTTTAAGTGTATTTATGATGATGGGCAAAATATATATTGAAACATAATGATGATTTGTTCCATTTTGTGGTGCTAGGGCCTCGTGCTTGCTACTAAGCTTCTCTAGCACTCAGTATTATACCCAGCCCTTTTGTACACTGGTTATTCTTGAATAAAGCTCTCAGTATTTTCCTGTGTCCGTGCTAGGACCATGAGCCCTTCACTTCATGCTTCCCTCAGTAACTGAGATGACCACCTGCAACTACCACACACAGCTTCCTCCTTTCTTTTGAGAGGCAATCTCTCAAACTAGCTGGGCTAGAACCTGGCCCCTCTCAATCTCTGTCTTGTATGTAGCTAGGGTTACAGGTGTGATCCACTGTGTCAGGCTTAATCTCATTCTTTTATGAAATTTCTTCTGCGAAATAAAACCCAATTATAGTCACAATAAAGCATGGTTACAATCATTAAGAAAAGCTAAAATAATTCTAGCTAGCAAAAATAATAACTGGGGCTGGGAATGTGGCTTACTGGTAGAATGCTTGCCTAGCATACATGAAGCCCTGGGTTCGATTCCTCAGTAGTGCATAAGCAGAAAAAGCCAAAAGTGGTATTGTGGCTCAGGTGGTAGAGTGCTAGCCTTGTGCAGAAAAAGCTCAAAGACAGTACCCAGGCCTGAGTTTAAGCCCCAGGACTGGCAAAAAAAAAAAAAAAAAGCTAACATGTATAGCTAACACATGTACCAAACTTAGTACTAAATTTAAGTACCATCTCATTTAATGATGAGAACTAGCCTGTAAGGTAGCTATTGACATTTTCATAGTTTGTAGCTAGAAAAAAGTTAAAGCTTATTCATATATAAATAACTTGTATTATAATATCCCTCAATTTTCAATCACAAAGAAGAGTGTTCAATAGTAGATATTTTGACATGTAATTACATTTATGTGAACCTGTGATTATATTCCATAGTTTACTAATCCTAATTTTTCTAGCCTTGTAAAGTACATGATAGAAAAACAGATTACTAGCCAGGTGCTGTTGGCTCATGCCTATAATCCTAGTTACTCAGGAGGTTGAGCTCTAAGGATCACTGTTCAAAGCCAGCCCAGGCAGGAAAGTCTGTAAGACTCTTATCTGCAATAAAAAAACTACTAGAAAACCGGAAGTGGTGCTGTGGCTCAAGTGGTTGAGCGCTTGCCTTGAGCTGAAGAGTGCAGGGACAGCACCCAAGCCCAGAGTTCAAGCCCCACGACCGACCAAAAAAAAAAAAAGAGAGAGAAACAATATACTTATTAAAATTTCTGTTTTATGTAGTATGTCCAATTTAAAATAGGAATCTAAACCTATGAAATCCCCAAATTCATATGTTTTTAACTTCAACTTAAAGATAAAACTTTAACCATTCTCTATTACTTGCTGATATATGTATGTATATTATGTATGTGTGTGTGTGTGTGTGTGTGTGTGTGTGTGTATATATATATATATATATATATATATATATATATATAATTTGATGTTCTCTTTGAAACAGTCCTGGATGGAAATGAAAATGTGGTAAGAATGGTAGAGTTCCAGCCTTAAGGAAACAAAACAAACACACATAAAAGCAAACAAAGAACAACAACAACAAAGAAATAAGCAAGATCAAGAGGCCCTGCATTCATAACAACAACAACAAACCACTATTTTGGGAAATTTCATGACCATAATAAATTTCTGTTAGGATTTGATTCCTAACATATATTTCTCCTATAAGCTGTAGCATCATGCTCTTAGAGATTCAAAGAACAAGTAAATAATCTCTTCAGTACCACACTTTTAATTTTCAACTACTCAGACATAAATTTTAATAAGAATCAATTACCTTCATCATAATTGAAGTTAATAATGATAAATAAGTTTATTGTTCACTTAAGCTCAGTGTCACTGGGGTGCTATAAAAGTAAAAGTATGAGTCACAGAAATTTTAAAAGACTGAGAATTGCTATTACTATTCAAACATTTCATTTTGAAAGCCTAAGAAGTTATTTAAATCAGAATTTTAACATTGTCATAGTAGTTATTTAATACTAAGATGAGTTTATTGTATTAATTTTAAACAAAATGGTTTGTCCTAACAAACCACAACAGACTCATCATGAAGGCAAGTGGTACTTGTACCAAGTAATAAAGCTTCCCAGCTCACTTCAGTCTTCCTAAAGGAAGTGGAAGCAATTCATTAAGCCTTTTCTTTAATTTTTTTTGAGGGGTCCGGTTGTGGGGCCTGAACTCTGGGCCGGGGCACTGTCCCTCAGCTCTTCAGCTCAAGGCTAGCGCTCTACCCCTTGAGCCACAGCACCACTTCCGGCTTTTTTTTTCTGCTGAGGAATCAAACCCAGAGCATCATGCATGCAAGGCAAGCACTCTACCACTGAGCCACCTTCCAAGCCCTTTTCTTTAATTTTTTAAAAATTTATTTTATTGTAAAGATGCTGTACAGAGGGGTTACAGTTCCATGAGTAAGTAATGAGTAATGAGTACATTCCATGTCCAACATTGTTTCCTCCTTTATTTTTCTCTACTATCCCTTCCCTTCCCCATCTCCCTCACACCCCCCCCCCCACCTTCCTACTTCCCTACCCCCTGCCAGAAGTTGTAAAGTTCATTTCCAACATAGTGTCTTGCTAGTATCATTGTTGCAATGGGTCATCCTGTGTCCTTATTTCAACATTCTGTTATTCCCTTCTACTCTTCAAATTAGACAAATGTATATACACGATGCATGGTACCAAAATCAAATACAGTGACAACAGGAGATATACTATAGGGGGAAGAATATACAAAAACAAAAACACAAAAAAATCACATAGTACATTAAAAAATGACAACAAAGAAAAACCTCTTGTGTCCATATCTTGGGGTTCATTTCATTTAACATCATCTTATATGGTCATGGATACACAGCTTTTGAGCCTTTCTGCTCATCTCATAAGATTACCCTAGATGTATACTAATTATTGCAAATAAGGGAAACCATGGAACCTATATTTCTTTGGGTCTTGCTTACTTCACTTAATATGATTATTTTTCCAACTCTTTCCATCTCCTAACTAATGGGCCAATGTCATTCTTTATAATGGAAGCATAGAATTCCACTACACACACACACACACACACATATACACTACATTTTCTTGATCCATTCATCTACTGAGGGGCATCGGGGTTGGTTCCATATCTTAGCTATGGTGAATAATACTGCAATAAACATAGTTGTGCTGGTAGCTTTAGCATGGTCTTGTTTGTGATCATTTGGGTAAATGCCCAGAAGTGGGATTGCTGGGTCATAGGGGAGTTCTATGAGGAGTCTTTTGAGGAACCTCCATACTGCTTTCCAAAGTGGTTGAACAACTTTACACTCCTACCAACAGTTCAGTAAGGTTCCCCCTTTTGGCCACATCCCTCCAGCATCTGTTGTTATAAGCATCTTTTTCAACAGAAAACCTCTGTTTTCACTATGTTTGCATGGTACAGGAAGAAACAAATATCAAGCTGAATATTTCCGGTAAGTAACTCAGTCAGCACATCAAGGTATACCTAACTTTGACATTAGTGGATATTGATAAAGAGTTAGTAAAGTAGTTTTTACTGGCTCTGCTAATTAGAATTTCCCTTGTTACACATCCTTTCCAATGGTTGACATTATCCTTTCATAAAATTTTTAGCCATTTTGTTTTGTGTGGAGAACAATTTTGCTGTGATATTAATTTCTGTTTATCTGCTCAGTATTGAAATGGGCTACTTTATCAGTCATTGGCTATCCTCTGATTTGTCACTTCAGTAATTTAATGGATTGTAATTTCTTTTACTTACTGAATTTCAGAAATGTATCATATATTCTGATTATATAATTTTCCTACCCAGTTGATAGTGACTCATCTTCTGATATCAGCCTCTTGGGAAGCTAGGATTACAGGTATGAGCCACCACCACCTGGTATATGATTTCTCTTTTCTTTTCTTATTTTAATAGAAGATCCTTTCCCATTAGCTCTTATTAATAAAGAGCTATAATGAGGTCATAAGAGAACAAGCAAATTAATAATTACATGATTTGAGGTTTAGTATGAAAACTTGTAAAAAATAGTTTGTTTTAGAACAAAGTTATATGACACAGTAAAATCAACTGCTTTGTATTTTGCCGTAGGGTGAACTGCCCATAGAGAAAAAGGAAGGAACTACATTACCTCCCACCAAATTGTAAAGTTTGTTTTTTGACATAGCATTTTGTACATTTCATTGTTGCAATGAGTCCACCTGTATCCCTATTTAAACAATTTGTTTTTTCCCTTCCTCTCCCCAAATTATACCAACATCAAATACACTGAGAACAGGGGTTATACCGTGGGGGAGGAACATAAAAAGCAACAAAAAGTCACATGGTCACCTTATAAATACATTAGAAACAATAGCAAGAAAGAAAAAAATCACTTGTATCCCTATCTTAGGGTTCACTTCGCTTAACATCATCTTATCTGACCTTTTCTGCTTGTCCCAGACATATACTAGCTACTGCAAATCCCACTTTGGGGCATTTACCCAAATGATCACAAACAAGACCATACTAAAGCTACCAGAACAACTATGGTTATTGCAGCATTATTTACCATAGCTAAGATTTGGAACCAACCCAGATGCCCCTCAGTAGATGAATGGATCAAGAAAATGTGGTGTATATATAATGGAATTCTATGCCTCCATCAGAAAGAATGACATTGCCCCATTTATTAGGAAATGGAAAGGCCTGGAAAAAATTATATTAAGTGAAGTAAGCCAGGCCCAAAGAAATGTAGGACAATATCAGTTTACAATTGGCCCAATATTTTAAAAGATTTCTAGCATATTATCCTTGATGTATATTAATTATTGCAAATAAGGGAAACTGTGGGACCCAGTCTGGCTTACTTCATTTAATATGATTATGCCTGGCTTATTGTATCGCATTTTAATAGTATTGTTATTCTAATGTTTGGAAAGTAGTGAATTAAAATATGAATCTATATTATATATTATGTTTTCTACTAAAATTGGTTTTGGGGCATGATTTTTATTTACTTTTAAAATCAAGTCTGAGTTTAAAATAATCTCATTGTGCCCCCATCACAGTTTTTTTTATTAAATATTATTTTGAAGCAAAAATTGATTTTTAGCAGAAAATGGAGGTAGAAAATGGAAGATGAACAAAACTTTAGAGAGATCACATCTCAACCAATAAGATGGGTATAGTCATATATGCCTGTGATCTCAGTTTTGCAAGTGGTATAAGTAAGATAATAGGGTTCCAAGACTACCTCAAGCAAAAATGTGAGACTCCATCTGAAAAGTACCTGAGGTAAAATGGACTAAAGATGTTTCACACATATTAGAACTCCAGTCTAATAAGCACAAGGCCCTAAATTAATTAATTAATTAATTTAAATAAATAAATAAATTTAATTTAAATAAATTAATAAAACAGCATAACCTAGAGGCTGATACTAATATACAAAATTCATTCACAGAGACTTTTTCAATCAGATTAATAGGCAACCAATCTGTCTATCTATCCATCTATCGATCGATCTATCAATCCCTCTATCATCTATCTATATTATTTGTAAATAGTAGCCAATCCAATATATAATTTTTGCATATTTTCATTGTTTAGGCATGTCTTACCAACCAAGCTTAAGTTAAAATAAAGTTGATCTTTATTCCTGTTATGCTATCCAAGTTTATTAAAAAAAAACACAATATTTATTGTAACAGTGAGATGTACAAGGCAGTATATTGAAAAACGAACTTTACAATTTAAGCAAGGGAGGGGAGTGTAGTTGTGGAGGTGGAAGGGAAGGGATGGTAGGGGAAAAACAAAGGAAGAGGCAACAATGCTTGATAAGAAATGTACTCATTACATTGCTCATGTAATTGTAACCCCTCCGTACAATATTTTCACAATAAAAAACTTTTAAAATATTGTTTATAGCTGGGCACTATTGCCTTATACCAGTAATCCCAACTACTTAGGATGCTGAAATCTGAGGGTTGTGATTCAAAGCCTTGGGCAGGAAAGTTTATATTTATCTCCAATTAACTATCACAAAGCCAGAAATGGAGCTGCAGAAAAGCTCAAAGATAGTGCCCAGGCCCAGAGTTCAAACCCCAGAACCAACTCTCCCTATCCCTTCCTCTCTCCTCCCTCCCTTCCCCCCCCCATACACACACAAAATATTGCTTATATTTATGTTTTTGTTAACAATGTCTTTGTAAGCATTGTTTTTATAAGTTTGACAATAAAATTAATCAAAGAAATAAACAATTGATGAGTTTCCTGTGTGATGTATTTAAAAGAAAAAGGAATGCAGTCTTTCTTCTCTATCTGAAACCTTCACTAAGGAAAATGTATAACACCTTTCAAAATTCTATGTTTGTTTCTCTCCTGCTACACTTTGAGATGTGAATTGAAAACTATGGGATGAATTCAAACAATACAATGGTTTCCTCTTTAAACACATGCAAACTCACTGTTGTGCTACTCGTTCTATCTAATATGGTTGGATGGAATATATTCATGGTTTTTTTAAAGTAGGTACTTTAGTCAAATTGCTAGCTCTAACATCAGCATAATACTTGTGTGGTTTTACAAAAGCAATGTCTGAATGAGCTCCTTAGTCCTCTAACTTCTAGGAAGCAAACTACAGTGTGATGTACATCAGATACTGTAAGTTATATTTCCCTGTTGCCCATTAAATCTCTGGCATATATCAAACAGCTCAGTGAAATTCAGACCAATGCAAGCAGAATGAAACACGAACTTGTGTTTAATGCCACCTAGGTATGACTCACTCCTCTGAGATTCCCCCGCAATTTCTCTGAGGTTTTTCACTTGTATGTCTTAAAAATATGTACATTGGTCATTGTATTTCATGATTTAAAAGGGAAAAATACCTGCTGTAAATAGAGAGTTGCTAAATATACTACCAATATGCCATCAATTTTCAGAGCAAAGAGACAGTACTCAAAGTAAGAGAAAAGCCCAAAGATAAAAAGAACATGTCATGCTATGTTTGTGAACCACAAGGCAATAAGCCAAGGTGGCAGAATGAGTGGAACTTTAAAACTTTAACAAAAGAAAATAATTCATATAGTATCATGGGAAAGTCATGGCATGGGTTTGTTTGGTCACTAGTCAATTTTCATTAATTAATGTTGTTATGATTTGAGCTTGGACAGGTATGATGCCTGCTCTCAAGGAGCTTAAAATCTCTTATGGAGAGTCATACATATACTGCATTGTGGTATGCAAAAACTGTAAAAGAGACATACATGAAGGCATCAGGGACTTGAGAGAGGGCTTCTTCAAGCGTCCTAAGGGAGATGGGATTCACAAAACAGGTCTCCATTACTTTGTGCTGAAGGTTTGGTGATGGCTGATTACTTCCAAGGGAAGGGGGGGGATCTGTGTTTACAAAAACCAGTACTACAGAAAACACTTTGAGCTATCCCTCCTCTTTCATTTCAACGATAGGCAAAACAAACTTCAAAACTAAATAAGGCAGAACCATAGCTATAGTTGACCCAAACTAACAGGAGCATCTGTGGACAATAGGCAATGACTTTATGAAAGCCAGAGAGCCTTTGAAGTTCCTCAACCACAAGGTGTGTAGATACATGCCATATTTATTATATTTATTATATGAAATCAGAGGCAGTATGAGGTGCATTTGCTTGTGAGGAATCTTTGAAGAGCTGTGACTACCAGTATGGTTACTTCTTCAATAAATTGTGCATCTTTAATGGTGAAGGAATGATGACAGTAACAGTAAGAAAGCAAAGCTCAGCCTGTGGTGGGGACAAGGAATAATTCTATCAGAGGAAAGCAACACCAACTTTTGAATAAAGGAGACAGGAGGCTGTGGGCAAACAGCTCATTGGATCCAAAGATTTTAACAATCAAGGCAAAAATGAATAACAAAAAGTAAAATGAAATAAAATAAAACTTTAAAAACAAAATAAAATAGCATATGTCTAACTAGTCCTATTCTTAGATACTAAAGGTTAGAATTCCAACATAGGATTTTTGGGAAGACATAATTCAGCTCCCATCTGTCACTGAAAACACTGTGTGAAAGTTTATAAATAGGGAGTGTAATATATACACAGAAATTTATCTCCAATGTACTTCACAGAACAGAAATAGTAGTGTTGCAATAGCAAACCCTATGAAGATATGCAGTGGAGAAAATCACCCATGTAAAGTGATAAGATTTAAAACAGTAATAATGAATATTGTAATGGTATTAAATATTTCCTGATAAAAGCATACAGCCCCACAAAGACACACATTTCTGGTACATTACTACCCAAACTGCAAGATCTAAAACCAATCATTAGGAAACAATCAGATCCAAATTCAAACAGAGGGTATGGAACAGCTAGTCTGCACTTTTCAAAATATGAAAGTAGTTTTTTTTAAAAAAAAAAAAAACATGTTTTTTAGACAGCTTCTAAGCTGGTTTCTCCTCATCTTTACACCCTGTGTGTGAGTTGATTTTAATAATTTGTTTTTAATGAGATGCCATTTAAAAGATTAGGATCCTTGGGGCTGGGAAGGTGGCTCAGTGGTAGAGCGCTTGCCTTGCATGTATGAGGCCCTGGGTTCGATTCCTCAGCACCACATAAGCAAAAAGAAAAAAAAGCCCGAAGTGGCACTGTGGCTCAAGTGGTAGAGCGCTAGCCTTGAGCTGAAGAGCTGAGGGACAGCGCCCAGACCCAGAGTTCAGGCCCCACGACTGGACCCCTCCCCCCCCCAAAAAAAGATTAGGATCCTCCACTCTTCTTCCATCTTCTCCTTTGTTCATAGGAAGGCAGGTGCCTTTCTGTGACCCACACATGAAAGGACTGTGGGTGGTAAAAATAAAAATCAACATTAAGCAAAAAAATATTAAAATGAAAGACAGTAGCCTGAAACTACAAGAGACAGAGGCTTAGCTCAGGAGCCCACAAAGGGTGCTAACCAACATACCCTGGTAAACTGGTAATGCATCCTTCAGCATAGAACCTTTGTGTCCAGATCCTTAGCCATAGAAACACTGACATAATGCCATGTTCAGCAATTCAGCTTTGGGGAAATGCAACACGGGATAACAGATAACTGACAGAAACAAAGACAAGCTCAAGAATTGTTATAGGTTAGAGAAAACAAAAGAAAGATAAAAATATAATGAAATATATGACCCTAGAAGGAATCCTGAAGTAGGAAAATACCACTATAATCTATATTGTTTAAAAAATGAATACAAAGTTGGGCACCAGGGGCCCATACCTGTAATCCTCCTCAGGAGGCTGGGATCTAAGGATCGTGATTTGAAGCCAGGCTGAGACTCTTAACTCCAATTAACCACCCAGAAACCAGAAGTGGAGGTGTGGCTCAAAGTGGTAGAGCAAAAGGGCTCAGAGGTAGAGCCTGGGCCCTGAGTTCAAGCCCTATGACCAAAAATAAATAAATAAATAAAAGAATATAAGTTCCTATTATGCAATATTATACAAATTGTGCACTTTCTTAATTTGGTAACTGCATTCTAGTAATGTTAATTTAGTATCTTTTGCTTTCCCGTTTTGGGCTGAATTATGTAAACCCAATATATCCTGATACTTGCAACTTACAAATACTTCCCTATAATACACAGGAGGAGGTGTGTTTCTGTGTGTGAGTGTATGTGTCTACCTATCTGTCTGTCTATCTGTCTGTGTATATGTCTATGGCTACTGTGGATGTGAATATTGTAAACAAAGAAAATTGTAATATAGTAAAGCAATTGAGTCCAAGTAGGGAGCGCATGAGAGTTCATTATACTATTCTTACTCATTTCTTTCTTACCTTACAGTATTTACAGACAATTCAATGTTACATCAGCCAGTCTCTATGCACCCTTGTTTGTTTCTGATCTGTAGCACCAAGTAATTCCCAATATTGATAGATGCATTAAATTCTCAATTGCCTTGCTGGAAAGCCGAGTCTTCAACTTGGCAAAAAGAAAGTCTAGAGTTCAGCACACTTTCACCATTAGTTTTTATCCCTTACAAATGTCTAGTATTTTTTTTCTTCAAGAACTTGAGCCCATCTTTTCTACGAACTAGGTTAGCAATCACTGTTTTCTATGTAATAGTCATCATCCAGAATTGACTGAACTTCTATCTGAGCTACAATTGCATTGGCCAAAACTCTCCCAATTTCATTTTCCATACAAATGTGGGTTGTCATTGACACCAAAAGATGTTATATAGAGAAATAAAGAAATTTCACATCTGGCTAAAATAAATTTATGGCAAAATCATTGAATGAAAACACAGCCATGGTAGCTAAGTCTGGAGAATCTATTTTGTAAAACAAGAGTAGCAAAGGTTCCCTTACCTCCCCCACTTTAGTAGGAAATCGAGGCAGTTAGGAATTCCTCTCTGTTATGATTCTTTTCTATCTGTTTCCAATGGAATATACTGGGTAAAACACCTGCTGAAAGAAACCAGAAATATGCTGCATTAATCTGAATCAAAAGTGAGACTCAGCCCCAATGGAATCAGATGCTTCTAAACTCACATTTATTTGCACAAGAATCAAAAATTCTATGTGATTTTTTTTATTGTGAACATACTGTACAGAGGGGTTACAATTACATGGGCAAGGTAATGAGTACATTTCTTTTGTGTGTGTGTGGGGGGGGGGGGAGCGGGGGTCCAGTCATGGGGCCTGAACTCCGCCTGGGCGTTGCCCCTCAGCTCTTCAACTCAAGGCAAGCGCTCTAACACTGAGCCACCTTCCCAGCCCATAAGCACATTTCTTATCAAGCATTGTAGCCTCCTCCTTTGTTTCCCCTTCCTATCCCTTCCCATCCTCCCCCGCCCCCCCACCCAATCCTCCCCGCCCCCTCCTCCCTCCCCCGGCCCCAGCACCAAAGTTGTAAAGTTCGTTTTCGACATAACGACTTGTACGACTTGTACATCTCATGTGGTAATGGGTCCATCTGTATCTCTATTTAAACGATTTGTTTTTCCCTTCCCCTCCACAAATTATACCGACATCAAATACAGTGAAAGCAGGGTTTATACTGTGGGGGAGGGACATACAAAGCAACAAAGAAATAATCTTACAAATGTGTTAGAAACAATCGCATGAAAGAAAAATAACATTTGAATACATATCTTAGGGTTAATTTCCCTAACATCTCCTTATTATGTAATGTTTTTTATAATGATGTGTTTTCAAGCTCACATTTTACTTGTGTTTTGAGCTCTGAAATATTATATTTCTCTAATCACTTATATTTAAAAGCTAAGTTAAAGAAATACTGGCACCTATTAAGATGACTAAAAACATGCATTTGTTGCTTATTAGTAGCTCACAGCTAATAGATCACAGACCTCTACTAATTAAATTCACAAAGTTGGCCAACAGAGAATTTTTTTAGTTATATAATTTATGGTAATCTTTTTTGTTTTGTTTTGTTTTGTTTTTGTCAGTCATGGGGCCTGAACTCTGGGCCTGGGCGCTGTCCTTCAGCTCTTCAGCTCAAGGCTAGCTCTCTTCCACTTGAGCCACAGTGCCACTTCCAGGTTTTTCTGCTTATTTGGTGCTGAGGAATCGAACCCAGGGCCTCATATATGCAAGGCAAGCACTCTACCACTGAACTGTCTTCCCAGCCCATGGTAATCGTTTTAAGAAGCTAATTTCTATTTAGATTCAGGAATTTTTTAGTTATGTAATTTATGGTAATCTTTTTTTGTTGGTCTTGGGGTTTGGACTCTGTGCTGTCTCTGAGCTCTTCAGCTCAAGGCAAGAGCTCAAGGTGAGAGCTCTACTGCTTGAGCTACAGTGTCGCTTCTGGTTTTCTTATGGTCTAATGGAGATAAGAATCTCACGGACTTTCCTGCCCAGTCTGGCTTGAACTGTGATCCTCAGACCTCAGCCTCCTGAGTAGCTAGGATTACAGGTGTGAGCCACCAGCTCCCGGCTTAATCTTAAGTAGCTAATTTCTATTTATTTAAGATAAGATCTAAAGTCTAACCTATTAATAACATCTACTTTCCTGTGGTAAGAGAGATCCCTGGACTGACCCTTTCAGTAGATGTGTGATGGAGCATGCACACAGCATACCCACACTGCCTGGCCAGGGTCTAAACAACTCTAAACTCCCTCATTCCTCATTCTTGAAGGTTAGTCACACACACACACACACACACACACACATAAATGGCATGATGTTTGTTTCTCTATAAACTTTCTGTTTATATTATATTAAGTGAAGTAAGCCAGGTCCAAAGAAATATAGGTCCCATGGTTTCCCTTATTTGCAATAACTAGTATATGTCTGAGTCAAGCAGAAATGGTCAGACAAGTTGATGTTAGGCAAAATGAACCCCAAGATGAGGATTCAAATGTTTTTCTCTTTCTTGTGATTGTTTCCAACATATTTATAAGATGATTTGTTGTTTTGTATGTACCTCCCCCATAGAATAACCCCTGTTTTCACTGCATTTGATGTTGCTATAATTTGTGGAGGAGAAGGAAAAAAACAAATTGTTTAAATAGGGTTACAGGTGGACCCATTGCAACAATGAGATGTACAAGATGCCAGGTCGAAAAACAAACTTTACAACTTTGGTGGGGTGGGGGGTGGGGGGTGGTGGTGGTGGTAGGGGGGTGGGGGGGGTGGGGAGGTGGAGAGGGGAAGGGATGGGAAGGGAAAAAAAAGGAGGAGGCAACAATGCTTGATAAAAAAAATGTACTCACTATCTTGCCCATGTAATTGTAACCCCTCTGTATGGTATTTTCACAATAATAAAAATAATAATAATAATAAACAAATTAAAAAAATCTTTCTTTTATGTGGTCCCTTGCTCTTAAGTTACTGTACATTTTAATAACACTTCCTATCACTGATTAAGTCTAGGAGATATTCAGCACTCATTCAAGATGCTGAATTATTTTGTGCTTAATATTTATCTCTGAATTCTTGGTGGAGGAAGCACTTCTCTTCGCAGTAGTTCTCTATTGCCTGATAATTAGTAAAAAGAAAAATGAGGTCAAGAGTAGCAATGCATCAGTCATAAAAATGAGTTGTGATAACTCTTTTCCCATAAGGTGACCATAATATTGACAATCATCAATGCCCTGCTTTCTTTGCCCAGGAAAATTCCTAAAATATGCTTTTTCTTTTTTTTCGTCAGTTGTGGAGCTTGAATTCAGAGTCTGGGTGCTGTCCTTGAGCTCCTTTGCTCAAGGCTAGAGCTCTACCATTTTGAGCCACAGTTCCACTTCCTGTTTTCTGGCAATGGTTAGTTGAAGATAAAAGTCTTATTGACTTTCTTGATGGGGCTTGCTTTGAACCACAATCTTCAGATCTTAGCCTCCGAGTAGCTATGATTACAGGTCTGCCCAGCTCCAAAATACATTTTCTTATTAAAATAAAAGTCACTAGTTAATTTAACTCTATACATACACTGTCTACAACAATGTATGGCATTATAACTATTTATATATACTTAAAACAATAAAAGCACAAAGTAGATATTTTAGGATTTCCAAAATATGTTGAGGCCTCTCTTGCTGCAAAATATTTGAAATCCTCACCAAACATCACTTTGCAGAAAGAATCCCTACGATGTTGCAGCTTAGTCGAGGACTGTTTGCATAATGTTACCTACCAGCACTCATCTTTCTCAGTTTGATGACTGTACTCACTTAATGTGGCTCATTCCTCTAAGCCCAGAATAGGCAAAGACCTCAGCATAACTGAGCCATTCCACCTTGTTGCAATCTTGAAGCAACCTCATACAACCTCGCATAAGAAATCATCTCTAGAATGTAGGATTTTTATTTGAAAGCAGAAATCACTTTTATTGCTATATCCCAAAGCCCCAAACACCTGACCCTAAATAGAGGGCAAATAACAAATGACTGACTGACTGGTGATCTGACACAACTTTGCGAAGAGTCCAACTACATCTGGACCTTGAAATCTGAGAAGCAGGGAGTCAGAAATCATGGTGATTTTCCTGGTATTGTTTCTAATTTTCCCCCTCAGAAGCTCAGTTCTTCCATCTGTGAATAATAACATTTTTGATGATTTACTATGTGGCTGTCATAGTTGTAAGTTTTGTTATGAGTTTAGATGCTGAGTTCATAGCAGCAATAAATTGCCAAAACACTGTCCTCAGACTAGGGTAAGTTGGGTGCATGTAAAAATGGTTGCTTTGCTTTCTAATGCTTATAACACAGGGAAGATAAGTGTGCTTTCTCCCATTCCAAGAGCCTGTGAGAAAAGACATACAACAATACATTTGTGGCACAAATGTGAAGGATCAGCAGCAATGGTGGCAGGTCTCAAATCAGGTAACAATAGAAAGAGCTCAGGCAAGTGGAAATGTCAATGGCCAGGCAGAAATCCTGAAGATAATTATGTTTTCCGGGATTATTGTAGCTGTTACAATGTTATTGCTACGGCTTCTGTGATCCACCATGAACAGCTTGACTTTTCTGACTCTCATGTTAATATGCACAAGGAAATGAATAACATTTTAAGAATAAGGTTAATGGTGGTGGCTCATGCTTATCATCCTAGCTACTCAGGAGGCTGAGAATTGAGGATCACAGTTCAAAGCCAGCCCAGGCAAGAAAGCCAGGTAAGAAAGTCTGTGTGTAGCTCCAATTAACCAGCAAAAAGTTGGAATTGGAGATGTGGTTCAAGTGGTAGAATATGATCCTTGAGCCAAAAAGCTATATACATATAAATGACCATGTACTTATATGTATATGCACATAAGTATATGCATATATGTATATGTGCACACATATACACATTGCACATACATGTGTAATACATATATATATATATATGAAACCTACCAAACATTGTTTAAAAAAGAGGAAAGGGGGAGGGTTGAAGTGAGAATGTGGTAAAAAGTTTGAATTTATTCAAGTGCATTGTGTGTATGTATGAACATATCACAATCAAACCCCCTCAAATCACAAATGTATGTTAACTCAAAAATAAATTTTGAAAAGAACAGATTAGCTGGGTGCTGGCAGCTCACATTTATAATCTTAGCTATTCGGAGGCTAAGATCTTGGGGATCACCTTTCAAAACTAGCCCAGAATAAAAGTAGCCCATAACACTTGCCTACAAAACACAATCACCAAACAAACAAACAAACCCCAAATCAACAACAACAAAGGAAACAGTCTTGGGCCTGACTTAAGTATTAGAATTTCAGCCATGCATGCAGAAAAAATTCGAGGCTCTGAGCTCAAACACAAAGAACAGTTTAAAACAGTAAATTAGCACTTAAGTGTGATTTAAACACTTTACAGAGACATACAGTGACAAGTGAAAGTGGGTACCCCTGCTGTTGTGAGTTGAACATTCTCTTCCTGCTGTCCTTTCTTGTGCCTACTCTATCAATGATCAATTCATGCATATAAAAATATGCAAAAAAAAACAATCAACACAGGCGATTTTCACATGAGTGTGTAGAAATGAATCTCTCTTGGTGTTACCAGGATCTGAGAGCCTTCTCAGGGCGCTACCAGGCACCCCAATTATACCATACTCCTTGCCCTCTTGTGTTGTAGTTTTCAAGAGGTGTTGCACCTGTTTTCCTTGCATCAATCTCACATAAGGTCATAGCCCAAATTATAGATATGAACCATCTGACCCAGCTTCTATGTTGAAACAGGTTCTCGGTAACTTTTTGCCCTGGCTGACCTGAGCACAATCCTTTGATCATTGCCTCTTGAGTAGATAGCTACATCACCCTCATTTTTAAAGCATTGCACAAAGGCAACATTTATTTAATCAATTTTTTACTAAAAGATGTTTGCATTGTGTTACCAGTTATCTCTTGAATAAAATATTGCTATGATTAAAATGTTATGCATATACCCTTCAGCCTGAGTGTATTTATTATAATTTCATATTTGGGCAAAACAAACCTGTCAATTAATATTGTCAAGCTTTCAACCTTAATCAAATAAATTAAAATGTGGTCTAAGGAAAATGTTGGAGATAGAACTCAGCCCTTGTGGACATGCTTAGTATATGAATAATTCTGGGTCCCAAGAACCACAAGAAAATAAAAACTAGAAAATGGGATCACAGCAAACTAAAATGCTTTTGTGTAACAAAGGAAACCATCAATCAAATTCAGAGATAACATACTGAACTACAGAATATTTACAAACTAAAGTAAGTGATAAGTTGATAATCAGAAGCATATTAACATGAACTCCAAGTTTTGGTAAAAAGAGGATCTCATTAGACCTTCTATATAGTTCATTCTCTATTCTCTATTGTTGTTTGTCCCCCATGGTTTCCCTCATTTGCAATAATTAGTATATGTCTAGGATAATTTTATCAGAGGAGCAGAAAAGCTCAAAAGCTATGCACATATGACTACATAAGATGATGCTAAGTGAAACAAATTCCAAGATATAGACATATGCAGTTCTTCTTTGTTGTTGTTGTTTTTAATGTATGAGATTGTTTTGCTTCCTTTGTATGTTCTTCCCCCTATGGTATATCTCCTGTTGTTGCTGTACTGATATTGGTACCCTGCATTTTGTATATATATTTGTCCTGTTCAGGGAGGGGAAGGGGAATAACAAAATGATGAACAAGGACACAGGATGATCCATTGCAACAATGATACCCACAAGACAGTACACTCGAAATTAACTTTACAATTTTGGGGGAAAGTGGGGAGGAATGAGGGAGATGGGGGGAAGAAGGGATAGTGGGAGAACAGAAAAGGAGGGAGTAACAATTCTTGACAAGAAATGGACTCATTAACTTACTCATGTAACTGTATCCCCTCTGTACAGCATCTTTACAATAAAATAAAATTTAAAAAAAGGATAATCAGAATATGTAAGGAACACTCAAAACTTAAATATAAACATAAATAATAAAATACCTTATTTAAAAATTAACAATAAATACAAATAGACACTTCTCTGAAGAAGATGAGCAAATAGCCAATACAAATATACAAAAAAATATCCAGCATCACTAATCATCAGGGAAATGTAAAGCAAAAGTGCAATAAAATATCACCTCATCCCGGTAAGAGTAAAGGCAATGATTACTGATGAGGATATTAAGAAAAGAAAATACTTGTAGACTGTTGATTAGACTGTACATTTGTATAGTTATTGTGGAAAACAATAAAGAAGTTCATTTAAAAAAATTACAATAGAACCATAAGTACTCTGGGTACAAGGTTCAACTCCAAAGGAAATGAAATCCTAGAGCCATTCAGTGACTGTGTTACTATGCTACTGTGAAGCCTACCAACCCAGTACTCAGTGTGATTGGCTTATGGTGCCCGCATCACTGTGATACCTAGCTCCCAGGGCCAACCTCCCAGAAAACTGTAACAAGCAGGAAGCCTGAGCTGCCATCATCCTTGGAGCATGACTACAACTGTGCCCCAGCCCTCAGAGCCTGAGCTTCCACAGTGACATAACACTTCCGAGGATTGAGTTATTATAACACTGCCACCTACTATTCATCTTAGGATGAATAGTAACTATGCTCTGAAATGTCCGGGATCTGAGTTGCCACTGGTTACTATCACATGGCCTGAGTCTAACAGTTAGTTTCTTTGACATTAGGGACATGCTGCTGCTGCCTCCACTACTCCAGGACCTGAGCCACCACTTTATCCATTCCTCTGCAGCCCAAGCCACTGTGAGATGTCCTGCACTGCTGATTGGGACTAGTAACTGTCACTTTGGCTGCTGTGGCCTCCTCAGGCTTTGCGATGCTGACCTCAGCTGACAGAGTAGCACGGGGACTGTGCATCTTCACTGACCCCAAACCGCAGAACCATAGCTGCTTCACTTAACCAGTGAGCTCTTGATCTACCTGCAGGAGCTGGAAGTCCACACTGAAGGCAGTCTGGGCGATCTGTAGACAGCGGTGACATCAAAGTCACTGACATCAACAAGATCACAACAACTAAGATGGGAATGGGACATCAACAAAGGAACAGAAAACTTTTCCAGACTCCAAAAGTAAAAAATGGACATCTAGGACTTTGAAAATATTTTCTGAGTTGTATTCAGATAGGAGAAAAATGAAAATGTGTGAAAGAATGCCCTGTGGTACTTATGAATGAAACAATATATTACTAAGGAACACGGGGAAGCTACTTAAAGAAATAATACCCGAATATGCTCCAGCTCTGGAGAGAAATAGGGATATCTAGATTCACAAAGTTTAAAAGTGTTCAAATAATTTCAACTCTAAGAGGCCTCCACCGAGAAACATTTTAGTCAAGTTATCAAAAGTAAAATACATAGAGAAGTTGCAAAATAGCAAGAGAGCATTGATTTAACATGGATTGCACTAATGGTGTGAATGACAAAAACCACATGATTACATCAATACATGCACAATACCATCCTTGATGAGGATGAAGTTTAATAATGTTTATTGACACAAGTGCTGAACAAATTAGGAACATTTATTAAAATTCCACAGCTAACATCATAAACAATAGGAAAAGAGAAAACTATTTGGAAGCTTTTCCTATGAGATTCTGTACACAGAAAATATGTCTCCTCTCAGTACTTTTATTCAGTGTAGGACTAGGAATACCAATAAGAGCAATCAGATTTTAAAAAGGTATTAACAGCATACAAATCAGAAAAAATTAATTCTATCCCTGTTTATGGATTATATAATCTTCTATTCAGAAAACTCTAAAAGCTCCAAAAAGAAAAAAAACAGCTAAAACTAATTAATTTAGTAATGTTTTTACATGTTTCATCAACACATACAAATAAACATTTTTCATCAATAATAATCTGAGAAAAAGAAATCAAGAAAATAATCATATTGGAGATTTGATAAAATATTGGAGAATAAATTTAATCAAGAAGGAAAAAATTATTTACTAAAAATGATAAATAGGGGAACAATCTTAAAATTCATGTGGAATCACAAAAACACTATACACAACCAAAGTAATATTGAGTAATAGGAACAAAGCTAGAAACATCATAATTCTTATTCTTTTATTTTTTCCATACTCAAGATCAGTCCAGAGCTGACATCCAAAAATTTTTATTGAAAGAGTGATTATACAAATCAGTCTCCCACTAATAATTCAGCCAGACTTCCTTTTTTTCTTAAATTTAATGTTTGTATGAGGGAATGTATCTGTTACCAAAGCTTCCAACTCAGACTGGGCTTAACACTCCATTAAATAAAAGAAAGTGAGCCTGGTTATTGCCAGATAGTTTGTAGTCATACCCTGCCCACAATACAGCAAAAGGGAAAGCAATTGATGGAAAATACAGGTATTTGCAGGTAGGTATTTGTCCCATGTAGGTCAGTACTTTCTACTATAAGAAAGCACATGTATATACAATCCAAGCTGTGCTACTAACAAGAAGCAACAAACAACAACCTCTATATTCATAAATGGAAATCTGGGAATTAGGATTATTTTCATCAAGTTTTCTATAAGTACATAGCTTAGGATTCTCCCAGAATTCTCTGAGAATACCAAGGGTAAATCTACAGCTCTTCTAGCGTTGCACAGTTTAGCTATGTGCCACATAATACTTGAGTTAAACTGTGATCCTTTTTAACTTCACAATTCAAGATGAAGTGCAGCCATTACCATATAGGTTCCATTTTTCCCTTATTTGAAATAATTAATATACATCTAGGATAATTTTATCAGTTGAGCAGAAAAGCTAAGTTGAACACCAAGCTATGGACACAAGAGTCTTTCCTTGTTGTTGTTTTTAATGTACTATGTGATTTATTTTGGTTCTTTTGTATGTTTTTCCCCCTATGGCATATCCCCTGTTGTCACTGACTTTTGTTTTGGTACCTTGCATCTTGTATATATATTTATCTAATTTGGGGAGGGGAAGGGGAATAACAAAATGCTGAAACATGGACACAGGATGACACATTGCAATAATGATACTAACAAGATACTATGTTGGAAATGAACTTTACAACTTGGAGGCGGGGTAGAGGAGGTAGAGGAGCGAAGGGATAGTAGAAGAAAAACAAAGGAGGGGGTAACAATACTCAATACTCAACAAGAAATGTACTCATTACCTCACTCATGTAACTGTAACCCCTTTGAACAACATCTTTACAATAGAATAAAATTTTAAAAAATAGTTCAGAAAAAAAAGAGAAAAAATTAAAGCCCAAAACAAAACAACTTCTTCAAGGGTCTCACAGCTGATAGGTAGCAGTCTGGCTACAAACTTAGGCATTTTGGCACTGTGTTCTGTCCTCTTAAACTACCAAGCTTTATTTTTAAAAATGTGGTAACTGCTTAAGATTAAACCTCTAAAGCTTTTGACTTAATTCATTGTGTCTCTTTAACTTGAGCTGTCAATAAATAGCTTAGTAGATACCTGTCAGCCACATTGATTGATAAGAATAATCCTTGCTTCAGAGAAGTTATAGTCAATACAAGAGGCCAATGTGTGCAAAACAGTGATGAAAAAGTGTGAGTGTTAAGAGACCTTCTGTGGAGCAGGAGGCCACTGTTTAAAGCAGTGGACAACAAAAAGTTTTATCTCACATACTTAGATAAAATCAAAGTCCAGGATTTGAGGTGGGTTTTTAATAATACCTTGATAATTAGAAACATTTGGGTGGTAGATACAACACAGATTACAAATAAACAGACATTATTTTATTTATGACTCCTTTCACTAGCAATAGAAATTTCTTCATCTTTCACATGGACACACAGAACTCTTTCATATTTATTGTATGTCTAGTTTCATTGGATCCTTTATTTTAGATGAGATGTGGGTAAATCAATATATAGAAATGGACCCAGAGCCAGGCACCGGTGGCTCACGTCTGTAATCCCAGTTACTCAGGAGGCTGAGATCTGAGGATCATGGTTCAAAACCAGCCCAGGCAGGAAAGTCCGTGAAACTCTTATCTCCCATAAACCACCAGAAAACTGGAAGTGGTGCTGTGGCTCAAGTGATAGAGCACTAGCCTTGAGCTGAAGAGCTGAGGGAGAGCGCCCAGGCCCAGAGTTCAAGGCCCACGACCGACCAAAAACAAAACAAAACAAAAGAAATGGACCCAGAAGTTAAGAGACATATCAACCCATTGATTATGTTTTACTTAAGACACCATTCAAGACGAACATAGGATTCCTAAGGTCAAAGGGAAGGAGGAAAGGACTTTTTATCTGTCTCACCACTGTCCCAAGAGAAGATCAGGCCTCTTCCTGTGCTGAACTGCTTAATGATCTCTTTACCTATTCATTTATTTCCTTAAAATTATACTCAATGGTCTCATGTTGCTTATTATTGTGAAAATACTGTACAGAGGGGTTACAATTACATGAGCAAGGTAATGAGTACATTTCTTATCAAGCATTGTTGCCTCCTCCTTTGTTTTTCCCCTACCATCCCTTCCCTCCCATCTCCACAACTACACTCTCCTCCTACCCCCCGCCAGTCTACATTGTAAAGTTCGTTTTTTGACATAGGGTCTTGTACAACTCATTGTTGCAATGGGTCAACCTGTATCCCTATTTACACAATTTGTTTTCTCCTTTCCCCTCCCCAAATTATACCAACATCAAATACAGTGAAAACAGGGGTTACACGTTCTTATTTTATAAACTTCAGGAAGCTACATCACCACCACACCTATTGCAAATGTTTTTCCCCAAAAATAGCTTCAATGATACCTCCTGTCCCTCATATGGTTTTTTTTACAATGTGAGGTGAAATTCCTTCCTCTGGGGTGTAGGAAAGGTCACAGCTAGAGCAGGAAGTGTAGAGTTACTACACAAGTTACATTGCATGACTTCTAAGTCAAAAGTCATAAAAGACAGTGCAGTTTCTGTCTGATTCTCTTGCAGTGTTGCATGTGGAGAAGTCTCGTCAGGCCCAGCAAGACCCTTGCAGAACATCAACTATCACCCAGTCTTGCATGAGCTGGCAATCCATACCAAGTTCTCAGAATTGACTTGAGTAGCCAACCCACCTGATGCCACCTAGAGCTGAGAGTTCTAGCCCAAACACACCTTCCAAAGTCACAGCACTCTTATCAAAAGAAATGACTGCCATCTGATCATGAAGCAATAGGGACAGATGCAACACCCATAAGTAATCATAGCCCTCTTTCCTTCCTTCCTGTTTTCCTCCCTCCCTTCCTCTCCTCCCTCTGCCCTCCTTCCTTCCTGTTGTCCTTCCTTCCTTCTTCCTACCCTCCTCACTCATTTATTTTCCTTCTTTGCTCCATTCACTTCTCTCTCCCTCTCCCTCCCTCACTCTCTCTTTCTTCTCTCTCTCTCCTTTTCTCTAAAAAGTTTATTGTACATTTAGAATTCTGACATGTCAGTACTAAATCTTAAAAGTGTCACAATAATGTTTTGCCCAGTAAGCAAAAAGAATTTTGAAAAAAGAAATTTTGATCAGAGATTCCATTCAAATATAGGTGATAAGAATTCATGCTAACTAATATTTTCGAGTGTCTATCATAAAACAGTTTGGGGGCCAGTACACCAGAACTGGGGTTTGAACTCAAGGCATTGTACTTGCTAGGCAGGCACTATGAAACTTGAACCAACCTCCAACTTTTTTTCAATTTTTATTTATTTTTTGATAGGGTCTATTTTTTCCCCCAGCTGGATGCAACCTAGCTGGATTATAACCTAGACATGTGCCATTTTTCCCGGCTAATTTGTTGAGATAGGGATCTCATCAACTTTTTTGCCCAGTCTGGCCTCAAACTATGGAATCACAATCTCTGTCTCCCAAGTAGCTAGGATTACAGGCATGAGACACTGTATCTGACTACTTCAGTCATTTTTAATGTATCACTTTAACCTTTTTGGTGGCTACCCCAGAGTTAGCCTTTCAGTTTTACAGAAAAACTAAGCATTCAAAAATAATCAGCTCTACATTTGCAGAGAGTTTAGTTATTTGCCCAATCTCAGAAGGCCAAGCAATGGTAGATATTTGAATCTAGGCAGTCTGCTTTAATCACTAAACTGCGCTATTAGAATCCAAACTGCATGTGTTTGTTTGGTTTTTTTTGAAAGATCATTTTGTGCCAAGAGACACTGAGATAATATATATTTATGGGGGATGCTGGGTACCAAAATAAAGACATGAGATGCCACTCCAATCTCCCAAAAACATGCCAGGACATGGTTAGTTACAGCTTACCAGACACTTATTCCTTAAAATCCACTTCAGTTTTTGAATAGGAATCATGCTCTTTTCAAGATAACTCTGGCCAATGAGTGTGCAAGGCCATGATAAAGACTGAGTAATGTATGCCAAGCATAAAGCTCCTCCAACTACTGTTGAGCTGGCAGACACTGGGTCATGTCTATATCCACCCCAGTCTATATCCACCCCAGTCTGCGTCTTCCCCTTTCCTTCTCAAGTCTTGCTCCCTAATAAATCTTTTCCACTTCTAATTCTTAATTTCAAAACAAAATAGCAATTGCAGGGCGGATACAAATAGAAAGCCAGGACAAGTTTAAAACAACAGGAACTATATAATCCCCACTTATTTTCTTTTAAGCCAATAATTTTCACAGTTTTGGGATTATGAATACCCCTGAGGAACAGTAGTGTACCAACGGGAAATCAATAATAATGACAGCAGCTGCAGTAGCATGGCCAATATAACTATTTCCTATTAGCACAGCTAGATAGATAGAGAGAGAGAGAGAGAGAGAGAGTGATCCAAGTATATATATATATATATATATGAGAGAGTGCTCCAAAGTCATTATCATAGTTCTTATCACAATATAAACAAACCACCACATGTTTTCAAGGATATAGACAAATCATAACTGCCATGCGTTATGGAGAGAAAGTAAAATAGTACAACATCTATTTTTTTTTAAAGGAACCTCTCGCCACCCCCACCCCCCTGCCGAATGATATATCCTGCAATTCTACTTTGGAGATATAACAAAAGAATTGAAGGCAACTATTTCACAAATATTTTACACTTGGGTCATAGAAAAAAATTAAGGGAAAAGAAAGTCCTTGCAATTCAATGAAAACAAATCACAATGGAACCTCTGGGATACAGCAAAAGCAGTGCTCAGAGGAAACTTTATAACTCTAAATGCACTCATAAAACAGAAACAGCTCAAGTAAATAACCTCATGATGCAACTAAAAATGTGAGTAAAACAAGAAAAAACAAACACAGTACTACTTGACAGAGAGGGCTAACAAAGATTAGGGCAGAAAATAATGGAATAGAGATTTAACAAACTATATATAAAAGCAGGGAAATAAAAAGTGTTTTTTAAAAAACAAATCCCCAAAGAAACAACTGCCCAATTAATAAGCTAAAAACTTAAAGAGAGACTTCTCTGAAGAGGAAATAAGAATGGCCAATAGACACATGAAGAAATGCTCAACCTCTCTAGCCATAAAAGAAATACAAATCAAAACAACATTGAGATTCTACCTCACCCCAGTTAGAAAGGCTATAATCAAGAAATCTAATAACAATAGATGCTGGAGGGGATGTGACCAGAAGGAAATCCTACTGCATTGTTAGTGGGAGTGTAAACTTGTTCAATCACTTTGGAAAGCAGTCTGGAGGTTCCTCAAAAGACTCCACATAGAGCTCCCCTATGACCCAGCAATCCCACTTTTGGGCATTTACCCGAATGATCACAAACAAAGCCATACTCAAGCTATCAGCACAACTATGCTTATCACAGCATTATTTACTATAGCTAAGATATGGAACCAACCCAGATGCCCCCCAGTAATTGAATGGATCAAGAAAAGGTGGTATACACACACACACACACACACACACACACACACACACACACACACAATGGAATTCTATGCCTCCATCAGAAAGAATGACATTGTCCCATTTGTTAGGAATTAGAAAGACTTGGAAAAAATTACATTAAGTGAAGGTAAGCCAGGCCCAAAGAAACACAGGTCCCATGGTTTTCCTTATCTGCAATAACTAGTATATGTCTAGGACAAGCAGAAAAGGTCAAAAGCTGTGTACCTATTACTGTATAAGATGGTGCTAAGCAAAATGAACCCAAGATAGGGACACAAGAGATTTTATCTTTGTTGCTGTTGTTTTTAATGTACTTACAATGTGATTTTTTTTGTTTCTTTTGTATGTTCTTCCCCCATGGTATAACCCCTGTTTTCACTGTATTTGATTCCAGTGCCCTGCATCTTGTATATACATTTTTCTAATTTGGAGAGAGGAAGGGAAATAAGAAAAAGCTAAAATAAGGATACAGGTTGACCCATTGTAACAATGAGATGTACAAGACACTATGTTGAAAACAAACTTTATAGTTTTTTGGGGGGAGAGAGGACTTGGGGATGTGGGGAAGGAAGATATGGTAGAGGAAAAACAAAAGAAGGGGTAACAATGCTCGATAGGAAATGTACTCAATGCCTTACTCATGTAACTGCAGTCCCTCTGTATAGTATCTTTAAAAATATATTCTAAAAAAAATCTGATTCAACTCATGGGCAATTATTGTTCAGCCATGCTGGCTTGATATGTTTGCAAACCAGAGAACTGATGATTAACATTTTATCCAGTGACTTTCAGATTCAAGTCATACCATAAAACAAAACAGCTTGGCCAGCACCAGGCAGAGGGTTCAGAGACATGACCTTCTGGCCCAGCATGGTGGAAGCTTCTCGCACATGGTCTTCATCCCATTAGAGCTAAGCCATAATTGATCACCGCAGCAAATCAATGTAAGTTAGGTCCCTTCCAAAGCTCTGTACAAACTGACTTTCTAATGAAATATGAGCTTGTGAAGTTTCTCATTTTGTACTATTCTGACATTTCTTGATATGTGATTAAAATATGATAAGATCAAAAAAGATTTTTTTAAAGTTAACAAAATTGACAGACCACTAGTGAGATTGACAAAGGATAGAAGAGATGAGATTCAAATCAATAAAATTAGAGATGCCACAGGAAACATTGCAATAAACACCTAAGAAACCCAAACAATTATAAAGGACTACTTTCAAAAACCTACACTCAAAAATGAAGGAAAACTTAGCCAAAATGAAAAATTCATACAGACATAAAGTCTAGTTAAACTGAATGAAGAAGATATAAACCAGTTAAACAGGCCAATAACATGCAACAAGATTGAGAAAGTAATCAAAGTCTTCCAACAAGGAGAAGCCCAGGCCCAGATGGACTCACCACTGAATTCTGCAAGATTTTTAAAGATGTACACCAATAATCTCCAAGCTTTTCCATGAAATATAAACAGAGGAGAAATTCCAAACTCATTCTATAAAGCCAATATCACACTTACAAGGTAAGAATCCAGCAAAAAAGAGAACTACAACCCAATTTCTCTGATGAACTCAGATGCAAAGATCATTAAGAAAATATTAGCCAACAGAACCCCCAAACAAACTTTAAAAAATCATAGGTTATGACCATGTAGGCTTCATCCCACAGATGCAATGCTGGTTTAACATACACAAATCAACAAAACTTTACCACATAAACAGAGCAAAAGACAAGAACTTCATGATCAACTCAAAAGATGCAGAAAAAGCCTTCGACAAAATACAATGTTCATTCCTGTTAAAAGCTTTGGAGAAGCTAGGAATAGAAAGAACATCCCTTAAAATAATAAAGGCTATAAATGACAGACCAATGGCCAATACCATAATGAGTAGGGAAAAACTAAAACCATTTCCCATAAAATCAGGAACAAGGCAGAGATGCTCACTCTTTCCACTCCTCTTTAATATAATTCTAGAATTCCTAGCCAGAGCAATAAGGTAAGAAAAGAACATAAATGGCTTTCACATAGGGAAGGAGTATACCTAAAGAGTATACCTAAAGTACGCCAAAAAACTCCATCCTCCAGCTCCAAGAGCTGGTTAACTACTGTGTCAAAATTAAACCACTGTGTCAAAATTAATCAACAAAAATCAGTAGCCTTTCTGTATGCCAACAATGTACATGCAGAAAGGGAAATCATGAAAAGAGCTCCATTGGCCAGGTGCCAGTGGTTCATGCTTGTAATCCTAGCTACTCAGGAGGCTGAAATCTGAGGATCACACTTCAAAGCTAGCCTGGAGAGGGAAGTCCATGAGACTCTTATCTCCAATAAATTACCAGAAAATCAGAAGTGGCACTGTGGCTCAACTGGTAGAGTGCCAGCCTTGCACCAAAGTGCTGAAGGACAGTACCCAGGCCCAGAGTTCAAGCCCCATGACCGACAAAAAAGGAAAGAAAGAAAGAGAGAAAGGAAGAGAGAAAGAAAGAAAGAGAGAGAGAGAGAAAGAAAAAGAAAGAAAGAAAGAAAGAAAGAAAACAGCTCCATTTAAAATAGCCTCAAAAAGAAAATAAAATACCTAGGAATTAACCTAACCAATGATGTAAAAAATCATTATACTGAAAACTATAAAAAATCTGATGAAAAAACCAAGCAGGATATGGAAAGACCTTCCATGTTCTCAAACAGGTAGAGACAATATTGTGAAAATGGCTATACTGTTAAAAATGATACTCAAATTCCTTGTACTCCCCATCAAAATTCCAATGACACTCGTTACCAAGTTAAAGAAAACAATTCAAAATTTCATATGTAACCGCAAAAAACCTAGCATAGCCAAAGCAATTCTAGGCATAAAAGCAATTCGGGTGGTATCACAGTACCAGACTTCAAACCATATTACAGAGCCATAATAACAGAACAGCTTGGTATTTGCACAAAAATTACTCAAGCTTCATTGGAATAGATTAGAAGACCCAGAAACAAAATCATACAGCTATCTGATATTTGATAAGGGAACCAAAGATAGCCAGTGGGGAAAATTGCCTCTTCAACTACTGATGTTGGGAAAACTGGTCATCTATATGCAGAAAACTAAAAGTGGATCCCTGCTTGTCACCATGCACTCATTTTCAAAGTGGATTAAATACCTCAACATCAGATCTGAAACTTTGAAACTAATACGAGAGTAGGAGAAACATTAGAACTTATAGGTGAAAATACTGTACAGAGGGGTTACAATTACATGGGCAAGATAATGAGTGCATTTCTTATCAAGCATTGTAGCCTCCTCCTTTGTTTCCCCTTCCCATCCTTTCCCATCCTCTCCCTGCCCCCCTACCCAATCCTACCCCCCCCCCACCCTCCCACTTTACCCCCACCCCCCCGCACGAAAGTTGTAAAGTTCGTTTTCAACATAACGGCTTGTACATCTCATTGTTGCAATGGGTCCACCTGTATCCCTTTTTAAATGATTTGTTTTCTTATAGGAAACTTCTTGAATAGAGTTACAGAAGCACAACAGATAGGACATTATTGATACTACATCCAAATAAAAGGTTTCTGCCCAGCTCAAGGAGCTCAAGAAACTAACTCTTCCCCATTTTAATAAACCAATCACTAAATGGGCAAGGTAGCTAAGGAGAGACTTCACAGAAGAGGTAAGAATGGCAAAGTAAAACATGAGAAAATGCTCATCATTCCTGGCCATAAAGAAAATGCAAATCAAAACAACTCTGAGATTCCATCTCACCTCAGTAAGATTGGTCAATATTGTGAATTCAAACAAAAATAAATATTGGCTTGGATGTGGGGGGAAAAGCCCTACTACGTGTTGGTGAGAATGTAAACTAGTAAGCTCTCTGGACAGCAATCTGGAGGTTCCTCAAAAAACTAAACATAAACCTTTCCTATGATGCAGTTATACCACTCTTGGGCATCTATCCAGAATATCATGAGCCAGGATATGATAAGGATACCCACACATCCATATTCATTGCAGCACTATTCACAATAGCCAAGGTATGGAAACAGCCCAGATGCCCCCAAAATAGATGAGTAGATCAAAAACATCTGGTACCTATACACAATGGAATTTTACACAGCCATTAGAAAGAATAAAATAATGTCATTTGCAAGGAAATGGTTGGAAATAGAACAAATCATATTAAGGGAGGTAAGCCAAGTGCAGAGAGACAAATGGCACATGTTCTCTTTGATATGCAGAAAATAGATCTAAAATACACTGGGATATGATAAATTATACAGGATTTTGGTTGCTCACACAAATGAGACCAAAAGAGGATATGTCTTACGAGAGAAACACAAATGTGCAATGTCTAAGTGTCTCTTTATCTTTATATAAAGTAATATACATATTGAAATGAAGTCCAAGATATGAAAAATCAAACTTTTTTCTTTTCTTTCTTTTTTTGTTTTTGATAATTCTATCTTTTTTACCTTCTGCAGGGTGTATTTGTTTGTATATGTTTGGGAAGGAAGAGCACAGAACTCAAGTGAAAAGTATTAAAAAAAAGTACAGCTGTGGAGCTCACCATTCACTGGTGAAACTGAACTATACAGGTTGTGGGTGAAGGTGGGAAGGAGGGACTGGGGAAAAATGAGGAAGCAGAAGACACTGTACAAAAGGAAATGTACTCATTACCTGATGACTTCAAGAGAGACTTCTCAGAAGATGTAAGAATGACCAACAGACACATGAAAAAAAAACAACATTGAGATTTCAACTCAGCCCAGCTAGAATATCCAACGTTAAGAAAACTAAGAACAACAAATAATGTCATGGATGTAGTAGTCATTAAGGAACTCTATTACATTTTTGCTGAAAATGTAAATTTGATCAACCACTCTGGAAAGCAGTATAGGCTTATCAAAAGACTAAACATAATGCTACCCTATGACCCAGTAATTTCACTCTTGGACATTTATCCAATAGACCACAAACAAGGCCACACTAAAGCTACCAGCACAACCATATTCACTATAACATCATTTATCATAGCCAAGATATGGTATCAACACAGATGCCCCTCAGTGGATGAATGGATCAAGAAAATGTAATATATAAATATATATTTGCAATCAAATTCTAACCCATTAGAAAGAATGATATTGTACCATTCATAAGGAAATGGAAAGACTTGGGAAAAATTATATTAAGTATAGTAAGCAAGACACTGAGAAACACAGTTTTCATGGTAGCTAGAATGTGCCTATAAATGAACAAGCACATTGGTTAGTTAAAAAAAAAAAGCACTAGGACATGATGAATGATGAACTATACAGGTCTCTAGGCATTCACACAGAGACCAAAGGAGGATATTCTTAGGAAGAGAACACAAAGGCAAAATACTTATGTGCATATAGCATATAAAATAATATTTTATAGAAATGAACTCAAAGAAAGGGGAACAAGAATTTTTCTTTGTTGCTGTCCTTGTCTCATTTGTTCATTTATCTGTCATTGGAGGGTAATAGTGGACACAGGAATTGTGGGACTAAGGGTGAACAAATGCAGCAGTAGAGTTCTCTAGACACTATGTTGGAATATACTGTACAACTTGTGTGTGGAGATGGGAGGGAAAAATGGGAGAGTGCAAGGAAAGGGTAACATTATTCAAAAAGAAATGTACTCTTTATCTGACTTATGTAACTCTAATTCCTCTGTATGTCTCCTTTATAATAACAATACAGAATGCACAAAAAGGTTAATTTATACTATATGTATTTTACTATGTTTAAAATTGCTTCTTTAAAAGTCCAAAAGAGCTAACGCCAACTTGAACAGAGTCTATTCCCCCACAATGAAATATTATTTTAAGATAAAAAGCAAAAAATAATTGATATCTGTATCAATGGGGTTAAAATTGAGCTGATAAACTAACAAGAAACATGTATCTTCTTCCCTAGTCCTCTCTGCAACTTTCTTAGTAATAATTCCACTACATTTTCTTTGGTAAAACTTTTTGTTGTAAAGGTGATGTACTGAGGGTTACAGTTACATAAGTCAGGTAATGAGTTCATTTCTTTTTGAACAGTGTCATCACCTTTCTCATTTTCTCCATTTTCCCTTCCTGACTCCCCACTTCCCCAAATTGTATAGTTCACTTCCAACATAGTGTCTAGCGAGTATCACTGCTGAATTGCCCCACCCTTCGTCCCATTGTTTCTGTGCTTCTCCTTCCTTTCTCCAAATCTGTTTGCCATCAACGAAAAGAGTGAGGCTGAGATTATTTGTAATAGGTCAAAAAAAAAAAACCACCTAGGAATTAACTTAACCAAAGATATGAAGGACCTCTATGATGAAAACTTAAAAAAGCTGAAAAAGGAAATTAAAGCAGACTTAAGGAAATTGGAAAAAAAAAAAAAAAAACTCCCATGGTCCTGGATTGGAAGTATAAATATCATGAAAATCACAAACCTGCCCAAAACTATCTACAAATTCAGTGCAATACCTATCAAAATCCCAACCACATTCTTCAAAGATATAGAAGAAGCAACCCCAAAATTCATATGGAAAAATAGAAGACCCTGAATATAAAAGAACGATCTTTAGCAGGAAGAACAAGGCAGGAAGAATAGCAAACCTCAACTCTGTTACAAAGCAATAGTAATAAAAACAGCTTGGTATTTGGCCTAAGGACCAATAGAATAGAATAAAAGACTCAGAAATGCACCCACAGATCTATAGCCACCTAATATTTGATAAGGGAGTCAAAAACCCAGGATGGAAGAAAGACAACCTGTTCAGCAAATGGTGATGGCAGAACTGGCTGGATGCATGCAGAAAACGGAAGTTATATCTATTACATTTTCTATCAACAACAACAAAAAATTAAAATGTACTGTGGTATAGTAAGAGTTTAAGGAGAAAGACTAGTTAGTTTATCATCACAGGTTTGTGGTGGCTGTGGCTACCATAAAATAACTAAAACTTATTGTTAAATTGTTTATATCATATATTAAATTTTCCAGAAGATATTTGAATATCCATAAAGATATTAAATGCAACTGGACAAATCCTGATGAATATTTTCTTTAAGTTCCCTTATAGCACGTGAAAATCTTTTGCTCCAAATGTTGACACTTTTGACATAGGCAAATAGTTAAGCTTTCCTAAATCAATTGCCATTAGTACCTTTATAATAGAGTTTCTAAAAAAAGAGAAGAACAGATGAAATTTAAAATTGATTTTGTGACTGAGTTGAGTCATATGATCCAATATAACAAAAAAGTTCCAAGATATATGTCTAGAATCTTAAATACTCAGACTGACACACTGTCAAATTCTATAGCCTATAAAATTGAACAAAGTTTTTTCTACCAATCTAAGTAAATATTTTCATATATGCACAAACACTAAATCAGAAAAGTCATTACATGTACAATCAACTCATTCTCTATGACATTTCCCTTAGTTGTCTACCAGCAACATTTTGATCCATTCATTTTCCCATAGGGGAAAATATTACTTAGGAAAAGCTTTTTAAAAGTTTCGTTTTTTTCCTTAGTTGATGGAAACTAGTCTATCAAACATTCACTTCCTAATTTTTCCTATAGCATCGTATTGGTCATGTCATTTTGCCACACAGAAATTGTCAAGATTTCTCTCTATCTGCCATTAAAGTCCTGAACTTCTTTCAAGTATTTAGTGTTTATTTCAATTATTTCAATTTCCTTTTGAAACTAAAACCAACTATTTTTTAAATCTATCTTCTCTTCTAAAGAGGGGAGCCAGCTGGACTTCCCTTAACAAGTCATTAAATTTCCCCTCTCCAGAACTGTTCTTAGGCTATTATTCCTAAACCAGTGTCTTACTCCTGTAATCCTGGCTACTCAGGAGGCTGAATCTGAGGACTAGATAGATAGATAGATAGATAGATAGATAGATAGATAGATAGATAGATAGATAGATAGATAGATAGATAGATAGAGGTATAATCCCATCAACTTCTATTCTGCTTTCTTAGCATTGTACTCTACCATAGGAAAGACATTTGTACATTGTACTGGACTTAAACATTTTCTAGACTAAATATCCTGTGGTATTTACTAAAAACTTGCAAATGAGAAGCTACATAGACATTTCAGCATCCTGATTTTAAGTTTGTATGGAAGGATTATGGTGCTTAATATAAAAGTGAATAATTGCCTTTTTATTATTCCCTACTACTTTTCCATTCAATTTATACAAAACTTTACACACACACAAATATTATTTCCATATTCCATAACTTCCAAGCACTTCAAGTTAAAAAGGCAATGGAAATTGCAAAGAAATTTCATTCTTTCTTTAGTGGCAAATCATAACTATAATACAAAATAAACAGTAATACACTGTACAAAGAGAAAGATGGTTCTGGAGTTAAAAATAAGAAGAGATTACTTCTATTTGGGAGGATCCCAGAAATGCTTCAAGTTGAAGAAACGTTTCCATTTATCCTGAGCAGATGTCAACCACAATGAAAAAACATTAGGATAGCTAAATACAAAACCCTCCAATATGAATCTATTTCCATGGGGTCAAGTCCATATGCTTATGCAGATTTTTTCCTGGTTTCATGAAGATTTTAATAAGTCTACAGATATGCAAGTATTGAAAACCCCGCTTGCCACAAAATACCACAGTTTTTGAAATATAAAAAAGATGGAATATGACTGTATATTCCTACTCTAGGCTAGCAAAAAATGTTCTTTGAATGTTTACATTGGTGCTTCCTTCATAGATCCATGGGAATATGGGAGGGAACCGTTCTATGTTTTAATTTTTATATATAATTTTATTGATATTATTAAAGCATTGTACAGAGGGGTTACCTTTTCCTAAGTCAGGTAATTAGTACATTTCTTTCTTTTGTGGACTGTTACTCCTTCCTTCACGTTCCTCCAGGGAACTGTACTTTTTAATGCACAAGTGGTGCCAAGATCTGAAACTAGAACTTTAATTGGACAAGTTCTCCATAATTGCACACAAATTACTTTTATTATTATGGCTGAAGATCAATTTGAGCTTCTATATCCAAATGTCATAAATTGTGTAGTATATGAATTAATTTTATAGTCTGGAAACTGGAAAGCCCAGTATCAAGGTATCAGCATATTTTAGGGCTCATATGGTAGAGGGGGGTAGTTCACTCCCTTTGTAAGCACACATCTCCATTATAAGGGCACTAATGCCATCCATGAGCTCACTACCCTTATGACCTAATCCCCTCCTATAGGCTCCATCTTCTTTTTTTTTTCTTTTCCTAGTTTTCTTTTTTCCATTTTTTTTTGGGGGGTCGGTCATGGGGCCTGAACTCTGGGCCTGGGCACTGTCCCTCAGCTCTTCAGCTCAAGGCTAGCGCTCTACCACTTGAGCCACAGTGTCACTTCCGGCTTTTTTCTTTTTGCTTATGTGGTGCTGAGGAATCGAACCCAGGGCCTCAGGCATGCAAGACAAGCACTCTACCACTGAGCCACCTTCCCAGCCCTCCATTTTTATTTTCTATTATCTTTAAGTAGTTGTGCAAAGAAGGCGATATTTAACAGTTTATGACTACAAAGCACTGTGATCAATGCCACCTCTTCAACATTCTCAGCCTTATCCACCTACCCCTTCTCTTACTTTTCTTCTGACACTCTCTACTACTCCACAGCTCCACTTCCTGCTTTTACTGGTGGTTACTTGGAGTAAGAGTCTTCCAGAATTAACTGCCCAAGCTGGCTTCAAACCTCTTCAGATCTAAGCCTCCTGAGTTGCTAGTACTAAAAGTGTGAGCCACCAACGTCCAGCCTGAACTCATTCTTATCACATAATGACCTATCTTGGAAAATAACTCCATAGCCTACAAAATTTTAATAATAAGTATAAATATGTATATAATCACATACATATACATATATTTACACATATACATCACACATCACATAAGCCTAACAACTAAAACTCAGGAATATAAAAGAATAGCCAACTTCAGAGACCTAGGTGTTCCTGGAAGGTCTCATATTCTTCCCTCTCCATCTATAAGTGTTGCCATTGCTATTTGTTTCAAGTTCCCTGGCCAAGAATTTGTCACCATCTCCAAACTTTCCCTCTTCCACAGTGACAAATCTCTCTGAAGGCTGTCATACATAGAGTTCTGAAAAGAAAAGCAAAATAATAATTTCCTCTCCTGAAAAATTTAAGAGCTTTACAGGACATGGCCTGGAATAAGGTCACCTAAGTGGCACCCAAATACAACTAAATGAGTCAGCTGTCTTACTCGGAACCTGGAACTCATCACTCTGTTAAGCATTCAGGATGTTGCTCAGTTCTTAAACACTCATAAATAGCACCTAAGTGATTGAATTCCCCTGAGGGGTATTGCCTCTCACATATAATTCTGCAGTAAATTGGCAGACTGAAGTAAACATCAAGGCTAGCGATACTTAAGCGTGCAAGTATTTGATGAAAAAAATAACAGAATCCACATTGAGGAATGGTCAGATGGGAGACCTTTAGGATCCATGATTACTGTGCCTTGCTTTTTTATGCCTTCTTTAAGTCTTTGCAACTTATAATTTTACTAAGCATTACTATTAGTTATATTCAGTTATTCAGAAAATATGAAATCAGATTTTCATCATATACCTGAACAGCTTATAGCCCAAATAATAAACATATATTAATTATCTTATGTGTATCAAGTGCCATAGTAAAACAATGGAAACAGTATTGAGAAGTTAGCGAAGTTATAAAGAAGAATGGGTATTATACTCAATGTCATATATGAAGAGACTTTAAGATAGAAAGGGGTAGGAGCATATAAGGAACAAACAGAAAGCTGCAATGACTTGCATTTAGATAATAGGGGCAATGCTAGAAGAATTAGAGGAATTAGATTAGAGGAAGAGTACACAAAGTTAGCATTCCTTAAGGCCCTGTAGTAAAGGGTAATTCTTTTGTTTAACCTAAATGAAATGAGCACTTCTTAATGGCTTTATGGAAACAGAGAAGTAATGCAAACTCATATATAATTTTAATAGCTAATCCTAAAACTGTCCAAAAATAATAAGATGTAAAAGTAAAAGGGAATCCCTCTTCAGAAGTTCTGTAGAAATCCTAGTAGATGCTGATTGGTGCCTTGGATTAGTGAGAGTAGAGATGAAGAGAAGTGTAGATTGTAAATGTGTAAAATTAATGGAGGTAAAGTTGATTATTTTCAGCATTTAGATTGATGGGCCTGGGGCTTATATTGAAGAAAATAGATCTAAGATGCATATGTATGTATATCATATGTAGTCATTTATTTATGATATATATTTATATATTTTTTAATTTTTATTTTATTTTCTTGGTCTGTCGTGGGGCTTGAACTTAGGGCCTGAGTGCAGTCTCTGAGCTTTTTCACTCAGGGTTAGTGCTCTATCACTTTGAGCCATGGTGCTACTTCTGGTTTTCTGGTGGTTAACTGGAGATAAGAGTCTCATGGACTTTGCTGCCTGCGCTGGCTTTGAACCATGATTCTCAGATCTCAGCCTCCTGAATAGCTAGAATAACAGGCATGAGCCTGCACCCAGCCATGACTGCACATTTTTTTTCTTACCCAGCAGAGAGATTTATGATAGGATGTATATGTCTAAATGTGTGTATATATACATACACTACTTATACAAACATTATTTCTTCTAATAATAGACTAGTCCAGTTATAAAATAGGAGTAGAAATGTTTAATGTTGAATTAAAACCCTTTTGTAGCCAGGCACTGGTGGCTTACTCCTGTAATCCTAGCTACTTAGAAGATTGAGACCTGAAGATCTCATTTTGAAGCCAGCCCAGGCACGTGAGTACAACACACACACACACACACACACACACACACACACACACACACACACACACACACACACAAGCTCCTTACTTAAAGATAACAATTTAAGAATTGAATTTAAGCTCAGGAAGCTGAGATCTGAGGATCTCAGTTCAAAGCCAGCCTGGGTGGGGAAGTCTGTGACTCTTATCTCCAATTAACCATCAGAAAACCTGAAGTGGCTTTGTAGCTCAAAAGTGGTAGAGTGCTAGCTTCGAGCAAAAGAGCTCAGAGACAGCGTCAATGCCCTGAGTTCAAGCCCCTAGACTGAGGAGGGGAAGGGTGGAGGATGAGAGAATAATTCTGTATTTAAAAATACTTCTTAAATTAATTGTTGTCTACTTTTAAGCCAACCATGAATAAATTGTGAAATAACACGGTTAAAGATTATATCCATGTCTAAATGATAAGGAAAACTTGCCACTGTCAGAACTAGCTCAGCCTGATACCAACTAAACCTGCTTGCAAGGAATTTCTGAGAACCTGTAATGATTGAGGTAAACACCTGTGCTCTGCCCAATAAAAAGATTATACTCATGTCAATCTGTGCTGAGAGTTCAGAGTGGAAACTCTTCTGAACATGCCATGGTAATAAACCTGAGTTTACAGAGCTGTACTCTTCAGATTAAATTTGTATTTAGATGACAAATTCTTTGGGTAAATTTGAAATTTAACTAAAATTCTAGTCTGGACAAGCAGCTGACACTGGGTTTACTTGGCTTTTTGCATCTTTCTGAAAGTAAGCCCATTTTGCGACAGAGATAATTTAGCTCTAAAAATTGCTTTCAGAGAGCTCATTTGATGTCAGGGTCATTAGTTGATTTCCCTTTGCTAACATTATCCTAGCTACTTCATTACTAAAGGTAAAAAATGAAATCTTTGTTTTACTTTAATCAGTTTTCATCTTTTCCTTCCCTATAGTAATGTTTTGTGGTTTCTAAAGTTTACATTTCTATTATTCTTTAAGTTTACTAAATATTTAGTATTATATTTTATAAGTAGTTTTCATAATTTAGGTAGGGGGTAGATATAGTTCAAGTGTTCATATTACATGAAATTCTCTGGGTGTCAACCAGAGGATTTAGTTAAGCTTTAGTTAAGCTACATTCAATATGGTCCAAGCACACTTTCTTTTTTTTTTTTTTTTTTGTCTTTTAGCTTCATAGAAGAATTTAATATGATTTAAAGAAATGTAGATAAAGGTATTAACTCTAGTTTTGAGTGACTACTCAATCCTCCATCTCAGAGATTTCCCACAGGAATTTGTTGATGTTCTACATATAGAAAATATAGCTTACTTCTCATCACCTAGACTACACCTCAGAGCCTAAGCACAATTGTAGTTTGTTTGCCTTTTCAGGGTCTGTTGAAAATGGTGGTATATAGCCTAAGTTGATACAAGATGGTGAGGTATATGAGGATTTATCGATTGTAGAACAGGTTTTTCTAGATGGTTGTAAAGCATCCCTTAAGTTTTAAGTTGTGGTACTAGTACTCTAGGAAATGATTAATTTATAACTCATTTAGGTTGATAGCAAAGTATAGTAGAGTTATATACTTGCAGTTTAAGTCTTACCATCTATCACAATACTAAAATTGCCTTTAAAAATTTCTCTGTAACTTTTTAAGGCTTAGCTGTTTTAATTTTAATTAGATTTATTCTTTAGCACATTTTATGCCCTAATTTATTGATTTGAGTTAATCATATGACTGCAGTGGCTGGCATGCAATTTGCTAAGCCTACTAAATCAGTATAATTTAGTCAAATGTTCATTCTTCACTTAATTTTTGTAAGCTTGAAGCCTATTCTTCCTTGATATTTAAGATTTTAAGGATAATACTCACTTATTCAAGGATACTTATCTGCTTAAATTTATTGACAATTAATTAAAAGGCCAGGACCAAACACTTCATGTTTATGAAATTTAATTCTTCTAGGTATTTTCAAGGCCTTGCTTAATATATTTTATATTAACATTAATATGAATTAATTTCACTGAGTATTACTATGAAACTAAAACAGCGTAATTAAGTTACTATATGGAGGTTTCAGAAAATTAAAGTAATTGGGTTTACTAGAATTTAAGTTAATGTTTAAGTAAGTAGAAATCATGATTTGGGCAAAATGATCTTATTCAAAGTCTTATGTTAGTTCATTCTATGCTTTTAAAAATATACAAGAAATTATGTCAAATACAAGCATAGAATACAAATGCTGAGTTAAGACACTTAAGTCATGGTAGGGTTGTTCAGTAGATTCTTTATAACACTAAATAAACTATCAAATTTTTTGGTTTGAAATGACACAAACAATTCCTATACATACAATTGACCTGGAAACTTTAGATTAGATAAGAAAATACTATTATTAAAAATCATCAAAATATTATAATTAAAATTGCAATGTTAACTTTTGTTCATTTTTATAATTCATTATTGCACTTGAAATATGGGGACTTCATTAATAATTTTACATTGATTTTATACTCTTGCTTTGGGGTTTGGTAAAAACAAGAACATGATATCTAAGGAATAGTTTTAAAATATTGAAATATTCAATATTGAGTATTGAACAGGTTTGGCTGTTCATGGTATGGAATATTTGTTTCTTCCTTGAGGCTTTAAGAAGATTAACTCTTCATTCCTGGCTTACATATCCGAGTTAAAAATCACACTATTAGGGCTTTTGCTTCATTCAAGAATCTTATTCTCTGTGAATCTTAGAATTTAAGAGATTTGCCTATGTATAGTTTTCTGAGTCACCTAATAAGTTTGGAGAAAAATAAACCTAATTATAAAGAAAACCAAATTGACCATAGATACTATACAATGTTTTTCAAAGGATAATGTAATATGGGTAAAATGAGATTTTTATCTGAGTCAAATGAAACCCATAAAGGTTTGTTTAATCCAGTTTCATGTAGAAATAAATGAATTTTGTCCAGAGCTGTGATGCTGAATAGTAAGATGAAGTGGAAACAAAGAATCATGTCCAAGTAGCTTTGTCAACTAAAAAGCTACAGCAAATTCATTCTTCTACGTCAGATCCAATGTATGTAATTGCTGATAATACATTAGTGATTATGGTGCCACCTCAGAATGGCATTTGCTTTCATGGAAGAAAATGTCCATCAAAGGTAGTTGCTATAATAACTGAAAATACTAGGATATTTCCAATATTTCGTGTTTCTATGAAAATGTTATCTACTGTGACTTAGTAGGCAGAGAAAGAATACTGACATTCTAATAATATGTAGGCACTGGTAGTCAAGTTACTTTACATATCAGTAGATACATGTGATGGATGGAAAGGTGGTTATTTTTGTCATTAGGTTGCCCATTAAGATTTGAATAATTAGGCAAACTCCAATATTGATCTAAAATTTTATCATGCTGAACTATTTGCTGAAGCAGATAGAACAATGACTGGCTTACAAATTTAATGTGTAGGTGAATTTTATGAATGTTGGTTATTAGTTAAGTTGACTATGCATGGATGAATTTTCATGTCGTTGGTCTTGCTTTCAGTCCATATGGAAAGCATGGCATATATATAGTTTATTCACTAAGTATCTTACTAGATTTGGGATTTAGCATTTCTTCAAATCTTTGCTATTTATAGAGGAGTTTAGTTAATTATTACTGATATTATTAGCATATTTTATGTTGACTTTTAGAACTTTTTTATGGATCTAATAATATTTCATGTGTGTGCACTGGTACTGAAGCTTGAACTCAAGACCTAGGCACTGCCCCTTAGCTTTTTTTGCTCAAGGTGGTAGTTCTTCCACTTGAACTAGTATTCCACTTCTGCCATTTGGATGGATAATTGGAGATAGTCTCAGTGATTTTCTTCCCAGGTTGGCTTTGAAGCACAATCTTCAGATTTTTAAGCTCCTGAGTAACTGTAACAGGCTTTTGAAACTGTATGTAGGGGATATATGAGTCGTATTTGCTTTGGCTTTGGCTACAGAAGAGTATCTTGAAACATGAAGTTCAGAGGCAATACTTTGAAGTATATTGTTAGGATTTGTGGTTGGGATTGTTCTAGCTATTTTAGTAGTAAAATGAGATTAAATAGAAATTACAGTTGGTTTTAATGATTTATTATTTTTGATTTATACTTATTTATCATTTATTATTTAATAGGTTATTGAGTACAAGGCAGATTCTGTCTTTGTGAAGGTTCTATTCGATGCTACTGTTTTCCATAGCTATAGAAGTAGACTGGTTGTTTTGTTGTTTGGTGGACCACTGTTAGTATTTTTCTCACAACTGACATTGCTTGAAGGCATAGAGGGATAATTGTGGACAGAATAGGAGGAATGACTAGAAGGAAAAGTACATTTTCTTGATTAGATAAAGGACTCAAATGGTTTTTCTTTCTTGCTATTGTTTCTAACATATTTACAAGATGATTTCTTTGTTGCTTTGTATGTCTCTCCCCCACGGTATAGCCCCTGTTTTCACTGTATTTGATGTTGGTATAATTTGGGGAGGGGAAGGGAAAAAACCAATTGTTTAAATAGGGATACAGGTGGACCCGTTGCAAAAATGAGATGTACAAGACGTTATGTCAAAAAACAAACTTTACAACTTTGGCTCGGAGCGGGTTAGGGGTGGAAAGGGATGGTAAGGGAAACAAAGGAGGAGGCAACAATGATTGATAAGAAATGTACTCATTACCTTGCTCATGTAATTGTAACCCCTCGGTATGGTATTTTCACAATAAAAAAATACTTTAAAAATGGTTGACACTGTTGATTAAATTTTGGATATAGTTTAGGGTTTGAATTTTCTATTCAGACTTAGTCTGGCAGAGAAGACACAAACTTTTGTCTAGATAATTTATACAGAGGTGGGTAAAACTGATAACTTGGAAAAAAAATCCAAGTAAGCTAGAAGAGTTCAGTGAATGTGAGTTGGATAAACAATTTGTGTACTATAAACAACATTAAAGGAGGCAAAAATAAGAATGATTGGTAGGGCTCTGGTGCTTACAGATTTGATGATTAAGTCTTTAGGGTAAAATCCTGTTAAGTAGGTATTTCTGCAAAGTGCTAGGCTTTCAATAATAAGAGATATAGTAGTAAATAGCAAAGCTTTTTCTAATTCCCCTATTTTTCTTTTTCTTTTTAATTTCTCCTATTTTTCAAATAACATGTTTATCATTCAGGTTATGGATAGTGGATCCTGAACATAAAAATCATGTTGCTTTAAAAAAAAATGCAGGAGCAAATATGGAAGAAAGTGACATAGAGCTGGTTAACGTACCAGGGCTATGTTACTATTATTAATCCCACTTGACTTGAAAAAAAAATTTTTTTTTAATTTTATTTTATTTTATTTGAGAACATACTGTACAGAGGGGTTACAATTACATGGGCAGGATAATGCATACATTTCTTACCAAGCATTGCAGCCTCCTTCTTTGTTTACCCTTCACCTCCCTTCCCACCCTCCCCCCTCCCCCCCACCCAATCATACCCACCTCTCCCTCCCTCACACCGACATTGTAAAGCTGGTTTTGACATGACATTTTGTACTTCTCATTGTTGCAACAGGTCCACCTGAATCCTTAAACGACTTGTTTGTCCCCGTCTCCTCCACATGTTATACTGACATCAAATATAGTGAAAGCAGGGGTTACAGTGTGGGGGAGGGACATACAAAGCAACCAAGAAATAATCTTATAAATGCGTTAGAAACACATGCATGAAAGAAACAAAAACATTAAAATACATATTTGAGGGTTTGTTTTCCTAACATCACATTCTCTGACTTTTTCCGCTTGACTCATACCTATACTAGATATTGCAAATAAGGGAAACCATGGGACCTATGTTTCTTTGGGCCTGGCTTACTTCACTTAATATAATTTTTTGAAAAAAAATTTTTAATAAATAATTTTGGTAATGATCTTTTAGGTGAGGATACAAATAGCTTTGAATAATGTAGTTAGAACTTCTAAACATAGACTGAGGGATTGAATAAATTGGTTGATTTGTTTAAATGGGCAAAATTGAATTAATAGGAAGATTACTAAGACATCAATAGTGCTTTAGTAGAGTAGAGCAGAAGCAGGTCCTTCAATAAAGGATGGTAGTCCACATTTAGGCTGATTTTATTATAATGGCTAACAGTAGTCCTGTAAGTAGAATCACTGATATATTAGAATTGGTTGGAAATATTTGTTGAAACTCTCATAAAGTAGAAGAGAAAGCTTCTTCTCCTCGTTTTCCTCTGCTTTTTTTTTTTTTTTTTTGAGCAGCATGAACTAGAAAATCTCTTGGAAAGCAACAGCCCAGTGCTTAAGCTATTCTAGGTTTATTTCACTTTATTAGCACTCTGTCCTACATTTAAGGAGCCAGAAAAATACTTGCTATTGTACAACTGTGTCCTGTTCCCTTCAGATGACTTTGAAATGGTTGCACCAGACACAAATCACAGACCCCACATTGATTTTCAAACAATACAGGTGTAAATTTAGAAACAGCAACAAAATCACCCTGTTCTTATTCTTCAATTAGCTAGAATGTTTCAGGCTGCAGATGAAGCCATCCTCATCCCTAGTTAGTTTGCTTGTTAAATTATGCTAAGTCTCTGGCTTATTGAAGAACATGCCACCTCTGAAAGCAATTTTACAAGGAAACACACTCAACTTTTATATTTTCATAATTTGTAGCAATAAAATCATTTCTAAATTGGCTTATAATATTAGGGGTTCCATTTAGGATACAAGCACTTTGGTAGTTTGAATGTTAACTTCAGTGGGTTAATAGTAATCCCGTGCATTCAATCATTCCATTGAGCTGACTCTCCTGAGAGTGTGTCATTCCCTTGAATGTCAGTGCAACTTGTAAAAATAACTTGGAATCTTAAACACTTAGCTCTGTATAATAATTTATAGGCAACAGATTAGAATCCCATAGAGTGATTTGGAAATTTATTAGGTTGAATTTATTCCAGGAAAATCCCATCATGTCTGTCTGATAGTTAAAACAGTGAGCTAGATGTTCCAAGCAATTGACTGTTAACTTGAAATCTTGTAGACTTGATATAAAAATTATGACTTCTGAATTTTCAGGGAAAAATGGCAATGCGTTTTTTTTATTTTCTTCTTGCAATTCCATATTAACTATATTCTATTAGACATAGTATATTTATACTCTGATCTCATAGCTTCAAATAATTAAGACTAAGAAAAGGTTCAGATGCCATCTTAATAGAGATCCTCTCCACTTTTACATATGATGCTTTAGGTCCAAAGAGGGGAACATTTGGTGCAAAGCTAAGAATAGAGCATAACTTCCTCTATCCAGCAATCTTTAAGTTACATCACACGTTCTACAACATCTAACTTTACAAAATGTGCGAATGCTCAAGGTTATAAAGTTTTGATCTCTAGTTCTTATATACTAACTTCTAAAATGAGGCAAAACCTCTTTGTACCAGTTAAGATAAAGAGATACAATTTGAATAGAAAACTTAAGAAGTAGTATATCATTGCACATCTATTTATCACTCTGAATCCAAATAACATTGGAACTTTAAAATAGTGTTTTCAAGTATAGAAGCAAATAGAAACTTTAAAGGAGAGGAGTCAAGAAGCTATCTAGAGACAGACACTTAACAAGCCAGATGTTTAACATGCAATGTGTATAGACTTAAAACAAAAAGTAATAGAAAGAAATCATGGAAGAAATAACATTTTTTATTGGGTCTTCTGATTCATTTGATTATACTCTCTTGTACTCTAAAACGCCATACAGAACAATAAGGCAAAGACTGGTTAGCATCTTAGAATGAAGGAAATTAAGTTGCATGTTTGTTAAATTGTTTTATTATGAATCATCAATTTCACTTGGATTTGAATTACTCAGATGAATTTCAATGATATATACACGCACAAATATCTGGGTGCTGGTGGCTCATGTCTGTAATCCTACTCAGGAGGCTGAGATTTTAAGATAAATATCCTAGTTTGAAGCCAGCCCATGTAGGAAAGCCCATAAAATACTTATCTCCAATTAAGCACCACAAAATTTAGAAATAGAGGTGTGGCTCAAGTGTTAGAGAGACTGTGTTGATTGAAAAGGCTAAGGGACAATGCTACCCAGGCCTTGAGTTTAAGGCCCAGTACCAGCATGGAAAAAAAAGGAAAATTATGTTCAGACTATCTAGTAACTATTATTTCAAAGATAATAGGCCTAAACATTTTTAACCAAAACTGTTTTCATGTGAATTTTCAGAAGAAAGGTTAGATTGCTTTAAAGACACATAGGGAAAAACTTTCCTAAGGATTCCCTGAAAGGTAGTTAAAGTTTGCAAATTCTGTAAGTCTATTACCAAAATGCCTGACACTAGGGAATAATATAGAGAACACATATCCAGGGCTTTTTTAATCCTTTATTTTCATTCACTTTGTACTTTTCTCCTAATTGAAGACAATTCATATTCAGAATTGTTATTTAGCTTTATTAGATATGTGAAATTATTTCTTTTAAAGAGGGAACTATATGTAATTCTCTTTTATTTGCCTATTTATATATTAACTGTTAGCAGTCAGAGAACTGGTTTGGTGTTGTTGTTTTGAGACTGAGTCTAACTAAGTTGCCCAGGATAGCCTGAAATTCTCCTGCCCCAGAATCAAGCAGCTGAGATTCAGGTACACATATGTTGCTACAAATGGATCAAGTGAATAATTTTCAAGTATGTTCCTTACTTTTCCTTTATCTCTTCATCTTTCACCCAGTCCATGTAGAAGATGTGGAAAATGGAACATAACTGTTACTCCAATAAAGATGTATGTGTGTGTGTGTGTAAAGAAAGGGAGGAAAAGCAGGCGCTGGTGGCTCACACCTATAATCCTAGCTACTTAGGAGGCTGAGATCTGAGGATCGCATTTCAAAGCCAGCCCAAGCAGGAAAGTCTGTGAGACTCTTATCTCCAATAAACCACTAGAAAACCTGAAGTGGTACTGTAGTTCAAGCAGTAGAGCACTCGCCTTGAGCTGAAGAGCTCAAGAATAACGCCCAAGCCCAGAGTTCAAGCCCCATGACTGACCAAAAAAAAAAAAAGAGAGAGAAAGAAAAGAAAGGAAGGAAAGGAAGAAGGGATTTAAACAATATAAATACTATTTAAAAACTTTAAGAATTGTGTTATTTTTCTAGCTTTACTCAGGTATGACCACTAAATACAATTATATTTTTAAAATTATAATTAGAAATTATAATTAAAAACATGTTTTTAAATTTAATTTTATGCCAAGGTGATGTACAGAGGGGTTACAGTCATATGTAAGGTAAGGAATATATTTCTTGTCAAACATAGTTATTCCCCTTCACTTTTCTCCCACTTTCTCTCCCTCCCCAACCCGCACCCCTAGTTGTAAAGTTCATTTCCAACATAGCGTCTTGTGAATATTGCTGTTGTATTGGTTAATTAACCCTTTGTTCTTTGTCTCACACAAAAACATGTTTTTATATCCAATGGACACCATTAGATTTTTTTTATTATATTTCCAAAGCTGATTTGTCTAATAACTGAAAATCTGTGACCTTTCTCTACCAGCATCTCATTTCTCACATTGTTCTAGTCCTTGGTACCAACATTCTATTTTATTATCTGGTTTTAGATTCCCATATAGCATCCATTATTTGTCTATCTGCATGTGGTTTATTTTGTTTAGCATAATGCCATTCAGATTCTTCTATGGAGTCACAAATGGCAGGACTTTCTCTTTTTTTAATATTTTTTTATTTTTTATTGTAAAGATACTATACAGAGGGTTACAGTTACGTGAGTAAGGTAATGAGTACACTTCCTATTGGGCATTGTTACCCCCTCCATTGTTTTCCCCCTATCATCCCTTCTCTCCTTACCTTCCCCTAGGTTCTTTTTTTTGTTTTGATTATGATTAAGTGATTACATCATTTCCCAAATTTCACAGTATTGTGGAATAATGATGCTCGTTTAAAGTCACAAGTTCATTGTAACTTTCCTGGAGCAAATTGTCTATCACAGTCTATAACATATAATGGTGTACACATATACACCATACATGTGATCAGCAGCATGGGGATATTTAGTAGGGGTTCGACCAGATGAGTGGGAGCTCTTTGTTTCTTGAGTCCTGTTAGTTTTGCCGTATCACCTAACATTTTGGATTTAGCATCCACTTATCAGGAAGACCATGTACTGTTTGTCTCTTTGCTCTTGGCTTACCTTGCTCAACATGATTCCTTCTAGCTCCATCCATTTCCCTAGGACTTTCTCTTTTAAAAAATATTCAATTGCATTTGTACATATGTACAAAATTATATAAACTGCTATATAATTATATGTTTCTTTCATTTCCATTAATAGAAAAATGAAACACATAGACTATTCCTATATTTTCTCTATTGTAGAGATCCTAATTAAACAATCTTAATTAAAATAAAAATAATTCTTTGAAACAATGATTTTATACTTTTGGCTATATACCCAGAAGTGAGATTTCTAGATCACATATAAATTAGCTTCATTTAGAAACCTCTAAAGTGCATCCCATAATGGTTACACAAATACATCCCCACTGAGACTATGAAGGGTTCATTTTTCTCCAAATCTTCCTCAACCCTTCCTTTCTGATATTTAAAAACAATCTTTCCTAACAGGTATGAGGCAACACTGTTACAGTTTGCACTGTCATTTCCCTGGTAATTAGTCAATGGAGCCCATTTTCATATGCCCTGATTTTTGGAGAAATATTTTCTCAGTTTCTTTTCCCAGGTTTTATTCAGATTAATTTGGGCTTATTCTTGTTATTGTTTGTTTTGCTATTGGTTTATAGAAGTTTACATTTTGGAGAGTAAACTCTTATAAGATACATAATTTTGCTGGGTGCTAGTGGCTCACGCCTGTAATTCTAGCTACTCAGGAAGCTGAGATCTGAGGATCACTGTTCAAAGTCCGCCTGGGCAGGAAAATCCATAAGACTCTTATCTCCAATTAACCAGGAGAAAACCAGAAGTGGTGCTGTAGCTCAAGTGATAAAGCACTCGCCTTGAACTCAAGAGTTCAGGGACAGAGCCCAGCCCAGAGTTCAAGCCCCAATACCGAGAAAAAAAAAAGATTTATGATTTGCTAATATCTTCTCCAATTCCACAGATTACACTGACATTTTATTGATTGTTCTCTTGGACACATACCTACTTTAATTTTCACTTGTCCCCCAACAAATAATGAATTTTCTAGAAAACAAACTCAAGGAGTTCATCATTATTAGATCTGTTTTATAAGAAATACTGAAGGGAGATGTCCAACCTGAAAAAGGCAGGTTGAAAGAAAGAATAAGCTAGCTCATAAAGTTTGTACATTTTATATATATATATATATACACACACACACGCACATATATATACACACACACATATATATATACAATGTGCACAACGTGCATACATGCAACATAATGTATATAACATAGTTATCATAATATATATGAATATACTATATATTGTTATATATAATATAATATTATATAATATATAGTATACATTAATATATACTAATAGAATGATCATTCTTTACAATGTAAAGCCAGACCATCATTGCAAATTGTGACAGTGGAAAGGACTACAGAAGTGAAAAAGAACCACTGAAAATCTAATGGTTACAATTTTCCAGTTTCTTACATAGATTAGGAAACAGTTTTAAGTTTGAGAACAAAACAACTCTACAAAAGACAACCACGTGAATCAAGTCATCTGAACAAATAAAAATACAGACTAGCACAATAAAAGAAAGATCGGAGCACTGAGAACAAGCTGAAATGTAAAATTCATAAGCAGATATATGGAACATTGGCTATGTTTTGAGAGCAGGACTTTGCAGTGATCTTTGACAACGATACACCACTGGAGAAGGGAAATGTTAAGAAATAATTCAATATCTTAAGCCTGTGAATCATACCAGTATGATTCTGAATTGTACCAGTAAGAGCCTCAGCCTGGTGGAAATGAAGTGCTGTACTTGGGGGAAGAAAGAGAAAAAGCCACCTGACAGGAGGGAGCTATGACTTTCTACTGGAGAACCAGCCACAGGACACTGACTCTCTTCCAGTTCTCTAGATTTGCCAGATCTTGAAACAATCATTAGATTCTGTTTCCATGAGGGACAGAGCAGAAGATTTCCAGCATGGAGACATTTTCCCAAAAGCTGTCAGAACATGACCTGTGCCATGCATATTTTCATATGAGAAAGGTAAATTGTTATCTTATCAGAAATACCAATGTGAGCTTCTGTTTGACATGTAATGATAGCCCTTCCTAATACATTTCAAATCAAACTGAAAATGGCATGCTATACTTGCAGATCAAATGCCCTAGGCTGAAGATTTTATTTGCTTTCTCTGGGTTAGAATTTGGGAACAGTGATCTAGTTTCTGATCAAAAAAAAAAAAAAAAAAAGCCATGAGTGACTAAGATAGTTTTCTTTTCAGCCACAATTTTCTGACCAGGAAATTTTCAGTTCAGTAAAGGATTTATTTGTCTGTGAATCAAATCTAAAGAAGTACCTAAAGGGTATCTTCTAGCAGGTGCTGGTGGCTCACACAAGTAATCCTAGCTGCACAAGAGGCTAAGATCTGAGGGTTGTGGTTCAAAAGGCAGCCTGGGCAGGGAAGTTTGTGAGAGTCTTATCACCAATTAACCACCAGAAAACTGGAAGTGGTACCATATCTCAAAGTGACAGAGCACTAGCCTTGAGCAAAAGAGCTCAGGGACCCCACCCAGGCCCTGAGTTCAAGTCCTATAATTGACCAAAAAAAAAATAGTGTATCTTCTCTGTTGACATCTAGGATGTCAGTTTCTGGTAACAAATTTTGCATTACTATTTACCATGTTATTAATAAGTACAGATGTTTTGAAATGTGGATCATCCAAAAGCCAAAACCCTCTACTAACCTTAAAAGACATAATCAAACTCTACTGAAATGCTTTCTTTCATCCAAGACGTTTATTTTCAGATGCTTTCTTTTTGTTATACTGCTATCAAGTGAATTAAAATACTTTCTTGGTCCCTCTACACTGTTTAAATTTAAGCAATCCATAAATGTTTTTTTGTGTGAAGACAGGCAGACTCCCTGGTTGGGTGGAAGGGAAAGTCAGAATCTTATTCCCTAACATGGTACAATGAGTTAAACCATAGGCTTCATGTTAGAAAGAGGTACCTAGCTATGTTATCTGTTTTTATAATTTCTCTCAATTTTTTCAAGAATTTGCATAAAGCACAGGGTGAAATATTGTTTGTAGTAAAGCTTATAGTGTTTACATCTTCTAGCCAATTATTTACCCATTTACTCAGTCTTTACTTCGAATGTTCAATTTTCTGACTCTCTTGCCCCTTCCTTTACTCTCAGACTCCATGGCCTTCTTCAGGATGCTAAGCCAAGAATTAGATGCCTGGATAATTCTACTAAAGCATCAAGTTGGCACGTGAGATATCTTCTTCTTCAAATATTGCTTTCCTCTGAGATGCTCTGACTTCTTTAAAGACCCATTTGTTATCTGATTTTCAAGGCAAAATGTGGTCATCTCTTACATTATCACTCTTCATTACACATCCCCAAAATTCTAATCCAATCATCTTCCACTAGACTTCCTGAGAAGAAAACTCCGAAAGAGCCATTAATGTACAGCTGTGAATCAACAGCTGTGAAAGGCCTGAAAAGGTAGAACTATGTAGAGAGAAGAGTTGAGTTGAGATGAAGACTCAATGGCAGGCTCAGGTGACCTTGTAATTATTCCTTCACAAATAGTTAAAACCTTAAACCTACTAGTTATTGAATATGAGGATCCTCTAGCAAAGCATGACTTCACCAAAAATATCATATGTATCAGGTCTTCATCTCAGAATTCCCATGCATTTTTTTTTAATCCTGCTAGCCACCCACAGCAACCATCTCTGCCTTTGTAATTCATTTGGATTAATCTTTGCCTTAGGGAGACATTTCCTGAACCCACCTCTTTTCCTTTAGTGCTTTGATAAATTTCATCTATTATGACACTATTCTATCATAAAAATAATTTACAATTACCTATAATTGCTATAATTGCTTATCTTTAATCTCATAAGCAAAAGAGTCCAGTATCCAGAAAAAGTCATTTGTTGAATGAATCTCCATGGGACATCAAAATGTTTGAAACATGTTTTATTATTCCAGGTGTCTTTTTCTAATTTTTTCCCCCACACACATCTTACTTTTATTACTGTTTAGGTAAAGATACTATTAGGAATAGCACATTCCAATTTTTTAAAAGATATTTTTATTTCCTTTAGGTACTTGTACAAAGGAGTTACCATTCAACCCAGCAGCTTAGGAAAACGATGCCTCTTAATTGATGTCACCCCTGACAATCTTCTCATCCATATCTCCCACTTCACCCTTTCCCTCACTTTTCTTAAATTTAAGCGATGTATTAAATTGGGGGGTTTTTTTGCCATTTAAAACAGCACTGTATATATACAGTGCAACTTAATTTGTGTCCTGCTTTCAACATTCCACCCCCTTCCATCCAGGACTTCCCTTATTTTTCAGTTCTGTGGCATAGACAATGCATTCCTCCTGCATGCTACTCATTTCCTCAGTTCATTCTTTTACCCCTGTCTTCTTCACCACCTCCCCCTTGCAAATACTATTTCCTAGTAGTCAATGCTTGGACTTAGTTTTACTAAAGAATTGACTTATACTATTTGGTTTTCCATAGATTCCACAATACTTCAGTTAATTCATTTATAACTGCTTGGGTGCCACCCAGTATGTTAACTTCTAGATTTATAGGCACATTTTAGTTTCCCATAAGAGGGAAACCATACAACCTGTGCTTCTCTGGGTCTGGCTTACTTCACTTAACATAATCCTCTCCAAGTCTTTCCATTTCCTTACAAATGTTTCAGTGTCATTCTTTCTGATGGTAAGTAGAATTCCTTTACATAAATAGAGAGAGAGAGAATTTTCTTGATCCATTCATTCACGGAGGTGCATTCCATATCGTGGCTATGGGTTTTACCAGTTTTTACATATACGTAGAGACTACTTTGGTTCTTGAATCAGAGCTAAAATTAGGATGGCTTTTGTAGTTCGTTCCTGATGCCTCTTCTCCATCTCCCACAGATGCAGTAATTGTGGGTTTGGAATTTCTAATTTATGCTGATTGCTAGAATTTTTGTCACAAATGAAGTGACAGTTCTTTATATCAAGTGTGTGATGGGATATAATAATTAGTACATTTGGTTAACTAAAGCACAGTATAAATAAACTTCGTCTGGGAGATTTATAGTTATGGTCTCTTAACATATTTTTGGTTGCTGAAATTGAGTCCCTAAAGAATTTTGTGGTTTTGCTCATTTGTTTATAATGACATATATGATATATTGCATAGAATGCCACAATATAAATGTAAAGCAGCCATTATGGGTAGTCCGAATTTTATGTAGCACTTTTATATAGTCTAGCTCTAACATTAGCAGCAAGTACTACAATAGAAAATAATCAGAGGGGCTGGGAAGGTGAATCAGTGGGAGGGCGCTTGCCTTGCATGCATGAGGCCCTGGGTTCGATTCCTCAGCACCACATAAGCAAAAAGAAAAAAAGCCGGAAGCAGGGCTGTGGCTCAAGTGGTAGAGCTCTAGCCTTGAGCTGAAGAGCTGAGGGACAGCGCTCAGACCCAGAGTTCAGGCCCCACGACCGGACCCAAAAAAGAAAAAAGAAAAGAAAAGAATCAGAATAAGACATACAGAAAACAAAAGACAACTTTAAACATACTTCAAATAAACAGTATTTTGAAAAATATCTAAAACCTTTGAAAGAAACTTACGTGATCCCATTCACTGGGATGTGAGAGCTCTCTCTCTTTCTCTCTCTGTGTGTCTGTTTTTACTCTCTTTGAGATGAATTCATGTACATCAGTCTCTTGCATTTAAAATAATTTAGTGCTGTTTATCACCTTTCTTAAGCAAGAAGATAAAATCACTTCCAATCCAACCACACTGAGAAGTGGCTGTGGCTAGGGAGCAGGCTGTGGCTAGATTCAGGCAAGCTAAAAATTCAAAGTGGCAACAGGAGCTCATGAACTGAAGAAACTATCATCAATGACTCCACTTTCCTTGGCTACTGCATGTCAAGTGCCTGAGGACCGTTGTAGAAACAGCACCAATGCCATGGCTGACAGTGTTCAACATCTAGGACTTCGCTGGTAGCAGAACTGATCAAATTGAAAACAGAGTATCAAGATTCTAGAACATGATAGATATGTATAAGAAAAGTCAAATGAAGGAAATCAGAAAAGCTTAAAGGAGTGCAAATGGAACATGTAGAGCCTCTGGAATACTATTAAGATACAAAACCAGTACAAAGAATCAATGAGAGCTGGGGGGTGGTGGCTCACACTTGTAATCCTAGTTGCTCAGGAGGTTGAAATCTGAGGATTGAGGTTCAAAGCAGGAAAGTATGTGAGACTGTTTTCTCCAATTAATCACCAGAAAACCAGAAGTGGCACTGTGGCTCAAGTGGTACAGTGCTTGCCTTGAGCAAGAGCTCAGGGACAGTGTCCTGGCCCAGAGTTCAAGCCCCATAACTCACCAAAAGGAAAAAGAAAAAAGAATCAATGAGAGAAAAATTGATTTCGCCGGGTGCTGGTGGCTCATGTCTGTAATCCTAGCTACTCAGGAGGCTGAGATCTGAGGATCATGGTTCAAAGCTAGCGGGGGCAGTAAAGTCCATGAGACTCTTATCTACAATAAGCCACCAGGAAACCAGAAGTGGCGCTGTGGCTCAAGTGGTAGAGTGCTCGCCTTGAGCTGAAGAGCAGAGGGACAGCGCCCAGGCCCAGAGTTCAAGCCCCACAACTGGAAAAAAAATAAAAAATAAAAAACCACCTGATTTCATGAAACAGTACTTGAGATTGATAAACCCTTAGCCAATCTAACCAAAAAGAAGATAAAAAGACTCAAATAAAAAAATTAGAGATGACAATGAGAATATCACAAAAAATACCAATGAAATCCAGAAGACAATAAGGGAAGACTTGGAAGCCTATTTTCAAGCAAACTGGAAGCAAATACTCATTTTTAGATGTCATTGAGCTACTAAAACTGAACGAAAAGGCTCTAGACACATATAATAGATGGTACAAGCAATGAGATTGAAGCAGTATTAAATATTCTTTCAAGAGAGAAAAGGCCAGGATGTGACAGATTCATTGCATTATTTTATCTTTAGAGAATTAACTCTAGTACTCATCTAACTTTACATGAAATAGAAAGGAAATAAACACTATCAAACTCGTCTGTAAAGCCAGCATTACACTTATTCCAAAACCAGGTAAGGACAAAAATAAAAGAGAATTAGAGACTAATTTGATTAATAAACATAGATGAAAAACTTTTACTAAGATAATTACAAACAAAAGTGAACAAAGGGGCTGGGAAGGTGGCTCAGTGGTAGAACGCTTGCCTTGCATGCCTGAGGCCCTGGGTTCGATTCCTCAGCACCACATAAGCAAAAAGAAAAAAGCCGGAAGTGGCGCTGTGGCTCAAGTGGTAGAGCACTAGCCTTGAGCTGAAGAGCTGAGGGACAGTGCCCAGGCCCAGAGTTCAGGCATCACGACCAGACCCAAAAAAAAAAAAAAATGAACAAAACATTAAAAAGATCATACATCATGATCAAGTGAGCTTTAATACAGAGCTGTGAGGGTGGTTCATACCCATAAATCAATGAATGCAATATAGCACATAAAAAAAATCGATGACAAAATTCACATAATCATCTCAATTGATACACAAAAGGTTTGCTTTATATAAAAAGTTATTTACACAATATATAACACTATAAAATATATGTATGTAATAGTGTATTTTATATATAATAATGTATTTTGTATACTGTTATCCATTATATCATATATTATATATTTTGTACATATTTTATCATGTATATGACACAAGTAAAATTGTCCATAGCAAGAACTAGAAAAATCTAACTGCCAATAAGAAGAATAGATGTTCTACTGACAGCATATTAATACAATAAATACTATATGCTATTGAAAGAAGTTACAGCTAGTTAACAGCATATTTAAGTATCACTAACCTAAAGTGATAAAGGCAAGCTTCATAGCTTAGTCTTTTTTTAACTAAAACTGTCTAAAATTATATACCTCACAGAGTAGACATTCATTAAATTTTTGTGAATGCTAACCTTGTTAAATTAATACTAAATAAATGCTTAAAGGATATAAATAACATCAAACCAGTTCAAAAATTCTAGGATAATATATACTGTATGTTTTCATATATGAGGCTCAAAAAGTAAAAGGTAGTAATAACTAATAAAAGAAAACAAAAGGGTAATTTTTAGAAATTAATGTTATTGTTAAGCATGTTGGGAAGGTGGGGGGGTTGTTAGGAGCTAGTTCCATTTCTTGAACCAGGTGACAATTACTTAGATTTTCTTTCTGTTATAATTAATTGACCTGTGCAAAAATTTTTCTCTATATTTATTTCCATGTGTGCTATATACATTTTAGTTATATATGGAAGTGTATCATTAAGTGTATCTTGATGCACATGCTAGTATATTACATATATATTTGAATACACAAATATGTGTGGTCAGGAAATGAGGTTTGATATAAACAGCTTTCTGTAATTGAAATATTATTGGCCACCAGTAATAGATGACCCTTGACCTTGACAAGTAAAGGTTTCTATGTCTCCTTTTTTTTAACAGTCTATTTTAGTTAGTTAGACTAGATAGAGCACCAGCTGTTCTTTCTTCTTTGGTTCAAATAGATCCCTCTCTCAACAGAGTGTTCTAACTCTCCTAAATTAATATTAAACAAACACTTAAAGGATATAATAATGAAACAGTGACAAAATACTCAATTTCATGATAGACCTACAAAACTCAGTTGTTTTGTGTAAGCCTTATTTACATAAATCTATTCTGTATTCCCAAATCAGTAGTGTTAATTTCATTAAAGTTGTGTTTCATATCTTACTCTTCCTTTTATTCCAGTGTACAATTTATGCTCTACATAGACATTCATTAAACTTCTGTGAGTACTAATTACGTTAAATTAATGTTGTATAAACATTTAAGGGTTATACTATTGACACAGTAATAAATAGCAAACATCATAATACATCTACACAGCTTACTTTTTCTTGTGTATTTGTGTGTGCTTTCTCTCATGCTAGGGATAACCTTGCATTTTGGTACCTAGTATTTAAAGACAATAAAAAGTTGTCTTTAATTTTGCATAGTAGTTAACTACTTCCTAGTCATTAATAATTTTTATGGTAGATTTTCTCTGCGTAAATGTCTGATAAGGCCCTTAATCTTCAATAATTACACCTGCTTTTAAATTAAATAATATGTTGCATAAAATATACTTTAATGAAAAGATTAAAGTGAACATGTACAATGTGACTATTTAAAGCATGGATTGACTACTGTTTTTATTAACATATTAAATCATAGAAATAAAAGATTGGTACTTTCATTTTGATACACATAAAAATCTACATTGATCATTTTCACTCCCTCTACTAGCCTTCCTTGTTTTCTTCCCTCTTGTCTCTTTTCCTTTCCCTTTTACCTTTCCTTCACTTTCATAACATTTGGGATTTTTCCTCCCACAAATAGCTTCAACAAGTGAGAGAAAATATGACTTATTTTTACCTATGAGCACTGATATAGCACGATCAAATTAGATTCCGTGAAGACTGTTTCTGGCAGAAGTCCACATTTTTAAGATACTACTTACATACTGACTACTTACTGTTTAAGATATACACAGGTGAGCTTCGCATGGCTTAAAATAAATGCAGACTCATCATACTTTAGTTTTCCTCTATGTAATCAGCATGAAATTAAGAGTGTAAGCATTCTTAATTAATGGATCGGTATCACATAATGTTCCTTGCTCTGTATTTACAGTGCTTGGAATATTTCCCCGCTCTACCAATCTAGTTCTTACTGTTTTAAAAATGGTGTCACACATGCGCTCACAGTATCATTCTCCTCGGTGATGATGAGTTATCTGCCATTTCTCTCCTCCTCCACTCCCGATAAGTGGGGGAGAGACCGCAGCTGAGACAGCTAAAATCACCACAAAGCCACAGAAGCGGTGCCAAGACAGCCAGTGCTCGCAATGCCCAGGCTGAAATTGCTGGTGACTCTTCAGAAGATGACATGATGCCTGTGCTATTGTCAGAGTTGCCCACAAGTGCTAAAGCATGACATCTTCTCCCACTCTTATTCTGGCCCTTTCGATGGTGAGAGTTGGCCTTCTTGGGCTACCGAGTTAGCAGTTCACTGACTTGAATTGGGCCTTTGCTGTGAACCACCTAGATCTGGAACAGAAAAGCTAAAATTTGGATAACTTTTCTGTTTTCTTTTTTCTTCTTTCCTCAGGCACTAAGCACAAGTTTGTAGGAGGAGGGCTGCCATGTTCATCGTTTCACTGAAGATACAGATCCAGGTCCGTATATTTCCTCCCACTCTGCTACCTAAGAGACCTTTCCCATAAAGTTCTCTGGTTTCTCCTGCAAAGAAATTCCAAACGAGTCCGAACTATTGAAATTCCAGACAGATGTAAATGCTTCAGTGACTGTAAATGCTGATGGGTGACTCGCTAAAACAGAAAAGGTATGTGTCTTATGTACCCCAAAATTAGATACTTAACTTCATTTGGTGAATTCTAAGCATGCTTATAGCAAACCATCTTTTCATCTCTCTCCTGTGGAAGAGCCAAATTTTTTTTGTAATTTTTCTAAGTGCTTAACACAGTACCTCCATACAAACAAGTATTTACTTGTTCAAGTTTATATAGCAATGAAGTAAGTTCACAAGTCAAAATTCTTGAAGGCTTTTCATTTTTTATGCCAAGTAAAACAATTTTGTTGATTTTTCTTCTCTCCCGCTTTTCCATCTTGAAAAAGAATGCTAAAGATGACTTCCGCTATTATGTATGGAAATATTCCCCCTAAACTGTTCTACTTGCAAGGTTTTCCACTTTTACTCTAAGAGAAAGAGAGAAAGCCAGTCATCATGGTTGTCAGGGGTAACAGATCCTAAAGACAAACAGAGATCATGGGAAGTAGCATAGAGAAAATTGTAGAGTTACAGGGAGGATATCAAAGTAAAAATAGAATAATTTCGAAATCACCATCTTTCTTTGAAAGGATATCCTGGCAGTCAAAGTCCCTTACACAGAATTGATGTGAGCCAAGACTTCCTTTGAAACCACTTCTATTTCATGGAAACTAATTTTTAAACTGCTCGGTGGTTTGGGAACATAGTCAGTTTACAAATCATCATATTCTCTGTGAAAACAAAGAAGAAAGGCCATCCTGGAGAGCCCAGATTTTAAAACCATGCAACAGAGTTCAATCTTCTGTCATGTGACAAATTAGAGGGCCATCGAAGCAGTTTTAACACAGTCAAATCATTGAGCTTCCAGTCCTCATGGTGATTATACTCTCAGCTTACATACATCTCTGCAATACTGTGGCATCTTAATAATATCTGTTAGAAATCCTGACATGTCAGTAATGTGAGGAGAGGATATCCTTCAATATACCTATGCCAATAAGCAAATGTCTGTTCTAGTTACTGAGGTTTTCAGTCTTCCTAACTATATATAGCTCACGCTTCCCTAATCTCCTTACTTCGGAATTGGGTATATGTAATAGCTTAATGAAAGCAAGCAACTTGCTTGTTTATGTCTTGGTTCAAAACCCCAAATCTATGATAAGATGTTCCAATAACAGGCAGGAGAGTGTGTACTAAGTCTGGACATTGCAGGAGAGATTCATTAATTATACTTTAACTACCAGGTACCCATCTTTTTAATTCTTGAGCATATACTTTTTGTTCATCTATTTTCACAATTAAAGATTATGCCTCCTTTTACTTTCCAGCTCAAATCTATTCCTCACGTTGCCTTGGCTCTCCATTTTCCTCGAGGAATGCCTTGACACATAGTATTTAGCTTCCATATAGCCTTCTGCACACCTTTCACATGAAAGACTCAGGTTTCTCTTTTATGGAACTTTCCATTTCTACTGTTCTCCCTGGATAGACAGGACCCAGTACATGTGTGTGTGTGTGTGTGTGTGTGTGTGTGTGTGTGTGTGTGTGTGTGTGTGTGGTGATTTTTTTAACCTCCTGTCTGAAGATGCCTTTCTCCAAGGTTAGGAGTGGCAGTTCTTGCTCATTTTTATCCTCTATTATTTAATCAGAGTTCTAAAACATAGGTGAGTGAAGTATTGATTTGTTGTACGAGTGAAGCAGTCTTTTAGATCTTGTCCCTACCATGCTACAAGACAGTACTGTGCTTGTATTTTTATCATTCTTCAAATATGTAGGACTTGGACCATTTCAAAACCTTTCACATTTTTAAAAATTATCTTTAAGTAGCTGTTGTCCTTTAACAGGATTTGTCCTTTAACAAAACTGATATGAATACAATATATCTTTATCAATGTCACCCCTTTCAAATTTTTCACCCATCTAGTTTGGTTCAAAGAGTTAGGTCTTCTGTTTTGTTCATCTTTTGAGTGAGACAGAGATATTCATAGACAGCCAATGCAGGAGAGCTGTTATCTCTTGTATTTTAAGGAGTTCTTGTGAATTGCCTTAGCTGCCAGAATCTCTATCAATAATGCTTGCATTTAAATCATGGCCCAGTTCTATTTTAACTTTCAGAAACTTTAGGAAGACCAAATATTCATATCTCTGCATATGAATGTGCCAGATACTTTCCATTGAGCAATCTGAAAAGGAGAGAAAAAATGTTCAAAGCAATTGCTAAGCTTTATTAGAAATTCAATTGGAGAAAAAATATTTCACTTTTTCAAGTAAAAACTTTATGATGACAATAACCACCTCTGAGCACTTCCATTTATTTTATAAAGTTCAATTGTACATGAAATTGTGATGGTAATCATTATATTGAATACTTATTATGCATTGACATTTGATTTTTTGAAAATTATTAAATTTATTCATACAGAGAATTATAGAATAGGTATTGCTACTTACATTGTATGGAAATTTTACATGAACGTGTGTGTGTGTGTGTGTGTGTGTGTGTGTGTGTGTGTGTGTTAAGGTATAGGAAAAAATATATGGCAAGTGACCATCTAGAATGAAGGTAAAACAGAGATGGATCTTTTGGCCAAATGGAATTTTTTTTTTTTGGTCCGGTCGTGGGGCCTGAACTCTGGGCCTGGGCGCTGTCCCTCAGCTCTTCAGCTCAAGGCTAGCACTCTACCACTTGAGCCACAGCGCCACTTCTGGCTTTTTTCTTATGTGGTGCTGAGGAATCGAACCCAGGGCCTCATGCATGCAAGGCAAGCGCTCTACCACTGAGCCACCTTCCCAGCCCCCAAATGGAATTTTTGTTGTTGTTGTTGGTTGTGGGACTTGAACTCTGGGCCTGGGTACAGTCCCCCAGGTCTTCAGCTCAAGGCAAGTGCTCTACCACTTGAGCCACAGAGCCACTTCTGGTTTTCTGAGTGGTTTATTGAAGATAAGAGTCTCTCGGAGTTTCCTGCCCCGGCTGGCTTTGAACTGCGATCCTCAGATCTCAGCCTCCTGAGCAGCTAGGATTACACGTGTGAGCCACTGACCCTCAGCTAAATGGATTTTTATCAAATGTTAAACTAAGATTGATCAGACAACAAACCAGTCCTCTATGTTTAAATAAGAGCTACTATCATTAACAAGATTATTACAAAGCAAAGACAAGGATTCTTGGCTGGATACTTACCACAAGCTATATGATGAAGGAAAATATAAAGAAAGTCATTAGTTCAAGCCTGGACCAAATAACCATTACCTTAATATATCAGGTTTCAGATTAGTCTGCTTGATGAATAACCGAGTGGATAATAGTCTGCTTTGATGAATAGACTGAGCGGATAAATCAAATTTTCACAGTGATTCCATGGAGGCTGCTCATTCCAACCACTATTTCATGCTTCTTCCACTTACCTGATTTCAAAAGGAAATGGTATTTCCTGTCTCCCGGTCAGATAGAGCACAAATGAGAAGTCCGTCTGCCTAAGGCAAGTTTCATAAGGCTGAAATGGAAATGTGAGGTGAGAACATTTATACAAACCCAACTGGAATAAAACTTTGGGGCAGCCAAAATTCTCAGTCTGTTCCAAGAATGAGTTGTTATTATCGAAAAGGAAAATGGACCAAGGCTGGTGGTTAGTGGCTAACACTTGTAAACCTAGTTACTCAGGAGGCTGATATCTGAGGATCACAGCTGAAGGCTGACCCAGACAGACAAGTCCAAGAGACTTTTATTTCCAATTAATAAGATCTGGAAGTGGAAATGTTCAAGTGGTAAGAGTTGCCACCCTTGAAGAACAAAGCCAAGCAAGAGCATGGGGCCTTGAGTTCTAGCTCAAGAACCACCGCAAAAAGGAAAAAAGAATGGGAAGCTGTTGAGAAAGTAAAAGCTACATCTGAAGTAGGCTTAGAGTAGATAATAAAATAACTGCATTGCTTTGCTTTTCATGTTGGAAGTCACTTTCAATGCGCTAGCATTTAAGTATATCATTTTATATTTTATATATTTAATGGTTTTTAAATCAACAATAATACCAATTAAATTGTTTCTTCTGTTTAGAAATGGCTGAAGCATTAATTTTGAGACTTTTAATATAGAAACATATTATATTTCATTGCAGTACAAAATGCCAAAGCTTTGATTTTTAAATACTCAGTTGTATAGAGAACTTCCTCTTCGGAATCTTGAACTCCTTGGGAAAAAGTAACAGACTCTTAGCTCAAATTCTATTACCCTCTTCTTCCCTACCTTGACCAACCCTGCTGCTGAAAAGAGACTCTTCTTGTATGTAGATGTCATCAGGATAATTTCTTCTTTAAGCTTTCTTTGAGTTGTCACAAATAACTTTTTTTACAATAGGTTTCCAGAAATAAAGAAAAGTATATAATTCTAGGTATCTTGCTGTAGTTCAAAGAGAGTTGCTAGAAGTTACTTATTATTAGGAAATATGTGACATCTCAGAAGAAATGTGAATTCTGTACATTCAGGCTTGAATTTTACCTCTACCATGTACAACCTGATGGTTGTTACTAAGTCACACATGCTCTTCATGCCAGTTACCTCATGTTAAACTTGCAGAGCATATTGAGGATTACCTGTTATAATGACCATGAATGTTTAAAAAAAGCTGCTGTAACAGTGCAGCAGAAAGTTAGCCTCAAATAAGCATGGGATAAGTTCTTCTTATTATCATTAACTTTGATCATTGCTGGACTTCATGTTTTGGAAATATGGAAGTAAGTGTGCCCTTGCGGGTTTAAACTTCTTTTCTTTAATAATTAGTCCACAGGAGTAATGGCTTGTAAGTGGCTGAGATCAGAAAATCAAAAGCAAGCTTGGTTAATACTTTAATCCAATATTGCCAAGTCCATAAATTATGATTATTTAATAGTATTACACAAAGTAATCTATGAATATTGTATCAGGTGTTCTTTTTTCTTTTTTTGGTCAGTCGTGGGGCTTGAACTCTGGGCCTGGGCACTGTCCCTCAGCTCTTCAGCTCAAGGCTAGCGCTCTACCACTTGAGCCACAGTACCACTTCTGGCTTTTTCTGCTTATGTGGTGCTGAGGAATTGAACCCAGGGCTTCATGCATGCAAAGCAGGCACTCTACCACTGAGCCACCTTCCCAGCCCCAGGAGTTCTTTCTTTTAATGAACTCAATCTTTGAAAAGTATTTTAAAACTTAATAAATGATAGCTGTATACAAACATATACATCCCTTTAAAATTATTTAAATAAGCAATTTGTAATCTAGTAATATTTAAACTTTAATGTTTGTTGTTTGGGTTGCTTCCCCCCCGCCCATAACAGTGACTTGAACTCAAAGCCTCACACATGTTGGCTTGCTTGTTTAGTTGACACTCTACCACTTGATTCATACCTCTACATCTGCTTTTTGGTGGTTAATTGAAGATGGATTTCCATAGACTTTTCTTCCTGAGCTAACTTCATGATTCTCCACTCTCAGCCATCTATATAGTTAATTTTACAGGTATGAGCCACCAGTGCCTGGCTCCACCTTCTCATTTTGTTCTCTTTTATATCAGTAATGAAATGAATTGTTCTTCCCATACTCTTATATATTCTTATTTTTATGCTAGGTCCTAAACATATGTAAAAAGTAAAGCAAGTTGTTAGTACTTCAGTGCTACTCAGAAAAGTTTGAAAGAAGTTCAAAAGTATGGTAGGAAAGTCTGGGACAGCTTCATTCACTCACATGTCTTTCTTTTGAGAAGTCCATATAAGGTAAAACTCTTATTTTACAATTAACTTTGTATTTCCAAGTCCCCATTTATAACTGGATTTAAGTTTACACTTTGGTTCTTGGTATTGTTTTTCTTTGTTTTGTCAGGTCAGTAAATTCTAGTAACTTGACAGATGTGTGGATCAGAGTTCATTCCAGGTAATGAACAAGATGGCTATACATGCTCAAATACAGTCTTGGTGTGAAGACTGGAAATCAGTGGGTTTTTTATATTCTAGGAAACATAAAAGAGAAAATCTAAGCAGGTGTGCCTTCTATTCAGGGAAGTGCTTCGCAGTGATAATTGTAAGCAAGGTCATTTCAAATGTGCACTATGAAATATTGCTTCAAATTTTTTAACATCTGTGGAAGCAGAAAGCTGATGTGAATCTTAGATAGTTACTTTGATTTTAAGCATGTGGGCTTTCAAAGTCTCTTCTCCTCTTGGCCTGTGGAGCGTAAGATGCATCCTTATTCAAAAAACATGTGTGCACACTTAATGTCAGTGAGAGATCTGTCACTCTTCAGGCTCCCTGGCAACTAAAATAATACGACAGAAGGTAACTGTCTCAAATCATGTGTGAAATATTCTTCCAATTTAAAAAAATGTCATACCACTCATACAGCACCAATCACCATAAATGCATTATTGTTCAAAATTAACCTACTCCTTTGCAAAGAGGTGATCTGAAAGACACTATCCATTCCAAAGCATTTTTCATGAAAGTCTCTGGGGAAGTATTTCTGGAAATGAAACAGGCAGTAAGTGTAGTCAATGTAGACACATTTCCAAAGATGCAATTACCTGATTTAGTAGATTAAACCAACTTGAACTCTGGATAAGGCCTTACAAATAATGTGAAAACATTCCTCATTTCACAGATAATAAAATGGAAACCCAGCAAGCAACACATTACCAAGACCGGTACAGGATAGCAGAGATCCAGTTCCTCTCTATGATGCCAAATGCACCAGTCTTTGTCCAGTGAAACTCAAAGGAACTCAGGCTCCTAACAGTAATGAATATCCTATTCAAGTCTGCAAACTGGGATCCTCCTAAGTTCATTTAATGATGGCAGCCTAAAGTCCATTTCTGTAGAAGAATGTAAGATGAAAAGATACAGCATGAAGTCAAAGGCAACTTGGTGCTTCTGCTATATATATTATTTTTCACATAGAAGGTCATAAAACGCAGATAATAAAACTAAGAATTTTACATGTATATAAGACAAAAAATGTGAGAAAAACTGCAAACTTTGAATGAAGGACTTGATAATGAAGGACTTGATATTAAGTGCATGAAAATTTCTTCTCTTTTTTAAGGTCCAATACTGGGACTCAAACTCAGTCAGTACCTGCTGATTTTGCTCATTGGCTAGCATTCCACTCGCTGAGCCATGCCTCCAATCACATTACATAAAAATCTAAAATGAAATCAAATAACTGACATAAATATCAATTTCTACAAAACTAGAAGGTAATATTTTCTTATTATCTTTATTAATTCTCAGGGGAGTTTGTTGTTGTTGTTGGTGGTGGTGGTGGTGGTGATTTTTTTTTCTACCACTTGAGCCACAACTTTACTTCTGGCCTTTTTAGTCATTAACTGGAGATGAGAGTCTTATCAAGTTTTCAGGGCTCATTTCAAACCATAATCTTCAGATCTCAGCTTCCTAAGTAGTTAGGATAACTGGTTGAAAGTCATGAGCTAGGGCTCAATTCCAAGATATTTCTAAGGATTACAATTTATTGCTATTCTAGTTAAAACTTGTTACCACCTTGACACAATATTCTTTCTCTATCAATGAAGAGCATCTGGCTTCTCCACCAAATATTATGTTTCCTAACTTCTATTTAGCTTAGTTTCCCTGTTTCAAAATATATATAATAAAAGAATTCACATCTGCATTGTTCTGCTGATGAAATAAACAAGTGTCTAAGAACAATGTGTATTTCACAATGAGCATTCCTTATACATCATCTATCCAGGTGCCAGTGTTTCACAAATCTCAGCTACTCAGGAGGAGAGATCTGAGGATCACAATCTGAAAGTGTACAAGACTTTCATCTCCAACTTTCCTGCAAAAAGCCAGAAGTGGAGGTGTGGCTCAGGTAATAGAGCACACTATGGAGTTCAAGCCCTATTAGTGGTGCGCATGTGTGTACACACACACACACACACACACACACACACACACACACACACAAAGCCATATGCATTATATAAGTATATATCATTTACATGATGTCCTAATATATATTATATCCCAATTCCTAAACATTGACCTATGAATTCTTCAATATGCCTTCTAACCTAAAACATTAAAGAAGGAAATTAGAAGTTCAAAGAAATAAGCAAATCATTGCCACCATATAAATGACCATCTTCCAATCTATTGAAAGTATATTTTTTCCCTAACAAACTTTCTTATTAGAAAATAAAAAACAAATCATTTGTAGGTCATTCCACTTTCTTCTTCAATTTATTTTTAGAACAAATAAACTGTAAAGTAGACTGAAAATATTTTTGCTTGATAAAATAATGAATTAGTCTGGTACCAGTTGTTTATGTCTATAATCCTAGCTACTCAGGAGGCTGAGATCTGAGGATCACAGTTTATAGCCAGCCTAAACAGGAAAAGCCAGAAGTGGCTCTGTGGCACAAAGTGGTAGAGTGCTAGCCTTGACCAAATAGAGCACAAAGATATTACCCAGGTACAGAGTTTAAGCCCCAGGATCAGCAAAGAAAAAAAAAAGAATGAAAAGCAATGAGCTTAAAATAAAATTATCTGCCAGTAGTTTGAGTAAATTATTCTAATTTTACATATAGAAGTTATAACTGGAAAGATGGATGACAAAGAATTAACGTTCATGTCTCTACCCTTGTGTCCCTATTTAAAATACAAATATTTATAATTTTGTGATAAAATATGAAAAGAGAATCTATTCTGAATCAAGAAAATAATCAACTTGGATATTACACACATATTTTAATTTACATATAATTATTTAGGTAAGACAACAGAAATATTCTACAGCAAGTATACAAATTATCAAATGAAATTTTTTTCTGATAATGCCTATGCCATGTATATTTTGAAAAATTCTATGGAAATTACTTTAGTTAATGTGATAAATTAACCTGATGTAACATATGAATTTGATTTTCATCTTTGTTAATACAAAATATAGAAAGACATTTTCTCATCTCACCACTTACTTGATGTGATTACCCTTTCTTAGTATGATTGACGGATCTACTTTCACAAAAAAGCTTTTGATGTTAGAGTTTAGTCTTCTTCAAGAAACACAATTCTGTGTTCTACAAGTATTAAGTAAATATATAGTTGATAGATAATCTCCTTGATCATAATAAATTCAAGCCTTTTTCCTTTTATTTATAACCCAAGATCATTATTACAGCACTGAAAATTTTTTCATGCTAAATATCGCCATAATATTAAAGGACTTACAGACTAACGGAGATTTCCTAGGTTATATTATAAACTGTATTATAAACTGTGAAATAATCTGAACATAGAATATGACTATTGCCACCACCCTTATCATTTCTATTTCTAAAAGTTTTGTTAACATTTTTAAGTATCTACTTCATCTCAAGTATAGGAGCAGTGGGTATGTAAGCTTTAAGGATGCTTGGAGAATTCAATGATCTTGTTAGTAGCATTTTATACTTACTTGACAGGTTCTAGTTTTAAATCTCAGCATGTTACATGAACCGAAGTTTATTTTATGATGCTTGTATGTACTTATGGGAATGAGTTTAAAGAATGCATAATTCATAAACACAATGCTCTACGAGATGAAAACTGACAGCCTAAATAATTGCACATAATAAGTTCCGAGGATACTCAGGAATGTTGAGTTCCCCAGGTCTTCGGTGAAGTACAATAGAAGGAAGTGCTGAGTAGGATTTAGATAGGAAGTTTGGAATTATTTTTTATGCACACAAATTCTCATTCTTGTTTTGATGTTTTTGAAAGTACTCTGAACTTAATGTCCTATGATTTGATATTATCTATCTTGGAAGATTACTTAACTAGAAGTTCATATAGATAACAAAGAAGACATTGCAGAGTAGCTGCTGAGAACGTTGGTTTCATTTTATTTATATTAGCTTAAGTAGTTGTACAAAGGGGTTTCAATTCAACATGTCAAGTTTTTGAAAACAGTGCATCTTGGTCAGTGTAACCATTTTATTATCGCCTCCATATCTATTCCAACTACAAATGTGTATTTTTAGTCAAAAAATTTTGATGGAAATCCTGGCTTTATCAGTAACTAATTTGTTGATTTTAGTTAAGTTTTAGTTCCTTCTTCTTTAAAATTAGGATAATTCCACTAGTGTGGTGAAAATATAGAAGTGAAGATTTAATGTCATAATGCTAGTGTATGGTAAACATTCTATAAATTATGTTAATTAGTATACTGCCTATAAAAATATAACACATTGCTATCCCATAAAAGATAGTGAATTGTTACTACTCCTCAATTTGACACATACCATTTTCTATAAATAAATTCAGCTTTGAGAAAAAAAAAAAAAAAACAAGCAAAAGTGTGAGGTCCTGAGTTCCAACCCCACTAATGGTGTATACACACACACACACACACACACACACACACACACACACACACACACACACACAGAGAGTTGAATTAATCACAGAATAATATAGAAGCCTTCCTAGAAGTCTTGCATTTTAAATGTGCCTTCCTAATTAAAATACAGCCTCCTGGAAAGCAGGGCCACTATTTCCACACAACACAAAATTCCTTGCCTAACAAATGTGTGAATAGATATTAATTAAACTGGTTCTTTTCTTCTCTAGAATGATAGAGTGGCAACCATTATTTAGGAGTATTGTGTCTGTGATAGAACAGTTACTATTACACTGATTTAAATCTTACAAAGAATTATACGTTTTGATGTACTATATGGTGATAGCTTAAATTTATATTATAAAAAGAAAATGCTGCGAGTGTCTGAGGACCTGAGGTGAGAAGAAAGCTTACAGACCCTCAGATACTGGGGTCAAAGCAGGTCTTGGTGTCCTCAGGCCCAGGCCAAGGTTGCACCAGGATAGACTGTAACACTCCAGGAGAAGTCAGAGGTCAACAGATATAGGAATTTGCTAGCAGGTGTAGAAGAGAGAATCGCGGGTCTGGTGGCTCCCGTGTCCGACTTTGGCATTGGCAACTCCTCCCTGCAGTGGTGACTCTGTGGTATCTTCCAGCTTGCTAGATGGCAAAAGGCCGAAGTGCTACAGGGTTGGAGTGGGGCTGGCCCTCAGACACTGGCATTTGTAATTGGAGATGATTCCATTGCTGACCAGAAGTAGATGGCAGAGGAGAAGCTGGAGGCTAAACAAGCTCTCACATATAAAGCAGTTTTAGTGTTCCAGTGAACATCCTAGGCTAGAGAATCACACCAAGTGTGCCCCCCACAGTACAGAAAGTTTGGCCAGAGAGGGAAAATCCAGGCAAGTAGACACATCTGAGCACTTGCTGGCAGCCATGGCTTCAGTGGCGGCAGCAGTGGCAAGCCGCCACCACACCAACAGAGAGTGTCCAGGACTAAGGTCCCAGACATGGCGTGGGAGCGGATTCTATTCACCACCAGCAAGAACTGACAAGGAGCAGATATCTTCATCCTGCAGATCGCAGACCAGAGATGGCCCAGGAACCAAGAGTCTGGCATGAGTAGAACCTTGACATCCTCACTCCTTAGGGAACAGTGCTGGGAAGGCCACCCCTCCCCCACCATTGGAGATCTCCATCTTAAATACTGACAAAGGCCCTGCGGAAAAGGCCCAGCAGAGCAGCAAGCTCCAACTCAGGCCTGAGAAGAAAACAAAAAGAGCCATTTAGCAGGTCACAGGAACCTGACCTGACCTGCCAGGCTCAGCTCCACCCAAGGGAAAGTCACTCACCCAGGCAGAAGAAGTTCCACCCCAGGAACAGTGACTTTCTTCACTGGGTAAACAGAGCCAGAGGCTGCCCCTCCCCACTGCAGCCTAGATTGCAGGAAGGGTTAAAGACATACAATTGAAACTCAGTAAACATAAATCCTGAGAATGACTCCAGGCTGGGCTCTGTGAGTGTCTCAGGAGCTCGCCTTTCAGGGAAAAGCTACTGATTGCTACCCTACCCAGAACCTAGCCTCATCACATCAACTCCAAGCTAGAGAAAACAGCCATCTCTCTCTTTTGTGATATTCAAAGCAGATCTCCCTCTCACCCAACTAGCCTGGGAGGAAGATCACAAAATCCTGGGTAATGCAGAGCATTTTTCTGCATGCTCAAACAAACTGATTTAAGAAACCAATAGAGCCACAGGAAAACCAAACACCAAAAGCAGACCAGAGACTCCACCAAAAGGCTGGTTATGGTCACAGGGGAGATAGAAGATCTCCCCCCCCCAAAAAAAAAAAATCAAATAACTCTTTTTCTACCCTTATTATTATTTTTATTTTTTAAATTGTTTTCTGTTATTTTTTCTCTCATAATTTTAGGTGTGTGTGTGTGTGTGTGTGTGTGTGTGTGTGTGTGTGTGTGTGTGTGTGTGTGTGTGCTTTCTTTTTTTAAATCTCTTTTGACCTTTTGGTCCTTTTTTTCTTTTTTTCTCTCTTTTTTGTGTGACTTAATTACTGTTCTGCTCATCCCTAGATATATACCTGTCATCCAGAAATTTATTACTCAATTCACAACCTACTAAGTTTAACTTATTTAATAGTAGTATTATCTCTTTATACCTATATAATTTTCAAGTATTCCAATTTTGAGAATTTTTATTTTTTATTTTTTCATGTTTCCTTTTTACCTCTCCCATCCTATCATCCTATCCTTTTCTTCTCTCAATATCATTTCTTTATACTTACATAATTTGTAAGTGTTTCACTTCTTAAATTGAAATTTTTGTGTTTCCATTTTTTTTCTCTTTCCTATCATTCTGTTGAAACCATTTCCTTCTCTGAGATTAGGACTTCATTAAATTCACTCTCCTTTACCTCTCCACATCCCTCTAATCCTATTTTTTCCCACAATTCTCCCTAAACCTAATAATTTATGATTTACTGAATCCCTCTTTGATGTTCTTAGCACATTAATCCATAGTTGTTTGATGTTGAATAGATTGTATCTGTTGAACTAGATTGTATCTGCAGCCATTTTGACTGTGCAACTACAGGACTCGTTGATGCTTGCCTTAAAATAGTGTTCTAGACACAAAATTGGTGTTATTTTCATACCAAATGGGCAGAGCAAGCTGGAGAAACACAAGAAAAATGGCAAGTCTGGGTATCCAGACTTGGATACCCAACTCCCATTCATGATAATCAGGTGACAGAACAGTTAATGAATAATCCAGAGGAGAGTTCCCCAAAACACTACTGGTAAACATGGTGAATGAAAAGATTGAAAACCTGCAAAGGACTCAGTGTGGGCATGATAGGGAGTGAGAGGAGGCAAACCAAAGATTAATTCAGGAATCTAGTGAGTGGAAGGAAAATTTTTCAAAGATTAATACAGGAATTGTGTGAGCAGACTAAGAACACTCAAAGGGAAACACAGGAATTGCGTGAGCAGGCTGAGAACACTCAAAGAGAAATACAGGAATTGCATGAGCAGGATGAGAATAGACAAAGATAGATAGAGGCATTCATGGAATCCATTAACAGACAGCTGAAGGAATCCAGGGAGACCACAAAGGGAATGCTGAATGGAGCTGAAGGGAATGCTGAAGGGATTTCAAGGAAACCATAACCAATCAACTAAGTGATTTGAGAATAAACACAGAACACCAAATTAAGGAAGTAAAGAAGTTCATAAAAGACCTAAAACAAAGCTCCAACAAAGAATTTGAAACCATCAAAACTGAACAATTAAAAGGAAAAGAAATATAAAACAAAGCAGAAAGTCTTGACCATGCAGAAGACTGACTCTTGTGGTGATTGAAGACAGCCTACATAATATAGAGAAAGAACATACAACTATCCAACACACAAACAAGAAATATGATACATCTATTCAACATTTCAAAGACACCATCAGAAGGCCTAATCTGAGGATAATGGGTGTAGAGGAGCACCTAGAGACAGAAGTTAATGGTCTACCAAGCAGAGAACTACCTAGGAATTAACTTAACCGAAGAAGTGAAGGACCTCTATGATGAAAACTTCAAAAGCCTGAAAAGGGAAATCAAAACAGAACCTAGAAAGTGGAAAAACTTACATGCTCCTGGATTGGAAAGTCAACATTGTGAAAATGTCAATACTTTCCAAGGCTATCTACAAATTCAATGTGATACCTATCAATATTCCAACCTCGTTCTTCAAGGAAATAGAAAAGGCAATCCAAAACTTCATATGGAACAATAAAAGACCCCGAATAGCAAAAATTATCCCTAACAGAAAGAACAGTGCTGGAAGAATATCAATACCTAATTTCAAACTCTACTACAAAGCCATAGTAATCAAAACAGCTTGGTACTGGCACAAGAACAGACCTCAGGGCCAATGGAATAGAATTCAAAACCCAGAAATGAATCCACAGACCTATAGCCATCTAATCTTCGATAAGGGAGCTAAAAAAATAGGATGAAAGAAAGACAGCCTCTTCAGTAAATGGTGCTGGTAAAATTGGTTAATCACTTGGAGAAAACTAAAGCTAGATCCTTATATATCACCCTACACCAGAATCAACTCCTTGGATCAAAGACCTCAAAGTCAAAACATATACTCTGAAAACATTACAGGATGGAATAGGAGAAACCCTAGGTCTCCTTGGCACAGGCTGAAATTTTCTTAATAGAAACCAGAAACACAAGAAATCAAAGAAAGGTTAGACAAATGGGATTGCATGAAGTTGCAGAGCTTCTGCATGGCAAAGGACATAGCTAACAAGATCAGTAGAAAGCCCACGGATTGAGACATCTTCACTACCCATAAAACAGACAAGGGTCTCTTATCTAAAATATACTTGAAACTCAAAAAATTAAATCCCCCAACAACAAATCCTCAAAGAAACAACTGCCCGATAAATAAGTGGGATAAAGTCTTACAGAGAAACTTGTCTGAAGAATGGCCAATAGACACACGAAGAAATGCTCAATCTCTCTAGCCATAAAATAAATGCAAATCAAAACAAGATTGAGATTCCACCTCACCCCAGTTAGTATGGCTTTAATCAAGAACTCTAATAACAACAGATGCTGGAAGGGATGTGGACAGAAGGGAACCCTACTGCATTGTTGGTGGGAGTGTAAACTTTTTCAACCACTTTGGAAAGTAGTATGGAGGTTCCTTAAAAGACTCCACACAGAGCTCCCCTAAAACCCCGCAATCACACTTTGTGGCATTTACCTGAATGATCACAAACCAGACCATACTAAAGCTACCAGCACAACTGTGTTTATTGCAGCTAAGCTACTAACAAGACACTATGCTGGAAATGAACTTTACAATTTTGGGGAGTGGGGGAGTGGGAAAAAACACAGGAGGGAGTAACAATGCTTAAAAAGAAATATACTCATTACCTTACGCATGTAACTGTAATCCCTCTGTACAGCATCTTTACAAGAAAATACAATTTTTAAAAATAATTTAGTATTTTACTCTATTATTATTCTGATAATAAGTTATTATGCCTCATTATACATATTTGATCTCCCAGGAGCAACTTGTGTGTAAGTATTTCATCATTCTATGTGTGTTTGCATGATTAAATTAGGGCTATATATGCTAAGCACTGGTGGTTCATGACTGTCATCTTATCTACTCAGGAGGCTGAGATCTGAGTGTCACGATTTGAAGCCAGCCAGAACAGGAAAGTCTGTGAAATTATTATCACTACCAAAAATCAGGAAATAGAGCTGTGACTCAAGTGCTAAAGTGTTTCCCTTGCAAAAGGTGGTAGAAAAAAATAGATAGGAAAGATCAGGGACAGCACCCAAGCCCTGAGTTCAAGCCCCAGGACCAGCACACACACACAAAAACAGAACTATATGGCAGTGTTTTCTGGTGTTCTCAGAATATCCATATCCTGTACTTGAAAGTCATAACAAGCTACTGAATTTAATGGCTAGAGTTCTGTAGTTCATGTAGCTCATTGGAGTGATCTTACTGGAGAAAGGGTATAAAGGGTGGAGGTATCAGATATCAAGGCCATTCCACCAGGGTCAGCAAATAGTGTGGCTTTAAAAACAGTTTCAAAATAAGGCCATCAAGACTAACTGAACCTCTACCTCTATAAAAATAAAGGTGAAGGTTAATGTGCTTGGACTCAAAGGTCATCTGAAAACCTGTAATACAAAAAAAAAAATCCCACAACTCCATAGCCATGATGTGCATTCTTGGCATAAATATATATATATATATATATATATATATACACATATATATCAGTGTAAAATCAGAATAAATGTGTGGAGTTCTATACTAATCCAGAGGTAGAAATTATTCTCCTTATGTATAAGATCAGAATGAAGTAAAATGTCTACTTATGAAATTTCACTTCACTTCCAAGAAAATTTACAAGCAGACTAGCAAATGCAGTTTTCACACTGCATTTGAATTCTGCTACTAGAGGGATTATTTCTACACAAGACAAATGCAGTAGAAAGAGTAGGGTAGAGCTAAAAGTCATACTTTATTTATATAATATGAGTGGCTCCAAATCTACACTCATATCTATAAAGTTAGGATGATAATAACCACACTATCACAAAAAATGGGAATTGATTATCAAAATTTCTCCTATATTTCAAAATAAACAAAAAATACCAGGAAAAGCCAGACTCCAATGGCTCTTGTCTGCAATCCTAGCTACTGAGGAGGCTGAGATAAGAAGTTCATGACTCAAAGCTAGCCCAGGTAGGAAAATCTATGAGACTCTTATCTTCAATAAACTACTCAAAAAGGGAAGTGGCACTGTAGCTCAAAGTGGTAGAGTGCTAGCCTTGATCAAAAGAGCTCAAGGACACTGCCCAGGCCCTGAGTTCAAGCCCCACGACTGACAGGGAAAAAAAAAAAACTAGGAAGATTTGTTTTCAATTTAGTACATAGTACACCTAATTGTATAATAAGTACACCTAATTGTATAATAAATACTAATAAACCAACACTCAATTTCTAAAAAAAATGTGTCAAAACATAACTTAATTTTGAGCCCATCAGGAAGGTCACTAGACTCCCATAGGTAACACATTTCAAATATTATTAGCTCTTCAGTAGGAAGGAGGCACACATATCATTTTACCACCTGTTGAGCATTTTGTGGTGATGGTCATACCATGTTAAAATAATGTTAAATGTTCAAGTTGCAAGAGAATTTAGAATTCCTGAAGGCCCAGACAGAAAGGAAATCCACATTTATTTTCCAGATCTATAATGAACAAATAATATATACATAAATACAAAGGTCAGAGACTCAATTAAAATAAAAAGTTATGAATTTTTTGAAACTAGATGAAATGTAGAACCTCAAATAGAGATAGGAAAAGGAGTATTTAAAATCCTACCCAGACCTTTCTAAAGATGTGGGACAAAATCAAATAATCAAATATACATGTAATTAAAATATCAGAAAGAGAAGACAGAGAGACAGATACAGAAAGAGAAAGAGAAAATCAAAGTTTAAAATACTAATAGAAGAAAGCATCAGAATTCCATAATCAGTAAAATAAAAAGATAAATTAAAAACTATGATGAATTAAACACTTAGAGATTTAGAAAATGTTGAAAGAAAGCACACACACATAAAACTACCATCAGCAAGAGTAAACTATAGTAAATCAGGAAAGGTTGTTAAATTTTATGTACCCCTAAATATACACATGTGAAGAAAAAGCAGGAAAAATTAATTATGGGATTATAACAGGTTAAAATTAAATGCAGATATGATAAGATTGTAGTAAATGAAAGGGAGAAAAATGGACATACATGTTGAAAGATTGTTACATTACTTGCTGAGTAGAAAATTATGGCTGGATTACATATGAAGAAGATATAATTATGAGTATTAAAAACCTATAGCAACAATTTAAAAAGTAAAACAGATGTATAAATAAAAATCCAAAATAAAGTAGAATAAAAGGAAACAAGAAACAGATGTGACAAAATGATAGTAGTTACAGATAATAACCATATAGTAGTTATACATCTAACTGTATAATAATTACATTAAATACTAACAAACCAGCACTCAAAATATACCATGTTTGAAATTGACAGATTATAGGGCAAAAAGATGAACAAATTTTTGATCTGACTTGTCCTTCCTTCCCTTCATTTTGTCCAACAATTTTCTTCTTCTCTAATAGACCTCTCCCGTTTTCATGTCTTTTTATTTTCTAGGCTGTGTGGGTGACAGCAAACATTTAATACTTGCCACTCTGATTTATTTCATTTATCATGATCAATTTTTGTTCCATCCATACTGCTGCAAACAATATGATTTCATTCTCTTTTATGTCTGAATAATATTCCATTGTTTATATACCATATCATCATCCATTCAGCCATTGATGCGTCCCTAGTCTGATTCCATAGTTTGGCTACTGTGAATAGTGTTTATTGATCAGTGTGGCTTTTGATGTAAAAATTACACTTTCATCAGACAACTTCCTTTACCTGTATCTTTCTATCTCTGGGTCCCAGTAACCACCTTTAACAGGTCAAGACTAGAGATGTCTGGCTATTATTTGTTGGTTGTATTTCACTGCCAAAATTATATATTCTTCAGTTTGATCCTTTTGAATGTGCCTTCTTTCTATGCCAGCCTCCTAACTAATAGGTTGAAATGTTCAACCCCTGGTCCAAGCATTTTTAAACTAGGCTATTTAAACTGGGCTATTCTTTTAACAGAGTTGAGCTTGAGTTTTGCATTTGTTACATATGAATAATACCTCCTTGGCAAGGGTCTTATAAGAAGTCAAGAATCACATGTTAGCTGAAAAGCTTTCACTAATCTTTTCTCCCTTCCTTGTCTTAGTTTCTCTTCATCTCTCAGTGGACATTTGTTTTCTATATCTTTCTATTTCTTAACATGCTCCCATTTCTCCTCTCTTTTCTAAGGCCTTCAAATTTTTCTCTCATGTATAAATGCACATATAAATCAATCAGAAGTATATAACGTACAGAAGCCCGGATGACAGATTTAAATGTACCATGCTTGTGTTCCTGGAATAAACTGTTGCTATTTCTACTGCTGAAGAACAGTTAAGTCAAATTTTTGAATTAGGTCAACAAAATCCACAAATAGGGTGGAATCTTTGGACTGTCTAAGCAGGGACAGATCTGGAATAAATCAGCCACAGATATCACTTGTCAGCATGCTAAGAGAAGCATTTCAAAAAAGGGGGAGGTATGTCAAGAATACTGGCATGGTGGGAACATGGTGATGCACCACCTTAAATCTATATTGAGAGTTTTCCATCATTCAAGCTAACAGAATTGTTTTATGGCTGTAATGTCTAAACAAGGGTCTACAATTAGGCTTTATTTTTATCTTGACTTGTGAACTACTGCCATCAACTACTCAAATTTCAAGCTTGTTGAGACATATGTTATCCCTGGAAACCTTTCATAAAACTGAAGCATTTTACTGGCCCATCAATTCAGTTCTCCTATCTAGTTTCAAATTAACCATGTAATAATTTCAATAGTAGTGAGTAGTATTTGACACAGCTTTAAAGCAAAACCAAAAAGAACAATGTATTTCTCATGGTGCAAAAATATAATCTGGTTTGGATTCTCTTCCCTGGCTTTTTTAAACAGTGAGACAGAATTCAACCACTGGCAAAGAATAGAATATGTAAATAAGATCTGGATTTGCAGTCCAGCTGTATTTTCTCATAAAGTCACTCTGTTTACCTCATCTTCAGACTCTGTATCTGTTTAATGGGGACTCACAAGTGAATAAAAGTACGTCATCTTCTAGTGACATAGCATATGCCTTTAATACATTTTCAAACTTAATCATTTATTATTAATTAATGTGTTAGTAATAAATGTGATTAGTAGGGATGAGAGTGGAAGGAACCTTCAGAGAGAGGCAGGAATGTCTCAGTTGAGAGGAAATTAAAACACTGGAGAACAAGAGTAAGATAAGAATGACTACAAGCTCTGCATTTATAGCCCACACGTCACACAGCCTAGTATTTATAGGTTTGTTAGGGATGGCCTTCCTAGTATAACCATGTTAATTGTGAAGTAGCTGTTGGTTTCACTGAGAAAGCAGTTCACCTGACTGCGGCTAAAACCATCCACCATCATTTTCATAGCTGATCATTTAATTTAAGAGTCAAAAAAAACATCTGAGAAACAATTTGGATCTGATGCTAAGCTAAGTCTTACTTTGAAATGCCTTGGTGCCTTCACAAATCTTCAAGTGTATTTAATTTCTGAAATATGATTTTCAGTACTCAGGGCTTGTCTAAAACCTCAGGAAATGGTGATGGGTCTAAAGCTGAACACAATACTAAAATGTATACTTAAATTTTCCAGAGCCCAGCTCCCATTGCTACTTAAATACCATAGGCAAAGCAATAGATAAAATAAATACGTAGAGGGAGTTAGGGAGGAAGGAGGGGGAGAAGGGAAATAAAAAGGGGGAGAGAAAAGAGAGCGAGGAAGGGAGAGAGATTGAAGAGAAGCATTGGGAAATGCTCAGTGGAAAATCTGTAGAAGTGATGTAAGAGAGAGCAAAGGCAGGGATTGGAGTAAGGGGTGCCTAAAAGAGACTATAAAAACTCACTCGGAGAGCAAACTCACCATCAGGGCTGAGTTTGGGAGGAACTGCACAGACAGGATTCTCACATCAAGATCTCCTGAATTTTCACAAGGTAAATTAAATGCAAAAATCAATAGAGATCTTGTGGGTTTTGTTTTCCTTTTAACCTTGCTATTTACTTTCACTTACTTCTAAAATACTTTGTGTATATTTAGACTTTGTTAAAATTAGAAATGTTTTTGATAATTTTTCGTTCTCTAAAATGAATTTTAAACATCTAAGACAAAATTAAGGAGCAAAATATTTGTTCAGATAGTTCATATTTAAGTATTTCTCTGTGCTTTATTTAATTTCAAAATAAAGAAGGAATTCAAAAGAAAGATTCTGTGCTATGTTAATAATATTACTTTAAGCACAGATATTACTATCAGGGCAATTTTTAATGTAAAAGAAAGATGTAGTGTAAATAATCCACATAAACAAGTTTTGGCTTAATATTTATTTATATCAAAATCACATCTGATAAATACCACTAAAGTAATCAAATTCTGTATTCTCTATTTATAAAATCTTAAAGCATCTTCTTTTTCTTATTAAGAAAATCAACTGGTATTAACAAGAGTTCAAGATGACTTAGATCATGAAGAGTTTGCAGAGTTTGAAGTGTTCTCACTTATTGATTAAATTGAATTAATCTGAAATAGACCCTTGAGTTCCACTTGAGAGCAGATTTAAAATTTTGTTTCAGGTTTTGATCTGCAGAAACATTAAGAATGCATACAAAATTTCATCTCTAACAATTCATCTCTAACAAAGGAACAAAATATTGTTTCTTCAAATTATAATAATAGACTCAAGGTTTAGTAATAAGATGATTTTTGCTTATTCGTTAATATGCTTCTAGAAATGAACCATAGTTATTTTAATGTCCATTGTAATGATAGGCATGAAAGAATTGATGATGTCATAGCTTATGATCTACCCCAAACTATTAAGCATATTTTGTAGCTTCTCTTTGCGACTCAAATAGAACATTTTCTAAGGTTTTTATATGGACATGAATTCAACCCTTTTCTATAAGTAATTTCACAAAGTTAAAGTAAGTACTTAAGGTAGACATTTTTACTTATAATTTCTCAGGGTTTTGAACTGATTGCTATATAATGAATCATGAGCCATTCATGGGGCAGCAGATAGCTGTAGTTGAATAGGTATAGAAACCTCAAAGGTATAATTTCAACTTCTTGATCAAGTACTCTGGATGATTTGGACATTTTAATAATATTAAATTAATTACATTTGCCCAAAGGAAACAATTTCCCAAAGTATTTTACTAGCTCTGCCACATAGCTACAAGCATTAAGCACTAAAAATGGGTCTCTATAATGGAAGAATGATCAAGGAAAGTTCCCTTATCAGTCAGGTTTTTTTTTTTCTATATTCGAGACTAAGAACTTACACAGCATTAGAGAATCTTAGGGCTCATCTTCAACTATGATCTAATTTAACCACTTTGTGAACCTTCCTCTACGGTATTTCCTATCACCAGACGCTTTATTTAGATGTGATGGTGCAGCCAAAGAAACACAAGCTATGGGAAGAGGAAACCAGACTTCTATCCCCAGTCCTGACTTCAGCAACTTTGTGACCCTCAACAAATCCTTTAGCCTCCCTGGATTTTTTTTTCCATCAGTAAAACAAGAATCAGGAGAGGTAGTATAGTGTAGGAGCAGGTTCCCATCAAACTCGGGCACTGCTCTAAACACACTAACTACCTTTAGGATGGATAATGTCTATAATTTAGGATATCTTTTGGCTGAGCTCTTGCTTTCCTTTCTCCAAATCTCAAGGTACCTCTCTCGAGCAATGACTGGCATCATTAGCCAATTATTGCCTAATGTCTGGATTGGCTTGGACTCACTGATGCCCCTTGTTTTTGTGTAAACACCCTGATCATCCCGTTTTAGAACCAAGCGCTTCCACCCTTCAGTAGTAATGTCTCGGCCATCCTATCTTCTCTCTGCTAATTTCTTCCTTCATTTTTTACTTTATTCCTCCCTTAATTCTTCTCCCTTCCATCCATTCTCTCTGGGACTCATTTTTTCTGTGTCTTGATTGAGAATGTTACATTTGGCAATTGCTAATAATGCCCTCCCCTTTCTAACATCCCGTATGCCTATAGTGTGTAAGGGTCTAAGCATGTGAAAATTAACCTTGAAAATTTGTATAAAATGATAAAGTTCACTTTATTTAATATATTAGAGATGGAAGATTAATTATGCATTGAATATAGCTGAACTCTCTGTCCATTTGTTTGCTTTGTTTTTATCCAGGAGGATGTTTCTAAAATTGTGTGATAATGTTTTTATGGAATTATTATTACTAAAATAATACTGCATCAATTGTTAAGAGTGGGCACTACTTACAACTCTTAGTCAAATCTCTCTGCTCCTCAAAATTATTTCACGATTGTGTTTTATATCACTATGTCATAATTAAAGATGTCAAGGGACATTTGAATGTTCTTTAAAATGAAGGATTAATAATTATATTTTTATGAAAATAAAAATAAGTATTTGAAAAGTTGCAACATATAGAAAGCACTAAAAGTGTAACTATTATTATTACCTGATTTGTGCCACTTTACCTGAATTCTATCTATTTCTCACCAAAAAACCTGCAAAATAACTCTGGCTTATTTTACTAATGTGAAAATACAAAGATGTAAAAATACAAAGGCAAAACATGCCTCATCAGGATTCACATTAAGGTCTGCCACTCTTAAAGGCTAATCTCTTCCTGCTAATCGACTTCGTAATTTAAGAAGGTATATGTGCATTACTAGCTCTTAGGAGAACAGGGTTCTTCAGTAACTCAAATTATCTTGGTTCATTAATTTTAAAAAACAGAGTCATAATACTTAATATGAGTGCATAAGTATTTTAATTATTTAAGTAACTTTAAAATAAAATGTTCTAGGAACAGGTTTTTCATGAAGTATTTACAATTATTATTAAAGGAAATACAAACATTCCATGAAGAAATTGTTCTTCCAAGAGTAATCCAATGACCAGTTTGAAGACAGGGAGAATTGTCTTACTCACTTCTATAAGCCTGAGATACAGGCTTATAAGCACTATAAACTCTATACTTCTTTTCTTAGTTTATATTTTAAAGAATACTTTTCATTGACAATATTGGCTAGTTTAATGCAATTTAAATGTAATATATATGTATAAACATAAAAATATGCGTGTATATCCTTTCATATATGTAAATATATAAATAAATATAACAATATATAATAATAAAATATAATTCATGCATGGATAAAGGATAAATACGGCAATGTCACCATTATCTTGAGGCTTACATACCTTGTATTTAACTTCATTTGTGTAACTATACCCTCTGAAAGCCTTTTTATACCACCTAAAAGTTACCTGTGCATCAAATGGCCAACCATCTATCATGTTTTCCCTATCCATACTTTTAAAGGTTCCCTTTATTCCATGAATGAGCATTAGAACTAAATGAGAAATTTCCTTGAGAGAATTGCCTAAAATCCTGTTAAACATAGTTAAACACAGTTTAAAATCCTGTAACATAGCTTGTGTCATCTAAACAAGACTGCTTCATATTTATAGGTAAACATGAATTAATGCTTAATATAGATGTTAAACTCTAGAAGAATGATTATTGGGAAAACACATGTATGTTGCTTTCAGTAGAATAGTAATATCAAGGAAAGAGCCAGTGGCTCAGGCCTGTAAACCCAGCCACAAAGGAGGCTGAGATTGTTGGGATCATCATTTCAGGCCACTCTAGGTAGAAATAAAGTAGGCAAAACACCTCAAAGAAATACTGGACATCTTTAAGAGTCCTGCCCTCGAAGACTTTATAGCCACATTAAACTTTATTAAAAAGAAGTCATTATTTTTAAAGGCATATTTCTTGATATAATATATTTATATATTCTTTATATAATATGTATTTATATTCTTTATATAATATATTTTTTATATAATAGTTTTCTGACTACTGAAATCAGGATTGAAGTTTTCAAATAAAACAATAGTACAGAGAACTTGGCTTTGGGACTCATACTAGTAATCCTAGTTATTCGAAGGATGAGATCTGAGGATCACAGTTTGAAACCAGCCCTGGGCTAGGGGCGGGGGTGGCGAATCTGATAGACTTTTTTTTAAAATAGTTTTTTTTTATTGTAAAAATACTGTACAGAAGGGTTACAGTTACATGAGCAAGGTAATGAGTACATTTCCTATCAAGCATTGTTCCCTCCTCTTTTGTTTTTCCCCTACCATCCCTTCCCTCCCACCTCCACAACTATCCACACCTCCACACCTAAATTATGAAGTTTGTTTTTCAACATAGTGTCTTGTACATCTCATTGTTACAATGGGTCAGCCTGTATTCCTATTTAAGCATTTTGTGATAGAATCTTATCTCCAGTAAACCAGAAAAAGCTAGAAGTGGATGTGTGGTTCAAATGGTACTGTGCTAGCCTTGATAGAAAAACCTGAGCAAGGGCATAAGGCCCTGAGTTCAACCCCAGAACTGATACGAAAAGAATGCAAGACAAGCAGAGACAGAGACAGAGACAGAGAGACAGAGAGGAGAGAATAGGGGTACTTAAATATTTTTGAGATTCTGAAAGGCAATAATATCTGTAAAAGGAAGAAAATTGTGTGAAAAGGTGATACATGTACACTAATAAACTATCATTCTTTTTGTGATTTGTACCATTTAGAGCAGTCATTTTATAATATAATTGTTTACCACATTGAGTATATCATCCATAAAATCATACTTAATGCGAAGTTTGTTTTAGATGAAAAATATTTTATACTGACACGAATATCTTATACTTGAAAGAGCATAAAATTGAGACTCTCAAAATGTTATGTTTTTCTCTGGCTCTTCTAACTATCTTTGTGACTGTGGAAAATCTGCTTCTGCCAATTGAAGAGATGTAAGAAATGGGGGGAAAGTCACTATTGATATTTTACCTCTTAAACAAATTATTAAGAATTTCTTAGTCTCAATTTGCCCTTTTATTCAGAATTGTTGCCAAAATACAAAGCAACTTGCCCATCGCACAAGGAATTTAAAAGTTAAATTTCATAAAGACAATCTTAAATAAATGGCTAAGTAGGTCTTAGAAGTATTTTTGTGAAAATATAAACAAAATGTGTTAGGGATGGGAGCTGTCACCTGTAATTCAACTGCTCTTAATTCAGTTGCTCTTCCGTGATTCTAAAACCCTTATTTGAGTTACTGAGGATTTGAAACCAACTCTATTTCTAAAGTGTTGAGTACCACATCTATATTTAATTGTCTTGTTGGGTGGGAATGGGGGTCAAATTCACAAAAGATTATAAAATCACCATTCCAGTCACAACCCAAATAATACAAAATTCACACTGAAATATCTTTAAGATATTTTTCAGATTACCTCTACGGTGGCTTTAAATTCCATACATGGCTATTGAGTGTAAATGTCATGCTTTAGGGAAAATCATGGCTTCAGAGATATTCCCTCCATTGAGCAAAGGTCAATTTTATACCATACAATCTATGTTCACAATGTACCAAATGTTTTCAGGCACATCTTAGAGTTATTGTGAAGGTTTTTATCCATGAGCAAACAAGAAAACTAAAAGGAGGTAAAGTGTTTTATCATAAATTTAGGTATTTATATGTTTAGTAAATTATATACGACTTACTAAATTTCTTGTTCTAATGCGGCAACCTTAAATCCATTGCATGACTTTCATTACTTATAAAACTAATTAAATAACTTAAACTAATATGATTTTGTGCATTAGTAAGGTGAATTTTAGCCAGGAAGTAGTGGTTCATGCCTGTTATTCTGGCTACTCAGGAGACTGAGATTTAAGGATCCAGGTTCAAAGCCAGTAAACACTGAAACTCTTATATCCAATTAACCAAAAGCCAGAAAGGGAACTGTGGATTAAGTGGTAGAGTGCCAGACTTAAGTGACAAAGTGAAGGGACAGCACAGACCCGATACTGGCAATAAATAAATAAAGTGAATTTGACTAGTTTCCATGACTAACTCAAGGTCAACAAGCCAATGATGAGCATAGCACACTAATTAACCCCATCTTCCTGAGTGTTTTTCTTTTCTTTTTTTTTTTCTTTTTTTTTTTTTGCCAATCCTGGGGCTTGAACTCAGGGCCTGGACACTGTCCCTGAGCTGCTTTTGCTCAAGGCTAGCACTCTACCACTTGAGCCATAGCGCCACTTCTGGTTTTTACTGTTTATGTGGTGCTGAGGAATCAAAGCCAGGCCCTCATGCATGCAAGGCAAGCACACTACCACTGAGCCAAACTCCCAGTCCCCTGAGTGTCTTCTTGGTCATCACAGAAATAACCTTAGGATATTGTTGAATATCTATTTATTTTTTATTTATTTATTTATATTTTTTTTTGGTGGGGGTCTGGTCGTGGGGCCTGAACTCTGAGCCTGGGCGCTGTCCCTCAGCTCTTCAGCTCAAAGCTAGTGCTCTACCACTTGAGCCACAGCACCACTTCCGGCTTTTTTCTCTTTGCTTATGTGGTGCTGAGGAATCGAATCCAGGGCCTCAGGCATGCAAGGCAAGCGCTCTACCACTGAGCCACCTTCCCAGCCCCTGAATACCTATTTATTAACTCAGGTTTATTTTTAAATTGTGTATTAATTCACAAGCAAAATGTATGGAGTAACATTATATGAAAAGTATGTACTTATGTAGATATAAGAGTATGTTAATGGAGGATTCAAGTATCTAAAAACTCCTTCATTTTTTGTGGTAATTCAGAATCTACACCAAAAAATAGAACAATATTAAAGTAGAAGACTGCCTATTGGAGGTGAGTGGGAGGGTGGGAGGGACAGGGAAGCATAATAGCAGGGTGAAAATGAACACAATATATTAAATTATGTGCTGGGATGTCATAGTGAAACACAATATTTTATAGAACTGATACAATTTTTTTAAAAAAGCTTCAAAAAATATTGTATCCAGTATTTTTGTATCCACTAAAATTAGTGATTTTTGAGAGAGCATTCAACCATTTTATCTTCATAGACTGTTAATCCAAAATAACAAAGAATAGGACTCAGTCAACTTGTATAACTGTGTGGGGGGAGGGGAGAAAGTGGGAGAAAAATGAGGGAGGTGGTAACAAATTCGACAAGAAATGAATTCACTATCTTATGTATGTAAATGTAACCTTGACAATACATCACCTTGACAATAAATTAAAATTTGTAAAAATAATTAAAAAATAAAATATTGGGTTGAGGAACTGGCTCAAAGGGGGAGCAACTGCCTACCAAGTTCAGGGTCGTGAGTTCAATTCCCAACCCAGCCCCATTTTATCATAAGAAAAGCCAAGTTGCCGGGCCATAGGTGGTTCATGACCGTGATCTTATCTACTCACTAGGCTGAGAGCTAAGGATCAAGGCTGGAAGGCAGCCCTGGAAGGAGGTAAACTACTCAGAAAAAGCTGGATGTGGTGCTATGGCTCAAACGGTAGAGTTCTAGCCTTTAGCACAAAGAGGCTCAGGGACAGCACCCAGACTCTGAGTTCAAGCTCCAGGTCCAGCAAAAACAAAAAATAAACAAAGCAAAGTTGAAGTTTACATTAAATATTATCTCTGATCATCAAGCTAAATACCATACCATCTTGACTCCCTCTGAGCCCTAAAGAGGGATCTGACTGTATAAATGTGGCTAACAATTTACACATGATCAAAACAAGAGAAAGGTTTTTGAAAGTCATAAGCAACATTTGAAAGTAACTATATTAAGTCCTGTCTATTTAATTTTGCCTCACATCGACTATTGCCAAAATTGGAATGAGTCTTGTGCTTGGTAGAATGTCACAACTTAATGCATAACAATGTTTTCTCCTACTTTGAACACATTTAAAAAACAGAATCTCTTGGGTGAAGGAGGTTAGTAATAGAGTAGTAAACTAGATTGGCCCCTGGGTTTCAATATCAGGACTGATAAATAAACTAACTAACTCTTAACATGAACATCATTGTGAAATTAAGGATTTGGAGGCTCTTTCTTTTTCCTCAGAAATGATTAAAAGATAGCGAATATGTCACAACCCAGATGCAATCCTGTGCATAGATGCCAGTTCATGTGAAGGACAGCAGAGTTTTTCTTTAGTTAAATCTGCACCAAAGATCATCATTACTTACAAATTCTGTGATTTCAAAAGCAGGGGAAAAAGCCAATTTCTCTACTTGGTCTTAAAAAAAAAAACAGAGGTAACATCAGAGTTCTGTTAAACCAACCCCATTTTATCTGGTCTAAAGAGGAAAGAATTAGCCCAACATCGCTTTATTAAATATCACCAGAGCCATAAGGAGCCAGACATCCCACAGCTCCTGAACCAGGTCTTCTTTCTATTACAAGGAACCACACAGACTTTATGTGAAGTGTTACTCTTTTTATGCCTTTTATTTTCCTTGGTTGTGGGGCTTGAGCTCTGGGCCTGGGCACTATCCCTGAGCTCTTCAGTTCAAGGCAAGAGCTCCACCACTTGAGCCACAGTGCCACTTCTGGTTTTCTGGTGGTTAATTGGAGATAAGAGTCTCACGGACTTTCCTGCCCTGACTGGCTTTGAACCTCAATCCTCAGATTTCAGCCTCCTGAGCAGGTAGGATCACAGGCTTGAGCCAGTGGCCCAGCTAGGTCTTCTTTAAAATAAAAATTATCACCACTCTGTTGTCTTCTATTCCCAAAGCTCTTCTCTCCTATCATGAGGACCTGCATGTCTATAAGTTAGTTGAGTAGGGTCAGAGGAACATTTCAGAACTAACAAAAATCCATGTTGACTCACCTCTTGCCTTGAAGATCACCTTCATTTCTAGAGAAGCAAGCCCCTAGGCAGTGTGGCTGCCAGACATACTAAGCCATTTCATGATGCCAAAAGGAGGGTCTCACTGTAAAACATCATGTTGAATCTCTGTTCTCTGTCAAAGTAGGATAAAATGGTAAACTAAAAGTAAAGGTTGTATCAGTTCATAAACCTTTTATCTTTAATTCTCTGTTATAAATTTTTCTTGAACACAAAGGTGAATTTTATCTACTCTGAATATTTGCAATCAAGATTATTAGGCAAAATAAAATAATCCCAGATGATAGCAAGATTCACCCATCAATGGAATACTCTTAATTTCTAATGTTTGGGACAATTATTCATAATTAAGATGTTACTCACAAAATCAGATTGAAGAGAAATTTCTAGCCACTTACGTAGTTTGTTTTCTTCAAAAACAGCCTTCCAGGCCTGGTGTCATTTAAAAGTTTTATTATTTAAAAAGTGTGTTAGATCACATTCTGGCTCACATTGCCTCTCCTTTCACCTTAGTATAGCTCTTCCCTTCACTCCAGTATTTTTTCAAATAATGACTCTCAGTTTTATTGTCTGCCTAAAACACTCAAGGCAATGCTTTTTTACATCAACAACGACGCATTGGTATAATGACCCTTCATAATGAAAGCAGCTACATGTAGAAGACATACATACTAATGGGTGTGTACATACCTATAACACATTTACAATTATACACACATATGTAGACATACACACATACGTATACATACATACTTCATGACTATAGCTATGGAACTATATAAGAGAATGAGGGATGGGAAGACAAAAGAAAGATTAAATCAAAATACATGGTACTATGTATGAAGTCCAAATAAAGAACCTTAATGAAAGCTGTTAAGCAATGGCTTTGGGAGTACCAGGAAGAAGGCAGGAGAGAGGTTGTTCAAATCAAAGTTTAGTATACACATATCTGAAACATCATGGTACAGTTAATAAACATTAAATAATATAGTGGGCTGCTACATTGAGAGTGGTGGGTAAGTGCACTTGGAGGGGAACAAACTAGTGAGGGGAGTGAACATAGAGAAGACTGGTTTGCATGTGCAGAAATAGAACAACTTCACTTGCTGAAAAGGTTTGTGGAGTGGGATAGGGGAACACAGAGAAGATGTGGCTGGTGCACTTCTGCGTGTGAAAAAATGTTACAATGAAGTCCCCCTTGTACAAGGAGCGGACATGTGAAAACATAATAATCTAAGGGCCTAAAAATAAATGAAGTGTGAACAAAATCTTCTTAAAAGACAGATCCCATGACTTATGACATTCACTACCACCCAGAGGAATTACGGCTCAAAAATTATTCAGTAAGAGTGATTGAAAAGGTGTAAACACTTTCTCTTTGGTGAATTGACATTCTTGGAGGGCTCTTTTCATGATCTGGAGTGTACAGGGAGCAGAGGAAATTTGTAAATCATGATCTATATTTATCCACTATCAACAAAATAGGGAAATAGAGCTAAACCTGGTCTTTCCTTTCCTCCCTATAATTTCCTCTGTTTCTAATTTTGTAGCAATCAAGTTTCAACTGGTTAATCAAACATTCTTTGTGTAGCAGGTGCCATGGTGCTTGTTTTCATTTGTGCACCAAGCGCCATATTTAGGAACGTGGCCTTTTGGTTTACTGATGGCATGGATGGCTTTAAACCATTAAATGCATGTGTTTAAACTCACCATTTATTTTTACATCTCCTTTTCTAAATAATCAGGATGTGGTTATCTGTTAGATGATATATTATGACATTTTTTCCTATCTACACCCATGCATAAAAATATATGCTTCAGACATAATCATCAATATTGTAAACACCCATCATCCTGAGCCACTTATAAGGAAAGCTACAGAGATGAAAGGAGACCCAGTTAGTGAAATGTGCATAAAAATAGTAAAAGGAAATCCACATGGAAAGGCTGATAAAACTGGGCAATTTTGCCCTTTGCAACCTATTTTTAACTTAATATGAGAAACAAGGAAGGAAAATAAAACAGCACAATTGTAGTTTATCTTTGATTAAATGAGAGCTATTTTTAAAAGATGTAAGAAATATGAGTTCCTTTTTGAAAGTACAGTTAGGTTAATATATCTTGGTTTATGTGGGAAAAAGTCAAAGAAATATAAGCAAAAATCGGGGAATATTTTATTGAAGAAGGGGCTGATTTCCAAAAAGAAAAGCTAATGCAGTTTTCATTAGGTATCTTTACCAAATAATAACAGCTGTAGTATTTCTTCAGATTTGTGTATTTTCTCTATGTCGGGACATACTCATGGTTTTGCTTCCTGAAAACTGCTGACAATCTCAACTGAAATATCACTTTAGCCAGGACTGGTGGCTCATGTTTGTTTTAATCTTAGCTACTCAACAGTTTGTGATGTCAGGATCTCCATTCACAGCCCGCCCTGACAGGAAAGTCCAAGAGACTTTTATCTCCAATTAGCCACGAGAAAGGCAGATGTAGAGCCATGGTTCAACTGGTAGAGTACCAGCCTTGTGTGAAAAAGCTAAGTTAGAATGTGAGGCCCTGAGTTCAAGCCACAGTACTGCATGCACACACACATGCACACACACACAAATAAGATTTTAACAAAAGGAACATAGTATTAAACAGCTCCTCGAAAAACAATGGGACACAGAGATGTAATGATTAATGGACATATTTGACATGATTACAAAATAGACTAATTGAGGGCCTCAATAAACAAATAATTTAGGCTAAATGATGTGAAAATTAAAATAAATGTTGTAGACAATATTACTGACTGCATTTTAACTCCTATGTAGCATAGTTAACACAGATGCTCTTATGTATATAAAAGACTTGTTTCTTTATATTTTGGACATATGACATTGCTTACTAAAATCTACATTAAAATTTCACTGTAATAATTTTTAAGAAAGTGCCAGAAAGAAAATTTGAGGTCACATCAAACTGTATATAGGTATTAAAGAAAAAGTAACACCACATTAGTGTTGCTTCACCTATACATTATAAACACTATCTGACATAAAAGGGTCATTGCATCACTCCATTCAATCCTTTTCTTCTGAGATAAGAATTACTTCACAAACAAGGAAAAGAAAGTTTACATGGGTCAAATGATAATATCATAGCAAAACTAAAGCAAAATGTGCTCAAAACCAGTTCTTTCAATTACATGCTGTTAATCCCCTACTCCTTGCCCCAGCGATTTTCCTTCAGATCGTTTTTCCTTTTTCTTGAGCTAAGCCCTTCTGACTTTTTTAAGGAAATAGAAACCCATAACTGTGGTCCTCACCAGTAAGCCTGTTCTTTTATTATGCAGTGTTAAGAAGTTCAGTGGTACAGTCAAGTGCTGGGTGGCTCATATCTGTACTTCTAGCTACTCAGGAGGCTGATACATGAAGATAGTGAGTTTCAAGCCAGCCCAGGCAGGAACACCCATAAAACTCTAATCTCTAGTTAACCACTACATTAGAAATGGAGCAGTGGCTCAAGTGGTAGAGCACCAAGCCTTGAGTGAAGAAGTTCAGGGGTAATGCCCAGAGTTCAAGGCCCAGAAATGGTGCGCACGCACACACACACACACACACACACACACACACACACACACACGGTTTAATGGTCAAACTGACAATCAGCAAGCCTAAATTATTTTTATAGATGAATCCTAATTGTCTAATATTTTTCTAATGCAACAAGCTTAGAATTTATAAAAGTCACGCCTTGCATTTGCCAATCAGTTACCAATATCATATTTTTTTTTCAGGTAAGGGGGAGGTTTATTCATGGTTCTGGCTGGCACCAGGCCACATTGGCCCTCCAAGAGACTGGGAAAGAGCTGGGAAAAGAGAGCTGGGGGAGAGAGCTGGGAAAGAACTGGGAAAGAGAGCTGGGAAGGAAAGAGAGCTGGGAAAGAGAGAGAGAGAGACCTGGGAAAGAGTTGAGAAAGGCCCAATATCATATTTTTGCATATTGACTACTTTTATGTTTTCTGTATAATTTTATTCACTTTTCTTTCTTCAGAGGTATAATCATAAATCAAGTTCTACTGGTTTATTTTTTAGTTACCTGTATATATTCCAAAATACATGGAATTGCTTTGTCCATTTCCAATTGAGATAAATGGATTTAGTCATATATCTTCTTTATTTCTCTATCTATCCCCAAAATCTGCTTTCTTAAAATCTGCACATTATATATGTATGTACATTTATTTATTCTGACATTAAATACACTAATATTTATAAGTCCATAGTTTAAATATGCCTCAATTAAAAATCTACTATCTCATGAATATATCATATGGATTGATTCTTTTAAACAATGAGGCTTTGCCTTTTTAAACACGTATCTCCTCATAACATTATGGGTTTCTCAGTGATATATAACTAGAAATGAAGCATGTGTGTCATTGGTAGAACCTGAGCACATCCAACCTTCTCTTATTGCAAAATTTTCTGCAAATGATTGTATCCATTGTCAATTCCATCAACATTTTTTCTATCTTCTGTTTTTTTCATACCATCTTAATATTTGCAATGGTGGCTAGTGTTTTATGTTATGTCTAGAATGGTAGAACAATCATCCAGGTTTCATTTGCATTAAATAGCTCACAATGTACTGTGAAATGTTTATTTTCCATTCAGGTTTCTCCTTTTCTATGAGATGTTTATTTATAGCTTTGGCTCATTTTTATTTGTTACTTACTGACATGGTCAAAATACCATTGCTTTTTTTTTTTTATGGATGTGTATCTTCTCTACTTCATTTACTGTGTCTTTATCATACATAAGGAGTGACATTCATCAAGAAGCTCTTTACTCATAAATGGTATGGTGAATTAAAATCCATTTGTACAACTGTTTAAAGATAATGAAAACTTGACAATTTTCTTCTATAGGATGTTCACCTGATTTTTTTTCCTTGCTTTTTCTTTTGTTTGGTTTTCTTATAGTGCAGGGGCTTGAACCCAGCCCTATACACGTAGCAAGGAACCTAATACTGAAGTACGTCCTCAGCCCCATGATTTTTTACCTTTCAGATTTGCTTAAAGAATCCTGACATAAGACAAGAATATCAAGGTGTTCTATTGAATATGTAATGTTTTTCAGGGTTTTTAAAACTACTTTTATATGTACCTCATTCTTTCCAGCTCAGATCCTACCAAGCTTTATTCTCTCTATGCTTTGACAATTTTATATGTTCGCTTAGGAGCAGGAGGTAGTACTCACCATATAGGACAAAAAAAATAAGGTTATATGAACTGGATTTTTCACACACTGGATTCATTTTTGATATAATAATAGCTTACAAAAACTATCTAGGTTTCCATAAAAACAATTCCTAGAATTTATTCTGGAAGATTGACAGCTTTTATTGTCATACTCAGATTTGTAGAAAAGCATTCTGTGGGTAGAAGGAAAGCTTGGCCTCTAATAAGATTTCTTTATGGGTTTAGGTGTTTATATGTGTTTATTTGTGTGTGTTTATATTGACAGTACCAGGGTTTGAACTCACATCTCCAACTTGTTTGATACACCAGGTGATCTACCACCTGTGCCACACTTCCAGCCTGTTTTTTGCTGATTATGTTGGAGATGGAGTCTCACAGATTTTTCAGCCTCAGTCCTCTGGATCTCGGACTCCTGTTTAGTTAGGTTTACAGTAATAGCCACTGGACCCCAGCTGGAGCTTTTGTTTTGCATCTTTATATTCCAGACTAGTTTATGGTAATCCTGATGTATGTGAACCCTAGATGCTGGACTGGAGATTGGCAAGTGCACATATAATCCTGGCTGTGACTGTGGTGCTGTGGAGCTCAGCAAAAGGCCTCTCAATGGAAGTAGCAACAGAGGTAATAAAACCAGCTTATCTGACCACGTTTATATTTTTATAAACATAAGCCATTTCTACCAGAGTCAGACAAGTAGGAAATGTCTTGGTAAAACAAAGTCCATTAGGTTTTGTTTGTTTGTTTGTTTTGTCGGTCGTGGGGCCTGAACTCTGGGCCTCAGCTCTTCAGTTCAAGGCTAGCACTCTACCACCTGAGCTACAGCACCATTTCCAGCTTTATTTTTCTGCTTATGTGGTACTGAGGAATTGAACCTTGGGCCTTATGACTGCAAAGCAAGCACCACACCACCCAACGACCTTCCCAGCCCGTACATTAGGTTTTGAACGGTGCTTTAGGAGATAAAGTTTAGTCTCCTGCTCTTTAGGGTTATTTCTAGTGATTGGAGCATTGTTCCTTCTGCAATTTCTATGTTGAGAGCAACAATGTGATTTATGGATGAATGTGGTTAACAAAGAAAGAACTGCCTAGCATCTTAGCTTTCCTGTGGGAATAATCTCAGGATCTTAGAAAAGAAGCAGTATTTCCTGGACTACAGAATGATCAGGATTGTTAAGAGGAGCCATGGTTAGAAATTCCATTATTGGGCCTAGGAAAAGAAGAAGACTTTACAAACTGGACATGTACACATTTATGACTTGAATAAATCACAGTGACAATATATATTACTAACAAAGAAGAAAACTTAGTTGGGACAATAAAGATATTGGGATAGCTCTTTCACATTTTAGATACTCATGAATATTTTTAATAAATCACATAAATGGATGAGATGTTAAGTTTGTTGGGCACAGAGACTGGATTTATTCATTTTTCCTTCCCTTAAATCTAATGCAGAGCTAACACATGGTGGGTTTTTAGGGGCCTGTGTCAATAAATAATGGATATGAGCGGTGACTGGAAAATAGGGCTAAGTTTAGGGTTATTGTCTCAGAACTTATGCAATATTCATCAGAAAGTTATTGAGTACTTTCAGCAAGACACTCAGCTAGGTATTGAATGGAGCAAATAAAAGCTTAATGAGACAGCCATTGTCCTCAATTTATTATAATCTCATAAGAAATCCAAATATATTGTAACCAGTGTAGCATAAGGTAAGAGGTAATGAGTGGCATGAAGAAAGATTTATAGCTGAAGGAAGGAGGCAGCTGTTACAGGGGCTAAGTCTGAAAGAATAAGCAGAGAATAAAGTCTTGAAACAAACTCAATCTGCAGGTGGTGTTTAGATTTTCTCTTAGTTATACTCTACTGCTGTTTTTAGTCCCCCCAAATCTAGCTTTCTCTCTGAAATGTAACTGCATGAGACATTATAAAATGTTGAACAATGTATGACATCTAAAAATGCCTAAGGTAGATGATTACGGGTATTGGGCATTTCTTTGTCTAAACTAAAAGAATCTTTCTATGTCCTATAGGCTTTTGATTCTGGACTCACAGATGTACAGTCACCACCCACACTCAGGGAAGAGAAACCAGCAACCGACCTGGCAGGAAAGCTCCTGTTGCTTGATGAACTAGTATCCCTGGAGAATGATGTGATTGAGACAAAGAAGAAGAGAAGCTTCTCTGGCTTTGGCTCTCCTCTGGACAGGCTCTCAGCTGGCTCTGTCGAACACAAAGGGAAACAGAGGTAAGTGGAGATGAAAAGTTTGTATTCTCTAATTCATTTATTCTGTACTCTGTTGAGCAAAATGTCTCAGTGACACGGCTGCTATAATTTGCATTTTCTTTCAGTCATAATGTTTTCTAAGGAAGATCTTGTTGCGTATAGACTTAAAAACAGTAACTAAAAGATGTTTTTGCACATGGAATCAGGGGAAGTATTAATAATGAGATAATCTGGCCAAGAGCATTCTGTTCAGTGGGCATAAGTGGTAAAGCATTTTAAGTTTGATCCTTAATACAGAGCTTGGCAAAATGTAACTCAATTCATTTTCCTATAGTAAGAAGTAGTAAAGGATGTGCACCACCTCTGAACATAAAGGAAATGCAAAGCCAAACAACATTGAGATTCCACCTCACCCCAGTTAGAATGACCATCATCAAGACAACAAATGATAACAGGTGCTGTCAGGGATGCAGCCAAAAAAAGCCCTAAAAAAATGTTGACAGGAATTTAAACATGTTCAACCACTCTGGAAAGCAGTATAGAGGCTCCTCAAAAAAGTAAACAGAACTACCATATAATTAAGCAATTCCATTCCTGAATATTTATTCAAAAGATTACACACTAAGATACAGTAAAGCCACCAGCACAGCCATGTTCATTGCAGCACTATTCACCATAGCCAAGATACGAAATCTGTCCAGATGCCTCTCAATAGATGAATGGATCAAGAAAATGTGCTGTATATGCAAATCGATTATTACTCTTCCATTAGATAGAATGATGTTGTATCATTTGTAGAGAAACAGAAAGACCTGGAGAAAATTATGTTAAGTGAAGTAAACTAGACTCAGAGAGATAAATGATCCATGTTTTCCCTAATATGTAGAAGCTAGATTCAGCTTAAAATTTCACAAGTCAATACATTGGGTGGCAAGCAAGTGTATACAAATGTATTAACTGAAATATAGTATATTCAAGAGACATCTTAAATGGTGCCTTAGAAAGGCAAAATCAATCAACAAAATAAAACACCAGGAATTGGGTACTTGAAAGGGTCGGGTTGGGGTCAAGAGAAATGGGGTAGACAAATGAAGAGGAGATTTGGGGAAGAATGCAGTCAAGAATCCAATGTATATCCTACAAAGTTAAGAAGAGTGCAAGAAGGATTGATGAGAGAAGGATAGGTGAGATGTTGAAAGGAATGACATTGACCCAGATGTATTTATTCATAAACTGCATTATTAAACGGCAACTCCATTTTTTTTTTAGGTCGTGGGGCTTGAACTCTGGGCTTGGGCACTATCCCTCAGCTCTTCAGATCAAGGCGAGCGCTCTACCTCTTGAGCCACAGCGCCACTTCCAGTTTTCTAGTGGTTTATTGGAGATCAGAGTCTCACAGACTTTTCTGCTCAGGCTGGCTTTGAACCATGATCCTCAGATCTCAGCCTCCTGAGTAGCTAGGATTATAGGCGTGAGCCACCAGCACCCAGCTGGCAACTCCTTTATACAGCTACTTAAAGATAATTTTAAGTGTTCTGATAGAAAAGAAAAAAGAATGACATGTTCAGAATATAATGTGTGCTTAAGAGAAATTGCTGTTCTTTTCTAGACTTGTACAAATTATCTTATCTTCACTGATATTCAGCTCACTTCTCTATAACATGGTTGTAATTATTGGACTATAAAGATACCTGGTGGGTGCTCGCTTCAGCAGCACATATACTAAAATTGGAATGATACAGAGAAGATTAGCATGGCCCCTGCACAAGGATGACATGCAAATTCATGAAGCATTCCATATTTTAAAAAAATAATAATAATAAATAATAAAAATATCTGGTGGTTCATGTCTGAGGTTTGAAGCCAGTCAAGGCAGGAATGTCTGTGAGACCCTTATGTCCAATTAATCACCCAAATGCCAGAACTAGAGCTGTATCTTGTGTGGTAGAATGCTAGCCTTCAACTAAATAGCTCAGGTCCTGAGTTCAAGCCCTATGACCAGGACCAAAATATAAATATCAAATGAGATAATCAATCAGAAATGCTTTGTAATTTGCTAATCATTATTACAGAATGAAAATAAACATCTCTCCCTTAATGAAGGATTAAGAATTACTGAAAAACCAAAGTACCGTAAAGCAGCCATCCCAAACTTAATTCATTTTCCTCTCCCTCACTATCTATTTCTCATGTCGTATATTTCATATTAGTAGTGACACAAAATCCTGCCTGATTACAGTATTGAAATCTCTTAAAAATTTACTAAAATGCCTTTCACTTACTTATTTTCTTAGTTTTCACTAATTTCCCTAAATCCTATTTTTTATATCATCTACAAGATCTTCTTGTATTATGACTTTCCTGATTCTATCCTAGATTATTATTTTTTTCACATTTGTTCTTTCTTTCTTTCCTCCTCTCTACCTTTGCCACTCTTACCATCCTCTTCATGAAGCATGATCATCTGCAGCATAAGCTATGAAATATTATTCATTGCTTACAATACATAAGTCAAAAGCCTTAACAAGTTTTGCAAAGAATCTCATGGCCTGCCCCTCACTTTTACTTGATCATCTGCATATCATTTGCCAAGGATGACTTGATTTACTTGGGGATTGGGGGTTTGTCATTCTGGTTTGTGGTTCCATGAATTGGCTACATTCACTGAATATTGGGACACATAAATCAACTTTCCAGTCTTCTGTTTTAAGAGATTGTCAAAGCTAAACTAGGAATAAGACTATTCACCATATATTATAATTTATCTAATCTGTACTTGGAAAGTAATCTTACATTCTAGCCTCAGACTCTAATTACATGACTACAGATTAGTTCCACTTACATGCTAGATACTACGTTGGAGTCTTGTGAGAAACAAAAGAAATATATAGCATATCTCTCAAAAAATAAAATACTAATAAGAAATAGAAATGTTAAAATAGATTGAAATAAGAAATAAGAAGAAATGCATGATTATAAAGCAATCTATAAAGAAGGTTATTATCCAAGCAACAAATAGATTTTCAGAAGAAAAAAATTTTACTTTTTAAAATAAATTTCATATCTTTTCTCATAGTTCTTATATCATGGTCAAATCACTTCTGAATCAATATTCAAATTCTCTATATAAATATTCATACATGATTTATATTAGAAGAGACAACATAGATACCAAATATCAATTGCAAAATTATGTTTATATGTATATAATCTACATTGAAATTTTACCCTAATAATTTATTTAGGAAGTGTTATACAGAGGAAGATTACCTTAGGAGATTTTATATGGTTCTCTGTATATCTATATCTACCTATCTATCAATTGATCGATCTGTATATTATTAAACTTTGTTGTTAAGAAATAAAGAAAAATTGGTAATTTCGTGTGTATACCAGTATTGAGGTTTGAACTCAGGGCCTGGCACAGTCTCTTAGCTTTATCAGTCAAGGATGGAGCTCTACCACTTGAGCCAGCGCTCCAATTCCAGCTTGTAGGTGGTAAATTGGGATCAAAGTCTCACAGACTTTCCTACACAGATTGGGTACAAACCAGGATCCTTAGGTCTCAGCCTCCTAAGTAGCATTGATTACAAATATGAACCACTGGTACACAACAGATATCCATACACAGAATCTTTAAAACTAGCACACATATTCAACAATTTAGTAAATACCATTCTATGAGCAGTATCAGATATCAGATATCAAATGCCTTGAGAAATGCCATCTTAAGCATTACCCAAAGCTAAGTGAAGGGGTAGCTTTAAGGAAGACAGCAACATTTTTAAAAACATAACTAATCAAACACTCAAGCACAGTGAAATGAGCATATAAAACTTAGAAATTATTGTATTGTTTTATGGCCAGTAATTGGAAATAAGAACCATCAAAATGAGAACAGGCAGATATTGCCTTAATATTATCTATCTGTATGTGTGTGTTTTGGTGTTTAGTTCAGCCTAAAGCCTATCTGTTATTGATGGTGGAATTATACCAGAGGTTTGCTAAAGTAAGGAACAAAAATTAATGCCCATTTCTTCCACTACAATTTAGAAATCTACTTAGTCAAGAAAAGACATTTAGAAGCATAATAATTTGGACATACTAAAACTGTAAAAGCCTGAAAGAAAAAAAATTTTCATGTGTTTCTCATCAAATCTCCTCCTTTTCAGACTGCCCTCTTACTCATAGAGAAAGGTAACAATCCAATATCTATTTTCCTGACTCACTTGTCTGTCAATAACCTTTCTCTGTGCCAGGAGTCATAGTGGCATTTGATGAGCCCTATATCATTTTTTCTCAGAAAAAAAATCATTTTTTCCCATAGGAGGCCTGTTCTAAAGATTGAACTCAGTTCTTGCACCATACCTGCACCATATCTGCATACCAATTATTGTGCTGATTATTTTGGAGATAGATTACACTATTTTTTTTTTTGAGATGGGATCTTGAGGACTTTTCTTCTCAGGTTTAAAACCTTGATCCTCCAGATTTCAGCTTCCTGTAGCTAGGTTTATAGCAAACAGTACTTGGCTTCAGAATATTATTTTTAAGAGTTCACAGATCACCAACAGGTCACAGAGTTATCAAAATACGTGAAAAAATTAATTTGTTATGTACTAACATGTGCTTCTTTATTAATATATAAAGATGTAGAGATGGATGGAAACAATAATGGTTACTGAACAATAACTTTAAGAAAAGGAAAAACAATACAAATTATCTACAGCAAACTGAAATGTAGCCTGAAAGTATTTCTGATTTCTAGTTATGATAAAGATCCAGGTCTAGCTAATCCTGTCACGAGTTCTCTCCTCCATTCATAATTGAAGTGAGCTTCATGCCAGTTAATGAAACTAAAGGTGTAACCTTTCCCCAACCACATTTATAGACGCTTGATTTATGCCAGATGAAAACATCATGAATTTCCAGCATAAAAGTGTATTACTTTATACTCAGTTACTGTGAGATATTAAGGAAGGAACAACAACTTGAATCTACTTTTGGAAAGATCCACGAAGAGATGAAAACAAGTATGAATGACTAGAAACACAGAAAGCTTAACAGGGCACTGTCTACCCTAGACCATATTCAAAGGATGTAAAAAATGACCAACTGTTAAATAACACAGCAGGTTGCATTTTCATATAAATATGGCACAAGGTTTATTGTCAGATACCTGTGGAAATTACTTCAATTTTCAAGGTGAAAGTTGACAACACTTTAAAGTCTAAAATATTTTTCTCATTTGGTTCACTTGTTTAGTATCTGAAGTTAAAGAACCTTCAACCTATTTATGCAGATGAGTAGAAGCAAGTATGATTATATTCATAGCAAAATTGTATCTCATATCTGAATGACCTTTTAATGAGGATTGGCTTAGTACTTTTCTAAAACATCTTTATTTACATAATACTGATGCTGCAAATAACAAACAACAGTAATAATATTCTAAACATGAATTTAATTACTGTGAAAGAATTCCAAAATTTGTTGCTTCAGTTCTCCTATTAATATTGTGAAGTCTGCAAAGAAAAGAGAGTATTAATCTATTGGTCAGAGTTCCTTTCCAAGAAAACAGATAGGCATTTCCGAAAGAGGAACTTTGAGAAGGGTTGAATCCAAGAAGTGGATGCCACAACTCTGAAGGAAGGCCCCTGAAGCAATGATCAGTATAAAAGTTTCTGGAAACCAGAAAGTTCTCAAGAGTGACATGCCTTGAGAAGTAGTTGAGGCTTCATAGAGAGTATGACTGACTGGAAATGGTATCTCAGGAAGCTGGGGAGGGAAGGAAAAAAGTACTCTAAGAGTATCTCTCTCTTGTGATTTGGGGGTGTTAGAGTAGTATGAACTCAGGGCCTCATGCTTGATGGGCTGTTGTTCTATCACTTGAACCACATCTCCATCTCTGCTCTTTGCTAATTAATTCAGAGGTGAAATCTAGGAAATGTTTTCACCTGCATTGACTTCAAACCATGATATTTTGGTTCTCAATTTCCTGAGTGACCATTAGTGTATGCATGAGCCATCTATACCCAGTGCTACCAGTCTCTTGCCAAGGCTGCCTATTGTTTAACCCAAGCCAGGAGACAGGAATTTTTTTATATGATCCAAAAATACCATCCTCTTGGGGTCAAAAGTAGGATGAGAAAAGGTAAACAGATAAATTTGTATAGCGAATGGAAGACAGCCAACAGGTTTATATACATTGTACAGACCTGCACTTAGCTCCAACTTGTTGCTAGTTCAACCACTTAACTGAAATAGAAAAAAGCCATAAGAACTAATCTAGAGGAACAATTCTATACCCATCCACAAGCTATCAAATCCAGCTGGAGAGGAGTTCTTTCCTAGTTTTTGAATGAAGTGAAAAGCAAATCACTGAAGGATGATTGGAGACATGAAAATTGTAAGAATCTATTTTCTCACTATTTCTCAAAAATAAACCATACTTCAGTAATTGGTCATTCTTATAGCCTAAACCACGACTATTATTCAAGCTTTTGGTTCCTCAGCTCAAGCTCATTTAAAATCAGGAAACTTCAGTGGGCAGGGAGCTGTGGCCAGTTTATTGTCAGCAGGGGGTCTGCCTTTTGTCTCCTCCAGAACTGGCACTGGTGGTAACCTTTTACTCAGCTGCAATGTTCGGACTGTAAAATTTTACCTTACATGTTACTATTTTCCTATCGTGATGTGGTTTTAGGTAGGAACTGGCCCCTTGGTAAATCTCCAAAGCTGACTTTTTATCATGACATGTTTTGTGTTCATCACTTCCTTTCCATTGGGAGCAGTGTAATCAGCACCCTGGCCCCCAGCAGCTGCCTCTCTGACAGGGCTGTGGTGCCCTACATCTTCATGCCGTCTTCTTGGCTTCTTTCTATATTTTGCCCCAATATCAGAGTCCCACTGAGTTCACTCCATCCACCACACTGGCCCTTGTGACAAGGTCCCTATTAGGATTAAGATAGGCCCAGGCTATTCACATGCCCCATATCTTTAGCTTTGGTTGCTCAGAATAAAACCATTCCTTATGTGGTCATCTCTTTACATTTCCGCAGCTCAATGCCTATCAGATTTTGTAGACAGTATTTATTTTCTCAGGTCTGTCAGGTGTCCCCAGGAGTCTGTTTGAAGCCATCCACTCTCCCACACCCCCCAACTCCCAGTTAAAAGGCAGAAGAAAAATGTTATTTGTCTTAAATAATAACCTACTCCTAAGATCCTAAGAAATTCCTTTATCGTGACCTGGGCAACATCAACCTTATTGAGTTAGGGTTGGGAAAAAAAGCAACATGTAGCAAACTCCTTTTCAAATACCACATAGACCTAGCATCACACATAAGGAGGCAACTAGTGACTTATTTTTTAATTCCTCTGATCTTTTTTAGACACCACCAAAACTTAAAAAGGAAAATCCTATTTTAACATTGATTCATTCTTTTTTTCAATTTCACAGCTCCTTAGTCTCACAGGCATTATGAGTCCCTGTTCTGTTGTTGTTAGTTTGGTTTTGGTTGATCCTTGGGCTTGAGTTTAGGGCCTATGCACTGTCCCTGAGCTTATTTGCTCAAGGCTGACACAGTACCACTTGAGCCACAGCTCCACTTCCAGATCTTTTGGTGATTAATTGGAGATAAGAGTCTCATAAATTTTCCTGCCAGACTGGCTTTGAACCATGATCCTCAGATCTCATCCTCCTGAGTAGCAAGCTTTACAGGTATGAGCCATAGTTCCCAGCTATGAGTCTCGTTATCGGTGTATCCTCAGAGAGATAAAAGGCATTCCCTGAGTCTTCTACCCACAAAGTATACATCAAATCATTTAACTACAAGTCTAATAACTTCCCCTTTAAACCTATTCCCATAAAGAATTTAAAATTCTGTATTATGAAGATGCTTATCAGGACACATTTGAGAATAGTGGTATCAAGTTCAATTTGTCAGATATACTTGTCTTTCATGATGACAATCCCAAAGACTAAGACAAAAACCTTAACATTTTTTTTTCCTTTCAATTCTCTGTGAAGCAGTGTGGCAGCCAGGCCAGCCTGCACATCTCATGGTTTTTATTCATTCTTCACTGACCTTATGTGCAATGCCCCAAGGTGGTAGTTCAAACTGGGCTCTGTTTCAGATGTGAGCGGCAGGAAAGGATTCAGAGTTGGGTGCCCTTTTTGCATGCCTCCTTCCTCTTAGTTAACAAGCCTGGCGAGGCAATGGGAAAGGCCCTTAGGCATAATGATCTCAGGCCATTCTTGCCAGTAAAAACTACTTGCTATTGCCAGCCTCTCCTCACCTCAGTTCAGCAACAGCTGATGAGACAGTTCTTTTACCTTTTCCCCCTGCCCAACCTATTGATGAAAATAAATTTAAAACATTCTCCTAAAAGAGAAATTACATAGGATTCCATACATAGGATTATCATGCATATTACCCATCTTCCAAAAGGAAAAGTCTGTAAGGTATTTTTGTCTAGATCCACCTATTGAATAGTAGTTTTAAAACTTTCCCAAAGACCTTCAAGTAGGTTCATGAGCCAAGTGAATGTATGTCCCTTCTGTACTATACTAGAACTCTGTAGCATCTTCAGTGAACCTGGCCCCATGTTCCTTAATAGTTACTTAGATCTCATTATTTTATTCCAGTGCTGGTGATTTCTTTCTGAACGACTGTTTATATGGCCCATTCCTAGGGATTATAATTCACACACACACACACACACACACACACACACACACACACACACACACACACACACACACACACACACACCCCTACCTAATAGTCTACTTTAAATTTAATTACCATTCTGTGGAGTTTATTTCCTTCTTATCTTTTGCAAGGTCTTGCTGAGATTTTTTTTCATTTTAATTGGCTTACACATACACTATTGACAAATTTGAGTAATTTAAGACAACTGTATGCATTCTTTATTATCATAGCGTTACTCTAGGGTTACGATGAATTTGTTTATCAGGGCTGTTGTCATTGGAATACTCTGCTAGGGATGGAGTATCCACTTCCAAATCTGGGCTCCTCACCGGTTATTGGCAGGAGCTCCTCTCTTTGCCATGTAAATTGCTTCATAGGGTTGTTAGACTGTACTTAGGGAATGGCTGCTGGCTCCTCTCTCTTCATCCACCAGCTAATGATCCAACAAAGCTAGGTAGAAGTTCTTACAGCTTTTATTTCTTTGCTTGCGGTCATTTCCACAGCATTCTTGGTTACACTGTCAGCTCTGTCCAGGAGACTTAATGGTGGCAGGATTATGGCCATACTGGAATCTGATTCTGTACTAATGTCCTCATATACACTTTATACTATTATCTAGTTCCCTGATTTCCTGAACTAAATTACTGAACCAGTGAAAGGAACATTCTGTATTAGCAGCACTCTGCTTCTCCTTTTGGACAACACACACATACACACAAACACACACACACACACACACACACACACCAAGAAAAGAAAGTTACACTTTGACAACATTAATAATCATAAGTATAAAATTGCTACAAGAGGTAGCAAAAGAAAATCCATTAATATATTATAAAGGCAATGTATATTCATGGGTTTGCCATAAAAATAATACCTAATGTTGGTGTACTTTAGAAAATTAATGGAATTAACAAACCAAAGAAATAAGCTACATATCTCAATAGGTAGAGAAAAAGTATTCAGTAAATTAATAACAAAAGCAAGCTTATTATCATTAATATCAATTACAGGGCTTTCTGTAGTCAAGTAAAGGATACCTATTAAAAACACCAACACATTTTCTTAAACTTACCACAAATCTAACTAGGTCCTTTGCGCTCTCTCTCTCTCTCTCTCTCTCTCTCTCTCTCTCTCTTTGGCTTTCTTGCTTTTATTTTCTTTCTTGTTTTTCTTTGGGTGGGCATATTTAGGTTTGACTTATGGCCTTGTGTTTGATAAGCAAGCTAAGATCATCTCTGTGGAGAAAACAGTGTATATTAAAGATTTTATAAATGATAGTGATTTTGATAGTAAGGCTCAATATCATAAAGATTTGAGTTTCCACATACTTATTTTGTCCCTAAGAATCAAGACAATTCTAGCCAAAACTGCAATAACATTTCCATGAAATTTGAGAAGTTGAATCTATTATTAGGATGGAGAAGATTCTGAAATAAGAAGCAAAATTATTGATGTGTTAAAACATTAAAGATTTATTACACAGTAAGAAAAATTAATTGCAGTTACATAGTTGATAAAAATCTAACATTCAGAGTGTTCTAAGTTCTTCCACAACTCAATATTCAAAAGAAATACATGCTCATAGAAAAACAGTAAATTGAAACAAGCACTTCCAAAACAAAAGATCCAAACTAATGTAAAGGTAAACAATGCCACTAGAATTCAGAGAATATCAATAAAAACTTAAATAAGATGCTTACTAAGGCATCATATGGTCAAAATTAAAAAACACAGCAAGTATTGGTATAGATTTGAAATCAAAGGAATCATTATACATTGATCTCGTGCAGTTACGAATAGTAAATTAGCACAAATTTAGAAAATAACTTGGCTATGTAATAGTAAACCTTTAGTGAATACAAAGCCATGTTTAAGAAAAATTTTATTGCTACAGTATATAACAACAATAAAAAGAAAATGCCTTAAATTTTCATCTATTGCATACATGTCAATATCAAGAAATTTCAGACTACACAATATTTGCTGAAATGAAGGGAATACATGCATGAATCTTCTTACTTTTGCATCTTTGTTGAAGAATAATTGACTAAAAACTTTATATGTAGAACATATAACAGCATTTGATGTGTACACATTTTGAAATGATTGCCACAATCAAATAAATTAACATACCTATCATTTTGCACAATTATTTGTCTTTTTCATGATAAGATCACTTGAAATCTAGCCTCAGCAAATTTAAATATCCAAAATACATCATATAGGCATGGTTTATATAGCTAAAAATATTAAACTGTGTCACTATAATAGTAACATTACTATTATAGTCATATTAATTCATATACTAATATTACTATAGTAATCTCACTATTACTATAGTAATCATACTATAGTAATCTTACTATTACTATAGTGTTATGATTGATATAGTAGTAATGCTATAGTACTATTGCTATTATAATTATAATTATATATTGCTATATAATAATATATAATAGTACAATCATATATTATATAAGTAGTATTATAATTATTGTAATAGTACTAGTACTATAGTATTATGATTAACATAGTAATATTACTATATTATTATTGGTATAGTATTATTAGTACAACTATCTTGCTGTGCATTAAGATTTCAGTACATGATACACTTTAAGTACAACTTTAATGCTGCCTAAACCAAATAAAATGTTTTTCAAGAATCATCACATAGATTATAAAATGAGGAAAGTGAAGAAATGAGTAGACTAAGTCTCAGTTTCTGAGGCAGAGCCACCAGAGCAAGGCACTAGGGAAAGAGGACAGGAGGATTTCTAAAGGCATGCCAATTTTCTATCTCTTATGCTGGTGCTATAAACAAGAATGTTCCCTTTTACTTTCTCCAATTTGAACCCAGGTAAATTCATACTCTTTTGTATATGTGAAATGATTTTCAAAATGTTGAAATACAATTTTTTTCTAACAGACTTGTTAGAATAATGGAATTACCCAAGAACATAAACAGTAAACAAAATCCTATTTAACATAGGAAGTCCACACTATATTTTAAGCAATCAATCTAACAATTCTGTTCATCTCAGTTTAATAGGCTATATCTTTAAACTACATGAAGAATATTTTTTAATGAAAAAAGGTGGGTTTCTTTAATGCTTATATTTTAACCATGTCATACCATCATTTTGTCACAAGAGGGACTAAATAGTCAGAATGTACAGAATGCTTCACTTTTGATCTTAGAAATATTTCTTTAACCTCTATTTCCACACTGTATATTCTCATTCATGTATGTCTTACATAATATTACATGTGTATTTATACATTTCCTATCAGCAAAAATGTTGAACAACTACAAGCTAGTTATTTTGTTTCTGAATTTATTAATATGATACAAAAAGTTTTAACTTACTAAGAGCTACCATGATTTTTTTTTAATGGAAATAATTGTTTTACTTCCATATTAGTGCAAAAAAATTAAATGATGAGTGGATTTATATGTGTGAGAATATGTGCTTTTCAAGTTCACTATATAGATACTACAAATTTGTAAATAATCCCAAATCTGATAATATGAATCAAAGTAATTATGGATTCATTATTAGACTGAAGCCACACCCAGCCAAATTTTCTACCCACTTTGCCATCCTCTACTGTAAGGAAATGTAAGTGTATATGTAGAAAAAGAAAGAAAACCATATACCTGGACATTTCATTGAACTTTTTAGATATTATAAAGTTCTCAGGTTGTAGAAAACTTAATTATCTGAATACAATTGGACTGGGCTGCTATCAGTTAAAATGTATAAAATGTCTTCAAGTATATTACCTCATTCACTCTATTCTTTGTAAAATGTAAACTTTAAGAGGTAATATTTGTCTTATTCATCACTGTATAACCAAAATAAGTACAAATATGCACAAATACATTCAAATATTATGTAACAAATAAATATGCTAAATGAATAACACTCTAAAAGATGAAAATAGTAGTTTTGGGAGTTTTGGTTTTTTTTTAATAAAAAAAAAAAGCCAGCAAGGCAGGAAGGCAAGAAAGCAAGAAGTCAGGATGGGAGAGAGGGAAGAAGGGAGAAAGGAAAGAAGGAAAGAGAGAAGGAGGGAGAGATAGAGGAGAAAGGGAGAAATGGAAGGGAAGGAAGAAGGGAAGAAGGGGGAAAAGAAGGATAGAGAAGGTTAGAATAACAGAATTGCAGATCAAAATGACAGTCATCACAGTTTGAGTACTACATTTCCTGGTTCCTAATTTTTTAGACAATATCTAGCATGAAAAAAGAGGGAAAAAAGAAATGAGAGAAAAAGGAAAAGAAGAGAAAAAGAAAGGAAGAGATGGTAGGAAGTTGCTATTCCGCCTTCAACACCACAACTGCTGCCTTTCATTTGCTGGAGTTTGAAAGATCTGACTGTTGTAAAGCAAAAAAAGAAAAATACTATTTTTACAGTTTTTAATCTTAATTTTAAAAAAAAATCAATTGGTAGTAAGGAACCAATAAAATATTATGCTTTGAGCTATCTAGTTTGTAAGCGCATCATATGTTTCTTTAAAAAGTAAAATGATTATTTTTCATGGCACCATTATTGAAATGATAACATACGCAATCTCTCAGCGGCTGTTTCTTCCTCTTTTAAGTCTTTCAACCATCTGGAAAGGTTGGTGCTTCACTTCCTCTTCCTATTAGACTAAGTCTACAACCCTTGAACTTTCTCCTCCATCTCAAGTGGCTTTTTTTGCCTTACCCATTTTGTAGTTATAATGATAAAATAGTCAGAAAATGAATTAGAGGGTTAAAATCCCCACTATACATTATATATTAGCCCCATTATATTTGGACGCAAAAATCACTTGGAGAAAAATCATATTATCATCTCTTCTTAAAGACTCTGGTAACTAGATTGGATCCACTTGGATAATACCACACTAATCTTCTTACTTCACGGATCTCAAATCTAATCCTGTCTGCAGAATCAGTTTTGCTGTGTGAAAGGACATATGTTCAGATTGAAAGAATTATGGCATGGACATCAGGAGAAGCCACTCTTCTGACTACCACAGAAAAATAACTGCTTCAATTCAGAATTATTTAAAATAAAGATTTAATTTCCCAACAGCCATCATTTCTATTTACATCAAGAACTTAAAGCATGAGTCACATGCCTAGTTTTGTTAATGATTCTTAATCATTAATTTTAAGCTATTTTTACAAATTGCACGTTTCCCATCTGATTAACAATTTGAAAACTATGTAGTCAACTTGGGCCCCTCAATGGATGAATGGATCAAGAAAATGTGGTATATAAACACAATGGAATTCTACTTCCATTAGAAAGAATGATATGATACCATTAGTAGGGAAATGGAAAGACTTGGAAAAAATTATATTGTGAAGTAAGCCAGATCCAAAGAAACAGGTTGCATAGTTTCCCTCATTTGTTGTAACTAGAATGTGCCTATAAATCTACAAGTAAACATGCTGGATGGTTTTTAAAAATGCACTAGGATGTGATAAATTATACCAGACTCTAGATATTTACACAGTAAGACCAAAGGAGGGAACTCTAAGAAATAGAAACAAGAGGTTTTTGTTACTTTTTTTGTTTTCTGTACTTCTTGTCTGTATGTAAATGTATCTGTTTGGGGGAGGGTAAGGGAGAGCACAGAAATGGTGGGACAAAGTGTGAACAAATGCAGTAGTGATACTCACTAAGCACTGTGTTGAAAATGAATCATACAACTTGTGGAGATGAGAAAAGAAAAACTGGGAGAAAGCAAGGGAAGAGGGATATTGTCCAAAAAGAAATGTACTCGCTACCTTACTTATGTAACCATAACCCCTCTGTATACCACCTTTATAATACCAATTAAAAACAAAAAAAGAAAGTCACCAAAAAAGTGCAAACAACAGGCACATCTTAAAGGGGTATGTTTCTAGATGTTTGAAGAGCAGTATTGGTAAAGCTATGGTAGAAGTATGCTTTAACTGTTTTTTTGTTTTGTTTTGGTTTGGTTTTCCCTTGATTTTTATTTAACTAATCCAATTTCTGACTAGGACTCAAATTCTTATGAGATCAAAACCAAGAGCCAGCCAGATGTTGGTGGCTCACACCTGTAATCCTAGCTATTCACGAGCATGAACTATAAGGATTGTAATTCAACATCAACCCTAGCAGTAACGTCTGTGAGATTCTTAACTCCAATTAGCCACCAAAAAGCCAGAAGTGGAGTAATGGTTCAAGTGGTAGAGCACTAGCTTTGAGCAGAAAAACTAAGGGACAGCATTCAAGGCTTGAGTTCAAACTTCAATATAAACACAATTAAAGAAAATAAATTTTAAAAGAGCCTATTTAAATGAAGGGTGAATGTAAGCCAACAAATAAAGGAAGGCTACATTATATAAAAAGCATATAGATCACTTACTCCTAAACATTTCGGGTAAGCACTATAGCAAGTGCTATGGCTATTTTTATCATGTCTGCATGCACAACACTCAGCACAGCAGGTGGCAGGTAGGTGTGCTTCAGATCAATAATTTTTTTTATAAATTAAGCAATGCTTATATATTGTACATGTATAGTCTGAAAATAAAAGCCCTTTATATTTCCATTTTTCTCTATGGTCTTCAGAACCTTTGAATAATTCTACCTAATCAAGCAGTTAGGCTCATAGACCTGGGTTTTCCTATGTTCTATTTAAATTTGAATGCTGACTTCTTTTTTTTTTGTTAAAACTCTTTTTTTATTGTTACACCTTCCTTTATTTTTCACCTACCATCCCTTTCCTCTCCAACTCCTCTCACCCTCACCCCCAATGCAACGTTGTGAAGTTCATTTTCAACATACTGTCTTGTACATCTCATTGTTACAATGGGTCATCCTGTATCCTCATTTCAGCATTTCGTTATTTCCCTTCCCCTCCCCATATTAGAAAAATGTATATACAAGATGCAGGGCACCAGAATCAAATACAGTGACAACAGGGGTTGTACCATGGGGGAAGAACATACAAAGAAACAAAAAAAAAAATCACATAATACATTATAAGTACATTTAAAAGAATAGCAACAAAGATAAAACCTTTTGTGTCCCTATCTTGGGGTTCATTTGGTTTAGCATCAGGTTATATGGTCATATGTACACAGCTTTTGACCTTTTCTGCTTGTCCTAGACATATACTCGTTATTGCAGATAAGGGAAACTATGGGACCTAGGTTTCTTTGAGACTGGTTTACTTCACTTAACATAATTTTTTCCAACTCTTTCCATTTCTTTTCCATTCATCTACTAAGTGGCATCTAGGTTGGTTACATATCTTAGCTATGGTGAATAATACTGCCATAAACATAATTGTGCTGGTAGCTTTAGTATGGCCTTGTTTGTGATCATTTGGGTTAAATGCCCAAAAGTGAGATGCTGGGTCATAGGGGAGCTCTATGTGGAGTTTTTTGAGGAATCTCAATACTGCTTTCCAAAGTGGTTGAACAAATTTACATTCTCACCAACAATGCAGTAGGATTCCCTTTTGGCCACATCCCCTCCAGCATCTGTTGTTATTAGATTTCTTGATGATGGCCATTCTAACAGTGAGGTAGAATGGAAGAAAGTCAGCCTCTTCAGTAAATGGTGCTGGAAAAATTGGTTAACCACCTGTAGAAAACTAATGCTAGATCCCCATATATCACCCTGCACCTGCATCAACTCTAAATGGATCAAATGAATCAAAGACCTCGAAGTCAAAGCAGACACCCTGAAAACATTACAGGAAGGAATAGGAGAAACTCTAGGGCTCCTTGGCACAGGCTGAAATTTTCTTTAAAAAGACCCAGAAACACAACAAATGGGACAAATGGGATTGCATGAAACTGCAGAGCTTCTGCCTGGCAAAGGACATAGCAAGCAAGATCAATAGAAAGCCCACGGATTGGGAGAAGATCTTCACTATCCATACAACGAACAAGGGCCTCATCTCTAAAATACACTTAAAACTCAAAAAATTAAATCCCCCAACAACAAATCCTCAAAGAAACAACCGCCCAATGAATATGTGGGCTAAAGACTTAGAGACTTCTCTGAAGAGGAAAGAAGAATGGGCAATAGGCACATGAAGAAATGCTCAACTTCTCTAGCCATAAAAGAAATGCAAATAAAAAACATTGAATGCTGACTTCTTCAAGCTTTAGTTTTCTCCACAAATGTCCAAAGTCTAAGAATGGCAACTAGAGAATGGTAACTATTTCAACTCCTGAAAAACTACTTGAAGCAGAAAAAATAAAACTAATGACAAATAACTTGGACTTTAGCTTTAAAATGTTCTTCTTGGTTTGTTTCAGGAAAGTAGTAGATCATCCAAAAAAGCGATTTGGTATCCCCATGGATCGGATTGGTAGAAACCGGCTCTCAAATTCCAGAGGCTGAGTCCAATTGTGAGTATAATTTAAATAAGTAGCAATATCTTATTCGATTTTACATTTCACAATAGACTAGTTGACAGAAATTTACTTATAAATCTCTTTTTTGGTTTATTATCTTACATTTCACCTTTTCAAACATTTCTCTATTCAATTGGTATACTGATACTAAGAAGCTTTTAGGGCTGGAAAGGTTGCTCAGTGGTAGAGTGCCTGCCTTACATGCATGAGGTTCAATTCCTCAGCACCACATGAGCAGAAAAAGCTGGAAATGGCACTGTGGCTCAAGTGGTAGAGTGCTAACCTTGAGCTGAAGAGCTGAGGGACAGCACCCCACAGAACTCAGGCCCCAAAACAAAAAAATTAAAAAAGAAAAAAAAAGAAACTTTTAGAAAGCAAAGTGCATTTTATCCTTTAACAAATTCACATTAACATTTCATTCCAAAAATAAAAACTCAGATTTAGTTATTTGGGACAGACTATGTAATTATTGACCATTATATGCAAGTCAGGGTTAAAATGACAAGACAATAAATTTTCTTCATAAATATACATGAATGTAGACCAATCCCTTTGGTATTTCCTCTCAACACCTTTCATTCCCAGTAGTTACAACACACCGGAACTGCCTTAATATTCTCATGCTATAGAAAAGATAACTCTCCTCTCTGCTTCTCTCATGATGACCTCCAGACCTTAATACAGAGACTCGAAAAGCATCATATTAGCCTGATCCTCTCATAATTTAAATAATTCAAGTTTTTTTTTCTCCTCAAATGCATTAAAGCCATAAAGAAATGCCAATGTTTTGTCATAATACAGGGATTTGTTCATTAATGATATTCTACCATTTTCAAATGACAGTAAATACAGGAGAATTGAATTCTGTGAAGAATCTACCATTAGAAGAGTATCATCTGAAAAAATCAGATTAAGCTATTTTTCTTTCCTTTCAAGAAATATAGTAAGTGTAAGTAACTATTTGAGATTGTTAAAGCATAGCCATTTAAGTGGGAATTAGCTAATTACGACTATAACCCGTTGAAATCAGGGCCACATCTTCCAGTTTATTGACATTTTAACACTATAACTCCGCAATAAATGGAGTAAGTTTGAGTCAGGTGCCAGTAATCCTAGCTACTCAGGATACTGAGATCTGAAAATCTCAGTTCAAAGCCAGCATAGACAGGAAAGTCCAAGAGACTCGTCTCCAATGAAGCACAAAAAAAGCCAGAAGTAGAGATGTAACTCAAGTGGTAGAATGCTAGCCTTGAGCAACAAAAGCTTAGCAACAATGCCCTAGTCCTGAGTTCAAGCCCAGGACTAGCACAAAAATTAGTAAATGAATAAGTTTATAAATATAATTTTATATATATATATATGTATACTTTTACCATGCTTAACCTTCTTTAACATTTCTGAACTCAAACAAAACAAGCTTGATAAATTACAAAGGACATTCATTTTTACATGAATACTCATGATTTCTGTTCTTAGATCCTAAAATCCAGGGAAATCTATTAAACTATGAAAAAATATTCAGAATAATTTTGTATGGAGTCTAAGATAAGCATGGTGTTCCTCACTTAACAGACTTGGTTGATTCTCTTGACAATTACTGTCTACACTATTCAAACCTAAAGACAGTACTAATGTTGAAAAGTAAGTTTAGAAAAGAATCTGGTAAGGGGAAACAAAGGAGGAGGCAACAATGCTTCATAAGAAATGTACTCATTACTTTGCTCATGTAATTGTAACCCCTCTGTATGGTATTTTCACAATAAAAAAAAGAAAAAAGAAAAGAACCTAACATTATAAACATTCTTTCTCTTTTGTCAATTATTGTGCATTCGGCATCTCAACCAATATGCTTCTACTCATTATTATCATATTTTCACCAAGACTTCTTTGAGTTTTTTTTATTTCTTGTGAAATTTTTCTTTTTACATAAATAACAAACCCCACAAAACAATATTCTTTTGATTGCTATTCAAATTTTCAAATTTTTTGTACTGTATTCTTTCCTACTATCACAGTACCCTTGGAATCAAACATGGATGCATTAAGTGGGGTGTGGTTCAAAGGGTACAGTACTACCTTTTAGCAAAATCTAAGGGATAGTACCCAGGCCATAAGTTCAAGCCTAACAGTATGGAAACACACACACACACACACAATATGAATGCAATATGTGCCCTACTAGACAAAATTTGAGATATTTAATAATGTTTATACCTTTCATTTCTAAGTATTTAGAAATTTAATTATCAAAAACATATTTAATTCAATCCCAATTTCTTTTCTAAAACTATCTCTAAGTAGTTGTACAAGGAAGAAATCATTTAACAGAGCAGTGAATGAATAGAATGCATCTTGTTCTGTCTCTCCCTTCAAAAATCTCATCCCCCTTCGACCCACCCTTTGCTTTACATTTCCTCATTTTGTAGTATATAACATGAATTCTCATCCTTCCCCTCATCCTCACTTCATTGTCTCTTCCCACTTGGCTGCGCTCTCTGTAAATACCCATTTCTTGATGCTTATTTTGTTGGGCTTTGACTTTGTCTGTCTAAAATAATTGTACTGTTTGTGCTTTCCATAGTTAGCTAACTCATTTGGAACTGCTTGCATACCACTAAGCATGTTTGCTTACTGAATTTTAAGCACATTCTGTCTTCCACTAATGAGAGAAATCATGCAACCTTTGTTTCTCTGGGTCTGACTCCAATTAACTTAATATAATTCTTTCCTTCTCCTTACACACGATACAATACTATTCTTTCTAATGAATGAGTAAAATTATAATATATATATGTATATACATATACATATATATACATACATATATATATATATATATATATATATATATATATATATATATATATACTACATTATCTTCATCCATCCATCAAGGGTTATCTGGGCTGTTCTCATAGTTTGGTTTCAATGAACATGAAAATTCAGAAAACAAGTGCTATGAGAGAAAATGTATTTACCCAAAATTTTATAAATTTTCAGCCAATTGAAGCAGATCCTAGGTGGCCAGGGCCTTTAAGCTTCTACACCAACATCCTCTTCATAACCTATCATAACCTGTCAGGTGCTATTGCTAAATTGTCCTTGTGGTGTACTAACATCCCTGATCATACATTTCTGAGACAAATAGAAATATACTTCTGGAAATCTTTGTTCTACTTCTGTGAATGTCAAAATATTGTTTATTTCATCATGTTCAGTTGTAAGTTTTCACCTTCTGGATTTTATTTTGAGACTTCTCACTCAAAGTGAAACTAGTACCTCACCATAGATGTATGGTTTGGTTTGAGGTCAAACCTAGGTACAGCTGCTGTGTGCTAGCTAGTTTCCAAACTCATTGTCAGTCTCTTCTCCTTAGAAAGGATGATAACATGGCATTTATATGCTCTCCTTTCCAAATCATTAATATTGTACAAATGTTTTGAGATTTTTAATTGGCCTTTTCTCTCATGAACTCAGACTCAAAGAGATAGATTGTGGAGAGTGTCACAGCTTCCCTTAAAGCAATTAGTAATTTCTCTGTCTCTCCCATTGAAATCAGGATATTATTGATGAAATTTGAAAACTGACCTCTAAAGATATTGTTCTTATGGCAATGTATATGAAGACTATTCATTTAGTAATATCGGGCATATATTACCTGTTCTATCCATTTAATATTTTTCCTTAAGGAAATGTTGAGACTATCATTCATAGGAATTAATATGATGGAAATGCATCAGGAATAGCACATGCAAACAACAGTGTGTGGCCGGATCCTTTTAACATGAGAAAACTATAAAACAATTATCAACAGAAAGTAACATACAACTTTTCTTTACCATTCTTCTTTTTGACATGGAAATGGCCTTGAACCAATAAAACATTTTACAATAGATAGGTGAAGAAAGGAGAAAAACGTGTCATAATTTTTGTTTATATTTGAGCATAAACACTTAGCTTAATACTTGTTTTAAGTATTAAGTATTTAAGTATGTTAATAAACAAAAATACTTGTTTTAATTTATCTTGATATGAAATTATCATTTTACATTATTATCTTCAAAAGGAAAGTAGGTCATATAAATGAAAACTCTAATGTGCCAACATGTAATTTGAAGCTTAAGTCTTTTCTACTAAAATTGAGGGCTTTTCACCTGACTCTAGAGGTCTTAATTACCTTTAATCATTTCAACCTTTGATTTTGCAGGTGCAACTTCCTTGTCTGAAATTACACAGAAATATGGAAGATGCTTCATGAAGTCTTTTAATACTCCTTAATGATTAAACTTTTAAGGAACTGACCATCTGCCAAACATAATAATGAAGAAAATGCATCAGATGAAAACCCAAAACTCTTGAACTTAAATAATTGACCTTCATAAAAAAAATCATGCTTTTCAGCTACCCATAATGCTTTATAGAAACCCACTTTTTAATGATCTGATGAATTCAAGTGAAAAAATGTACATGTATGTTACTTTATATGTCTTTATATGACTTTATATGTCATTTCTTACCTTCTATAGGAAATCATCTACATGTTGAGAATCTTCAAGTGTATGTTAAAAAATAAATAAATAAATGTTCCTTATAATTGTAGTAGAGACTGTAGCAAAGAGAAAGGAACATTGAAAAATAACCAAAAACATTCTTCAGAAATTTGTGTTAGATTGATAATTATGTTACCTGCAGGACTCAGAGTTTTAAAGAATTATTTAAAAAGTAATTATCTATCTTTTCTGTCTTTCCCTAACTTTCTGATGAACTATGAAAATGTTTCTCATTTCTTGAAAGCTATTACTTTACTTTTTTCTCCCAACTGAGTATTTTCAAGTATCTAATCAATTCATTGCTGCGTTGTGCTTTGACAAATGACATTAAAATCTACTTTCACTGAAAAGTTTCTCTGGCAAATAAATTAGATTAACAAATTTACTTTCTACTTTTTATTCAAAATTAGACTACAACAATCAATTTAATTAAATAGAACACAATATATTGATGTATGCTCTATGCCAGTGGGAAATGGGCTTACCTCAAAATAAGTGGACTAAACTTCAGTAAAGCAATCTGAAATATTTTTCTTCTCTTATAACTGTTTTATTACATATTTCAGTTTCCTCACAGCTTTATAAAGAACAGCAAATAAGGTAGCAATATACTATTTTAAAAGGGGTGTCTTTAATGTAAATTTAAACATAATTTCTGATCAGAAGATGACGACTCATCTCATTTATTAGTTCCATTTGTTGACTATCAATAAATCCACTATACTCTACTGGGAATCCACTAACTGGAATGAATTTTTTGTTCTGTTCAAAAACACATTACCTTTTATTCATTGTTCCTATATAGAACTCTGTGGAGCAAATGAACATGTGGTCATTACTTTCTGAGTTCTTTACATGGCTAACTTTTCATGAAGGACAGTCATTTCTAACTACATTTGCCATAAAAATTTATGCTCAAAATTTTAATTAACCCATTTGTAGCTTTAGAGAATTAAATTTCTTACAGTGAAATTTTTTTAAAGGACTTAATGGAATCTTTTGAAAAAAACAGACATTAGAAGCTGTTTGAATGGCATAATCCCTTATGCTAACGGTTTAAAAGACTTGAAATTGTCCACCTTAGACAAAGTTATTAAACATGAGATGATAAAAACAGGAGTTTTTCATCTTTTTTACAATACCTTTGTATTTAAAACTTGTGTTAATACATAGAAATATTGTCAGACATTATCACATTGCTAATATTTATTATGTACATATGAATTATTCCTAAACAAACATAGGAAACACTGAAGGCATGTTTCCTAAATTAGTCACTGTGTGTGTGTGTGTGTGTGTGTGTGTGTGTGTGTATAAAAGTGCTTTGGTTGAAATAGTTATTCAATATATGCAAAATATTCAATATATGTGAATACATATATGTTTTACACTCTAGTTTAAACAGTATTGTTCATTCAATGTCATGATATCACTGTATTTTTGAGCACCACACAATTAATATTGTATAGATAAATCTGCATTTCTTCCCTATGCTGTAAATAAGGCAATGTATATAAATGTACTCTCATTAACCTTTTTTATTATAAAGATATTTGACCATAGGAAAATGCAAATCAAAACAACACTGAGATTCTCTCTCACCAGAGTGGCCATTGTCAAGGAAACAATAACAAATGTTGGAGAGGATGCAGCCGAAGAGAACTCTTATACTGTTTGTGGGAATGTTGACTTGGCAAACCATACTGGAAAACAGTATGGAGGTTCCTCAAAAAACTAAGCATAGAAACTTTGTTATGACCTAGCAATACTAATTCTGGGCATTTATCCAATAGATTACAAACAAACTTACACAGTAAAACCATCAGCACAACCATGTTCATTGCAGCACTATTTGACATAGCCAAGATATGAAATCAGCCCAGATGCCCCTTAATGGACAAATGGATTAAGAAAATGTACTATATATACCAATGGAATTTTACTTACCTATTTGAATGATAATTTACCATTTGTAAGGGAATGGAGAGACTGGAAAGTATATTAAGTGAAGTAAACTAAGGTTATATGGTTCTTTCACTGATCAAGAAGAATTACATTCATAAACTGTTTCATTAAAATGTCATCTCCTTATTTAACGTTTTAAAGATAATTTTAAGAAAGACACTTGAAAATATTTTTATGATAGCACTGGTGATGGAGAGAATTAAATTTAAACTACATTCTTGTGATGATTAAATAAATTTGTGCAAATATAGCAAGAACATCACCTAAAACTAAAACATAGCAAGGAAACACCAAGACATTTGGGGATTTGCTGTTAGATTTTAGCACAAGCCTAGCCCCTCGCAGGCATATGGAACATCTCTGTTTCTGACATTGTGAGGAAGGCAAACGTGAGAATTTTATAATAAGCTTTTTTAGCATTGGATTTCTAGATATCTATTATTTCTTTCTCTCAGATTCCAATAAATTCTATATTAGTCTCAAGGACACGTGTTCTAACTAACAAAAAAAAAGCTGACAACAACATTATAGAAAAGAGAGTGAGTAAAGATATATACTCACCAGACAAATGGAGACATTATACTTTATTTTCACCTTCCAAGATGCTTTTTAAAATATTTTAATTGACAGTTCGATAACATCATCATCACCATGAGACTGTATATAGACAATGAATTTATTGGAAGTATACAATACAGTACTCTCAACTCATGCTCAAATATCATTTTGAAAGTCTCATGCCACTCAAAATTGTAACCAGTCTATTCAATTATCCATACTTAAACATTAAGCCTACTGTAATCTGCATGGCAACAAGTTAGCAAAGGGAGAAAAATAGCATTCAGGATAAGTGTTACTGCCTTTTTATGCTTGAAACACCTACCATCTTTCAGCAATAGAGTGTATATAATATGCATATGTGTGTATAATGTTCTCTGATTTTGCATCCAGATGAAAAGCTTTAAACACAGTATTTCCAAAAGCAAGCTAAAGAAGAAAACAAAGCAAATTCATTATTAGAAGTATATTCTATGGAAACTTACATTTGAATAATATATATATATATATATATATATTCTTGAATAAGGAAAAGAGAGTTTTATTGAAAAATGTTCAAAAATGGTTATTGTTAGCTTTCTATTGATCCTTAATTAACTTAAGGGGATGGAGTTGGGAGAGATGAGGGAGAATGAAGGAAGGGATGACAATAATCAAGATGCAATTGTATGTTGAAGTGAAACTCCTTTCTACCACTACTTGAAAATAAGTTGAAAATTAATTAATTAATTAATTAAAATTTAACAAAGTTGAAATTCATCTTCTGTACCATATTAGCCACATACCAAGTGCACAAAAATGCCTTCTAACCAGTGCTGACAGAAGAAATTAGAAAATGATCAGGTCATAGAAAGGTTTTATTGTACAGCACCATTATACATTATTATTCATATAATACCCCAGAGGACACAGCAGGTTGACCTATCAGACCCATCCTTCTATTTTACTCGTGGGGTACCAGAAAGTCTAAAGAGGAAGTCACATAAGTAAAGACAATGAGAAGTGTGTTCTATTTATTGAGGAAAGGGAAAGAAACAGAGGTTAAAGATCATCTTGCAAACCAGCACTTGATAGTTAACTAAACTGATCATCAAACAACATGGGGTCCTCATAATCTGGTCATAAAATAATGCTTCAGACAAATCAAACCAAATTTAACAGCATTTCAGTCTTTCTGATACATAAGTAAATTATTCCCACCATTCCAGGGTCTCTTCACAGTTACTCCATCTAATTTACAACAGGTACATCTAACTACTTATAAATTTCTCCAACTATTTGATATCTAAATAGTTTATGAAAACTAAAATCTTTTGAGTTAGATATAGTAATATCTGTTCATAATCCCAGCCCTTAGTAGCCTAAGGAGCGGTTAAAGGCCAAGCCTGAGGTAGATAGCAATACCTTAGCACAAAAAGAAAAAAAATTATAGTGAAAATAAATGATAAACAAATAAGCCAGGTGCAGATAGCTCATGCCATGAGACTCTTATCTCTGTTTAATTACAAAGAAAAAATTGGGAGGGGCTGGGAAGGTGGCTCAGTGGTAGAGCGCTTGCCTTGCATGCCTAAGGCCCTGGGTTTGATTCCTTAGCACCACATAAACAAAAAGAAAAAAGCCGGAAGTGGCGCAGTGGCTCAAGTGGTAGAGCACTAGCCTTGAGCTGAAGAGCTGAGGGACAGCCCCCAGGCCCAGAGTTCAGGCCTCACAACCGGACCCAAAAAAAAAAAAAATTGGGAGTAGAGTTGTGGCTCACAAATAAGTACACCAAATTTGAGCAAGGGAAGCCCTGAGTTTAAGGCTAGAATTAAATAAATTTTCAAAATAAAAATAAATAAATAAATACCCAAGTCTATTAGCTTTCCCTCTCCAAATAAAGTCTCTCTTTAAACTGTAACCTCACTGCCTATCAGCACATATGCAGAGATTGTTAGGATCACATTCAGAATCGACTTCTCGTTTCTACAGGAACCACAGCTTTCCTTACCCAAAACCACACTCACATGCTGTGAAAGCAGAAGTCTATTTTCAGACCAGGAGCAAAAGTGCTTGGTCCACTAATCTAATCTTCTTTTTTCTAGTGCATTGTGGAACTACTCCATCACCGAGTATGCTGTTATTCAGCTATCTTTGAATCTTTGTCTGGCAGAAAACTATAAGCCCCACATCACCAGGATGCAGGCCACATGAGCAGTTTAATGGAATGTGCAATTGAACATACTTTCGAGTTTTCTGGACCTGGTTGGAAGGAACTACTCCAAGTGGTCTTGCTAACAGTTAGCTCCCATAGTTTGCATATTGTTTATCATTTACATGAACAAAACGGCAGCTAGTATCTTGGTGCCCCTTGATGTCTGTCTAATTTCCTCCCATAAAGTCTGATTTTAGCCCAATGCTGAGTATGGATGGCTATGTTCATAGTATTGAATGTGATTTATTGATTATACTCTAAATGATGAAAGAAAATTACGAGCTGGGTGCTAGTGGCTTACTCTTGTAATCCTAGCTACTCTGAAGGTTGAGATCTGTGACTCAAAACTAGTCCCAGGAAGAAAGTCCACAAAACCCTTATCTCCAATAAAGGCAGAAGTAGAGCTGTGGCTCAAACAGAGCTCCAGCCATGAGCCAAAAAGCTAAGGGACAGTGCCAAGATATTGAGTTTGATCCCTAGTGCAAGAAGACACACACACACACACAGAGAGAGAGAGAGAGAGAGAGAGAGAGAGAGAGAGACAGACAGACAGACAGAGAATTATAGTATCTCACAGTAAGTATAAATTCTTAATGCCTTCAGCTGGGTTTCTGAATCCATTTTGTTTTCAAACATGATTGTTTGAAAATTCTATTGTTTGAAAGTTCTATTTTGGCCACTATCAGTAACTTCACAGTAATGTGAGTTGTTTTCATGACCAGAACCAACCATCTACTCTACATATCCATCGTCACAGATACTTACTTGGTTCCTACCTCATCCAAACTGGTGTTCTCAATTGATTTTGTATGTTGTTTTCCTCATTGCCTCCTTTCTTAGTTGCTCCTATTTGGCCCTTTTTGCTGATTCTCCATCATCTTCCTAATGTCTAACCCTGGAGTGATTTGAATCTCCGTCTTTGAATATATTTCCTCTCTATCTCTATCTGGAGTCATTCCTCAGACCATCTGCTCACAGTGCCAACTATGAAGATGCTGACATATGTCAAATTTATACTTCCAATCTGTGTTGCTTCTCCAGACTCCCAGTTGTACGCCCAAAGGTGTTCTCAAGTCACAAGGGGATTGTGTTGTGCAGGCTGTAAGAAGCCCATAAGGTCTGCAGTAAAGATAGGAATCTCAAACTATTCTTTAACCATCATTACCTTTCCTAGGTGCCCTCAACCACACTTAATTTGAGATTATGTACTTAGCAGTAAGAAGATAAGCTTACATCCTCTAAGCCTCTCCTATCACGCCAGGGGGAAAGCAGACCGGGTGTTCCACATAGTTTATGCAAGAAGGGCAGGAAAACTAATCAGTATACCCCAGCTTCATATAAATTAAAAATAAAACACAGGAAGCTACACTACAGAGATTTTGAGGTTGTTTTTGACAATGTCATCGGCCAACCATATCCCAATATGCAAATTGATGAATCAAAGTGAGCTGTTACTCCGAGAAGTGTAAGCAACGAATTAGTGGGATAATAAATTGTTCTTACAAGTTGGGAAAATATGAAACCATTTTACAAGATGGTAACAAATGTGGCAAAGTTGGCATCCAAAACACTTATGTACTTTGGACCAGCTACCTCTTAAATTTCTAGAAGGTTGGAAAATGAAAAATTGGAAATAAGTTAAAGTTGCACTGAGTTAGATTTTAAAAAGAATAACAAGAGTTTGCTGAGCTCAGGAAGGAAATGGTGATTTTTATATTTAAAAATAATAATAATAGAGTTCAAAAAGACTGAAAGAGCTAATTGCTTCTAAATCCTTAACACCATGAAATGAGATTATTAGATGTGTTAGGAAACAGAGGTTTAGTGAATATCAATTGGAATAAATAATTCCAGAAAAAATTCAGACTAGGCTTTTTTTTCCAGGAAACTGATATTATTGGAGTGAAAAACAAATAATTAGAATGTTTTGAGTGCCAGACATGGTAGTGCACACCTATAATTCCAGCACACAGGAGGCTGAGACAGTAGACTCAAATGTTTGATCCAGCTTGGGTTATATAGTTAACACACTGTCTTAAATAAATCAAAAATGTGTTACTAAAAACATTTATGTGAAGAAAACAATTGGTAATCTTTCCAATTTTCGTTTTGTTTTGTTTTTATGCCAGTCCTGGGATTTGAGTTGAGGGCTTGGGTGCTGTCCCTGAACTTTTGTGTTCAAGGATAGTGCTCTACCACTTGAGCTACAGCTCCACTTCTGGCTTTTTGTGGTTAATTGGAGATAAGCCTCAAGGATGTGCCTTCCCTGGCTGGCTTCAAACTACAGTCCTTATTTCTCAACCTCCACAGTCACTAGGATTACAGGTATGAGCCACAGGTGCCTGGGAGTTTTCCAAATTTTTGAAAAGTGCCATTGCCAAGAGAATGTTGCGTCCTAAAGTAAAAAATATATTGGGAACTTTGAGACAAAATAAACTTGCACTAGCAACTTTGTAAATATTTTGAGAGACCTGAGAAAAGTGTGCAATTCATGAAGAAAATGGTTCCTCCAAGTTGGAGAGGTCTCCAGTGAAAGAAAAGCAGAAATCACAGGCAGGGTGAACACTAGGGGAAACAATACAATGGACAAACTAATTATTCTTAGAAATTAGTAGGCCCTAACCAACAAACGTTTCTCAACTGGATGCAATGGCATATAGCTATAATCACAGTTATACAAGAGACTGAGGTAGTTGAACGCTGTCTTTTTGCTTTACTTGTGATTTAACCTAGGGCCTCATCCCAGGTAGGTAAGCACTCTACCATTTAAGCTACACCTCATAGCCCACTGTTTCATTATCTTGGTTGTTGTTTTGTTGTTGGTGTTGTTGCTTTTTGCAGTTCTGGAGCTTGAACTCGGGGCCTTAACATTGTCTCGAGCTTCTTTTGATCAAGGCTAGCACTCTACCACTTGAGGAATCGAACCCAGGGCTTCATGCACGCTGTGCAAGCACTTTACCATTAAGCCACATTCCCTCTAGCTTAGTTTTGAGGTAGAGTCTTGCTAACTTTTTGTTGGCTGGCCTTCACACAGGATCTTCCTGCTTCTACCTCATAAAGGCTAAAACTTGAGCTTTATCTCTTCCATCTCAGAAATGATCACAAAAATAATCTTTCCGATCAAATTCAAAATTTGAAATGAAAGCTTACCTCGTTTGTTTGGATGGGATGAGGCTAGCCCATCCATAGCATAGGACATCTCAGCATCCTTGGCCTCCATAAAATGGTCTCGTTTTTCTAACTGATATGAAAAAAAAAACATTAAATGGAAATTAGTCTTCCATAACATCAGTTCTATTCTCTATTGGTGAAAAGGAAGATAAAAGAAGAAACACAGAGGAAAGATGGAAGACAGAGTGGACAAGGGTAAAAAAAAAAAAAAAAAAAAAGAAGAGAAAATAAACAAAAATAAATAATAACAGAAAAATACATTTCCAGGCTAGCTGGAAAATTACATGACTCAATCAGAAATTTTTTTTGGGGGGGGGGTCCGGTCATGGGGCCTGAACTCTGGGTCTGGGCGCTGTCCCTCAGCTCTTCAGCTGAAGGCTAGTGCTCTACCACTTGAGTCACAGCACCACATCTGGTTTTTTCTTTGTGCTTATGTGGTGCTGAGGAATCGAACCCAGGGCCTCATGTATGCAAGGCAAGCGCTCTACCACTGAGCCACCTTCCCAGCCCCAATCAGAAATTCTAAAAAAGAAACAAGATTTTGACAAAAGTACTCAAAGTTTGGGTGTAAATTCATAAAGAGCCAGTAAATGTGGGCTGCGTAGGACAAAATTTTATTTCTTATACAAGGAAGAGTAGTTCTTTCCAAGGAACTTGACAATGTCTCTTTACCCCCTGAAGAGCCAATTCTACCAGGAAGTGCTCTACCTAAAATACTCCTTATCTTCCTATTCTTCTTGCTCAAAGACAATAATAGACATTCTTTCTTTTCCCAAATGATAGAACAATAGATTAGCATCCAACTTATTTGAAGGAGGCTAGCAGTCATGTTATTCAACATTTGTAAATATACTTTAGAGAATATGAAAGAATGGACAACACAGAACTCATTCCGGCCTCCTGTCAAGAAGGTAGCTTTGCAATTTCTCCAAACTATCTGCTTGAAGCAGAGTAATTCCATTGTCACATACTTCATTTGCTGAGACCACATAGTGTGTGGATGGGGGGGAAGATTTCCACTACTTAAAGGTAACAATCCCAAAAAGCACCATAAGATGTTTAAATACCTTTAGTTGGCCCAAGGTCTCCTTGCTGGATGATTAATATGATCAGCCCTAGTTTTGTTTTGCTTTTATTTTTCAAGTACAATTTAATTTTTTTGTAGCAAATTATTCTTTCTTTAGCAGGACTGAAAGTTTCACTTGGAGTATTAGTGACTCTTTTAATCATTGTATCAAAAAGAAATTGCCTAACATCACATTATCTGACCTTTTCTGCTTGACTCATACATATACTGGGGGGGGGGGGGGGGGAAGAGGGGGGAGGGGGGAGGATTGGGTGGTGGGGGGTAGGGGGAAGGTAGGGAAGGGATGTGAAGAGTAAACAAAGGAAGAGGCTGCAATGCTTGATAAGAAATATACACATTATCCTGCCCATGTAATTGTAACCCCTCTGTACAGCATGTTCACAAAAAAAATAAAATTAAATTAAAAAAAAAAAGAAATTGCCTTGTAAGAGTAAAATTGAGAATTTAAGTGGTTCTCATTCTTACCTGATTTAGTTCTTCCAGTTTGTGAGCCAGTCCAACATCTGCAAGAAATATTTGTCAGGTGAACAATGTACATTGAAAATAATATTCACTTCAGATAAAATACTTACGATTTTATGTGGCAAAGTTTTTTTTCAGGTGATTTGAGATGACCTGCCCATCCCTATGTAAATCCTCCAATATATTTTATATTGTTCATAATATTGAAACACAATCTGTTAGATCATGAGAAAATACCTATTTCTAACAATAAGCAGTGTTCTAAGGTAAGTCATAGCACCAAGACATACTGTTATTTGGAAAGAAGCAACTACATTTTTACTGACATAGTGAAATCCCAAGAAGCAATATTAAATGTTATAAAAGGATACAAATTGTTCATATAGTTCAATGAAGATAGAAAATTTCCCAAAATATTAGTAGCAATTCTCTAAATTTTATAATGTGTCTATGAATTTTTGTTCTTGTTAGAAATGGGCTTGAACTTGGAGCTTGGGCACTATCCCTAAGCTCTTTTCACTCAAGGCTAGCACTCTACCACTTTGAGCCCCAGCTCCACTTCTGGTTTTTGAGTGGTTGATTAGAGATAAGAGTCTCACAGGGACTATTCTGCCCAGACTGGCTTTGAACTGCAATCCTCAGATCTCAGCCTCCCAAGTAGCTAGGATTACAGGCATAAGCTATCAGCACCCGGCTGAATTTTTCTTTCTATATTTTCACTTCTCTCAAATATCTTATTTCTAATTTTAAAAATTATTTTTAAGTATTAAGATTTGGAGATGGAAGTTGTCTTTATTTTGATTTGGTTCTTTTGTTTTCCTCTCTCTGAAATGGAGTCTCACTAACTTTACCCAGTCTGGCCTCAAACTTGCCATTCTCCTGCCTCCATCATTTGAATAGCTGGGATTATATGTGCCAAGACACTCCTCCACTAAATGTTTTAAAAATATTGTATTGATAAATTTCTGCTAGAAAGTTCACCAATTCTGATAGTGAAGCTAACCAATTTTCAATTGAATTTTTTGGGTTTGTAGAATACTTCATAAAACATGTGAAGCACTTTTAAAGTTTTGCCTTTATAGGACAAAATATCTGTTAAAAGACAATATTAGGATTGGAATGTAGTTCAGTATGCTAGAGTTTGTCTAACATCTGCAAGGCCCTGGGTTCAATTAGTACATAAATAAATAAATAAATAACATTTAGTGTTGCATATAATAAGCTACCGAGACCCTCTTTTAAAAACAATACAATTTACTAAAGAAAAAAAAGTACTAACTATTCCATGGACTGTAGGGTCTCATCTCTTCCATAAAAGGAAAACATAAGTAAGAATAACTATTTTTCAGCTTCATAGTTACCAATCCATTAGGATTCTCAAATTGAATGACATAGGCTTTTAATGCTTTTTAATAACTATGAGACTTTTTGCACGAATATGTACCAAGGAAAACATTTAAGCTCTTAGTGCGTCACCCGAAAGAATAGTTATTGTTTTATTTAATGTAAATTGAAGTTATAAAGAGCACATCTACGACAAGTACTCAAAAGCTGCTTTTATTCAGAAACACTGGCTTTCAACTTGGGTCCACAAGTAAATTGAAAGTAAATGAAAAGCATGGCATCCCAACTTAGTCTTATATCTGTTTCCTTCACTCTGACTCTTGGAATCCAAAAGAACAAGACTGATGATGGATAATATTCTGTAAGAAAAGACAAAGTACCTCCTAACCCCAACTAGACAGCCATGAGTCCCAGTGTAACAATGCCTTGCCTGACTAATAACGAAACTATGAGCAATCAGAGTACCTGTCACTGACATCTCTGACCACTAGAGCACCTCCTAACTGAAACTGTTTAATGAGCATGTATGCCTTTTTACTCTCACTTCCAATTCTTCCACTCCTATTTAAACTTAAAGCAAATGTTTGTATAAGGGACGTAATTGGAAATTGTCCCTCTTCTCTTCCCATAGTGTGCTCATGCCACATTGTTTCCTTTCTCTGACCTTCACCGTTAGTTTTTTCTTTATTTCACATACTAGATTGAATGACCAGACCTGGTATATGGAATCCAGGAATTGGGGCCTTGGACTTCAAATCCAGTTACTAGTGCCTAAAACTCCAGTACCAGATCTGGAGATGGAATGGGCTCCATTATTTTTAATAGATAAAGCTTGACTTTGTTCTTCACTCACCAATGTTGGCAGGATTCTGGAAATCAAAATTTTTCTTCAGTAGAGCCAGCAATACTTCTTCAAGATTTGAATCTTCTTTATCTGGAAATAATTTACTTCCTGTAGTAATCAAATACCACCATTTTCAAGCTGTGTCACTGAAAGTGTTCTAATTAGGTTTTACAAACAACTATCAATATAGGTTATTCACCAGTTAAAGAGATGTAGAGATACACTGTTATAAAAATCAATGAACAACTAGTGGCTAGCGACTCAGGAAACAGAAGAAAGATCAAGATTGGATGCCATCTAGGGAAGAAAACTTTTCAAGACCCTATCTCAAATATACCCATCGAAAACCAAGGCTATAGACATGGCTTAACTGGAAAAGGCTTAACAGGTGTGAGGCTCTGAGGTCAAGCTACAGTACTGAGAATAATTAAAAAATAATCAGTGAATGTATATCAATGTGGAAAGAGATCATGAAAGACAAACAACAGGAACTGGAGGAGTGGCTCAAGTAACAGCACCAAACTTGAATGATAATGCCAAGTGAGAACTCAAAGTCCTAAGTTCAAGTTACAGTTCTACCACAAGAAAGAAAAGAAAGAAAGAGAGAAAGAAAGAAAGAGAGAGAAAGAATGAGAGAGAGAAAGAGAGAGAAAGAAAGAAAGAGAGAAAGAAAGAGAAAGAGAAAGAAAGAAAGAAAGAGAGAGAGAGAGAAAGAAAGAAAGAGAAAGATAGAGAAAAGAAGGAAGGAAGGAAAAGTAAGATAGCAGGAAGGAAGGAAAGAAGGAAAGAAAGAGAGAGGGGAAAGAAGGAAGGAAGGAAGGAAGGAAGAAAGGAAGGAAGGAAGGAGGGAGGGAGAGAAAAGAAACCAACTTATTTTTCCCAAGAGACTTCCTCTGATCCTCATTTGGTTTTGTGATTTTATTTGATACACATTTAAATATGAGTCAATATGTATTCCAGAGATTACAAAGTCTCTGAAGAAACCTTGTGGAGAACTGGAATGCTGCCTACTTTTTCCATTTGACACCTTTCCATCTTTCTAGTGCACATCCCAGCCATTCATTGCTCAGGTCCCCAACTCTCTCAACACTGGAGTAGAAAAACTGGAAAAAATAGCTGTATTCAAGTGATGAAATGCAATGACCCTTTTCTATTAACAACATTGAAATACTAATTAGTACAATGCAATAAACTTTAACAAGGTGACCCAGCAATTAGAAGTTTATTACACCATTTCTATTAGACAATTTTCCTCTCTCCCTGACTCTACATACCTGCTGTGGCAGTGTGGTCAGAAGCTAGATTAAGGAGGATCAAATTTAGGAGTGGAAGACGTATGGTTGCAGGCAGAGTAATGCCTCAAAGTCTGACTAGACTCTTCCTTTAAATGATCTGTCTCTTTGTCTGGAACATGACAGTTGCTGAATTAAATTAAATTTCTTACTGAAGGAAAAAAATGATGATTTGGGGCAACAGACAGGATCAAAGCTTTCTTCACTTATCAGTAATAACTTTGTTGTTCTTCTGGTCTTGAAATTTCTTTGGATCATAGACATAGAAATGGTCTGTGTGGGCTTTTTCATTTTTGAGTACTTAAAATATTAATAGCTTTCAGTATGGATTATATAACAAATTCTCATAATATAATTTCATGTAAAAGAAAGATATGATTTGCAATTTTATTCTAATTGCTCTTTAAAATAGAAAATTTGAATCTTTAAGATGTTTTCATTGAGAGGAAAAAGGGTATATGACAGTGAGTTCTATTCTCTTGCTTCCGGAAGAGAATATTACACTGTAAGAACAAAACCAAACTCATTTATCTTAGGGAAGTGATAAGACTTGGAGGAAATTAACTAGTAAATTAGAAATCTGAAATTTGTTTGCTTAATATACAGTTACTTTCTCTGCCAATTTCTCTCTATATGTATGTGGAACATTTTTAAGACAATAAATTATTTGCCTTTATCAATTTTGCTTCCTATGATTATTCCTGCATAATTATGTCCTCACAAATTCTTTCCACTGCTATACAAGAAAGACATCTTTTTATAATCATCATTGAAGAAAAGACTTTTTTCAACATTTTTTAAACTTCACAATGCTAAATTGTCAGCTAAAGGAAAAAAAATCATAGAAAATAATTGTGTTTCTTGCCTCCATTTTTAATTTACAACATAACTTTAAGGAAAAACCCCACTTTTTACCTTTAATGTTTCTATCTTTGAACAGATTTAATATTGAGAGGGGAGGTGATATTAAATGTCATATTTAGGTTTATCTCTGGCATGAATGGTAGCACTACTCATACAACCAATAGTGATTGTTTAAGCAACTGCCAGAAAACATTGATTCGTTATTACTCAAGGCACAAAACTTTAGCAAACTTCTCATTTAGCCTTTCATTTGCATGAGACACTTTTAACTAAAGAGACAAGAAGTTTTATCAGAAAGAAACAATGAGATAACCCAAATAATAGTATAGCAAAATATAAATTTTCCAGTCTTCTTGGCTATGATATTCTCTCTTCCATTTTTTTGTGTTAAGCTAGTTTCCAAGTTTAAGGCTTATCTACAGAGAGTGGCCCTTTTTAGATAAAAGCTAACAGGATTGAATTATATGTCTTGGATATTATATGCCATACTGAGGGATGTTTAGACATTTCCAACTTTATAGTCTATACAAAGATGTATGCTTATTTAAAAAACTAAAATCAAATAATTTGTAGCTTTGAAAAAAATGTGTGCATGTAGAGAAGCTTTCTTTAGTCTTAAACACTTTAGATCTGAAATCATCTCATTTGCATACGATGAGATCAAGCAGGATCTCACTTGAAGAAAAATACTTCTATTTAGCTGACAATGATAGAAGCAAAACACTGGGATTCTAAGTTCAGAAGGGTGATTTAATTATAATCAAGCAAATGCTTTATAGTTGGAATTCTATTTTTTATTTCACAAATGCATGTGAAATCACAATTGTTAACACATACTAATTTTACAATTGCTATTAACACATACTAATTTTGCAAAGTCCTCAGCAAATAACCATATTCTTTCTCTCAAGTTAATACTGGATTAGAAGCATTGGGAAAATCTCCTGCAGAGATAGCAAAAGAGCACTACCAAGTGCATTAATTTTTTAGTAAACAAAGAGGTGTGTGAACAAAGGGCGTCATGGATAAAAATTCAGGTTCTTTGAGTCCAGCCTTTTATTTAGGTTTCTGTTATGATTCGCTTTTCAATGAGATGATCCCTGACCATAAATAATGAAGCCCATGCAAATTTCTTTCCACTGCATAATGACAGCCATTAACTTATAAAACCACTTTGTAGGAAACAAAGCCTAATAAGGTTGAATTCCATCCAAAAGTGGGAAGCTTGATCCCTTTTTCTACTTAGTGTAACTCAAACAAGATTTATTATATTCCATTAAGATCCCTTCTGTAAATTGAAAGTAAAAAAAGTCAGCGAAAAACTCAGAATTTCAGCATCGAAGGGGTATTAATTTAAGTCACAATTTTTAAAACATAAAAAATGTATACAGGTTTCAATGTGGCTAAATTGTTAGTTTATAATGAATTAGTACAAATACTAACTCCACATCTTATATTAAGATCTACTTCTACTGTAGAGAGCATTGATAATTGTAAGAAATTATTTGAACATTGTAATAAGAGCAACAATTTAATTTCACTAATTTTATAGAAGTTTATGTATTATAGATTGATCAGATTATTTTGTATAATGTAAGTACTATGAATTTGCTACACTTTAGCCAAAGCTAGTGAGTATTTAAGCTGTGTGCTAGCATTGCCCTCCTGAAGGTTAGTTACATGGAGTTTTCTCCATGTATTATTCTCCATGTATTCTCTATGCAAATATATTTTTATCTTTGTTTATTAGTCTCCAAGTTGCTCTCATTTCACAAGTATTCACTGATATTCTCATCCAATAAAAATTATCTTTTTTTCTTTCATCAAGATGTATTTTTGAAATATGCAAAGATTATATGACTGGCTATTTTACTATTTATACATTCCTGATCTTTATTCAGAAATGTTCAAAGCAATTTACTCATGATTAGGGGAAAAAAGTATACTAGGGAATAATTTAATACAATATTGGGTCAAGTTAATTTGGTACAATTTACTTGAGGAGAGAGCTTCCTAGACTACATTTAATTTAGAACAACAACTACTTAAATAATGTTTGGCAACTGACTTATATTAATGCCATAGAACCTTACTTCACTAATGGCAGAAAAATCAGAGTGATGTACATAGTAAGATAAGGATCATCTGCTTACCTGTAGTATTTTAGATTTTTGTGTACATACCCTGGGTGAGATATGGCCGTCCATGCACTGATTCTAGAGCGATCATCCCAGATACAAATGTCAGGAGTCCAAAGCAAAGAGGAGTTGAGAGCTTCATGTTCAAATCTCTCTAGGTAGCAGAGATACTAACTTTCCCAGTCAGGATAAAGATTTCAATGGCTGTAGAACACAGCAGAGCTTCCTCTTAAAAGGCAAGCGTGCTTCAATTACAAATCTTCTAGATACGGAAAAATGCATTAAATGTAATGCATCCTGTCAACATGATTCACTACTTGGAGAAATGACAGTTGGCTACACAATCAATGGCAGGAAGAACCCGATCAATACCTCTCATTCCTGTCCATTTCACTTAAGAGCAGTCATTCTTCCCTTGCCCTAGCGATCAAACACAGGGCACAAGCAAAGATCAAAAGCTTGAAACATAGACCTTGTTGGTTACATTTTTGTAAATTATTGTTACATTTCCTAATTCAAGTGTTAGTCATGTTCAAATCCTATTAATACCAATTCTGAGATCACAGAAAGCAGGTATAAGTAAGAACAATACCTTCAATTTAAGTAATTTTGAGACCAATGACAATCTTCTATTGGCAATGTAACCCTCATTTCGTTCTTAACCAACCAAATGGATCAAAGTTGAATTTGGAATGAATCATAATGGGATAGCATTATGACCTCGCTGCACTGGAGAAAGATTGTTTCATTTTGCTGCCATTTAATTAATTCAAAGCTGGCAAATCTCCCATCCGTTGCTCTCTTTGATACTTGCTTTAATTGTTATGGTTTTCGTTATCGCCAGTCTTTCATATATCTCTAATTCCTATTTTATGTCCCTACGTGATGCTGTATTGACCTCTAGCCTTGGCATTTACTTCTCTCAAGGGACCTAAGAGGAATCAACTCTAAATCTCACTCAGTTCCAAGTGTACATGCAGTAACACATGATGATATGAAACATTTCATTAATCCAGCACTTTCAAAATCCAAACCACTTATCTATATATTTAGGCTTATCTTTTTGTTTACAGATTATTTTCTGTTCTGAATTCATGAACACAACCTACATTTTCTTCGTCCCAGAGCTTTGCTGAGTTATTTCTGTCTGCCTGGAGTCCTTTATTTCATGACAATGATCCAACTCATCTCTGAAGTCTCTAATCAAATGCTATCAGCTCTGTTTAGACCTCAGGATCCCTTTTATTTCTTCATTTTATTTTATTTCTTTATTTTATTTTTATTTTCAACATTAACATGTTTTCCTTCTTCAAACTGCCACAAGATTGTATGTGTGCAGGTATGCACATGTGTGTATCCCCATGTGGTGTGTGTGTGTGTGTGTGTGTGTGTGTGTGTGTGTGTGTAGGTAGGTACTAGGGACTCAAGACCTCCTAATCTTGCTTGAATGTTTCAGCCCAAGGCTTACCCTTTTAGCCACATTCCCACTTCCAGTTGTTTTGCTGGATAATTGGAAATATGAATCTCAAGTTTTCTGCCCAGGCTTTTTCTATCTGGGGGCTGGTTTTAAACTTCCATCCCTAGATTTCAGCTTCCTGAGTGGCTAGGATCATAGGCATGAGCCACCAGCACCAAGCTCCAGATTTCTTCTTTCCTTGTCTTTTTTTTCCCATCTCTCTTTCTCTCTGTCTGTCTCTCTCTCTCTTTTGCATAAATTGACAAGCTGTTCCTACATTTATAAAGAAATGAAAGGGACCCAGAAAGCTAAAACAATCTTACAAAAGAAAGACAAAGATGGAAGTCTCACACTTACAATTTCATAACTCACTCACAAGTACATTAATCAAAACAGTGTGGTGACTGGCAGAAGGATAAACGAAATGATAGATAAAACAGAGCTGAGCATCCAGAAATAAAATCATGCATCAACACTCAGTTGATTCTGACAAGATGTCAAGATCCCACAATGAGAGAATAAAGAGCTTTCTCAATAAATGGTGCTGGGACTACTAGATAGCCACATGCAAAGTGAAAGAGTGGGAGCGTTACCTTCCATCATAGATGAAATGTAACTCAGGTCTGGGAATATGATTTAGTGGTAGATGCTTGCCTAGCATGCACGAGGCCCTGGTTCAATTCCTCAGTACCACATAAACAATAAACAATAAAATTAGTAAAATTGAAAAACTCAGAATAGACCTTATTTTTCAGAGCTTAAACTCACAGTGGGAAGGCCTGAGTTCAAGCCCCAGAATTCACACACACACATATACACACACAAGAGGAAGGAAGGAAGGAAGGAAGGAAGGAAGGAAGGAAGGAAGGAAGGAAGGAAGGAAGGAAGGAAGGAAGGAAAGAAGGGAGGGAGGGAGGGAGGGAGGGAGGGAGGGAGGGAGGGAAGGAGAAAAACCTTGAACTATGACTGGAATGGCATTGGATTTGTGTGGGAAATACTGTGATTCTATTATTTTAAGCTTTCTCATTTGTGAACTCAGACTACCTTTCTAATTTATTCAGATATTTATCAATACTGTTTAGTATTTCTTGTTGAACAAAATAGTTTTGTACACAATTTGTTCAGTTAGCTACATTTGTTGTCTGGGTCGTTTTTCTGCTGTTTGACAATCAAACTCAGGGTCCTCTACTTGACAGGAAGGACTCTACCACTAAGCTACAACCTTAAACTATTATTTTTTTTTCAGTTGTAAGACTTGAACTTTGGGCCTAGCCCCTGGCCTTCAGCTCTTCAGCTCAAGGCTAGCGCTCTACCGCTTCAGCCACTTCCGGTTTTCTGATGGTTAATTGGAGGTAAGAGCCTCACCACCTTACCTGCCAGGGCTGGCTTTGAACCACAATCTTCAGATCTCAGCCTCCTGAGTAGCTAAGATTACAGGCATGAGCCACTGGCACCCAGCTTATTTTTTTTGAAAGAGGGTCTCACTAGTTAATCCCGGCTTGCTATAACTTGTCATATGTCCCAAGCTAGCCTCAAAGGCATGCAGTCATCTACCATGCCTGGCCAATTTTTAGATGCTGTTATAAAGTTGTTTTCTTAATTTTATTTTTGCATTATTCGTTGCTAAAATATAAAAATACAATAGATTCTTGCAACTGGTCTTACCTACTCATTAGTGCATATGTTTGTAAATGAAGTTGTTTTCTTAATTTCATTTTTTATTGTTCATTACTGAATAGGATAATACAACTGATTTTTATATATGGACTTTAGATATTGCGGTGTTGCTGCAGATTCGTTCTTATGTATTTATCTGTTTGTATATCCCTAATATGACAGCATCAACAAATAGTTTAACTCTTTTCTTTATAATTTGGTGCCTTTTATTATTTTTTTCTTGCGTTGGCTGGAACTTCTGGTGCAAATTTGAATACAAAAGGTTAGTGTGGACTTCTATATCTTGTTCCTGAACTTGGGACAAAACTTTAAACTTCTTTAAACCTTTTGTTATGCATTATTAATTCTGCTTTTGGAATTTTTTTTTTTTTGCAAATGCCCTTTTCTCAGTTTAGGAAGTTCCCTTCCATTTCTGCATTGATGCATGTTTTCATTATTAAAGGCAATTGGATTTTCTATGTCATTTTCCTTCATATATTGAAGTATCAGAGAGTAAATTCTTATTCTTTATTCTAATAATATTCTAACATTTATTCTAATAATATTCTAATAATGCACTAGGTTGTCTTTATTAAGCAAGCCTGTATCCCTGGAATTTATTATATTTGATCATTCTGTATGATCTTTTAATATATTGCTAGATTCAGTTTCCTAGCATCTTATTGAAGATTTTTGTAACTATGATTATAAGAAGAGTTTCTTGAAGAATTGCTGTTTCCCCACCCTCCTTTTCTACCTCTGCCTCCAGCTATTACTTAAATAATTTTCCCTCATCTTAAAGAAAGACAAAACCATACCAAAAAAAAATAACAAAACCAAACAAGCTATCTTCCACCTGCCATTCCCTGCTTTCCATGACTAAACCTTCCATGTCCACTAATTTTCCACATATTCACTGCTCAGTCTTGATCTTGTTTTTCCTTCAAAATTTCATGGGCCATCCTTTTCTAGTAATCTTATTCCTGCTAAATCTCTTCCCATCTTCTTTTTCCTTTGTAAAATCATTATTGTTGACCCTGTCCTCCTACAGGAAACTCACTAATTTTCTCCTTCTTTGGGGATCACTGCTTCTGTTTCTTTTACCACTTCCTTCTTACTTGATCCGTGAAGAAAAATGAGCTTTCTCGGGGTTTTATTCTCTTTCAGTCTCTTGCTCCAATCTATTCCTGGAAGATGCATGCTTTTAGTTGTTATCTACCTTCCAGTGACACTAGAAATTACACCTCTCTTTTCTCCTCTTTTTCCCTCTTTTTTGAATACTACACCTGTGGATCCAAAAATACCTTCCCCACCCTAGAAACTTCTCCAAACGATTTCTTATAAATTCCTCAATCATGTCCATTCTGAAATGATTCTTTACCCACAAGTTTTACCTCTATTTTGGAATTGTGAAGGTCATATTGAAAGCACGGAGACCAAAAAAATACTAAGGACCCAGCGGAATGTGGAGGTGAGCCTAGGAAGCAAAATAAGCCAGGTGGCGTATAGAAGCAGACAAAGTTCACAAAAATGGGCCAGGTGGAATGCAAATGTGAAAACCAAGCTCTCAAGATGTATCTGTGAGCTTGGAATTCAAACCATAGTCCAAAAAAGAGACAATTAGTCAAAAGGGCCCACAAAAGAGAGATAGTAAATCAGCAAAATCCCTGCTAATCCCCTACAAGCCTGTCTCCATATGGGTTCAGCAGCACCAAGAGCAGCATGGAGCTCCTTTGTTTAGCTTTCAATCACGTTTCTCCTCTGTTCCTGGCTCAGTAAACTTTATGTATGTGTGTATATATATCATGTATATGTGTGTGTGTGTGTGTGTGTGTGTACACACGTATGTATGCATATGTGTGTTTATGTATATATATGCATATATATGCACACACATACATATACATACATACATACATATATGTGTACATATATATTGTCTTTAAGTAGTTGTATAAGGGAGTTGCCATTCAACAAAGCAGTTTATGACTACAATGCATCTCAATCAATGGCACCCCTTTCAACATTCTCACCCATCCTTCCCATCTCAGCCCTGCTATTTTTCTTAATTGTGTAGGATATGCCTTGAACTTCAGACTGCATTATCCCCCTCTTCTCTTCATCCATCTACTCCCACTACCCTAACCCCACCCTACTCCTTCTCAAGTACCTGTTTTCTGGTGTTTATTTTGTTGAACTATGATATTGTCTGTCTCCGGAATTACACTGAGTTCTCACCTGAATCTACCATATTTCAATTAATATTCTTGTTTACACTTGCACACCACCCAAAGTGTTTATTTCTATATGTATGAACTAGTTCTAGCTTCCACATATGAAAGAAAAACGTGTATCCTTTTTCTCTCTGGGCCTGAGTTGTTTCATTTCACTTATTTTTTTTCCAGGTCTATCTATTTCTTTGAAAGTGATGAGATATCATTCTTTTTAATAAATGAATAAGATTCCATTATGAGTATACCGTATTTTTTGATCCATTTGTCCTTTGAGGGGCATATGGACTCATTCTATACCTTGGCTATAGTGAGTAGTGCTGCAATGAACGTGGCTGTTCTTTTACCACTCCATGGCTCTAAAAAAACCCACACCATCCATTATCTTACAAAATGCCATTTATGCAATAATTGAGAAGCCTCTTCCTCTCTCTTGCTTCTCCCTTTCCAATCAGTAGATCAGAATAGCATTTTCATTTAAGCCCTCTTTGTTTTATTTTGGTGCCAATTAAGAAATACAATTATTTTAAGCATTTGTCTTTCACATCACACAGGAAAATTACTTATAAACCAACACAATAACACTAGATTTTATATTAACAATGTAGTAGCCTTTACTAGTCTTTATATTTATTGTATATATGTAAGGTACAGAACAAATGATGCTTTGATATACTAACTACAGCCAAGTAAATAAATATGCTCAGCATATCATATCATTACTCTGGTGTGTGTTTGATTGTGGTAAGAATGCCTAAAATCCTCTTTGGCAGATTCCCAGAATATAACATATTATTGTTCCTATAGTTCTCATGTTGTATATCTGATTGCCTAAGCTTATTCTTTCTACAATTCATACCTTTATATTCTTTTTTTTTTTGATGTTAATACTATTATTATCTTCAATTTTCTTTTTTTTTTTAAATTTTATTTTAATTGAGAACATACTGTACAGAGGGGTTACAATTACATGGGCAGGAAAATGCATACATTTCTTACCAAGCATTGCAGCCTCCTCCTTTGTTTACCCTTCACCTCCCTTCCCAGCCTCCCCTATACCTTTATATTCTTTAGCTTACTATTTTTAAAATCTTCCCATCCCTACATCCCTAGAAATCACCAAACACTTTCTGCTTTTATGTATTTGTTTAAACTTGCTAATTTCTTAATCTTTGCACTTCTTTCTGTTTTCCTTACCAGTTTTCCAGGCCAGGAAAATACCTTACACCTACACTACTAAAACACCCTCATTAACAAGGCTCTTCCTACTCTCTGCTGCTTTCCTTCAGTCCATTCTTCACAGTTGTTACTCTCAGAAAATTTTAAACCTATGTGTCATGCTACTGCTTAAAACACTCCAACTATTATTTTTCTATTTCATAGTGTTTTGATTTAGTCATATAATTGTCACCGTTTCCTTATGGGCACATAATACTTCGGTTTTTACAGATAAAGAAATTGAGTGTTCAAAAGTAACTTTCTCACAGCCAGTGCAAGTGTAAGCTCCATATTGAAACCCAAATGGTCTAATTGCATATCTCTGTTCAGCATGTACCTCATGTAGTTACTGTTCTTCATCTTCCCAGTGCCCAAATGTTTTTGTTTGTTTGCTTTGTTTTGTTTGTCTGGGCTGGTCCTGGAGGACCTGGATGCTATCTCTGAGCTTTTATGCCCAAGGGATAGCACTGTACTACTTCAGCCACAGTTTCACTTTGGGGATTTTGGTAGTGAGTTGGAGATGAGTCTCAGAGCCTTTCCTGCCCCATCTGGCATTGAACCATGATTCTCAGATCTCAGCCTCCTGAGTAGCTAGGATTACAGGTGTGAGCTATTGTCACTTAGCTGTTCTTTTTTAATAAGTGAATTAGGATAAATATCTAAATCATAATATGATCTAGGAGGCCTGTGCTATAAGTCTCTACTCTTCTCTCCAGTTTTATCCAGAACTTTCTTTCCTTTACCATAATTCAGCCAATAGACATTTCTCAGTTCTTCAAAAATGTTAAGCTACTTTCTGCCACAATAACTTTACACCTGCAAGAAGACCTACTTCGCTCCCACCACCTAAACACAGCACACACACACACATACACACACACACACACACACACACACACACATACACACACACACACATTTTAAATGTCAGTTAAAATAGTTTCTTCCTCAAGAAACTCTCCATTCATTTCTTCAGAGCAGTTGAGTGAACTTTTGAGAGCCTTTAGCTGAACTATACTCATTTCCTGAAAAGCTCGTGTAACAATTTGAAATCAATAATGTAGGTTTTGGTGCAGTGACTTATCCCATCACACATTAAAAATCCATATGCCACAATGCATGTTTCTTTACTCAAGAATGTCTACCTCCAACAATTAGAATTACTGGTCCAAGTCAGGCACCGGTGGCTCACGCTTGTAATCCTAGCTACTCAGGAGGCTGAGACCTGAGGATCATGTTCAAAGCCAGCCCGGGCAGGAAAGTCCATGAAACTCTTATCTCCAATAAACCACCACAAAATCAAAAGTATTGCTGTGGCTCACGTGGTAGAGTGCTAGCCTTGAGCTGAAGAGCTGAGGGACAGCACTCAGGCCAAGAGTTCAAGCCCCATGACCAACAACCACAACAACAGCAAAAAGAATTACTTGTCCACGTGTGTCCCCCAGATATAGTTATTGATTAAAAAATAAAGAAAAACAAGAGTAAGCATTTTTTTGTGGTTCAGTTTGTGCTTCGTTGACTCCCATTAGTTTTATTGATTCAAACCCTTCCTGCCAAGGAGAGAAAGGTTCTTGACTGTTCTAGACAAAGGATGTGTCTACTCCAAGGAAAGGAGAACAGGTGAATGTCTCCAAAACCAATATGTAGTCACAGTTCCTGGAAGAAGAGAGGACTGTAAAAGACTTCTAGTTTCCTAAGTGGATGAGGTATTTGGCCTTGAGTGAATGAGATGGAAGAGAACTAAATTTGACTGATGAGTTTTAGATACCAAAATTATGTAGACACCTTTACTGCAGATAGATTAGGCAATAAACTGTAATGAGGCTGTTGTACTTGGGAAATAATATCCGTTTCTTGTAGCAGCCATTATTGAAGCTGAGATGTCAAAATGTTATCAAATCACAGGCCTCCTATGGCATTCACTGGATTCACCCAGGTTCTGAAGTCAAGGATCTTTCCAGAAGAGTACTTAAGTACAAAAAGCCTTTTTTCCCAACTGCCCAATAAATAAGTGGGCAAAAGACTTAAAGAGAAGCTTCTCTGAAGAAGAAAGAAGGATGGCCAATAGACACATGAAGAAATGTTCAACATCCCTAGCCATAAAAGAAATGCAAATCAAAACAACATTGAGATATCACCTCACTCCAGTTAGAACAGCAAAAATCAAGAACTCTAACAACAACAGATGCTGGAGGGGATGTGGACAGAAAGGAACCTTACTTCATTGTTGGTGGGAATGTAAACTTGTTCAACCACTTTGGAAAGCAGTATGGAGGTTCCTCAAAAGACTTCACATAGAACTCCCCTATGACCCAGCAATCCCACTTTTGGGCATTTACCCTAATGTTTACAAAAAAGACCACACTAAAGCTACCAGCACAACTATGTTTATTGCAGCATTATTTACCATAGCTAAGATATGGAACCAACCCAGATGCCCCTCAATAGATGAATGGATCAAGAAAATGTGGTATATATACACAATGGAATTCTATGCCTCCATCAGAAAGAATGACATTGCCCCATTTGTTAGGAAATGGAAAGGCTTGGAAAAAATTATATTAAGTGAAGTAAGCCAGGCCCAAAGAAACATAGGTCCCATGGTTTCCCTTATTTGCAATATCTAGTATATGTATGAGTCAAGCGGAAAAGGTCAGATAATGTGATGTTAGGAAAACGAACCCTTAAATATGTATTTTAATGTTTTTGTTTCTTTCATGCATGTGTTTCTAACGCATTTATAAGATTATTTCTTTGTTGCTTTGTATGTCCCTCTCCCACAGTGTAACCCCCGCTTTCACTATATTTGATGTATAACATGTGGAGGAGATGGGGACAAACAAGTCGTTTAAGGATTCAGGTGGACCTGTTGCAACAATGAGAAGTACAAAATGTCATGTCAAAACCAGCTTTACAATGTCGGTGTGGGGGGGGAGAGGGGGGGTATGATTGGGTGGGGGGAGGGGGGAGGCTGGGAAGGGAGGTGAAGGGTAAACAAAGGAGGAGGCTGCAATGCTTGTTAAGAAATGTATGCATTATCCTGCCCATGTAATTGTAACCCCTCTGTACAGTATGTTCTCAAATAAAATAAAATTAAATTAAAAAAAAAAAAGCCTTTTTTCCCTCCCTATTTCAATACCTGCTGTAACTTCTGTGCCCTGTCGCCTTCTATGAGCTTTTTGTATTTAGATTATTGATTAATCTGGAGGCTTTGTCCTTTATGGGTGCCTGAATCAGAGCCATACAATTATCCTTGGCCACTTTCCTAGCTTTATACCTAGGACCTACACTCAGGAGTTTTGTTTGTTCTTCTCTGACCTTGATTTCTCTCTTAGCTTGGTAGCTGGTATAGACTTTGTTTAACTGTACATTAAAGCTAAGAGAATGCTTTCAAAAACACATTCCTTTGTTCGCACATTTCCTCTTTACTAAAAGGTTCTTATCCGTCCCCCTCCTCCTTCCCCCCCCCCCCCCCCCCCGCACATGCTGTCTAGAAAACTAATCATTTTGAAAATCAAATGTCACTGTCATATTTCTCAATTAAAAGGATCCCTTGCTCTTTTCTCTTTTCTTTGGGATGGGCTTAATTAGCTTATCTTTTATATTCTCTCATCCAAACTGTTATTACACCTGTTGCATTCCATTGGTAATTAAGCCAAACTCTCCAATCACTCTCAAAATGTTGAATTGCTTGGGAACAATTATGGCAGGTTCTCATTTTTCCTCACATTCCATGTCTTCTAACCTGTGGGGATGAGAGGAGAAAATAGATGTAAAGTATTTAACATAGCACCTGGCACGTACTACTGATTGTAGATATTGGATAAAGTGAATAATATTCCCTAATTGACCATTCTTATTTAAACAATGTCTATTTACTAAGTGAATTACTTTTAAGAAAGCTTTGTCCATTCTCACAACACACTTAAATAAAATCTACTGAAATCAAGCAAATTGGATGTGTTTTTGGTGAACTATTTTGAATAAGTAACTTTCCACTTTTTCAGAGAACATTGGAACCTCTAGGTTTTTGAGCTTCAGTATCTCACATTTACTAGACTGTGGTTAATTATATCATAGATTCTTCCCCTTGGCAAATTTGGTGACAATATTCTAATCTTTTGGATCTCTAGTAGTAGTATGTATATTTATCTCCTTTTTTTTTTTTAAGATAAAAGGTAATTCAATTCCCTTACAGATTTTAAGATTCCACAAAGCACCTAGCACAAATGTGAAAACTTTAGGGGCTGAAATTACACAAAAAAAAGTCACTAATTCAGTTAAATTAGAATGGGTACTCTCTTTCCTTTATAAATCAGTTTGTTTTGTGTTCATTGTGTTTCAGCAATGTTTTCCCTTCAATATACCAAAGTGACTTTCTGGTCTAACCACAGCTGTCATCTTCCTCTCCTTAACAGAGCCATTTCCTCTTTTCTAGGTGGATTCCAAGCCCTCTTTCCAAGCCAAACAGATTCAGGAATTTACATAGACCTTCATCAGAAGTCTTTGTGTCACTGTAAAAGTGTGGTCCAAACATTTGAACAACAACAAAAAAATAAAGAACTTCTGTTAAAGTAAGAAGGTAGTCAGATGAGGAGGAAAGAGAAAAGATCCCCAGTGACAAGTTTGAAAGGTGTTTAACCTTCCTACAGAAGCCCCCAAATTGAGAGAAATGTACCCATACATTGGCCCATTTAGACAGAAGTAAGGATGGGCCTGAAATATCAGCCAATAGATTTCCTTGCTTTGTAGCCTAACAAAGAACCCAAACAATGATAACTAGGACAGTCTATAACCAAACTACCTGCTTCACCCATGCTTGTTTAAGCAGCCTGGCTTCCCAGCACCCCTCCTCCTCACAACATTCTTTGCCTACATCCTACATCTTGTCAGGGGCCTATTATTATCATTAAAATGCTCACTTTTTTCCACAGTAAAAATAACTCGGCTGGGCTATCCTTTGCCTGTTTATTCTCCTTTTCCTGACATGGGAAAGTGTTCTAATTAGAAATGTTTTCCAAATGTTTTTTTTTTTTTGGTCCGGTCGTGGGGCCTGAACTCTGGGCCTGGGCGCTGTCCCTCAGCTCTTCAGCTCAAGGCTAGTGCTCTACCACTTGAGCCACAGCGCCACTTCCGGCTTTTTTTCCTTATGTGGTGCTGAGGAATCGAACCCAGGGCCTCATGCATGCAAGGCAAGCACTCTACCACTGAGCCACCTTCCCAGCCCCTGTTTTCCCCATGTTATAACACCTTCATACCCTTAGACCACTGGAAGCAGTTCAGGCAACCTTGACTCCACACAAGGTGATTTTACTCAGTCCTACCTGGTTGATTTCCAATGCTATTTTCTCTCCAAAAATTCCCCTCTGTTTTTCACCACAATATTTTTTAAGGTTTCACTCTGAAAAACCCTCAATATTACCAAAATACTGTGGTAATCGAGGAGGTTACACATTGAACAACGTAGTTTGGCTAACTAAATTCTTGGCACTCTTAGTCCATCTTCAAGACCCCAATTCAAAGAGCTGTGCTTTAGGAAAAGCTTGCCATTAGCCCAAATGAGATTTCTCCATCCGACAGAAGTAATTAGGAGGTGTCTATATTTATGATGCTTTTACCCTGACTTGGATAAATTGAAGCTCTGGCGTGGGTATGACTTTTCAGCTCAGCTGTTCGTAAGTCCATTAGCGACTATAAAAGAGGAAGGGACATTTATTGGCACTACTCAGAGCTTTGCTAAGGGTAAGATTGGGGGTGGGGGGAAAGAGTTCCCCAAAAGGTGGAAATGTAGAAATTCGTTTTTCTGGCTTCTGAAGTTCAGCTCTACTCATAATACAAGGGTCTTCTTTACCCACTCTGAAGACTGAGCTTGACCTTGTCTTTAAATGGTCATTTTGTGCCTCTAACCTATTTTCTCTTTTTAGGTTAGTTCTCCTCCCCAGATTATCTCAAATACAGGCACATTGAGTCATGTAGACTTAATAGAATGGAAACTACCCCTCAAGCTCTGCAGCCAGCAGGACTCTAATAGAGCCAAGTCAACACCACCCTTGCTTAATTAAGATTGTTATACATACCTCTTGGTCCCTCTGCCATTTTTCTTCCCTTATATAATCCTGGAGCTTTCATCCATATGGAGAATGTTCTTAGAACATTTCTGGTTACACTAGACCCATTGTCTGCTCAGTAAGGTCACACTGGAATAATCTCTTTCCATGTATCACTAGTTCTTTCTATCCTCCCCCACTTGCCTTCTGTGTGTGTGTGTGTGTGTGTGTGTGTGTGTGTGTGTGTGTGTGTGTGTGTGTTAGACTCTCTTTGAAGTAAATGGCTAAGCCTGGTCTTTTGCAACCTAGACTTTAGTAACAGTTGCTTTGGTTTGAGATATCTCTAGCAGGCATTTCTGATATCCTTTGAACTAATATTCTCTTTGGGAGAGAGAAATTAAGGTAAGAATGTAGGAGGTAGCATCTAGGAACAGAATGCCTGAATAACACATCTTACTGTCAATTCTTGAGTATTTAACCCCAACAGTATCAGCAAGCTATATATTATAAGGTCAGGAGATTATCCCAAAAGCTTATTACACTGGAAGGAGCTATGAAAGGAGTCAGAATGCCAGAACTCACTTTCTCATGCACTGTTTCCAAGTATCATGACATTTGTTGAGCTCTGATTCTCTCTCTCTCCCTCTTTTTCTCTCCGTGTGTCTCTGTCTATCTCTCTGTTTAAGTAACCATCCATAGTTTTTATTTACTGACTGTCTTCTGAATGATGTTTACTTTACATATACATATATGTATTGTCAAATTTTTGTTTTTACATTTGAATTAAAAAATATTAGCAATTGGGTTTCGGTGACTCAGGCCTGTAACCCTAGTTACTCAGGAGTCTGAGACATGGAGGACCCTATTATTAAGGCCGCCTGGGAAGAAAATTATTTGAGACTCCATTTCCAATTAATCAGCAAAAATACCAGGCTGTAAGCATGGCTCAGGGTAGTACCAGCCATGAGCCAGAATATTAACTAAGAAGGCAAGATCCTAGGTTTAAGCTCTTGTATCAGCACATACACACCACAAAGACACACACAGCAACTTCTAAGCACTTTTTTACAGCCACGTAACATGCTCTCCTACTTTTTATTCTTTAGTTCTCGTACACATTTCTTCTTCATTCTCTCCCCCAGCTTTCTTCCTAAATACTTTTTTTTCCTCCTCCATTTTCCCGCTTCCATACAGTTCACTTTTTACATGATGTATATTGAATATAATTATTGTCTTTGTTCACCCTTTCTCCCTCCATTACTGTGCTTTTCCTTTGCCTATCCCCCAAACAACATTTTACTTCCTGGTATTTGTTTTGATAGACAGTAATGTAGTTCTTCAGAGGAGTTACATCTTTGGATTCCTCTAAGTATATCCTCTTTTAGTCGGTTTTTTTTTGTGTGTGTAAATGCATTGTAAATGCATGACATATATATATATATATATATATATATATATGATATATATCATCTACATCTACATCTAGCTAGCTAGTAGCTAGCTACATTATCATGGTTAGTTGTATTTTTGACAGAGTTTTTAGAATCTTTACCTGAAGATGTGTTTCTGCAGACAGCAAATTAAGACACACCAAATATAATGTGACTACTATAGGAAAGCTTTAAGTTTATTTTCCCCCCTTCTGAAGTTTTGATAATATTAGTTTAGAAATAAATGCCAATAGGAAGATTAACAGGGGAAAGACAACACATTCATTGTTGTATGCACTGAAGCTGCTCGTGTGCAAGACAAGATGCAAGAGATCTTAGACAGTTGAAACACAGGTGAACAAAAAGCTGGAGTCTCTGACTTCTGGGGTGAAGGAGGTGGTACAGGAGGGATGAGGGGAGCAGGTGCAGAATGAACAAGGGTTGCCATGTCATATAGATAGTCCTTCAGAAAATAGCCACGTGTAGTCAAGGGTTGCCATGTCATGTAGATAGTCCTTCAGAAAATAGCCACGTGTAGTCATCTCTCTCCAGGCCAGGTGACAAATCCCAATCTCTTTTTCCTAATAAATATCTTTCCTAGGCCTGTAACTAGTGCAAACTAAAGAAGCCCATTTATGTTCCCTTGTTGCTTCTTTACAGATGAAAAGCCTCTTTGTGAAAGGGTACCCTTTCAGAGACCCCCTGTGCCCTCAGAAATTGTACCTTCCCTGTGTAATCAATTGAAGCAATGCTCTAAGACACAATAGCCACATCTCTCTTTTATCCTCAGAACTCCATCTCACAGAAACTCACCAAACCTTCTGCTTTTATGTTATTTTTTTCTTTGTCCTCACTTACCATGTAACATGAATGAAGACCACATCGTTTCTATAACAAGTACTTCCAAACCAATTTTGCTACAAAGCACTGATGCTACATTGGACCCACATGTCAAATGAAAGTAGAATAAAAGCCTGACACACTTTGCCTTCAGTTTGCTTCTGCTTCCTTTGTTCCAAATTTCTCTCTTTGGCCACCTTAAACTCTAGAAAGGAAAGCTCTACTAGAGATCACATTTTTACAATAGAGGACTAAAATGAAGTGACCACAGAGACTAGCAGAGTGGATCACCCCCCTATAGGAGGACAATTACCTATAATGAGGAGGTTGTACCCTGGAGCAGTAGTATTCACCGCACACAGACCAGATTGCTCCCCAAATTCTCCTAGAAATCATCTCAGAACCAGAACTTAGCTAATAACAAACCAACCAACCAGGACTTTGTGGCCTTGGACTAATTACTAATGCTTACCTCTTGCCCCTGCCCTAATGCTTCTTATAATTAAATTTAAAGCTCACCTCAGGACCTAGAGCTGGGTTGAAATATTTTCTACTCTCTTCCTATACATAGCAAGTGTGTTAATAAATCCTCTTTCTTTCCCTAACTTTCACCATTACTCCTATCTTTAATGGCACATGGGAGCAAGTGGGCACACCTGACATTTTGAAACCCCCAGAATTATGCCTCTGGACTAAGACTCCAGACATAAAGGGGAGAAGTATACCACACATACACACACACACACACACACACACACACACACACATCTGGCTCACTCATTTTATCATTCATAGATTAGGCAAAATGATTATTGAAACCTAACACATCTTACAAATTGGACATAATTGATTTTTCATCTGTTTATTAGTTTATGTTATATATCTGTTTGCAAGAGGCTTAAAAACTGCTTTTGTTGGACCCATGAATTAATTAAAAGCAGGAAAAGAAAATCGGGCAAAACTGCCCCCGTTTTGTATGCCATTGTTTTAAGCCATTCTCTATGCAGTCACTTTAAAATTACCTTGGAAACCAGAAAGAATAAGGCTGATCTAAAACATTTTTATGACAGGGAACAGAAACTGGTCTTAAAAGAATAATAAAACCTCTCCAGAAGGGATAACCCACAGGAAATGATGAGTTGTTTATCATGATCAGTGATGACTACAGTAGTAACTTACCTGAACATCTCAATGAGGAGCAACCAGCCTATACTTGAACTAGGACTGTTTAATAATTATACATACACCATTCCCCTTGCCCTATTTCCTTGCCTATAAAAGCTACAGCTCATTACTACACCCTCAGAAATAGCTGTAAATAGGCTAACGTGTTCTTCCCATGGCATGCCAGTGTCATCTAATATATCTTTTCTCTGCCCTTTTTATTTGGCATATGAGAATGGATGGCTAGACATAAGGTGGAAGTCCTGGAGTTTGAGCTTGGGGTGTAAAAACTCTTGTTTCAATTTTACTCCCTGAAAATGTAATTCAAAGCATACAACACCAAGCCTATTCTACCTACATTTGTTTTAAAAATTATCTAAAGCACCACGGAATTGACAATGGTACAGAAAGTCTATATTGGGGTTCTTAAGCTGAGCACCAATCATCTCCTGTGTTAAGGAAGGGGGAAATAAGGAGGGAATATTTATATAGTTGTAGTTGCTAAAGATTTTCTCATTAAATAGTTTCTTTGGTTCACCTCTGGCAGACCTTTTCTCTCCTATACATGAGAGATGTTTCTGCCAGGCAGGAGGGTATAGTCCACATAATTAAGTGGAAAAGAGATCCAGAGGCATTGCGTGAAGAGAACGACTCAGCAATATTAGCTCCCCAGTTTAATTAGCTAATGAAGGCCTGGCCAGGCCCTGGGTGGTTTTATTCATGCACAGCTTTGTTCTCATCACTCTGTATGAATGCAGAATCACACAGTCTTGGAAGTAAGTGTGCTTTTAATCCTTAGCTTGACATTGAAGATTCTCCTCATCCAGCCTCAAGTCCATCATCGCTATCTCTTTACCAACCACATTTTCATGGGCCCTCCAAATGCTGTTGCAGTTCATCTTAGCCTATAATGTCCTTTAAAAAGGCAAACCTGAAACAAAACTGTGTAGTAATCTCAGGAAAGGGACAGAAAGTCACAATATGCATGTGCACCTGATCATACAAAATGGTATTTTTTGAAATGAGCTCCAGGAGCTCATTTCAAACGAGAGGGTTTTTTTTCTTTCTTTTTTTTTTGTGTTCTTTTCTTTTTGCTCTGTTTGTTTGTTTCTATGACTTTGGGACGGTAAATGGAAGCACAGAAATGGAAGGACAAAGGGTAAAAAAAATGTTGAAATGGTACTTACTGGTCACTATATTGAAAATGAACTATATGACTTGTGGGTGGGAGATGGATGGGAGGGAAAACCTAGAAGTGAAGGAAGGGGTCATATTGTCAAAAAAGAAATCTACCCTTTATCTGGATTATGTAACTGTAACCTCTCTGAATATCACCTTTATAATAAGAATTTAAAATTAAAAAAAGAATTACCACAATAAAAATAAATAGATAATCCTGTGCAGTAATGCTCTACTGAAAAATACAAAGGAACACAGAGAAAAGAAAAGTAAAGCATGAGACAGAGGGAAAACAAATATAAGGTGATGTGTTTCTTGCTGGCCACAATTTCACAAGAAAAGAGTCAGTTGCTGTGTCCTGTGGAATGTCTGGATTGCTCCAAGGATCACTCATTTGAAATCAGTCGATAGTGAATAAGAAGCACAAGGGACTCTCCAGTATTTCCATCTCTTCTCTTGGTCTCACTGGGGTGCCCCAGAGCTGGTCAAATTCCCTGTACTTTCATGCTGTGTCATTCCCCTTCCTGCTTCTCAGACATTCAGTGGAAAATCTGGAACCTCCTCAGTTTTATTCTACCGATAAGTTCATTGTAGAAGTGTCAGTTGATCAGTATTTTATGTTGTTCAGTATTTTATGTAAGGGTTTTTATTTGTATTCATGGTATTAGTTGAAAAGCAAGTAGCTAAATCTTATACAAGGTTACCCAAAACTCATGCAGCTAAAGCTCCATTCTTTGGCCTTGTGAGAGAAAAATTCATGCAACACACAAAGCATAATGTGTTAAAGAAAATACACTTCTGGGGGAAAGCGAGCTCCAGCTAGGCTTTAGAGCACAAATGCTCTGGTTGGGTGAAGTTTTGGTGGGCCAAAGTTCAGTGTAGTCCATCCTTTGGCAGTAAACACTGATGCAGGTTGATTGACAGGGGTAGCTTACGTAACATATATGCATGTATGCATGTTCAAGTTTGTTGTTACTACTTGTGCATAGAGTCCCTAGAGAGAGATTGAATGTCTCAGACAATGTAGGGATAAGAAGTTATGAATTTTATTTCTACTACCATTTTTTGTAGTTATTACTTTACAAATTATTTTCAACTGTCTATATATTAAATTATTTAAAAAAATAAAGACATTAGGTAATAGTCTAATGTTTTGAAAACTTATCCTGATCCTTAGATGTCATTCTTCTCTTTAAATTTCAACTTTTATTATACTTTTCTTTTTTCTTTCTTTGAGATGGGTATCAGTGTTCCCCATTCAACCTTCATTGTAGCTAGGACTAGAATTGCACATCACTTTATAACAATATTGAACATTTTTTGTGCAGTATAGATTTATTCTTACATATTTTCTTAGTTTAAATTTTTTAAATAAGTTTTTTTATTGTGAAAATACTGTACAGAGGGGTTACAATTACATGAGCAAGGTAATGAGTACATTTCTTATCAAGCATTGTTGCCTCCTCTTTGTTTCCCCTTACCATCCCTGCCCTTCCATCTCCACGACTATATCACCCCCCCAACCCCCCCCCCCACCGAAGTTGTAAAGTTCATTTTTCAACATAGCATTTTGTACATCTCATTGTGCAATGGGTCCATCTGTACCCCTATTTAAACAATTTGTTTTTTCCTTCCCCTCCCCAAATTATACCAACATCAAATACAGTGAAAAGAGGGGTTATACCGTGGGGGAGGGACATACAAACAATCACTTTATAAATATATTAGAAACAATAGCAACAAAGAAAAAAAACACTTGTGTCCTTATCTTGGGGTTCATTTCACCTAAACATCATCTTATCTGACCCTTACCATTTGTCTCAGACATATACTAGTTACTGCAAATAAGGGAAGCCATGGGACCTATGTTTCTTTGGGCCTCGCTTACTTCATTTAATATAATTTTTTCCAAGTCTTTCCATTTCCTAACAAATGGAGAAATTTCACTCTTTCTGACGGAGGCATAGAATTCCATTGTGTATATATACCACATTTTCTTGATCCATTCCTCTACTGAGAGGGCATCTGGGCTGGTTCCATATCTTAGCTATGGTAAATAATGCTGCAATAAACATAGTTGTGCTAGTAGCTTTAGTATGGTCTTGTTTGTGATCATTTAGGTAAATGCCCAAAAGTGGGATTGCTGGGTCATAGGGGAGCTCTCTATGTGGAGTCTTTTGAGGAACCTCCATACTACTTTCCAAAGTGGTTGAACAAGTTTATACTCCCACCAACAATGCAGTAAAGTTCCCTTCTGTCCACATCCCCTCCAGCATCTGTTGTTATTAGAGTTCTTGATTATAACCATTCTAACAGGGGTGAGGTGGTATCTCAGTGTTGTTTTGATTTGCAGTTCTTTTATGGCTAGAGAGGTTGAGCATTTCTTCATGTGTCTATTGGCCATCCTTCTTTCCTCTTCAGAGAAGTTTCTCTGTAAGTCTTTAGCCCACATGTTTATTGGGCAGTTGTTTCTTTGAGGATTTGTTGTTGGGGGATTTAATTTTTTGAGTTCCCAGGTATATTTTAGACATGAGACCCTTGTCTGTTGTATGGCTAGTGAAGAGCTTCTCCCAATCCGTGGGGTTTCTATTGATCTTGCTAGCTATGTCCTTTGCCATGCAGAGGCTCTGCAACTTTATGCAATCCCTTTTGTCCAACCTTTCTTTGATTTGTTGTGTTTCTGGGTCTCTATTAAGAAAATTATGGTCTGTGCCAAGGAGACCTAGGGTTTCTCCTATTCCTTCCTGTAATGTTTTCAGGGTATCTGCTTTGACTTTGAGGTCTTTGATACATTTGGAGTTGATTCTGGTGCAGAGTGATATATAAGGATCCAGCTTTAGTTTTCTAAAAGTGATTAGCCAATTTTGCCAGCACCATTTGCTGAAGAGGCTGTCTTTCTTTCATCCTATTTTTTTAGCTCCCTTATCAAAGATTAGATGGCTATAGGTCTGTGGGTTCATTTCTGGGTTTTCAATTCTATCCCATAGGTCCTGAGGTCTGTAGCAGGGTGTAAATTAACCCTCAAAAATCCATGGCTTTTCTGTATGCCAACAATGAGAAGAGCGTGGCTATAATCAGGAAAGCAACTCCGTTAGTAATAGCCCCACAAAAAATAAAATACCTAGGAATTAACTTAACCAAAGAAATGAAGGACCTCTGTGATGAAAACTTTAAAAACCTGATAAAACAAATCAAAACAGAACTTAGAAAGTGGAAAAACCTCCCATACTCCTGGATTGGAAGGATCAACATCGTGAAAATGTCAATACTTCCCAAGGCTATCTACAAATTCAATGTGATACCTATCAATATTCCAGCCTCATTCTTCAAGTAAATAGAAGAGGCAATCCAAAAATTTGTATGGAACAATAAAAGACCCCGAATAGCAAAAAATGATCCTTAACAGAAAGAACAGTGCTGGAGGAATATCAATACCAAATTTTAAACTCTACTACAAAGCCATATTAATCAAAACAGCTTGGTACTGGCACAAGAACAGACCTCAGCACCAATTTTCTTAGTTTTTATAAGAAAGTATTGTTGATGTGGTTCTTGTAATTGTGGTAGTTGCAACTGAATGAGATGTTTTGCAATTCCTAGATAAGTATCACACTTCATTCCAGTCCTATTTGTATTTCTGATGGACAATTTTGTTACATATTGAACATTTCCGATTGAGCCTTTCAGATATTCTTTATTTTTGTTTTTCACATTAAGGTCATAATTTAATTATTTATGGCTTTATCATTTTTTCTGACTTTTTCATATTAAATCATTTTTATTGCTCCCTTTCCTCGAGTTTACTGAGTTGGTATTTGATCATCCCTAATCTATTAAACTAAACAAATAATCTTTTCTACTTCAGATACTATCTTTATTGGCTCTAGAATTTCCACTTCTTTTCTACTTTTTCATCCACTACAATTCTGTATTTCTCAGTGATAGTATGCATTTTCTACTTCCAATGCTGTTATCTCATGAGGGTTATATATTTTGCTTTAAGTCCTTCAAGTATGCATAAAACTGAATAATACCCTCTTTATATTGTTGCCTACTAAACCTAACATATAGGTCATCTAACATACTAGCATATAGTATCTCATTTTTTTGAAACTGAAATTGGACTTTAGATCTCAAGCCCCAAATGCCAGGAGTACAACATGATGTCTGGGTACTTGCATGCGAGATTTATGGTGTTGGCTCCTGTTGGCTAATGCTGTAACTCTAGCTTTTCAGAAGGCTGGTATCTGAGAACTATGGTTTGAATTCCACACAAAGGAAAACAAATCTGTGAGACTCATGTCTTCGGTTAACCAGCAAAAAGATGGAATTGGAGGCACGGCTCAAGTGGTATAATCCCAGGGAAAAAAGCCAAGTGTTAGTGCAGGGTCCTGAGTACAAACCCTGGTACTGGCACTTACAACAACAACAGAAAGCATAATGAAGGGTAGAGAACCCTTTATTATATGGCACAGGCAGATGAAAGAAGAGGCAGATCAGCACTCTGTCTCATCTTCAGCCATCTTCTGAGTATAGGTTTAAATAGACAAAGATAGGTAAAGAACGAAAAGCATAGGTTAGCACTCCCAGTTACAGAGGGGGGCAGAAGAGGGGGGCTGACAGTCTGTTGTGTCAGGAATGGTCAGGTGGGTCCTTGCCATAATGAGTCATGTTACTTAGCAACGCTTCTTCCTGGCTGCCAAGATGGCTGCAATGGGACTTCGAGAGAGACTAGATCAGAGTAAAGTAGAAAGATACAAAATGGTGGCTGGGCTGCTAAGCTTTTATTTTGCTTTTAGTTAAATTGTCAGCCCAATTTTTGAGTCAATATCCTGAAGCCAAAGAAAAATCAAAGCAGCTGTTACTCAGCTTCTTTGCATGTGTAATTTTTGAATAATGGTGGATGAATTACAAGGAATCTGGGCGAGATTGTCTATTTGAAAACATTGTTGAATTTTGTTCTGGCACGCAGCTAATTTACCAGAAACTCTTCTTTGTTCTATTAAGCCTTAATTTGAGGCTTCATTATGTTAGGTAAGCTTTGCAAAGGCTTTCTGCAGGAATATACTGACTGTGTGGTCCATCCTCTAATAATGACTTTCAATACTTTCCAGTCTAAAGATCTTTATCTTTTCTTATTATTATCTTTAATTGTACAAGGGAGTTGCCATTTGACAAAGCAGTTCTTCTTTGTTTTTAATAACCCATTGGTTGAAAGGCACATAATCACAACTTCTATGAATTTAGTCCTACTTGTAAATAAATTCATATTTATCAATTAAACTGCATTTGTAATCCTTTTAATTTATAATTATATAGTTTTAAATAATTCTTTTTGCCCATGTGAATTTGTAAGACTCCTGGTAGAAATTCCAGCAGGTAAAATATTATAGCTAAGCATTAGGAAGCATTTCTTACAAATCTCTCTCTGCTGAGTCTTGTTCTTGTTGAATGTTAGCACACAGGCTTGTGTTATGCTCTGTGTACCATTCAGTGTTTATGCCAGTATGCTTAATACCATGAAGAGAAAACTGTTGACAACCACTCTGGTCCCTCCCAAGCTGTTTGGCAAAGATTTCCTTCCCAGGGCTCCACATTGACTCACTTTCTTCACTGTTTCTTGACACCATTTATGACAGGCATGGAAAATTCCTTAAATGACAACAAATATCAGTGTGTCTTATTTTTATTCAGCTTTTCTTTTTCTTTTTCTTTTCTTTCCTTTTTTTTTTTTTGGTGTGATCTTGGGGCTTGAACTCAGGACTTAGATGTCCTTGAGCTTCATTTTTGTCCAAGGCTACCACTTGAGCCACTCCTGGTTGTTGGTTTTGGATATAAGAATCTCATGGACTTTCCTGCCTGAGATGACTTTGAATTGTGATCCTCAGATCTCAGCCTCTGGAGTAGCTAGCATTGCAGGTCTGAGTCACCAGCACTTCGAGATTCTACTCTTTCAATCAGAAATTTATTTATCTGTGTTAAACAAATGGACTTTAACTAAAACTAGACTTCAGAGCATGATGACAGTGATATTGTGACATTTCCATTCTGTGTCTGCTTCTGTTTCTTGTTACATAATATCTAAACTCTTTGGAATCCCCAAAAGATTTGGAATGGTGGGGTGCTTTGCCAGTAGCTCTTAGGGATGGGGCCTGTCAGAGAAAAGGCAACCTCATGATTAGAGGGTTAAAATGTTTCTGGCTTACCAACAAACTTCAAGCAGGGGAGGGAAACTGGAGACTGATCATAAATGGCTATTGATTCAACTATTATTCTTTAGGTAATGAAACTCTCATAGAACATATGAAAGGAATGGGTTATTCAGCTTCCAGACAGCTGAATAGGGGTACATGTCCCTAAATGGATTCTCCAGGGTAGGAATTGCTCTCTCATTGGAGATCTGGGAATACTCTCTGAAATAGTTTAACATTTAAAAGCTTAGAAAGTGGAAGAGGAACCCCTACAGAATGTAACATGTGTAAGGTTCCATCCTAGGGGTGGTAGGTTGCATAACTAGGAAAGTAAACTTCAGGTTTCATAAAACAGAATTCTATGAGAAGGTTACATTCTAAAGGAAGTTAAAACAAGAGCTTAAGCTTGTTTTTAAAAAATTAAATTAATAGGCACCTTATAGCATCATCCAATGAATGTTAGAAATGTGTTTTCAGCAGTAAAATTAAGAATATTTGAAATAGGTAGAGATGCAAAATGGCTGAAATGTTTTAAGGAAACACAAGGCTGATGTTTGAACACAGTAGCCTTTCCACGTTTACATTTTCCAATGATGCTTAAAGCAGGATTTGGGAACATATGTCTGTTATTTGAACAAATCATTTATGTACTTTGTAGTAAAACCAATGAAAACATAAGGAATTGGGGCATTAGCAAGTTTAAGCAGCATAAAATGGACTAAGACAGGAATCAAGGAAGCCATGAAAATAGAGTTGTTAAAAATTGAGTGATGATGGGATTGTTAGAAAGGAGCTGTTACCTTTAAGGAATGAGAAGCTACCCAGAAATACAAATGACTGTGGTAAAGAGATGCAGAGGGTGAGAGAATGTGAGGGCATGAGCTTCAAAGAAACTGGGAATATTTAAAAGTGTGGGGGAAATGTACTCTAGAAGAGACAATAAAATAAAACTCAGTCAAGGAACATCAAGGTCCAGTGCAAGAAGAAACAGGATACTGGGATACTGAGAAAGTGATACATTACAGTGAAAATTAGATTTCAGTAGGGAAAAGGGGACATTCACAGAGGAGATAGAGAGGATTTTGTGGATAATGGTGCATTGATTCCATTAGACAAGGTGAAAGCACCTGGAAAACTGGGGATTTGAAGAGCCTGAGTAGTTTAATGTGCTTCCCTACAGTATAAGGCCCACATAAAAGTGTTTTGTGGTGTGGAGCAAGTAGAGACTTCAGAACAGTTGAAATCTGCTGATACTTTTTGATCTTGGGCTTTACTGATCTTTGTTTTATCCCATAAAATACATATTTTGGGGATTAAAAATGTATTTTATCCATTTCTGTTGTTTAACTGCTTTGTGGTATTTTGTTACAGCATCCCTAGCTAGGATAACCTCATTTTTGGAAGTGTTGGCTCGGGTAAACTGTGTTGAAGAGGTCAGAAGGATTGGTTGTCCAGGAGAAGGAGGAGTAGTTCCTGTAGTGCGTGTAGCATGCAGTGTGAGAATCCTAGGGTGAGTTCTCTTTCCTTATCATCAAGGTCAATGTCAGGACTTAGTTTTTTCATATTGTGTTCTCTTAGCCTTCTTTTATGATTTTTAAATTGGCGGTACGGTTGGAAAACTAGTCATTGATATAATGATAAAAATCATAGTTGAATTTGGTGTCTCCAACTTGGAATTGTCTCTATGGAATTTGATGTTTCCCAACTAGAATAACTATGGAATTTTCCTAAGAATGTTACGTGGACCAGACTAGAGAGTGAATATGGGAACTCTATATTCCAATCTTTAAGAAGATATCTTCCCAAATTAGCTTTTGGTTTTGATTAAATTTTTTTATTGTAAAGGTGATGTACAGAGGGGATACACTTATATAAGTCAGGAGAAGGGTATATTTCTTTTTGAACACACCTGCTCCCCTCATTTTCTCTAGATTTCTCCTTCCCAACCCCCTATTTTTATTTTTTGTCAGTCCTGGAACTTGAACTCAGGACCTGGACACAGTCCCTGAGCTTCTTTTGCTCAAGGCTATCATTCTGCTACTTGACCTACAGCTCCACTTCTGGCTTTTTCTGTTTATGTGGTACTAAGGAACCAAACTCAGGGCTTCATGCATGCAAGGCAAGTATTTTACCACTAAGCCACATTCCCAGCCCCCTTGATTTTTTAAACAGGTCCTCACTCTGTAGCTCAGGCTGGTCTCAAACTCTTATCTTCCTATCCTGGACTCCCATGTGCTGGAATAATAGGCATGTGTTATAAAGCTTATTCTTCTTAAAGTAGAAAAAAAATCACATCCTAAATGATCAATCAGCAGTTCCATATTGCTTCTGGAGTAAAATTCTTATTTCTCTGTATGTCAGTCAAGTTGTGATTTGGCCCTGAATTATTTGCTTATGCTCCACCCCATGTTAGGGATTTAAATTCCCTAGGGGAAGCGGGTTCTTTTACCTGGCAAAACTCAGTATTTTGGGACACTAAGAAATATAAATTAGTTATAGAAACTCACTATATATTCATTCCCTATTACTACAACACTTTCTGTAAAAAGAATAACTCATCAAAAATATTTAGTTATTACTCCTGCTCCTTTCAGACCTCTGTTGAAGGAGTCTGATCCTAACCCTGGCTTCTAATTGCTTGGTCCTGTTGTGGGCAGGTATAGTGGATGTGAATCAGAAGGAAAGCTTGACTGGGGTTTTCTAGGAACTAGATGAGGTTCCTGCTCCCTTTTCATTACTTTTTCTCTGGAAGGCAAACTGCTCAGTAAGCATGCCCTGAACAATAGCCATGCCTTTTAGATGTATTTTCTTTTGTATCAAGGCCACAAATGACATTTTTAAGGGGGAAAAAAAAAGCAGTGCCCTTATGGCATATCTTATTGTATCTCTCAGAGTCTAGAAAGGGAGTCGGTCACCATCAAAATGACTATCTGAAAAGAATGTAAGGGACTGCAGAGGTGATGCCAGGGTTACATAAACTATCACAGTAGGAAGCCATTAACATCCTAAACCTGAAGAGTTGGAAGGAAATGATAGCATTAGAAACCATGAGAGGCTTGGTGTAGTGACTTCTATATGTAATCCCAGGTATTCCAGAGACAGATATTGGGGAAGATTATGATTAGAGGTCCACCCAGGTGGTATGTGTGTGTATGTACACAAGGAGGGAGGGAGGGAAAGAGAGAGAGAGAGAAAGAGAGAGGGGGGGAGAGGGAGGAGAGAAAAACAGAGACTCAGAGACACAGACAGAAAAAGGAGAGAGGTGACAGACTACTTAATCAAAAAAAGCTGAGTGGGTTAAGTTGAAGGTGTAAGTAAAATGAGGTCCACGCTGGCCCCAGGCAAAAATAGTTAATCCTAGCTGGGCGTTGGTGGTTCTCACCTGTAATCCTAGCTACTCTGGAGGCTGAGATCTGAGGATCATCGTTCAAAGCCAGCCTGGACAGGAAAGTCCATGAGACTCTTATCTCCAATAAACCACTCAGAAAACTGGAAGTGGCGCTGTGGCTCAAGTGGTAGAGTGCTAGTTTTGAACTGATGAGCTCAGAGACAGCGCCCAGGCCCAGAGTTCAAGCCCCAAGGCAAAGAAAAAAAAAACAACAAAAAAACTTAATCCTATCTAAAAAGAACTTGGGGACTCTTACAAGCAAAAAGGGCCATGTGACTCAAGTGGAAGAGTACCAGCCCATGAAGCAGGAGAGCAAGTGTTCAAACCTAGCATCACACACACACACACACACACACACACACACACACACACTCACACACACACACACACACACACACACACCACAAACCCATAAGAACTGAAGTTGTGAGAAGAGACCATGCCTCTAGACAGGCATTATAGTTCTAGGACATAAGAATGACCAACTTTTGGTTTAACATAAGGGAGAAGAATGCATTTCTCTTCTTTCTTTTGATCATCTGACAGTACTTCTCAATGCACAAGCTCAACAGGTAGCCACACAGCCAGGGGACTGATGTATCATCCGCACAGCAGAACTCTGTAGCGAAGTACAAACTGCAGAGTTAGGGAGAGGAACAGAAAAGACTATTACACTATCACTACAGGAATATAAACATAAATTAACAGCAAGACCATTAAAAATAGACATCTAGTTTTCTGATGATAACTATTTTTAGTCACATATTTAACTTACTGAGCATCCTCTCTGCCTTAGTACCGGCTTGGACAAACTTTTTCAGTAAAGAATGTGATAATATTTTAACTTTGGGCTTATGAGACAAAATTAGAATACATCCTATGTAATCATTCAAAATGAGATAGTTTTAACACATATAGTCATCCAACAGTGAGACAGATTTGGTCTGTGGACTGTAGTTTTCTACCTCTAGCTCAGAAATCTGTCTACTAGATTTTTACTATCTTAAGGTCTGGCTTTGTTAGCCTATGGTTTGCTTGTTTTTCATTGTCAAGTCAGAGTAAAACCTTTCTTCCTTCCTGGCCTCTAATACTGGAACACAGAGCTGATAAGGACAGGAAACCAACTTTTACTCCATTAACTATAACTGAAGATAAATTCAGAGATGGTTACATTCAGGACAGAAGCCATCCCTGCTGCCTTGTAGTAATATCTTAGTTTGTTACTGTTTGCCTCAGAGATTCCTGAATTCTTTTTATCTTTGCTTCTAAGTACAGTTCAGCTTCTTTACTGAGGACCGACTTTCTTCTCCTGCTCAGCATCTACTTCTTACTTGTTGGGGGAGGGGGAGGAGGGAGGGGAGAGGAGAGAGTGGAAAGGGAAGAGGAAGATGGGGAGAGGAGAGGGGGGAGAGGAAGAGAGCAGAGGGCAGAAGAGAGAGGGCAGAGGAGAGAGGAAGGGAGAGGGGGAGAAGGAGGGGGGAGGAAGGGGTAGAAAGAGCACTGGGTGCTGTTCCTTAGCTTTTACACCAGGGCTGATGCTCTACCCCTTGAGGCACAGCTATTTTCTTTCTTTTCTTTTCTTTCTTTCTTTCTTTTCTTTCCTTTCCCTCCCTCCCTCCCTCCCTCCCTCCCTTCCTTCCTTGCTGGTTAATTGTAGATAAGAGTCTCACAGACTTTGTTGCCTAGGTTGGCTTCCAACCAGGTCCTGAAATCTCAGATTCCTGAGTAGCTAGGCTGTGTGTGTTCTTTATGTAATGAAGATAGGGGAACACTTCTTGACTCTGATTTCACACATATGATTTCACGCGCGCGCGCGCGCGTGCGCGCGCGCGCACACACACACACACACACACACACACACACACACACACACACACACTGTAAGAACCAGCCCAGAAAACCACTCAGACATCCAGTCATGTAGAACAAAGAAAGAAAGGCTTATTTCCAGCAAAGGAACTGACAAGGCCAATTCTCTCAGGGAGAAACACTGCTTGTGTTTGTTTGAGTGACCTTTATAACCTAAAGGGACTAGGTAGACAGGAACCTTAGTGTGGAAGTGTGGGCCAGGGACTTCATCATGGCAGGCTAGGATTTATGGCTGCTGCCCAAGTAGTAGATAAGGGGCTGGCAGCTGCTCAGACTGAACATCAACTTCAGTGTGGGTCCTCTTAACCTTTTGTGGTTGGAACTGGCCTAAATGGAGAGTCATCTCAAGTTAAGGAGGAGGGAGGCCGATTATTTACTGCCTGCACCAAATGGGCCTAGTGTTGGTCACTCTGGGAAAGGGGCCTGCCAGGTCCTGGGAAGGAAAGGAGCATGCTAGCTATCAGAAAGGAGCCTATTGGACTAACACACACCCTTTGATAAACCTCTGTGTGTGTGTGTGTGTGTGTGTGTGTGTGTGTGTGTGTAGGGAGAGAGATAGAGATTGGCTAGGGTGCCCAGGTTCTATGTTTGCACAAGCTGAGGACAGGATGTCCTTCTCTGAGTAGGGAAAAGGGATCGTCTTCCCAACAGGAGATGTTACCATGAGATGACCTGGGCAAGGTTGTCTGTTTGCAAGAGGTAGAAATGTTACAATTATAGTCCTATTTGTGTCATGCTGGAGTATTAAGTCTGACACCGTTTTTTGTTTTATTTTATTTTAATCACACCCCTGCCTCCCCCTCATCTGACATCAAACGTATGGACATGCTTTTTTCTTTTTGATGAATGAATGACTCAGCTCGGTTCCACCAGCTGGCTGTGAACATTTTACTCGAATCTCTAGCTCAGAATTTTAGCAGCTCTTTCAAACTGAATGTGTTGTCTGAGAGGCTTTTTTTTTTCTTTCCTTTGTTGTTGTTGTTGTTGTTGCTAACTCCCTAAATGATCTCCTTTTCCATGATGGGTACATAAGCCGACCTGCAAAAGGAGCCTGAGCTAGAGCTAGGTGTGCAGGAAGCATCCTGTGAGCACCAAGCACTGGAGCACAAACACCTCTGATAGGAACCATCCCGGTCTGGGTTTTGCTGTTTGGTCCCCACCCAGATCACGGTCTGGATGGCTTTTTGGGGGGGAGGGGGCCTTCAGGACACCTAAGGACACGTTCTTGGGGGCAGGGAGGCAGGCCTGGGGACAAGGCCCCAAGCCTCCCAGGGCCAGAAGCCACCGCAGGTTTCCGACCTGCAGCTCCCCTCCCCCTCCCCCTCCCTCCCCCTCCCCCGCCAGGCCCGCCCGCGCGTTCGCCGCCCGCCCGCCCGCCCGCCTTTCTGGCTCCTCTCTCCCTCCGTAGTGGACCGCTCGGGGTCTGTTTCCGGCATCGGCGGTATCGATCCGGGCCGCGGGGGCGCTCGGAGCAGGTGGCCGCGGCGGCGAGGTGGGGCGGCCGGGCCCCAGCCGGCTGCACCCGGACGCCTTCGCTCTCGCCGGTTCTCCCCGCGCCCGCCGGCCGCGGCGGTTCCAGCCGGGGCGCTCCGCCCGCCCGCCCGTCCGACCTCGGCGCCGCGTCGGGCGCCGGTGCGGCCGCGCTCGGGGCCGGCTCTCCGCCGGGGCGGGGGAGGGCGCGGTGGACCCCGGGGGCGCGCGGGACCCCGGCCGGCCCACCATGGCCGAAGTCAGCATCGACCAGTCCAAGCTGCCCGGAGTGAAGGAAGGTAGGGGCCGGGGGGCCACGGCCGAGCCGGCGCCGCGGGACGGGGGGGGGGGGGGCGTCTCGGGGCCCTGGGACCCCCCACCCCACCCCACCCCACCCCGGGCCCCGCTGGGCCTCCCGTCGCTCCCGGGGCCCGTGCCCGCCCGCGTGGGTCAGGCCTGGCTGGGGACCGGGCGCGGGCTCGACCCCGGGGTTCTGATGGCCTCAGGGGTGCCAGAAGGTGGGACGGGATAGCACCCCCCCCCCCCAGCAAGTGGTGGTGCACAATGTCTCCCGTGGATGGTAGGACAAAAACCGAACCCTAGTGAACTCAGGAGCTGGGTGAGTCTGAACCGGGGAATCCCGGCCCCCCGGCCGGGAGGGCTGGAGGCTGACACCCCGGCCCTCGCCGCAGGCCTGGTGTTTTGAAACCTGACCCCTTTTTCCCCCTCCTCTTCCCCCGCCCCCCCTCCCGCCCCACTCAGTCCCAGCCGGGCCTCTGGCCCGCAGCCGCCGGCCCGGCCACCTTCCTCCAGCTTTGGAAGTGGAGGCTTGGCCTCAAAGTGGGGGGCAGACAGGAAGTTAGTTGCTCTGAAGGAATAGGAAAACTTGTTAGGGAGAGACGAGGGGGGACGGGGTAAGGGCCTGATGACCTTCACAGGGGGGTCCCCAAAGTGGATGATGGTAGTCCTGCCGACCTTCACAGGGGAGGTCCCCCATGTGGATGATGGTTGGCCTGGCCTGGCCGGCCTCACTCCCCAGTCTTCCTTCGGCTTCCCCAGGGGAACTCTATGCCCTCAGGACCCGGTCTTTTTTTTTTTAATTTATTTATTTAATCTTTTTGATGGTTATCTTGGATCACCTCTGAACTTTTAGCTGTCTTTGGCTCCTTTTCTTTGGTTCTAGAAGCTGTGTCTGATAGGTGGGTGTCATCTGTTGCGCCCAAGTACCATCACCTGTGCCCAGTTGAAAATAAGGATTTTAACTCTCTTGCAGTTGCGTGTTTCTCTCTCAGCGTAATGAGACTCTTAAGTGTTCCCCCTTCAGCAATTTAGACATACCTAGGAGATTAGGCACTGCGTGCCTGCCCTCTTCCCCAGAGTTCCAAGCACTAGATTAGTGACCTGGTAGTCACTGACTTTTATTTAGTTAGGAAATTTGGATGGGACTGAGTGTGTTCTGTTGTTTTTTTGAAGGCTGATTCTAACACGCTCAGGCCCAGCATTTTTTCTTTTTTTGAAAGCATTCATGTTTTTCTGAGTTTCTGTTCCTAACCCAGCTTTGTTGAAGACTGCTATTACAGTTTTCCAGTCACTGTCAAGCAGAGTGATTGGAAAGGCAGCTCTGTAATTTGCTTGGGGGGGGCAGTGTTTTAGTTTGTCTAGTTGTCCCTTTTGTTCATGAGTTCTTCTGTGTTGATATGTCTTTAAAGAAAAAGTGACCCTTATATATGGTACCGCTTCCTTAGAGGTAGGTGATTAATGGAGTGGGAATTGGAATTCAAACAAAACTTCACTTGTAAATTATTTTACATAGGCCTATAGTTTTGTCAGTACCTGGAAAAAAAAAAATCTTAAAACTGACTTTCTGTAATACATCCCTGTTACTCTTAGGTCTTTGGATTTTTTTTTTTTTCAGGGCCGGAGTGCCAACCTTTAGCATTTTTGCTCAAGGCTGGTGATCTATCATTTGAATCACAACTCCCCTTTCAGACTTTTGGTCGTTAATTGGAGATCAGAGTCTTCCTGGATGGCCTGGCTTTGAACCTTGTTCCTGAGATCTCAGCCTGTCTTTAGTACTAAGGGTTACAAGCTTGAGCCACCTAGTGAATTTTTTAAAGAGTTCCAAATGCCCTCCCATCTGCAAATGTAGGATTTTTCCATTCCCAAATTCTCATGGAATACTTGCTAATTGGTTCCAGTTTGCAAAATAATGTTTAGCAGCTAATACAGATAGTCTGATAAAGTGATGAGGAAATTTAGTGTGGCTCTTTCATGTGACTTTGTTCAGTTAGAATTTACTGTTTATTAGTTTTGAAGAAATTGTTGAGAACATCATTGTCTTTGTAAGCATGTGTTTTTTTCTGGGTCCAGGATCATCAAAGGAAATGATGTTGTTTAGGAATGTCTTAATGGTAGAGAAGTTTTGGATCTGGGAAATATTAAAGCTTAATACATGATATCTATCTCTAATGTAACTCTTCATTATGATGTAGTTGTTCCCTAAGAGTGTCTTCATGTTAATGAAAGAGAATCAAGCTGAAGCACTGAGGCAGAATGTTGGAACTGTTGTATTACTAAGTTTGAGGACGTTTGGTAGGTGTTTGCTTAATATTCTGCAACATAGTTTTGAATCCCATTAAAACAAGCAATCTGTCCTTTTTGCCATTTCTTTTTAAAATTTAAACCCTTGGGAATTTTATATACGTTTCCATCTGGCATCATGGGGGAGATTCCAGTGGAGATGGAGAATAATTTTGTTGTGAATGTGTGACCTTTCCACTGGAGAGGGCTGAGACACTTTGTGACCTTTGTGAACTTCTCAAAAGAGAGGTCATGGGTAGCAGCTGACATCTTTGCTAGATTAAAATCCAGTGTTTGCCTCTTTAGTTTTTAAGGAGGCCAAAGAAATTAATCATTTGGAAAGATGTTTTTTAAACCTCCCCCTTCTCTGCCATCCGTGGCAGTAGCTTGGGAAATCACTCTTGAGCTAGAGCACAAAAAAGGACCTTTGGAGTTTGTAGTGATAAAAAGAATTCACTAAATGTCAAATGCTTTTTTAAGAAAAAAAATGTTTAAAACATATATGGAGTAATGCATTCTTGGATTTCTATGCAAAAAGAACTAAAATGATTCTCAGCTCTTTTAAAAATTATTATATTATGTTATATGCAGTTTATGAATATTAAGTAGAGGATCATATGGATTACAACAATATTCTAAATTTCTTAGTTTAGAGGTCACAGCTGAAAATGCATTTTTTCCCATAAAAATAAAGACTTGTAGTTAGTAAGGTAAACTTTTTTTTGTTAGCTTCTTCATTGCATTTTTTTTTTGAAACTGATTGTTTAAAAAGGGATGTCAGAAAAGAAAGCATAAAAAACAACTGATCCCACTTTCCAGAGGTGGGGGAAGGGGGAATCTGTGTGCTACAGATGGGAAATGAATTGTGGGAAACCCTGCAGTTGAACTAGCAAGGGACTGGCCTATTGGGGACTAAGTTAGAAAAATTTACATAATTCATTCTTTCTTCCTCCTTGTCTCCCTTTTTCTTTTAAATTGTTCTATAGATACATAAGACTAATTTCTAAAGTGTTTTATTGAGTATTGTCATTAAAATATTACAGTGAAATTTATGAACAAGTGGAAAGACCTTTGCAGAGATTCTATTATTATGTGTGTGAGCACTAGTCTGGGAGCTTAAATTCCTCCTGGCCTGACATGTTGTTCCTGTGCTTTTGTGCTCAAGGCCAATGCTCTACTACTTGAGCCACTGCTCACTTTTGGTTTTTTGGTGATTAATTGCAGATAAGAGTCTCTTGGACTTTCCTGACTGGCTTGTCTTTGAACTGAGAGCCTCAGATCTCAGCATCTTGAGTATCAAGGATTATAGACACGAGCTACTGATGCTTGGGTAGGTGGTATTGGTTGGTTGTTTTGGTAGTGCTGAGTTTGAAGTCAGGGCTTCTGGCTTGGCAGGCTGATGTGATACCAACTGAGCCATACCCCCAGCTGTTTGTTACTGGCATTTTGTTTTTTTTTTAGAACAGGGTCTCACTTCCTTTCTGGAATGGGCATAACTTTAGACTTCCTGTAGTTGCTAGATCATGGGCATGCCTCATCATATCTAGCTTCCTTTGCTACAGTGTCTTGTAGACTTTTCTGCTTAGACTGGCCTGCAGTCATAATCCTAATTTCAGCATCTAGTGTAGCTTGGTATGATAGGCATGTGCTACTTCACTCAGCTATATGGATTGAGCAAAACAGTTTTTTGAACTTTTCTTCTCAGGCTGGCCTTGAACCTTGTTCCTCCTGATCTCAGACTCTGGAGTAGCTATAATTATATATGTGAATAACTGGTGCCCCACTATATTTTACTTCTGAACTAAGCATTTCTTGAGGGTTAATTTTTGATTGAACAGGTGAATTACCCAGTGAACTATATAGAAAGCCACATTCTTTCATCAGTGTTTTTCTGTTTCAGTGTTTTTCTACTTGAAAAACTACACAGAATAACGTAAACCTTCTCTGATGTACTCAACTTTCACGAAGAGGCTATTGTTTAAGGACTTGAACTCTAAAATTAAACTTACACTAGAACTAAACTCAAAACTATTGACCATGATCTCCTTCTTTTAAGAGGTTTTGAGATAAATTCAGTTTAATGACATAAGCACTTTCAGAGTTACTCACTGGAAGGACCAGTGGATAAATGCTTTTATCTAATAATCCATTTAAAGGTGCCCTGTGCTAATATAAAATTAGGATACCCTAGATTTTCAATAAGGCCTACAAAGGATAATTGGGTTTTATATTCAGAAGGACCCTGTGGGGTTATTTAGACACTTGAATTTGGAAAATGATGCTATAGAGTTCTTAGTACATTTAAAAAGGACATGACAAAGGGTTGGGGATTTAGCTTAGTGGAAGAGCACTTGCCTGGCAAGTGCAAGGCCCTGAGTTCAGTCCTTAGTCCTGCAAAACAAAAAACAAAAGGACATGATGTGGTGCTTACATGTAATTCTGGCACTCTGAAGGTGTAGTTAAGTTCATTGAAATAGAATTTACATACAACAGACAATCCTTTTTTCTTTTAGCATATAGTTTTGGGTTTGACACATGTATAAATAGTCTTCAAGTGTGCATGTATACAGGGATACTGGGATTTGAAATCAGGGCCCCTTGGTCGACTTTTCACTTACAGACATGATCCACCCTGCTGTGGTTTTGTTTTGATACAGCACATGAACTGGGGATGGCTTATTGTTTGATGTGATGTGAAAGCTACAGGAAATTGAATTGCAGTACCTGTAAGATGGATTGGAGCACATCCTTGCTCATTCATTTACATGATGTCTGTGGTTGCTTTTATTCCACAGAGGCATACATGACTAGACACCCTAAGGCTCTTCACATTAAATAAAAGATTTCTTTTGAAATTACTTTCCATGAAACTTTCAAAAGCCTTTTTTTTGTTGTTGTTTTTTTGCTAGTCCTGGGCTTGACTCATTGCTTGGGCACTGTCCCTAAGCTTTTGCTCAAGGCTAGCACTCTACTATTCTACCACTTGAGCCACAGTGCCACTTCTGGCTTTTTCTACTTATGTGGCACTGAGGAAGCAAACCCAGGGTTTCATGCATGCTAGGCAAGCACTCTACCACTAAGCCACTTTCCTAGACCATATTTCAGTGATCAGTGTAAATAATAATTATCATAACTCTGCTTTAATGTTGCCCTTGGGGACAATTGTTGGTTGAACTCTTTAGGATAGTATATTTTTTTTGTATTGATTTGTATCTTGTATTGGATATATAGGTTTATATACTTTTTTGGTAAGGATGAGATTCCTTACAGATTTCTACAGAATTAACAGTAAAATCAAGGTAAAAATATTATCTACAGTACACACTGTGTCATAAACCAGCTCCTAGCTGGGTCCATAGGACATTTTATGAGTAAGCCTCATAATATCCAACAAATCCAATTTTTCTTCCTGTTTTCAGGGATTGGCATCAAACCCAGGACTTTAGGACTTTGCACATGTCAGACAAGTGCTTTTCTAACTGATGAACTTGATCCAGGTTTTTTTTTTTTTTTTTCTATGCCCTATTTGGGCCATAATGCTAGTCCATCTCTTTTACTGGTTAATTGGAAATGGAGTCTTGTGGATTTTGCACAGGCTAACTTCAAACATCAGTCCTTCAAGACTCAGCCCCTAAAGTAGCTAGGATTCTAGCACCAGCATCTGGCTTTGCTTGTAGTTTTTACCTTGTTACTTAATAATTGGATCTGTTCAAAGCCTTTTATGGGTGTTGGTATTAATGAAATACCACTTCAGAGAAATTTGTGTGTGAATTTTGGCCAGGCTAATTTACCACTTTCTGTGTTTGATAAATGTTCTCAGTCCTGATAAAACTTCTCAATGACCAAGTATCAGGGGAGTCTCCACTGGACATTTTGTCTTTTGCTTTTCTAATGAGTCATATTTCCATCAATTGTACCCCAGGACTTTTAAATGTGTATGGGTAAAGTGTAGATGACTTAAGTCTTTCCTTCTAAACTGCCTTTATCAGCAGCAAAGTTTGTTTTGTCTATTGATTATAGTGGAGCCCAGGCTTTATTTTTAAGTACTACATTCACTGACATTTGATCATTGGGAAACTAGAAGTTGACAAAGAGAAAGAAAGGACTTTATTAAAGTTCCTTTTACTCTCTTCCACATCTCTTATTTGTCCTCACATCTGGGCTAGCTGCTCTGCTCTGGTAAAAAGGGCTTTTCATCTCTTCTCAGTGTCTGAATTTCCAGACACTTCAGGCTTTGCTTACAAAATGTTCCCTATTCATTCAGTGATAGCTGAATTCTAAATTAACACATCTGCTTCTGTTGTTTTCCTGACTTACGTGGTCAGGCCTGATAATGTTAAATTGGGCTTTATTGTATTTGCAGATCATTTAGTCTTTTCTGTTGTTTTTGCTTCCCCATTAAAGCTTCATGGAGTTGATTTCTGAAAGATCATTAACAGAAAGGAACATTGTTAAAATACCACAAGAGCTTGGATGTGATTGTTACAAAACCCTTTCTGCCTACAAAAAATGTAAAGTTTTCATTTGCTCTTAAAACCTGAAAGGTGCCGGGCTCCCATAGACTGTCTTGAGGTGAACAGTTTGTTTCTCATCTCATGCTCGATTATTAAGCACAATATAGAATACAGTAGAACTCTTTGGAATTTTACTTACTCATTTAATTAGTAGTTACCAAAATTATATTTCTTGAGTTAGCTTTCTTTCTATTTATGGGTTTCTTTATTGTTTTCTAAAAATGTGAAGAACACATGTTGAACTGAATAAGGTTATTGAAAAGATGTGAGGAATGTACATTCTGATTCCTGCTTACTGGCAATATGGAATATGAACATCCTGTTAATTGGAAGTGTAGAGGGGCTGCTCTTTGTGAATCTTTTCACTACTATGTAATATTTACCTTAGCCTCCCAGTTTATCATATGGTTAACTCAACAATTGAGTTATATATGATAAACTGGTATGATAAACTACCTTGGGATACAGAATTTAAGTTCACTTGACTTCCTTGTAAAAGAAAATCTTTGGGCCTCGATTTGTAAGGCCTGGTTTTACATTTTTTCTTTCTCCCATACTAGATGTATCAACTCAGAGGCATCACTTAGTATCTTTAAGTTCCAGCTTCTTCACCTGTTCCCTGGAGAAAATATTTACTATGCCAAATAAACAGGCTTGCTTTACTTTTGAAGAAATGGACATGTCACTGGATGCAGGTGTGGGTTAGTGAAGTTTCCATTGGAGGTAGGATCTTCACTTAGGGTTCTTAACTTCTATCACAGAGTAAGAATTTCTGGACAAGTCACTATGGTAAGAAAACTTGGTGGAGCTTTATTGAGTAAGTAAACAAGCAGGCAAGCAGACACGCATACAAAAAGTAGACAGACGAAACAGAAGGGCAGGAACACACTATCAGAGTGTAGGTGCTCTCATAGGGAGATAGAGGGAGAGAGACACACAGGTTCTTGGGCTGTTGGAGTATTTATAGGGTAAAGGCAGTGGGTCTGGCTTCAAAGTTATACAAAGATAGCAACAGGTTAGGACTGTTTATTGCAAGAGAGGGACAAACCTTCCCAGGGGTATGGAGGTTATGTGTGTGGGGAAGGGTTGGAGTCAAGGTTTTTATAGGTTTTTTTAGGGGTTACATGAGTTTAGTATGGGGTGGAGGTGGCCGTAGGTGCAGGCAGAGAATAGGGTAAGTATTCCCTTATCCAAGTTCTCAAGCTTTCTTAATGTTCAAACATCTCTACATCTGTCTTGCCTAGGGTTTGACCTTTACAGGATACAGTTTTTATTCTTCTAACCTTTTAATCCTTTACTGTTCTCACAGCTTGGCCTCAGAGCCTTATAGTCTGGGCCTACAATGGCTCAGGGTGGATGGCCCTGCCAATGTCAGGCAGTCGTTGGCTTGCCTGGTATCTATATGCACCTAGGAAGACAGGGTGGTGGACATTTCTTCATGTTCCATCTTTAGGTACCGAGAAAGAATGGGCCAAGAAGGGAGAGTCTTACATAACGTGTCTCTCTGACTGAGTTGATCTGTTGGTCTCTCATGTCAAGACAAGCAGCTGTTTGTTCTCAGCATTTCTTAAGAGTTTCTTATACATAGAAGGTACACTAGCAAACATGTCCAGAATATCTGGCAATTTGAGCTTAGTGGAGAGAATGATCTGATAGAATTGAACTAATCCTACTATATTAAGAGCTATCAACGATCTTTTATCTGAATCCACTAGGGCAGGAATATAGGATGAAGTAAAAGTCAAATTTACTTGATTATCTCATCTCTCAAATTTTTAAAATATATTTTTATTGTGAAAATACTGTACAGAGAGGTTACAATTACATGGGTAAGATAATGAGCACATTTCTTATCAAGCATTGTAGCCTCCTGCTTTGTTTCCCCTTCCCATCCCTTTGTATCCTTCCCCTCTCTCCATCCCCCCCCATCAAAGTTGTAAAGTTCGTTTTTCGACATAACGACTTGTACATCTCATTGTTGCAATGGGTCCTCCTGTATCCCTGTTTTAACAATTTGTTTTTTCCCTTCCCCTCCACATATACCAACATCATATATAGTGAAAGCAGGGGTTGTACCATGGGGGAGGGACATACAAGGCAACAAAGACATAATCTTATAAATATGTTAGAAACAATTGTATGAAAGATCCCTCTCTCTCTCTTTTTTTTTTTTTTTTTTTTTGGGTCCGGTCATGGGGCCTGAACTCTGAGCCTGGGCGCTGTCCCTCAGCTCTTCAGCTCAAGGCTAGCGCTCTACCACTTGAGCCACAGCGCCACTTCCGGCTTTTTTCTTTTTGCTTATGTGGTGCTGAGGAATCGAACCCAGGGCCTCAGGCATGCAAGGCAAGCGCTCTACCACTGAGCCACCTTCCCAGCCCCTCTTTTTTTTTTTTTTTGTCAGTCGTGGAGCTTGAGCTCTAGGCTGGGAGCTGTCCCTGAACAATTCAGCTCAAGGCTCATGCTCTACCACTTGAGCCACAGCTTCACTTCTAGTTTTCTGGTGGGTTTTTTTTTTTGTTTTTTTTTTTTTATTGTGATTAAGTGATTACATAATTCCCCAAATTTCACAGTATTGTGTAATAATGATGCTCATTTTAAGTCACAAGCTCATTCTAACTTTCCTGGAGCAAATTGTCTTTCACGGTCTATAACATATAACGGTGTACACATATACACCATACATGTTATCAGCAGCATGGGGATATTTAGTAGTGGTTTGACCAGATGAGTGGAAGTTCTTTGCTTCTTACATCCTGTTAATTTTGTTGTATCACCTAACATTTTGGATTTAACATCCACTTATCATTTGTCTCTTTGCTCTTGGCTTACCTCGCTCAACATGATTTCTTCTAGCTCCATCCATTTCCCTGCAAATGCCATTATTTTGTCATTTCTAATGGCTGCATAATATTCCATTGTGTATAGATATCACAATTTTTGGATCCGTTCATCTGTGGTGGGGCATCTGGGTTGTTTCCATATCCTAGCTATTGTGAACAGTGCTGCAATAAACATGGAGGTGCACGTGTCCTTGTATATTGGTTCCTGTTGTTCAGGGTAGATGCCTAGAAGTGGTATGACTGGGTCGTAAGGGAGATCAATCTTTAGCTTTCTGAGGACCCTCCAGACTGCTTTCCAAAGTGGTTGTATAAGTGTACATTCCCACCAGCAGTGTAATAGGGTTCCTCTTTCTCCACATCCCCTCCAGCATTTGTCGTTGGCTGATTTGTGGATGTGGGACATTCTGACTGGGGTAAGGTGGTATCTCAGGGTTGTCTTTATTTGCATTTCCTTCACCACCTGGGATGATGAACATTTCCTCATGTGTTTCTTTGCCATTTTTATTTCTTCATCTGAGAAGTCTCTCTTTAGTTCCCTTGCCCATTTAGTAATTGGTTTATTAGGTCTGGGAGGGATTGGTTTCTTGAGTTCCCTGGATATACTGGATGTTAACCCCTTGTCTGATACATTGCTGGTAAAAATTTTTTCCCGATTAGTTGGTTGTCTTTCTAGCTTGGTTGCAATAGATTTAGCTGTGCAGAAGCTAAATCGACTGTGTGTCGAGTCTCTCTCCAATTTGTTGTGACCCTGTTCAGGAAGTTCCTTCCTGTGCCTATTAGTTCAAGTGTCTCTCCTACTCTGTCCTGCAGTAGTTTCAGAGATTCAGGTTTAATGTTAAGGTCTTTAATCCATTTTGAGTTGATGTTGGTGCATGGTGATAGGCTGGGGTCCACTTTTAGTTTTCTGCATGTGGCTGCCCAGTTTTCCCAGCACCAGCGGTTGAAGAGGCTGTGTTTCTTCCATTGTATGTCTTTGGCTCCTTTGTCGAATATCAGCTGGCTGTAGGCCTGTGGATTTATTTCTGGATCTTCTATTCTGTTCCATTGGTCTTTGGGTCTGTTTTTGTGCCAGTACCATGCTGTCTTTGTTATTATAGCTCTGTAGTAGTTTGAAGTTCGGCATGGATATCCCTCTCATGTTGTCTTTATCCCCTAGAATTGTTTTGGCTATTCTAGGTCTTTTGTTGTTCCATATGAATTTTTGGACGGTTTTCTGTATTTCAGTGATGTACGTCATTGGGATTTTAATAGGAATTGCATTGAATTTGTATATTAGTTTTGGAAGTATCACCATCTTTACTATATTAAGTCGGCCTATCCAGGAGCATGGGAGGTCTTTCCACTTCCTAGTGTCTTCTGCAATTTCTTTCTTTAACTTTTTATAGTTTTCATTAAATAGTTCTTTTACATCTTTGGTTAGCTTAATTCCTAAATATTTTATTTTTGGGGAGGTTATTGTGAATGGGGTTGCTCCCTTTATTTCCCTCTCTTCCTGTACATTATCAGTGTATAGGAAGGCAACTGATTTTTGTGGGTTTATTTTGTATCCTGCTACTTTGCCGAAGTGATTTATGATTTCTAAGAGTTTGGGGATGGAGTTTTTGGGATCGTGAAGGTATAATATCATGTCGTCTGCAAAAAGGGATAGTTTAACTTCTTCTTTCCCTATGCGGATCCCTTTAATGTCTTTTTCTTGCCTTATTGCCCTGGCTAAGGGTTCCAGGACTATATTGAAGAGGAGTGGAGACAGTGGGCATCCTTGCCTTGTTCCTGATTTTAGGAGAATTGGTTGTAGCTTTTCTCCATTAAGTATAATACTGGCTATTGGTCTGTCATAAATGACTTTTATTGTTTTAAGAAATGTTCCTTCTATTTCTATTTTCTCTAGAGCTTTTAGCATGAATGAATGTTGAATTTTATCAAAGGCCTTTTCTGCATCTGTGGCGATAATCATGTGATTCTTAGCCGTGCTTCTGTTGATGTGTTGGATTACATTTATGCCCTGCATCTCTGGGATGAAGCCTACCTGGTCATAGTGTATGATTTTTTTTTATGTGTTTCTGGATTCTGTTAGCTAGAATCTTGTTAAGGATCTTTGCATCTGTGTTCATCAAGGAAATTGGCCTGTAATTCTCTTTTTTTGGTTGGGTCTTTGCCTGGTTTGGGGATGATTGTGATATAAGTTTCGTAGAATGAGTTTGGGATAGCTCCCTATCTCTCAAATTTTTGAGGGGGTGTGGTGTTGAGGTTAGGTCCAAACCCATGGCATTCTACATTGGCAACGACAATCTTACCTGTTTAACGATTAAATTGATTAAATTGGTAATGCCTGTATGTTATTCAGTAAACTGCTGGAGGTTTTCTTTGATTAGAGGATCCAGTTAGGGTTGGATTTAATTCAGAATTTTTATGAGCAGTATTTTCTCTTTTAGATTTGTTTTTAGATAAAGAGGTTCTTCAGGTTTTAACAAAATAGGTCGAACATGTATTGTTTAAAAAAATTCCACAATGTAAAATAGTGAAAAATCTGAAAGTTTGGGGTTGGAGTTAAAATGCTGTACAGATTGCAAATGTGTAATGACTTAGGATGAAAAGAATGAGGAAGTCAGGTGGCCACTGGTGGCTCACACCTGTAATTCTAGCTACTCAGGAGGCTGAGATCTGAGGATCACGGTTCAAAGTCAGCCCGGGCAGTAAAGTCCATGAGACTCTTATCTCCAGTTAACCACCAGGAAATTGGAAGTGACACTGTGGCTCAAGTGGTAGAGCTCTCACCTTGAGTTGAAGAGCTCAGGAACAGTGACCAGGCCCAGAGTTCAAGCCCCATGACCTGCCCCCTACCCCCCTCCAAAAAAAAAAAAAAAAATGAAGTCAAGAGCAAAAGAAGCTCCAGAGTTTAGTTTCAGGGAAGAATTTTAATTTTACTTATTTTTAGAGTCATTGTGTTCAGTTTCATATAGTGCATAAGTAGTTAACACTGCTTAAAAAGCGTGCAGTATTACAAGAAAGAAATTTGTACTTCTAGGAAGATAGTGTATAAATTTTCTAAATCATCTGAACAATTTGACCCCTTAAAATTCAACTGCAGCAAGTAGATCCTCTGTACAGAGTTTTATTAGTGGGTATCAGGTTTGGTTTGCAGATGTAGGTTGCCTTGTTTTTCTTTCAGTTCCTGTACGGGGCTGTGGCATGACACCTTGTAAGGTGTACTGAGCTAGTTTTAGTAGCCTTATATAGAGAAATCCAAGACATTTAGGATGCATTCCCACAGACTGAAATCATCTGGTGATCTTCAAGAAGCCTTGAATGTGGAAGGTATTAGCTTTTTCAGGCTACGCTCTGTTCATCTGGCCTGAAGACACTTTGCTAAAGGCAACCTTTAGCAAAGGTTACTGTGTACATTTGTGTTGTTTAACGGGTAGGGACTGATAACTTGGTCTTGTTTTACCCTGATGATAAAGGTTCTGTGAGAGCTGCTAGTTATAAGAAAACTTACCTTTTTATGAGGCACCAGATTGAATGAAAGGTTAGCTTAACATTAACTGGTGGTGACAGTTACTGTTCAGATAAAATAATCAGAAGTTTGTTTTTGTTTGTTAGACGTAGTGACATAAAGAGTAACAATGAAGGAAACACTATCTGGTACAGAAGATTACTTCATCACAATCATGCTGATTGGATAATGGTGTGGTTACACATTTTTAGATGGTTACACATTTTTAGATTACATACTCATTACATAAGAGAATGAATCCACTTTTTCCTATAACCCTATGTCTAAGTTAGATGAGTTCTGAAAGATAATTTAGACCGTGCACTCACACATAGGGGCATGAGGCCCTTGTTTGGGAAATAACTTGTCAGAGCTTACTTGGTAAATTGCTGAGAGCCAGGACTAAAATTCTGGCAGGTATCTGGAATTAAGAAGAGAGATTTTAGCATTTCACCTGTTTCTACTTTATATACTATAGCAGAACCCTTAGATTTCCTCAAATTGGGCAAGAAATAACCATATTTCTTGCAAAAGTGAATTGAAGATTTGGTACAAAGTCTTTACTAAAGCACAGAAATTAGAAAAATCTGTCTAGTTTTAGCCATGGCACAAAATTTAATCCCCATGTTGTTTGGGTTTTTGACAAAATACACTTTTTTTTTTTTTTGGTTTTTGGTTGGTCATGGTGGTTGAACTTGGGGCCTGGGCACTGCCCCTGAGCTCTTTTGCTCAAGGTTAGCCCTCTACAATTTTGAGCCGCAGTGCCACTTCCAGTTTCTGATGGTTAATTGGAGGTAAGAGTCTTATGGACTTTACTGCCTGAGCTGGCTTGGGACAGGGATCCTTAGATTTCAGTCTGCTGAGTAGCTAGGATTACAGATGTGAGCTACCAGTACCCTATGACAAGGTACGCTTCTAAACCTACCCATTCCATTCCCACAACACTTGAAATAATTTTAGAATTCTAGTTTGTTTGCTAATCTTGAGAATTCAGCTGAAAAAAAAAGTTTGAAGTGGCTGATCTTATCAGACATTCAGGTATTGTGATTTGCCTCAGGCCCACCTGAGTTATTGGAAATATGTTTTCTCTTTGTTGGATGAAATTAGGAAGAACTATAGGGATGCCATTCTATATACTATTCATTGCCAGAAAATACTTTCTGCATTATTCAAATCAGGTCATGACCTCATATTACAATACAGATCTATACTAAAAGAGTTTAATCATTAACTTCTTGGAACCTGATTGAAGGAGTAACATAAGAAGAAACAACTAATTACAAAATTTATTAACCGTGGTGATGTCAAAAATAATAATAATCTTTGTTTATTGAAAACCTTTTTACTGAGTGGCAGATAATTTCTTTGCCCTGGGCATAGCTTAGCTAATTTAGATTTTTTTTACTTTTAAATATTAAAATTTATTTTTTAGCTGTATAAGAAAGCAAATTACGCGGGGCTGGGAAGGTGGCTCAGTGGTAGAGCATGTGCCTTGCATGCATGAGGCCCTGGGTTCGATTCCTCAGCACCACATAAGCAAAAAGAAAAAAGCCGGAAGTGGCCCTGTGGCTCAAGTGGTAGAGTGCTAGCCTTGAGCTGAAGAGCTGAGGGACAGCGCCCAGGCCCAGAGTTCAGGCCCCACAACCAGACCCCTCCCCCCCCCCAAAAAAAGAAAGCAAATTATGCATATTTATGAGGGACTGTGATGCTTTGATTCATAAATATGTTGTGTAAAATGTCTATATAAGGGTAAACACCTTGCATATTTATTTTTATCATTCATGGTGAAAACACTCAGAATCTTTTTCTTCTAGATTTTTGAAATAATGCAGTGCATGTCAGTACCTGTAGCACCTGACTGTGTGCACCAGAACTTCTTACTCCTATTTGACCAATTTAGTTGGTCAGTCTCGCTTGGCACCATTCTCCATTACTTACCTCTTCCCCCAGTTTATTGTTATTTTACAGATGAGGAACCACAGTCTCAAAGAGGTTAAATAATTAGTTAAAGGTCTTTTAGCGTTTTAAGTAAACAATATTTGAAGTCCAGTCTGGATATCTTCTCTGAAGTGCTTCAATACTAAACACAATTCATTACAAATCCATATTGCCAGTCTATGTACTATGCTTATGTTTTCTTTTTAGTGGTATTGGAGTTTGAAAGTAGGGATTTTACTCTATTGCCTGACTCATGCTTCCAGCCTGGCTTTTTAATGTTTATTTTTGGAGATGGAGTCTTACAAACTTTATTGCCATAGTTGGCTTTGAACCATCATTCTCTATAACTTAGCCTCCTGAGTAGCTCGGATTACAGGTGTGAGCAGCTAGTGCCAGGCTCCTCTGTTCACGTTGGATCTCAGTATCCTAATTGGACTTTGATCACTGTGATTTTTGCTTCTCTCTTCTTTTCATACCTGCTGATTTTCCAACTTTTGTTGGGAATAGGTAGTCAGGAGTTCATATATAACTTAAGTACCAGTGAGGCAAATACAGGTTTCTTACTCAAGGAAACAAACAAACAAACTTCACTCTGATTAGTCTCTACAGAGAGACAAAGTAGCTGATGGACTCTATTCCTGCCTATTTGTGTAGGAACAATATATGTCCTTTAAAGCACAGGCTTTTTGTTTTTTTCATTTTTTATTATTATCTTTAAGTAGTTGTACAAAGACGTTCCCATTCTGCAGAAACAGTATATACTGAGTCCAAATTGTCTGCCAACATTGTCACCCATCTCTCCTAACCCATCTGTCGTCTCACTTTTTTTCTTTAATTGAGATTAGGTGATTACATAAATTTCACATACATTTTAACCTTCCCAAGGCAAAGTGTCATTATCATGGTCTATGAGCTCTGACAATACAATTTATTTTTTCCACCTCAGGTGATGTTTACATTTCTTTCCTTTTGCTTAGTGTAGGCTGTTCCCACTCTTTTTTATTTTTTGATTTAAACTTTTATTGTTATTACAAAGGTGATATACAGGGGGCTTACGTCAGGTAAAGAGTACATTTCTTTTTGGAAAATGTCACCCCTTCCTTCTCTCTCCCAGTTTGGATCACTTCTTTGAATTTGCTATGAGACCTCATCTTTATTTTGTAGAGCTTGTAGTTCTAGGGATGAAATCTGATTTTAATGTAAGCCTGCTTTTATTAGAAAACAGATGTAGGAAGACAAGTCTTCTGATCTTCTGTGTAGACACTACCTTAAGATTACTGTAAAATTGAATATGATTCTAGAAAGAAGCCCAGGACCTCCAGAGACTTACCGACTCAGTATTTCTAGTGAACATGACCAATTAGTTATGATATAGTGACATAAGAAATATTGAAGATTGACTTATTTTTTCCTTAAGTTTTGATTTACATACTAGTAGGTCACTGGAAATGTTTATAGAATTCTGACAAGTAGTGACCAAAATGGAACTACGAGTTTTGTAGTTTATTTTATGGAAGCAAGATTCTAAGAATATTTTACTTTATCTACTATCTTATTATAACTATAATAAAGTTGTTGGAGAACTTGAAGAATTTCTCGATTTTTTTTTTGAAATTAAAATTAATTTACTAGCTTTATATGAAGTAAAGTGCTAGAAAATATCTACTTGCACAAGAGAATTTGAAAGTGGAAATATCTGACTCAAGGATAAACAGGGCGTGCAGAAGCCAGTACTTAAGGCAATTCTCTTGTCATACAAAGCCAATAAACCAAAGTGGGTTTTCTTCCCCTGGTGTAAACTTGTACTTAAGTTGGGTTGGATGTGATCTTTTGGTTTTTAATGGGCTTCACTGGATTCATTCTACAGAGGTTTGAGAAAATGCGCGGCTTTTCTTTCTAGGCTAAGGCAAACAGAGAATTGGCTGCCAAACCATTTGAGGGCTTGTTTAAGCGCCAGGAAAAGTGCCATTCAAATAGGGATACAGCAGAAGAAGGTTGGAGTTGCTTTAGGGATATGTGGGCCCAAAATAGAATAAATAAGTTTTGTCTGGATATTCTTAGAGAAAAAATTGCTTTGACAAGATTCTGCTTACTATTGCTCATATACTGCCATCTACACTTTTGAATGTGCATTGTGACAATCAGTAATGTATTTTTTTAACTAGTTGTACAAAAGGGTTTCATCTCTGTAAGTCACATTAGGAGTACAGTGCATCTTGATCAATATCAACCTTCTTATCATTCTCCATCCATCAATATGTTGTTTTGTACATAGGTGTGATGGTCTCTTAGGAGGGTAATTTGTGAGTATCTTAAAATTTTAATTCCCTGCACTGCTCAGGTACTTATTGATGATTATTATTTTTCTCATAGGTGAGCAAATAGGTGACACAGATTATTTACGTAGGGAGTGTTGAGCAAGATTGGTTCATTATGCAGTGTCTGTTACTAAGTACCTCACAGAGCCAGTGTTGTGTGCATTGTTCTATAGAAAACACTGAGAATTTCATAGTTTTCATATCCATCTCTTTTTGCCGAATTAGGAACTTTTGTAAGTCATAAAATACTTAAAAATGAACTGAGCATTTAAAAATAGCAGAATTCTTATATTTTACTCACTTTTATGATACTAGCAGTAAAATAGTTGCTTTATACGTTAAAATATTCCTGAATTGTTCTGGAGGAAATGACCCATGTAAAAAGTTATTGTTATTTTAAGAAGACAGGGTTAGCAATAAATTTAGGAGACTGCTCCTTTCAATTGTAATTAGTTTAATTTTCAAAGCAGGTTGAAATTCCTAAATATACATATTTGCCAATGTCCATTGGTACGTATTTGGTACAGAATTAGATATTTGGTAAGTTTACTCAATAGCAGTTACGTTTTATGAATTTAAATTCTAGGGCTGGGGGCATAGCTTAAGTGGTTGAGTTCCTATCCAGGCTGACTTCAAACTCTAGTACCACAAAAACAAAACAAAACAAAAACAGAAAACCAAAATAAACTTCTTTAGCTATGCCGAATACCTGTTTCTCTTCACTTTCTCTGTGATTGTAGCTGCACAGCGATTATCATGTAAATGTAGAATAATATTTTCTCTTTGACCCTGCTGAGGTGAACAAAACTACTCAGGAAAAGAAAAGTATAAGGAATATAGTATACAAGCACTCTGAAGATAAATTGGTGCCTCGCACAAGAGCTGTAATATACTCAGAACTCTTGGTTGTCAGGACAGTTTGGTTGCCAAAGTAAATTATAACTTGGTTATAATGTAAGTGTGCTTCTACATACATGCATATGTACAATATACACACACACACAGACACACACACATAGTTCAAATGGTTTTAAATGCTACAGAGCCTAATTCAGGGTCATTGTCTAAGCAGGGTCATGTTCTGATGATTGTCTGGAGCAGTGCTAACCAATAGGACTTAATGTGGTGCTGGAGATACTCAGTATTGTACACTCACCAGCCTCATATGGCTATTTAGCAATGGAAATGTGGTTAATGAAACTGAGGATTGAATTTTTAAATTTTAATTTTAAATTGAAATTACTACATGTGACTTACATACTGTGGAAAAAGTGAGGACAATAGACTTTAGAATAATGATAATAATGATAGAACATACAGATTTTAGTCTAGTTTAAGGAAGAAGTCTTTCTGATACACGATTCATACAACATTAGACCATTTGGAATATGTACCACTTGCAGTTTGATGGACCACTTGAAGTGTGGGAGTAAAAAAACAATTCAAGATTTGCTTTGATGAGAGCTCAGACTAAGTGATTTTTTTCATTTAATCTCCTTTCAGATTATGGAGTCTCTTTGAGAAGGAAAGGAGTTAAACTTCAGTGTTTTATGTTAATATATGCATCTGTGTTTCCTGAGAATATATGTTTTACTTCATTATTGACATCAAAAAAAGTTTTGGCTTCATGATAACACCAGTCTGTAAGTTCATGTCTATGCCACATATAGGAAGCCTGTGAAGTTATATGTATTTAAAAAAAATCATTTATGGTAGCTTGAGTCCCATGTGGAAAGTTTTTTCTCTTTCCCATGGTACTACTGGTATGAGTAAAAATGGCTTTTATTTCTATGGTACTTCCTCTGTCTCTTCTCCTTCATGGTTCTTCTCCTGCCCTGTCAAATGGAAATTTCTGATTCAGCCATTTTCTGCTTTCCAATAAGTTACCCAGTGATCTGTGGTCTCTGATAATGATGTGGATGGTTTGTGATATTAAAGTAGTACTTCTGACTTGATGACTTACATTATCTCAGCATTTTCACAAACCACTTGCCGGCAATCTGCTGTCTGTGGTTAGCTAAAATGAGTCTTCCTGCCAAACAAGTGGTTTAAGTTACTGGGGTTTTTACTTCACTCTGAATTTAGGGAGTTGAGGAGGGAAGGACACACTTAGAAACTTCCTTTGATAAATTTTATGAAAGTGAAATGTTGGGATTAAATCAAATTTTCTGCTTTTTAGATTACTTTCTGTGTGTGTATGTGTGTGTTTAAAACCTGAGTTTATTTTTATTGTATGTTTGTTTCCAGTGTATCGTAGCACATATAATAAAGTGAAGATTTCACATTTCTCCTTTCTGATGTAATTGCTGCTGAATGAAACTGATTTGACTATATAAGTACACTGATATTCTATAATATTAGGCTCTAATCTGGACATTGCCATTAAAAAAAAATCTATATGATCATCAGTATATTATTCCAAATCTCACCCCCCCCCCCTCCAAATACAGTGATGACTTTAGTTTTGGTTCAAAGATACCGTAAATTGGTCACTTGCCTGAGTAAATGTTTCTGGGTATTCTCAGATTCTCTCAGATACCTGTCCATTAAAATACACTTGAGATTTGGAGTGATAGGATTCACTGTCATTTGAGGTAATATGAGTTGGCATGTAGTTTTTTAGCCTTGTTTTGAGTAAGGCAAATAATTTGAATGAGTCAATATGCTGGATGGCTGTGAATTAAAAAATATCAGTGTTTTATGCTATATAGTGAATATTTAACCATCTTTGTTCTCAGGAGCCATTCTTTTCAGAAACATTTATGGGAAAATCCCAAGCCAGACCCTGATAAGAACATTGGAGATAAAAATGACTCATAAGATTTTCCCCTTATTTAAGGACTTAAAATATATACTAGGGAAATGGATTTATAAAATCGTTTAACTATGATTAATGCCAAAGTTTATATATCATGTGCTATGACATATTAAAGAAAGAATGGACAAAAATCATTGTTATGGACTGATTTTTTTTTTTTTTTTGGCCAGTCCTGGGGCTTAAACTCAGGGCCTGGGCACTGACCCTGAGCTGCTTTTGCCCAAGGCTAGCAGCGCCATTTCCAGCATTTTCTGTGTATGTGGTACTAAGGAATCGAACATGCAAGGCAAGCACTCTACCACTAAGCCACATTCCCAGCTCCATTGATTTTTTTTTTATTGCATGTAGTATAAAGTATAAATTTGAGTTGATAGAAATAATAACATTTAAATTGTGGAGTGAGTCCTTTAGACAGCAAAGAGGGTGTGAGTGGGTATTGATAGAGTAGGCTCCTCCCCCATCTATGTGATAGTGTCTGAGAGTTTCCTATCATAGCAAGGTTCTCCCATTCTCTTTGTTCTACACCCAGCAACCACCAGACCACTGAAAATAAAAACCCAAACCACTAATCATCCCTAAACAGTTGTAGTATTGGTTAATATTTCTTGATCCTGCAATTCTTTTACTTGTGTAGAATGAAGGTCTTTTGTTTTGTCTTTCACAAAAGAATCACGGAAATCTGTGTACTTTGTGGGTAGTAGTTGTACTAAGAAATAACTACAGGCAGGTGCATCTAACTGCATCTCCGTTCAGAAAAATCATCTCTCTCCTTGACAGATGGGGTAACCATGGCGGATTGGAACCAACAAGGGATTTGGAGACTTAGAAAAGTAGCCCTATTGTTGACCGCTAGGAATGGAGTAAATGAGGACAGGACACCTGTGCCACCTATCTGCTCAGCCTCTGTCAAAATTAGGTGTCAATCCCTCTTTGTGTCATACTTTTTTAAAAATTATTTCAATGAGATGGAAATTCTAGGGCACTGAGGGAGAAGGATCAAAGGTTTCAATTATCCTTTGTTTTATAGCTGATAAATTGCTTAAACGTTGCTTAGATACCCTCTTGATTTTCAGCCTTCTTCCTGATAGTGACTAGCAGCTCTGAGGCTCATAATTGGGACACTTAGGAGGTTGTCTGCATCCTATAGCTTAGCATCTCTAAGAACTTTCTGACTGCCCCTAGTTGGATTGGCAGTGATAGTGTTTTGATTGGTTTTGGTGGTGCTGTTAGTGAAGACATTGATGTCATCTTTGTCCCCAAATATACAAACTTGGTTGGAACAGCAAGCATAGACAGTTTGTCATGTGTAGTTTTCTGACATCCAAATTTCTTTCCACCTGGTAATTTTAAGAAAAAAATTAAGAAAAACTTCTAAGAATGGACTTTGATAGACTGAGACATTTCTGTTTTAGTTGAACGAAAGTGTAGGAGTGGATATATGTTGGCTATTAGTTTAAATTGTTATTAAATACTTTAGTATATTAGTTCAGAATTTAGTAATTCCCTGCCTTCTCAAAGAGAAGGAAAGTCTTGATGTCATATGAAGAACCAGAGAGAGGGTTGGTAGATTGGTGTATCTCAAAGGGAGAATTTTCTTAAATTTTCCACTGTAGACACTAGAGGATTTTCTTAGGTCACTTATGAAACACTATGCAAATTAAGGGAAGCTTTTATTGTTCTTGTTTTTTGGACTAAATATTGGCTAACTCATTGCTAAAAGGTCTATGCATAGGAAATAATGGGTCAAATTGTTTCATCTTTTCTGTTTTAGGACTTAGAACTTGCTTTTTGACTACTTATATCACTTTTACTCAAATTTTTATTTTATTATATATATATGTATACATAGGTCCATTTCTCTCTCTCTCCCTCTCCCTCTCCCCTCCCTCTCCTTTTCCTCTTCCCCCTCTCCCTCTCCCTCTCCCTCTCCCCCTATCCCCTCTCTGTTTTTTGAGCAGAAATATTTGAGCCGAGAGGTGGGGTGTTTACAATTTTGTTTGTGTTCTTGCCAACCTCTGTTAATAGGTAAAGTGAAGATGTTGGTAGAACTTATTTTAAATGATTAGGAGTAAAAGTGAAAGTGCAATGTAATCTACAAATTTCCATGTAAATGTTAACTATAGCTGCTTCTCGTACTTTAAAGATATAGAGTGTGTTTCTGGAATATTTTCCTTGTTCATCGAGGGTATTTCTATGTTTACAGATGACGTATAGTCTATTTGTTACAAAAAAGCAAGACAATTCATAAAATTCCATCATTCCATAAGAAGTAAAACAGAACTGGTTGAAAGAAATCGTGAATGAATGTACTACCAATCTATTCAAAATTATGTGGCTAGAAATTTGTAGTGGTTGAATTATAGGAATTACACTTTCAGAGTTGAGGTGTGGATAAAGAATGACAGAAGTAAAATGATTTTTACTTTTCTAGTTGTGTAGAGTTAAATGCAAAAGAATTGGAAATGTGTACTTATAAAATATAATAAGAGAATGTCCTAGAGCCATGATGTGTGCTCATACTACATATGTGATTGTAGTGAAAGAAAGAGTTCTGGCTAAGAGGAGTACAATTTAGTTTTAGTTTGGAACTTAAGCTTTTGTGCAAAATAGTTTAGACAAATGATCCCAAGGTTTTTTTTTTCCTCAAATGTGTTACCAGTATAAATATAGATTAAGTCCTTGATTCTTGGCTAAAATTCATGAATATGTTCATGAAGATTAAGCAAGATATCTGTTTTATCATGTGTGTGAACACATGCATGTACGCATATATATACTTGTGATAGCAACTGGAAAGAGAAACTTCTGTTTATCCACGAAAAATGATAAGGGAATTCAGTGACTTTCATTTTAACTTCTAAACCTAAATCACTTCTCTGAAACAGGTTTTAAAGAAAATGTTATTTCTGAGTGGGAAGAGAGAAACTTGTTTAAAATGAACTTTTAAAAAATATCAATCTTGTATATTGTATGTGAAATGGAGGTTTTCTTTATTGGTAGAAGGCTCAGAGGGAATCACCACGTGCAGTTGTTAATGACCAAGAAACCCCAGGTTGAAATACTAATGTAGGACTTTAAACTTGTTTTCATTGAACCAGAATTTCAGGGGACATTTAAGTTATTGATACTTCTTTTTCTTTATTTACTTACCTTATTAGTTAGTAGAGTGTAGAAATGTAGTTTCTTCTTTCTGGCAATTTCCAAGGAGTGAACTGATGAGAGGGTGCTCTGCTTTGTAAAAGGAGAAGCAGTTCTTTCACTGTATATATGAAAGCCTCCTAGTTACTGGTAGGAGAATGGGGAGCAGGCTCTTCCTAGAGCTGGGAGACAAAATTGTCAAACAGATCTCTGTGTAGGGAAAAATAAGGAGGAAGCAAACAGAAGAATGATGGTATTAGAGACTCAGGAAGAAGGAAAAAAGTGGCAATAAATACCAGATTTCCTTTGGTCTATATGTTGTAAATGAGGAATACTGGGTAGAATTTGTTTCTCATTGTTTCTCATTCTCACAGACTCTTTCTAGCTCATCCCCCTTGCTGTGATTGCCATTCAGATGCATTTCTGAGTCACTTAAGGACATTGCTGGTGAATTTTTTTTTTGTCTTTTGCATCCTTTTTTCTGTAATTGCTCCCTCTGCCATCATGCTAAACATTTCTGCGTCTGGGAGTTCTAACCTTATTTTGCAGTCCATTTCACACATTATTTAAAGGGCATCTGAGACACTATCCAAGTCCACTTCTTATTATTCCTCCTTCCAACTCCTAACAAGCTTCACTGCTCAAATATTTTTACCTTTAGAATTTACTACAGGTCTTTAGTATGACATCTGTTGTTAAGTTAGCCTATTTAACTTTTCATTCATCTCCACCTCTTTGTGATTTGAAGATGACTTATACTGAAACATAGAGCTTAATACATTTATTGAGTAAAAGAGTGCTTATTAAATGGCTTCAAGAGGGTTTGGATATTTAGGGAAAATCTTTAACTGAATGAGTCCCACTGTATATACACATTAATAGTTTAGAAGATCAAGAGATTACCTCACAAAGCCCCTGCTATACTTTCTTTTTTTTTTTTTTTTTAATAATTTCATTGTAAAGGTGATGTAAAGGTGTTTAAAGTTACATAAGTAAGATAATACATACATTTCTCATCAAACATTGTTACTCCCTCATTTTTCTCCCACTTTCCCTCCCTCCAGCTCCCTCCAGATAGTAAAGTTCATTTTCAACATGGTATCTTATGAATGTTGCTGTTGTATTGGTTCACGCTTTGTCTCACCATTTTGTTATTTCACCTCCCTTCCCCAAATCAGATAAAAGTATATATGAGACACAGGATACCAACATCAAAAACAGTGACAACAGCACATAGACCAAAGTGGGGGTCAGGGGGAGGGGGAGTAACTTCACATAGTACATTAAAAACAACAAAAAACCTTCTTGCTTCCTTATCTTGGAGTTCATTTCACTTAGCATCATTTCATATGGTCCTATGTACATAGCTATTGCCTGTTCTGTTTTCTTTACAGACAGTTAGGGGGACACTTGTCTGCCTTTGTAGATGACATCTACATGTTGATCTTCTAAGCTTGGAAGCAGGTAAAATAACTTGGCTAGCTATCATCGTGTAGTTTTGGAGAAATGGTTAGGGTAAAGGGAAGGGGCTAAGGGATTGTCAGTGTTGGTGGGAACAAGAATAGTTGTGAATTAACTGTGGTGTAGAATCTCCTTTTAGTAACAGACTAGGACAATAAACAAAAAAGCTGGGTTGTGCTGATAGCATTTAGTCAAGACTAAGTTGTGGTTGAGTGAAAATGAGCCTGGAGGGAAAAGGTTTGAGAAGTAGGAAGATTAAAATAGATTCCAAATGAATATCTTAAATGTGTCCTCAGGTATATTTAAGATACATTGAGCTATTCAAGTGCAGTGTGCCAGACAAAGAACAAAGTTCAGTTCATACTCTAAACTTGACCTTCTGGTGAAGTGTGTTCCACATTCCAGTCTAGTTATTGATTTACAAAGGTGATTGAATTTGTGACTCTTTTCTAGCTTATATTAGAGTAATGGTTCGGAAAATATATTGCGAGGTCTTGAAAAAAAATACATTGTGGACCAGGCGCTGGTGGATCACACCTGTAGTCCTAGCTACTCAGCTGAGATATGAGGATTGCAGTCCAGACAGTAAAGTTTATGGACCTTTTATCTTTAATAAACTCAGAAAAGCTGGAAGTGGAGCGGTGGCCGAAGTGGTAGAGTGCTAGCCTTAAGCAAAAGAAGCTGGGGGACAGTGCCCAGCCCCAGACCCCAGCCTCCACCACTGGCAAAAGCAAAACAAAACAAAAAAGCAAAAAACAACAACAAAAAAACCCATAAAACTATATCAGTCTGTCTGTCTGTCTGTCTTTCTGTCTGTCTCTTTCTACACACACACACATACACACATATATAATTTCAGAGTAAATGACTATTTGAAAGGTTTTAGTAAACTCTGAGATGCCATATCTGTCAGTGTGCTTGATAATACACCTGTGTGAAGGTAGACACTTCCTTAGTGTCATTGAATCTTCAAGGTCCTCTTCTAGCTCAGGCCCTGATCATACCTTTGGGTACCTGTTCAGCCTCTTTCAGTAGAAGATTCGGGGTCAGTTCACAGTAATTGGATATATTTTGCTTTAGCTATTTAGTTATTTAAAAATCATTTCTAAAAAGCCCGAAGGTAATCAATAATCTTTGTACATACCAAACCCTTCTCTGTGTTTGGTTTTGTAACCAGTCCTGATCCAGAAGCCCAACTCCCTGGTAGTAGCTGAGGGGAAGGGAATGGAGAGACCAGAGGGTTCTAGCCTGTTGGCCACTAGCCCTAATATGGTAGTTGAAGCAATGCAGTAGTAAAGTGCAGAGGAAGATTTATTGACATGCATGGTAGGGTGGACATGGGAAGAGGGAGACTAAGCATTTCAGCCATTGTTGTGGCTTTTGATGTAAACAGAGGAAGAACTGGGGCAAGGGACAAGAGACAGCATAAACAGTCCTGGCCTGAACACGGTCTTTTATGATCTGTTGATCTTTATCTCAATTCTGGTCCAGCAAGGTGGCTGGAAGAAGTCTTTACTGGGGGGCAATCTGGTTTCCACGAGATGAATGCTACTACTTGTGTGTGTAGCGGGGTGGTGACTTTTGCTTCTGGATCTGGAGGTGAATGCATGTTTAGGACAATGACTGGAGATTTTTAGGAGTTCTTTGGTGGGGGTTTCGCTGGTCGTAAAACGCCTTCCTTACTCTTAACTTTGAAGCCTTCAGTTTTGTTAGATACATACCTTTAAACAATTTTAAATGTTTAATATATTTTATTGTTATGTAGAGGTGATATACAGAGGGGTTACAGTTGCATGAGTCAGATGAGTACAATTCTTTCTAAACCATGTCTCCTCTTGCCTTGGGCTCTCCTATTTTTTCCCCTCCCATCCCCACCCACAAGGTGTACAGTTCATTTTCCTTGTGTCTAATAAGTACCACTGTTGTATTTGTTCACCCTTTGCCTCCCCATTATTCTCCCAAAGATAAACCAACAAGCAAGACAAAAATAAAACAAAAGCAGCAGCAACAACAACAAAATTTCTAAATAACATGCCTACAGCAATTAGGCAGAATCTGACTCAAAGGTTTAAGAGAAGACAGAGAAGACAGATGGGCTGCCATTTTATCCTGCTTTTTCTTGTGGACCTAAGTTGCGCTGCCTTTTTATCCTGCTTTTACTTAACTTGTGGTCCTAAGTCGGAGTCAGTCCTATTTAGAAAAAGCAGTTTTTAAGCTCCTACATAGTTTAGCAATATATGCCATTAATGAAATGAAAGCAGTGGATTAAAAGTTAGACTTAATTATAGAATTTAAAAAGAAATGGTTTATATATAGCACATTACAAAACAAAAAGCACAGAAAATACTGAAAGCCAGGAACCTAATGTGTGGGTTGAGTATATAGCTTAATATTAGGTACCTGTGCAAACTCTTCAATCGAACCCCAGAACTGAAACAGAACAAATGAAAAAACAGGAAAAGGAACCTACCATTCACATACATGTCAACATTTTGCCTAATTTTTTACCCTTGTTTAATGCTAAGACGTGCCCCTTTTCATCTCTCTAGGATTACCACTACTTTCAGTTTAGTTTGTGTCAAGTCATATATTTAAAAACCAAGTTTTTAATTCTGATATATCTGCCCATAAACAATGTATCTTTTGTTTTAATGTATTAAAAATAAAATATAAATATTGCAGGCATACGATACTCTACATGGAAAACTACAATTTATTTATTTATTTATTATTGTGAAAATACCCTATAGAGGGGTTACAATTACATGGGCAAGGTAATGAGTACATATCTTATCAAGCATTGTTGCCTCCTCCTTTGTTTCCCCTTCCCATCCCTTTACAAATAATTTACAATTTTAATTTTAATCAGCATGATATGAAACACATATAAAATATGTGTTTGACATAATGTGATGGCCTAATAACATAAGTTGAAATATCTTCTGAAGTTTTTTCAGTATAATCTACAGAATAATCTGTTTTGTGAACTAGTACAAATATCACATGATTATATATGTAGGTACTATATATATATACATACATACATACATACACAAAATATTGAAAACTGCTCTTTCTAAACCATAGTCATCTATATTACATGTTAATTTTGTTATTTTCTAGCCTATGAATATTTAAGTGTTTGTGCCAGATTTAGTAAATTGATTTTATGACCTAATGATAGGCATTCATGATTTGGAAAATATTACTTGATGAGTAATCCAAAAAAACTAATCTACTATACAAGCATTAGCTCTTTTATTATAATAAAACTACTCCAACCAGTAAGTATTGTGTTACAATAGCATTCATTTTGTTGTTTGGAGATTGGTACTTGAACTTGATACTTGATGTTTTTGATCATTTGCTAGCATTCCATCAACTGTACCAAGCATCCAACCCTTATAATAGCATTAATATACATAAAACTTGGTTATATTGGCAAATCCATCTTCTATAAATTAAGTCCCAATTAAGTGTCAATTCATTGAAGTCCTTTAGAGAGTGTATATTAATATGAAAATATCTTGAGATTTTTTTGGCTGTGGTTTCTTTCTGGGGGGCAAGGAATGGTATAATGTTAGAGAAGGAAAGAGGTTTTACTGGTGTAGCATACTCCCAGTTCCTGTCACCAGTGCCCTATGTATAGTCTTAGTAAAACTCTCTTCTTCTTTATCCTCAAGTTTCTCACCTATCAAATGAGGAAGTTAACTAGTTCATTTTGAAAATACTTTCATTCTGTAAAATACAATGACTCAACTTAAACCTACTGGTATTAGAATTTAAAAGAATAGAACTTTCCCATGGAAATTACTTTTTTTTCATGCATTAAAGAGTGTGATTCTTTTTTTTTTTTTCTTGTAAAGATGTTGTATAGAGAGGTTACAGTTATATCAGTTGAGGTAATGATTACTTTTTTTTTATCCAGCATTATTATCCCTTCCTTTGTTGTTCTTTTTTTTTAATTACTTTTTATATTGTGAAAATACTGTACTGAGGGGTTACAGTTACATGAGCAAGGTAATGAGTACATTCCTTATCCAGCATTGTTACCTCCTCCTTTGTTGCAATGGGTCAATCTGTATTCCTATTTAAACAATTTGTTTTTCCCTTCCCCTCCCCAAATTATACCAACATCAAATACAGTGAAAACAGGGGTTATACCAGGGGGGAGGGACATACAAAGCACCAAAAATACACATGGTACCTTATAAATACATTAGAAACAATAGCAAGGAAGAAAAAAACCACTTGTGTCCATATCTTGGGGTTCATTTTGCTTAACATCATCTTATCTGACCTTTTCTGGTTGTCCCAGACATATACTAGATATTGCAAATAAGGGAAACCATGGGACCTATGTTTCTTTGGTCCTGGCTTACTTCACTTAATATAATTTTTTCCAAGTCTTTCTATTTCCTAACAAATGGGCAATGTTTCCAGATGGAGGCATAGAATCCCATTGTGTATATATACCACATTTTCTTTATCCATTCATCAATTGAGGGGCATCTGGAGCATTATTTACCATGGCTAAGATATGGAACTGGTCCTTTGTTATTCTTAAACTAGAGCTCTACTCCTAAGTGAGGGACTAACAAAGGACAGTACACATAGCTTCCTGTGAGAGGACCCTTGAACTGAGGAAGGCTGAAGCTGAGGCTAGGCTTTTTTGAATTCTTCTTTCCCTGCAGAACTCCACTCTCGCTCTACATCAGTGTCAATGCATTGCTGACTCTGCTCTGCTGTTATTTCAGCCTCACTTCTTCCCTTAGAGAAGTGGACTGGAACTTTTAGACCTCTGGGCTCTGATGCTATGGATGGTAATCCTTATTATTTTGCAATACTCTGTGCTTGACACTGAGCAGGCACTGTGTGGAATTGTGAGGGAAGACTTCATATTTCATGAAACTCTGTTTAGTTTATTTCAAGTTACAAAGTTGATCATCTTAAAATAATTATAATTTCTTTTTTGAAGTAAGCAAAGTACTTCTCATGTTTTAAAATACAGCTAATGAGCCTTTCCCTCTGTTTTTCCTTTCATCCCTGCTGTTCTCTGCAGTGTGCCGAGATTTTGCTGTTCTAGAGGACCACACCCTGGCTCACAGCCTGCAGGAACAAGAGAGTGAGTAATGACTCTTATTTATGGGCCTTCAGTTTTCTTGTTTTAGTGTGTAGCTTGAGGCTAGTTTCTTAGGGTGATGTAGGGACGAATATTGTGACCAAGATGCACTGTACCTGGATTCAGAAGGATTTGTCTAGGCAAGCAGCTTTATGAAAATGAATTTATGAGTGTTTTAAAGTAAGACTGGCCATCAGGGATTTGAAGACACTGCCATATGCATAGGAGGAATCGATAGACCTGAAGAGAGAGAGACTGTGGTCACATGTAAATGTATCCAAGATGTGCCAGGACCTATCATGAGAATCTGTTCTTGTCCTCAGCTAGGGGCCTGAAAATCTTTTCTTGGCAATCACAGTATCTTTATGAAGTCACATTGTGGACTTTTTTTTTTTAACAGTGTTTTTGAGGAAAGTAAAACCAAGTTTGTACATGTATTTGAGTTCGTGATTTCTTAATGATTTCTTAATTTATCAATATTGAAAAATGTGGCTAATGAAGAGTAGTAACATGTGGCAATAGAGCACAGGCCCTGGCTTAGAATATTGGTGATGCAATCCTGGCACCATCACTTTTTTGCGATGGGACCAGAACAAATGATTCTTTTTGTTGGCAATAACAATCCCTGTGCTACTCTTTTTAGCAGTAAAGCCTTTCTTAAATTAATTATGAGGTCTGTAACTAACAAGCAAAAGCATTGTAGCTCCTGTTCTAACTCTCTTTAATCATTCTGCACAGTTGAGCATCATCTAGCATCGAATGTTCAGCGGAACCGTTTGGTCCAGCACGATCTCCAGGTGGCTAAGCAGCTCCAAGAGGAAGATCTGAAAGCCCAGGCTCAGCTCCAGAAGCGCTACAAAGATCTGTGAGGATTTGGGGAGTGGGAGCAATGTGAGAGTTGTCTTTGGAGCCAGCAGCTAACTAGGACAGGGGATGAAATCCCTCCTGTTCCCCTGTTTTCTCTTACAGTCCTTCAGTGCCTACTCAATAGTTTTATTTGAAAATTTTTCTTTGTTTTTGTACCATTAACTTAGTCTTGGGTGGGTGAATAGCTACATGAACTCCTAATAGTATTAGTAGCTTTGTTCCTTGAATTTGTTTTTTTATGCCACAAGTATAGGGAGAGATGACATTTCTTCCTCTGCCTCACAGTTAATTTAGTGGACCCAATGAAATAGTAGACAGCAAAAAACTTTATGCATTGTATTGGCTTTATTTACTATGTCCTAGCTATGTTTATTCTGTTTCCAGAATGTTCTCGAAAGCTCTGACTTGTATACTTAGTTATCTTCATGACTTCAACATCAGACCAAACTTATTAGATAGATAAATACATATTTTTATTTCTAAAATCTTTCAAAGTATAATGGCTTTCTAATCTTTTGTAATGTATAAAAGCTCACAGTGTATTTGTTGACCAAATTTGGCTCTTACAACTCAAACTTCAAATGGTTTATTTTACCACAAGACCATGTGTTGAGAAGAAAAGAATAAAGGAGACATGAAGAGATCCCTTAATTTAGTGTTGTGTTCCAATAAAATAGGAACACTTACTGTGTTTTCCCCCTTTGGTGGCAGGGTTCATCCTTCTGTTTATCATTTATAGAGAGGAATTTATTCTAAATTTTGTTACGCTTCCTTATATTGCAAATAAATACTCTATTGGCTTGCTAAACCTGGCCTGAAGAATACCACTGGAGACTTGAAAACACATGAGCATTATACACTGAGAGATAAGTACTTGACCAACAGATTTGATTATGATGTCCATGAAAAGAGATTGGGAAAAGCTTAAGAAGCTACATGATGTGCTTAATCCATATCTTGATGGCTAGTTAGAAATTTATGATAATAATTGGGGAAAACCATTCCAGAAGGTATAGTGTGCATGTGGATTGAAACAAAAAGGACCTACAGTCACACAGTAATGGTGAGAAGTTGAGTATTGCTAGAGTGAGAGTATTCTTAAGACTATGTTGAGAAAAGTAGTCAAATTATGTTATGAGTTACGTTAAAGTAATTATGTCTTATAGATTTATATTATAGCCATTTATATTTTAAACCATTGAAAGGGTATTAGGTTATCATTTTGGGACCTACTTTGAGAATTTGGGTGGGTAAAGGATTGCAGGTCAAATTCAGAGACACTGAAGCCTGAATTGAAAGGTGGTAGTAATGGAGATGTGAGAGGAAGGGACAGATTTGAGAGATTCTGAGTCCCAGGGTAACACAGAGAGGATGGATGAGAGCCAGAGCTCAAATAAAATGTTCGAGACACATCAATGGCCACCCTTTATATTTTCATAATTCTCTGTTAAACCAGTTCTGAGGTTAATGTACTGGTTCAATTCCTGAATTAGGTTGATGACATTGAGCATAATGAGATTATTAAGACAAAACACTGGGAAATACAAATCAGGATATGGAAAGATAATAGGTCCTAAATTAGAGAAGAACCAGGCATGGGCGTATTTCTTCCTGGGACTCCAAGGTTTTAGAAATACTTAGTAATTAGAAAGGAATTCTTTCACTTTCTAGAAGTGTTGACAGCTGGCTCTATAAAGAGAAGGATGAGATGCTTCCAATTTTAATGAGCTGGTCTCTTTTACTCTGTCAGTGTCTGAGGGCCACTGTTTTCAAAGCCAAGCTTACCAGATTCTTCACTATCCTTTTTTTTTTTTTTTTTGGGGGTGACAGTCGTGGGGCCTGAACTCTGGGCCTGGGCGCTGTCCTTCAGCTCTTCAGCTCAAGGCTAGCACTCTACCACTTGAGCCACAGCGCCGCTTCCGGCTTTTTTCTTTTTGCTTATGTGGTGCTGAGGAATCGAACCCAGGGCCTCAGGCATTCAAGGCAAGTGCTCTACCACTGAGCCACCTTCCCAGCCTCTCACTATCCCTTTTGCACCTCATTTTACTTCCTTGTGGTTCTTTATACTTAGCTGATGGAGCTAGAGCCAACCCTTTTTGGAGCAGTTAGAAATCATGAAGCTTAGCTGAAAATTTGTGTGCTTTCTGTACAAGGAGCTGCAGCATCCCCATCACCTGAGACCTGAACAGCTTTGTTTGAGTTTACCTGTGTGTAGTCAGTAGCGGCTGCCTCCTGTATGGACTTTACATTCATTGGGAGGTTCAGGTAGAAGTCTTTCAAACTAGTACCATGGTTCTTATTATTTTAAGGAAGTGAATGAATGTAGAGGAAACATAAATATGATATATTTACATAAATATAAATAGATAAGAGGAAATATAAACAGATTTTTATTTTTTTATTTGAATCTAAGATTCAAATCAAATTTGAATCCTAGATGTAAAAATCATTCACTTAACAGCTGATTAACTGAAATGGAAAAGTGTTGTAGTAACAGAAAGCCAGTCCAGGTAGAAAAGTCCAAGAGACTCATGTCTTCAATTAACCACCAAAAACTGGAAGTAGAGCTGAGGTTCAAGTGATAAAGTGTTAGCTTTAAGCACAAAGCTCAGGGACAGTAGTCAGGCCCAGAGTTCAAGCCCTAGGATGAGCATGTGTGTGCAAGGACACACAAACACACACACACCCTGGACACACACACACACACACACACACACACACACCCCGGACACACACGGACACACACACACCCCGGACACACACACAAACACACATGCACACACACACACACACACACACACACACCCTGGACACACACACCCCCGGACACACACACACCCCGGACACACACACACACACACACACACACACACACATGCACACACACACACACGTGCGCGCACACACACACACACACACCCGGATCTATCCACACACACACACAAATCGGATCTACAGACTTCTTATTTTTTTCTTCTGGCTCTAAATACGTGTTTTCCTCTTTCTGGCTTATGTTCTGTTGCTTGTAATCTCTTGCTTTCTTTCTGCTTTTTTGTGTATACACATCTAGTGTGTGTGCATACTTATATAAATTCACCTGTTTATTTCCATTTCCTGCATGGAGGTGTAGCTCAAGGTGGGTAGAGCTCCTGCTCAGCAAGCTTATTCCTTGAGTTCAAACCCCAGTACTACAAAAATGACCATTGTCTTATACACATGAGAATTAGTTTTATATTTTCAGTGTTGTTAGAATATTTGGGTTTATTCTCCAAAGAATAAGTTACAAAATAGTTCATGTGATCCTTGTTTTTAATTACAAAAGACTGACATTAAACATAAAACATATGAACAAATTTGAGTCTTGTTGAATATTTCAAGTTCAGTTGACAAGGGGAGAATGATAGATATATGTACTTAGCAAACTAACTGCATATATAAATTACAGATAGACTTTTATTCTGGCAAATTTTTAGGTTTCCTAACTAGTTTCTTAGCTAGTGACTTTGTATGAAAGGTAACATTCCAGAGATAATCACATTTTGGAATTTTAAGTTTCTAAATTTTTTTAAAAGCAAAAATCAGAAGACTTCTGTAGGTAGAGGCACCCTGGGTAATGTTTCTGAGAAAAATCAACGTTCATTTTCTGTGAAATAGCTTTTCTGACATTACTGTATTAAAGGATCTTTGTTCTGCTAAAATGTATGAGGGGTTTCAAAAAGCTAAAGGAGCGTTTTCTCCTATTTCTATTCTCAGTGTTGAACATTGCTTGCAGACTTTTTCTGTGTATATATTTGGATGTTAGGGGGGCATTAATCTGTGTGTGTGTATTCATTTACATATAAAACCTTTGCAGAATTCCTGGAAACAATGCTTGTTTACCATCAAAAGGCCCCTTAGTGTGATATGATATGGTGAAGAAGCTAGATCATTCCATTGTAGTCTGTAGGATTAAACACTGTTTCTGCCATATATCTTCTTTGTGATCTTGAGGGAAATGACTTAATGTTTCTGAGCCCAGTTTTCTCTCTGTACAGTTTGACAATTATCAGCCTGTGTGTGTCATTATCATGAGGGTAAAGTGAGGTAAAACTATCTGAGGGTTCCCAATATACAGTAAACAATGTTAATTATGTTTTACTAACACTATTCCTTATTTTTATTATTAGTTTTACCTTTGTTTTGTAGTGAACAACAAGACTGTGAAATTGCTCAGGAAATTCAAGAGAAGCTGACTATCGAGGCAGAGAGACGCCGCATTCAGGAGAAGAAGGATGAGGTATAACTTAGTTAGAACCCCTCACCCATGGAGGAAGGGGTACCCAGCTCTTCAGCAAAAGCCTTTTGTGTGTAATTGACTCATTGGAGGCTGGGTGGCCAGCAGATTCTTTTTACTTGGAATGTGATAGTGCAAGCATTGCTCTCCATGGATCATTTGTTTCTTGAACAGGTGTACATCCGGTAAAAGTTTGAGAAATAATAATGGATAATTTGATATAAGATGTGAATTTGTTTAGTAGGACTGCTGAAACCTATTACCACAGGTTGGTATGTTAATATAACAGAAGTTTATTCTTTCACAATTTTAGAGGTTAGAAGTCTAAAATCAGGGTGTTGGTAGGGGTGTGTTTCCTCTTAAGAGGACTTATTCTTTATCTTTCCCCAGCAGTCTTGAGCTTGTAGCTGTACCACTTCAGTCTCTGCCTCTTTTGTGATAGGGACTTCTTCCATGTGTATATCTTCTCATATGGACATTAGTAATTGGTTTAAGGACCTCATCCGAATGATCAGCTTAACTTCTTTCATCCACAAAGTCTCCATTTTCAAATAAGGCTACTGTTGATCTCACTAACTTTTTCTGTCCTGGTTTTTTTTGTTGTTGTTGTTTTTTTGTTTTTTTTTTTTTCCACCTTCAGACCTTAATAAAATTCAAACTAGAATCAGGAATTAGTTCTTGTTAAAGGTTAGGAAGCTGGCATTAATCTTACTCTGTTTATTGGTGATTTTACTTTTCTATAAGCAGTTGATATATGTAATTTAATTCTGTGTTTATATTTAAAACAATTTTTTTTTTTGGAGTCGGTTGTGGGCCTGAACTCTGGGCCTGGGTGCTGTCCCTCAGCTCTTCAGCTCAAGGCTAGCGCTCTACCACTTGAGTCATAGTGCCACTTGCAGCTTTTTCTGCTTATGTGGTGCTGAGGGATCAAACCCAGGGCCTCATGCATGCAAGGTAAGCACTCTATTACTGAGCCACCTTCCCAGCCCTTAAGTTTTATTTTTAAAGCTGAGAATGATTGAAATTAGCAATAATACTTTGAAAGGACTTGAATTTACAGTTAACTATTTGCTTTTGTGGAATGTATTTGTACTACTACATATAAAAAGGTTAGTTTGCATTGTCTGTGCTACCTTCTTTCACACCTAATATGAGACTTCAAAATAACCCGCAAAAAGCCACAGCTGGAAATGTGATTCATGTGGTAGAGTGACAGCAGAGCAAGGAAGGTAAGCATGTATAGGGTCCCCGAGTTCAAATATTAATACAGGCCAAAACAACAACAACAACAAAGTCTTGTTCACTTTTCACCTCGTCTTATCTATAGTGCCTGGATGTTCCTTTCTAATAGAAAAATGTGAGTCTTACTTAACTAGCATGTTACCAATATTAAATGAATAGAATTTTCATTAATAAAATTTGTTCTTAAAGAATGAAACAAGCAACCTTTGAGGCAGAGGAGACTGACAGTCAGTAGTGCTAATTCTTGTCAGCATTACCTTTTCCTCATAACCTGCCCTAGTTCTTTTTTTTCCCCCTCTTTGCTCTTCTTCCCTGTAGACTAATTAGTTATTTAATAATACAGTTGTGGAAAATTCCTCTCTGGATTATTACCTAATTATTTCAGAGTTATTTGGGGTGAACTCTCTTGAGCAGCTTATAACTTCCCAAAATAACCAGATGTAAAGACTAAGGCCCATTTCTTCTCTGGGTCAGAGATTTTGTTCTGAACATATTGTACTGTAGTTGTAATGGTGTTACACAACTTTGTGTGTGTGACTGAACATTTCCAACATCATCTGTGTTTGTTAGCAGAGAGCAGAAGTAAGAAGTAGTAAGTACCATCAACATGCCAGGGACCAAATGAGTTAGAATGCCTATAATCAAGAACTCTAATAAACAACAGATGCTGGAGGCGATGTGGACAGAAGGGAACCCTACTGCATTGTTGGTGGGAGTGTAAACTTGTTCAACCACTTTGGAAAGCAGTTTGGAGGTTTCTCAAAAGACTCCATATTGAGCTCCCCTATGACCCAGCAATCCCACTTTTAGGCATTTACCCAAATGATCACAAACAAGACCATACTAAAGCTACCAGCACAACTATGTTTATTGCAGCATTATTTACCATAGCTAAGATATGGAACCAACCCAGATGCCCCTCAGAAAAGTGTTTTAATAGTGTTTGGGACATCTTTCTCCTTTTTTCCTCTCCTCCTCTTCCTTCTCTTTTCCATCTTTGCTTCACTCTGCATGTTCTTGTCCCTATCTTTTATTGGTTAATTTTCCTTTTAAACCTCCTTGGTGTATTGTCTTAAATATAGAGATTTTTTAAAAAAATAAAGTGAAGTATCCTGAGTTCAGTTAGACTTAGTTATTCTTAAATAAAATGTTCTGTATAAAATTGTGTAGAGTTTTTTTTTTGTGTGTGTGTATGTATTATGTTTAAACCTTGGTCAAATATATGTGGATTTGGAATTATTTTTAGGAAAACTATTTTTTTTATTGTGAAAATACTTTACAGAGGAGTTACAATTACATGGGCAAGATAATGAGTACATTTCTTATCAAGCATCATTGCCTCCTCCTTTGTTTCCCCTTCCCATCCCTTCCCATCTCCCCCTACCCCCACCCCCAATCCTTCAGTTCCCCCCCTCGCCCCCGTACGAAAGTTGTAAAGTTGTAAAGTTGGTTTTTGACATAACGACTTGTACATCTCATTGTTGCAATGGGTCCACCTGTATCCCTATTTAAACGATTTGTTTTTTCCCTTCCCCTCCACAGATTATACTGACATCAAATACAGTGAAAGCAGGGGTTATACTGTGGGGGAGGGACATACAAAGCAACAAAGAAATACTCATAAATGTGTTAGAAACAATCGCATGAAAGAAAAAAATTTGAATACATATCTTAAGGTTCATTTCCCTAACATCACCTTATCTGACCTTTTCTGCTTGACTCATACATGTACTAGATATTGCAAATAAGGGAAACCATGGGACCTATGTTTCTTTGGGCCTGGCTTACTTCACTTAATATAAGGCAAACCATTTTTTAAATCTTTTTTTTTTTCATTAAGTAAACATTAGCATGGTCAAACATCATGGAAGGTTGTGGCATTGGTCTGACAACTTAAAGACATCTATATATTTGAACTATTTAAGGATAAAGGTTCCAAGCTTACATTAAAAAAATGAATCTCTGATGACCCATAGTACTTATTCATAGAACTTTAGGTAATTGGAATATTATAACATTTGTTTTTGTTTATTTGTCGGTGGTGGTTTTTGTTTATTTGTCAGAGCCTGGGTATTCTCCGTGATCCTTTCTTGCTCAGTGCTAGCACTCTACCACTTTGAGCCACAGTACCACTTCCTGGAATTTTCTGATCTAAAGTAATATTTATGCAAGCTGGTGATATTTATTCACTGGCTTATATAGCAGTACCTATAAGTTATTAAACTTACGTTTTGGCACTTTAAAAATAAATCTGTACTCATGAGCAGAAAGGCAGCTGGGTGGGAGGCTGCAAGTTGGGACTCCTTCCTTTTCTAGTCTTACACTGATCGTTTTACTATACACATTGGATGTCACTCTATTCTGTTTTATTTAGCATAATCCTTTTATTTTTAAATTTAATTTTGTATTGCAGTTATAAGGTGATGTACACAGGGGTTACAGTTACATAAGTCAGGTAAAGAGTATATTTCTTTTTGGACAGTGTCATCCCTTCCCTCTCTGTATCTTTTGTTTTTATACCTTCTATGAGATCTCTACTGAATGAGATGCTACTATGTTCTATGTTAATTGTTAATAAAGTAGCTTAGCAATCTAATGGTGGGATAGTGTTCTCAATCACATTTTTGAATCTTTTGTTCTTAAACTTAGGATTTCCTCTGTCTGAAACCCATTATTATTGTAAAACAGCTGAACTTAAAGGTGAAATGATGATGTAAATCATATACATCTTAGAAATACCCTAAGAAGCTCAATACCATGATTCCTTTGGGCTCCTGTGTACCTTTTTATGTTGAAGCCTGTCTTAGATCCCTCAGCCTTGCATGTATTGCCTTATCCTGATAAGGACATGGAGCACACGATTTGATATCCTACTGACTCATTGCATGATGTTTGCATGAAAATAGCTTTTTTTCTAACATTCTTGAGATCATTAACTACCCTTTCTTGCATTTAGAGTTTCAAGTTTTCCATAGTTGATTGAGCTTGCATAATAGATGAGGGAGCGGTGAGATACAATGGTAAATTCCCATTCCAGTTCTTAATAGGAGTTAAGCGTTCTTCAGTACATGTTTTCCTTTTATATAGAATACTAATTCCACAAACTATATTTTTTATATGAGTGATCATAAATTTGGAAAATTCTAGGTTATATAAAAATTTGAGGTTTCCTTTATGCAAGAATTAAAATATGATAATGTACATTTTCAAGAATTAAGTATATTTTTTAATTTAAGTATATCTTTTAAGTATATTAAGTGTATTTTTTTCTATTGAATACTTTTTTCTTGAGAAGCTGTTGAGATCAGTGTTCTCCAGAACAGAACTTGTAAAGTGTTGTCTAGACTACCCTTTCACAGGGTGGAAGCTGAGGATCCAAGAGTTCTTTACATCAAGGGTGACTGAGCTGCTTAGCTTCATCCAAGTGTGCTGTCAAATAATGGCCAGTTTAGCTTGTTTAAGAGAAAGTCACTCTAAATACCTAGCTAAACTCATCATTGTACTCGTAAGTTTGAAAAGCAGGAAGGAGAACTGGCTTGTCCTAATAAGCCTTATGTATAGTATAGGGGCAGTTTTCCATCAAATCTCTACCTTTTTCTTCCTCAACCTACTGGACTATTCTTGCCCAGATAGAAGCTTAAGAGCTGATAGGTTAGAAAAGCAAAAAGATTTGGGTGCCAATGCATTTGGCAAGTTATTATTTTTCTACTTCATTAAAAGTACTTTCTTGACTAGCTTATTAATACATTTATAAAGAAGAGACATAATTTTTGGTTCTCTTCTGGTTTTCACACTGGGAGAGCCGCTTATTACTATGGTTTAATTAGGACTGAATTCAATAGCAGGAAAGCAATTGTAAGGTCCCAGACATGTAGTTGAATCACTTTTTCTGGAAGTTGGGTCTGATACTGTTCATTGATATTTTTTCACATATTTTTTAGAGGGGAAACACACTACTTAGGAAAATAGTGTTAGGTGCTTAGTAAACATGACAACTCTGGTGTCAGATGTCTTCTTTCTACTTCTCTGGTCAAGAGTATCAACATGTGGAAATTTAACCAGAATGTGGAGAGTCAACAGTATAGGAAAGTGGTCAGGAGGGAAGAACGTACTATTCTTCCCCATCTCATCTCCCACTGACTTGAAAAGAACTTAAGAAAGCTGGGTATCCATGGCTCATGCCTGTAATCCTAGCTACTCAGGAGGCTGAGATCTGAGGATCACTGTTCAATGCAGCCCACGCAGGAAAGTTGGTGAAACTCCAATAAACCACCAGAAAACTGGAAGTGGCGCTGTAGCTCAAATGGTAGAGCGCTAGCCTTGAGCTGAAGAGCTGAGGGACAGCGCTCAGGCCCAGCATTCAAGCCCCATGACCGACAAAAACAAAAAACAACAACAAAAAACTTAAGAGATCAGAAATGAAGAATCTGGTATAGGCATTGGCACCTGATAAAATTTACACAGATTTATTAAGATGAACGAATGAAGGTGTTAAAACCATTTTACTTTAATATTGAATAGTTCAAATGTTCAATTGTACATTAAGAATTGAAACCCAAAGAAATCACTTTCGTAGGTACTATTCCTTTATGAGTATCTTCTTTCAAATGAGAAGGAGTTAGGTATGATTTTTCAAAAGTACTAGAAATTTCATAGGGTAGCTTGTGTTGGATGGCATTATATCCTTTTGCTCTCATTTTGAATTGTAACAGCGGCTCACTCACTCTGGGGTCTGACATTGAATAGCTAAAGGCTTTAAAGTAGATTATCAAAAATATAATTATATGTGCATACAATGTTCATAAGTAAATATAGTTTCTAAAGTTCCAAAGAAATAAGTTACTGAGACTTCCTAACCAGACTTACTTCATTTTCAGCTTAGAAGGAAGGACCACAAATAAGTATCTTAAAATTCTGCTGTAAACCTGCTGTGGCCTGGGCTAGGTTGGAAAATCTTTAGATTGAGTTAGATTTAAATTTCATTTGGAAAAAAAAAGTTAACTAGATTATGTATCCAAACTATTGAGTAGTCTATGATGTTTGAATAACAGTAATCTGTGGCCAGAAGTCTGAAAACCTATGAATAGAGCATGTAATAATTTTCCAGTAGAATGTCAGATTCTGTTTTATCAAGCTTACTCCTGCTAAACATTTATTTCCATTCCCTTTTGTCTTTGTAGGATATAGCTCGCTTTTTGCAAGAAAAGGAGTTACAGGAAGAAAAAAAGAGAAAGAAACACATTCCAGAGTTCTCTGGAGCCAAAGTTTATGGAGATAATTACTACTATGAAGATGGAGGTAACAATACCCACATCATGATCTATTCTGTTCTTAGACCCATTCAATCTATTCTGTTCTTAGACCCATCCACAAGATAAGATACCCCTTTAATTTTGTCAGTAAAATGACCATAGGGACCTGGGGAGAGTTCTCTTATACTCAGGCATTGGGTACATTTAGATTTGTGAGAGTATTCTATTTAATGTTGGTGAGTTCATCTATTCCTTACTTGTACAATTACAGCCATTTTTATAACACTAAAATCTTGAGAATGGCTTTGTATGTACCACTTGGAATGAAATCTGTGCTGCAGCCACTACTCTCACTGTGGAGTGGCAGGTGAGTCTTTAGACTTAGCCTTTCTCAAGGAAGTCTGGACAGTGCTGTTTGAGTTTGAATTAGCAGTGTTCTAAATAAAGAAAGTACTTTATGCATCAGTTAATGGGTAACATAGCTTTTTCTCGTGTTCTTGACCTTCAGACTTAGGCCAGTGATTTAACCTTCTGATGACAAACCATATTAAGCTTTGAGATTTACTGTTCTTGTTTATTTTTTGGATTTGATGCTATCATGTTTGATGATCACGATTAATTTCTGAAGGAAAGACACTCCTCTAGGGTTTTACTTCTTATGCCCAAGTTTTACAGTGTGGTGATGGTGCTGTGATGCTAGTGGTTGTGGTGATGGTGATTCTTTATCTTCAAAATGTGTTGGGAAATGAATACTTAACAAGCATAGTTGAGATCTTTTCAAATATTTTATCAGACATTTCCTGAATTTCATTTTCTGTTTAATGAAGTTCAGCTTCACATAGTTGCAGAGTTACCAAGGAACAAAACCTAAAGATAACTTGTAGAGAACAAAAGATTTTGAGATGATCTGTTCTGTCATTTCACTTCAAAAAATAAAAAAGTATTCGTCCTTTGTGAGTAGAGTGAAAATCATGCATATGTACATGTTAGCATTACCAAGTATAATCTTTCAAGTCTTGCCTAGTCTTGCCTATCAGAGCTAATCTGTATGGTCTGTTCAGTAAGTAGATTCATTATTTAATGCTTGATGGTTTCTTCTCATATATAAAAACTTGCTAGTGTTTCTGATCAAATTACATATTAGTTCATTTAAAAAGAAAGAATATTATCATATTTTGTGATACTAGAGACCAGAAAGTAAGGGGTTAACAACTCTTTGGTTTCAAAATATGGTTATTTTTTAAAGGCATGTTTACTATAAGTAAAAGTAACTATTTTAAGCTTGTAAGTCTGTAAAAACAGCAAGACGATGAGAAGTAGTAAAATATGTGAAGAGACTAATGTTAACCTGCCTGTGTTAAAGCCTGTGATATCTTGAAATGAGACTTAAGCCTGTTTGCTTTGACTTGAGTACTGTGATCCTGATTCATAGCTCTAGAGCTGGAGCTATGCAAACATAGCTCCAGCTATGTTTCTATATTTATTTTAGTGAACCTGTAGCGAGTGGCTTCTATGCTTGTGGGAGACTGAGAGAGTATTGAGGACAGGAAGTAGGGCCCTTGTGAGCTTATGTATGTGTATAGATTGTGGGATTCCTTTTGCCTCAGCTGTGGTTATTGAGAGACTATATATTGTTGACCATGTTCTCATTTATATCCCATGGAGTTAGACCAGGTTGAATACCTCAAAGACAATACCATAATGAATTCTCCATATTTACAAAGCAGTCCTTATGTTTTTGCAGTGGTTCTTTCCCAACACATCTGCATATTTTGTAATTGTATTCTTCTGTCTTTTTAAGTAGTTTGATTTTGCCTTACTTACATAATAGTCACACCTTGTAGATTGGTATTCTGTAATTGTATTTTTCTGTCTTTTTAAGTAGTTTGATTTTGCCTTACTTACATAATAATCACACCTTGTAGATTGGTTGTCCTTTCAGCTGTTTGTGTGCCTGAATAAATCCTAAAAATGATCTATAAATTTGAAATTACCCAAAACATTTACAAAATGCATATAAATTGTGAAACGGTATATATTATTTTTGTGTATCCATGTTTTTCTTTCAAATCCATATTGATGATTTTCTTTTGAAAGTCTTGGTCTTTAAAGTCATACAAGGTTGTGATTCAAGTTCTTTCTTTGTCTTACAACTAAAATTTTAGCAAAGTTACTTACTATAACTTTTAAGCCTTTTAATCTCATCTAGAAAATGGAATTCTAAAATTAGAGCCTTCACATAGATGTTGAAAAAAATCGATTGTAATTTTGTTGAAGGATGTGTAAACTCAGGTCCTATCTATTTATCAATGTTAAATGTGAATGTTTTGTTTTTATAAACAAGCCATCTTGAATGACAAACATGGAACCAATTTTAAAATATAGATCTGTATGTATATATGTGTTTATATATATATATATGTATTGGCAAAAAAGGAGTTAATTATATTTGCCAAATAACTTTGTCACAAGAAACATTCTCAACAGTGCCAAAGGATTCAAGGAAATGTTCTACATCTGTTTCTCACCTCTTTGATGTAAAGATATCACAATAACTTATCTATTAAAAATATATATAATTACACTTTGAAAAATCTAAAATAGTTCTAATAATCTGTGCAACGTATTTCCCCAAAGTAAAACTATTATGGATTAGTTAATTGTGTAAGAAGAAAAACAGAAACAGCTTCACAAATTCATGTTGAAACAAAACTCTGTCTGTTTCTTTTAGGCTTAAAGGTATATTGCATTCATACAACTCTGAACAGGCACTGTAAAGCCTTATTCTCAGAATGTGCACAGAGTAACAATAATTCACTGTAGTGGCCAGTTCTTTCAGTTGTGAAGACATATTTACAAGTTAGCTTAATACAGAAGATAACTTTTTTTCTCAGTCACAGAATTTGTTGTTTTACTTGTGTTTTTATGCATAATACACATTTAACCATAAGTAATAGAGGTAACTGTATAACTTGCAGATTGTATAGAAGACAGATTTTAATCTGGACTTATCTGTGAAACAAATTTCCTTCTGGAAAATGTAAGAGGAAACTGAGGTTTTTGAGTGGAAGCTAGAAGGTCAATGTTGGGCTAAGCACATCCTTCCCTATCTGTTGTTTTATCAGATTTCCATGATCAAAAGCAATAAGCCAAAACAATTCAGAGCTCTAAAAACTAAGAAAATACAGCCCTCTTACCCAGTTACCAAATTCTAGTTTCTCTTTCACTTGTGAGTCAGCAAATGGTTAATTCCTGCAGGGTACATATATTAGTACTCTTCCGTGGATTAGCATTTCTTTTTATTATTGGCAAAATATAGTAAAGAGTGTAGAAAAATATTAATATTAGCATGTTCTTGCAAAGTGCATGTTAATTTACTCCCTTGATTTTGATAATACGCTGTATGCAAATGAGACCTGACAAAGCTGCCATAGATGTATGTGCAAATTTGAAGTTTTCACTAAGCTTGAGGACATGTATTTAGCAATTCTTCTGTTTTTATACAAAGAAGACAGTGTCATGAGTTTTGAAATATATTTTGGAAATGACCCCTTTTATGTATGTTACTTTGGCATTTCTCTTCCTCTGCCAAGGTTCAGCTAAAATCAAGAACAAAATTAGATAACAGGGTCATTTACTCACTTAAAGTTATCTTCCATCCTCTTCCACACCGAAATACAATATAAGACAGTTCTCTGAAATAGCTGGTTTATTTTGGCCCCACGAAAGGGGAAGGCATAGGGACCATTTCTCTAAATTAGGTAGAAACTAGTAATATTGTGATGTGCATTTTATTTCCAATAAGGATATTTGAAAGGCTATCAAGGAAATAGAGTGTTTTTTAAAATAAAACTCTTGAGTGTCTATACACATTGGCTCCAGATTGGTTAATAAAGTAGAATTCAGTGTTTAACGACTGTAATTTTTTTGTTATTGGCAAATATAAATACACTCTGTTGATTCTACCTAATCTTGATCAAGTTTTTCTTTCCAATTTAATTTACTTAATTTTAGTTTTTATTTTTTTAATCATTTTGGCTATGTATCTAGAAACTTTCATGTGTGCATAGACCATTCCAGTGAATGCTCATCCCCTCTTCTCAGTTTTGAGGTTGATAAAGCAGTTTTCCCCATTTTTTAAATCATGTTAAACTTGGGCCCCAACTTCCCCTGTGTAATGAGTTCATTCCCTCATTAAGTTAATCTGCATTTTTATTTTTCACATCCCCCTACCTCCTCTCAGACCTACCAAGGTCAAGGAGGGCCAGGGAATTGGGTTCTGGATGCTCAAGATCTCATAGACCACAAAATGATGCACAAACTGTGAAGCAGATGAAGGAGAAAGCAAGACATCCACTAGAGGGCTTGGAAGAGCTGGAAGAACGTGGTTCATCAGAGACATCCCTGACATCTGCTAATTGGAGAAAAGTAAGGGATGATCCCCAAATTACCAGGGAGCAGCACGAAAGGAAACGGTCTGGTCAAGAGAGGTTGCGGAGACCTCCTCTTCCCAGGATTAGTGGTGAGGTGTTTCTGAGCTCTGGGTGTGATGACTGCAATGCTAACACTGGCCATCAAACTCGGAATCGAGAAAAGCAGTCCCGACACCAAGACCCACTTTCACCCAAGTCCTCACAGAAATCGGGGCTTCACTACAAGGAAGCTGTATATGGGAGGGACCATGGGCAAAGTGAGCACAGAGAAAGAAAACACAGGCCCAGGACTCCTCCCTTCTCAGAGAGAGAACTGTACCACCTCCATGATCCAGGTAATAAAGGGTGGCCCCATTGGAAGTCCTGGTTTTACATGTATACATTATACAATGCATTTTATGAGCATCTTAAGCAACCTTTCTTCCTGTGTGGTTTGAACGCATTTCGTTGAAACAAATCCTGAAGCCAAACACTATGCAGGTCTGGAGGAGCAAGGAAAACATTTGTGCTTTTCTCCTTCTGTGATGAGGGTATACAGATTCCTCAGAGGCTCTTCCAGTGAAGATATATTGAATCCTAGGAGGGTTCTACCAGGCCCAGGCATCAGGTGAACATGCTCAAACCTCTGCATTTCTTCATTTGAGGAGACTGTATGTCAGGGCTTCTCATACCTAATCAAATGTTCTGAATTTCTGGTTTTATTTCAGTGAACCCAAAAGATCTAGTGATAATGATTTAATGGTGTTTGTATGCTGATATGTTGGAAGTGTTCCATTTTCTTGACCTCATCTTTGTAAAATGAGGGGTTGGGTAGTCAAATATTTTAAGGCAGTATTTCCAAATTCTGGGCCTCAGATTATTTTCAACATAGGAAGAAAATAGGCTGCTCCCTGACAAGGTATATTTTCTGGGTCAGTTTGGGCATGTTTTAGACATACATTCTTATAAAGTTAAAGTTTAAAAGACATTGCTTTAAGTTACATTTTATGCTCTTTCTCAAATTGTAACTGGAGATGTTGTTTGTAAAGTATCAGTAAATGTAAGTTCTTGGAACCTGTAAATGAAGTGATTAGATTTGAGTCTTAAGTTTTTGGCACCTCTAAGACTTAACTCTGAAGTCTGTCATCAACATAGGAATTAATTGTTTTTTGTGCTGTGGGAACAAATCTGAGGTGAGACTTTCCCTGTGGCTAAGATGATGTCATAACATCACACTGTCTGATGTTTTAATAGACCCTACTCACCATCCTGGTTTTATTGAACTCTCAAGGAAGTTTTACAGAGATGGAAAGGTTATGGGGAAAGGCATATAAAGGTGGCACCTGCTATAGCCTAGTTATGCTTTACTTGTGGCTGGGAAGCTGGTTTCCAGGTTTCAGATTCAGGTTGATTCAGTTGGTTTTCCTATCATAGTATCTCTGATTGAAGGACCTCATTACAAGGAAAAATGAAGGTTAGCAAGCCAAACTGAGTGTCTACCACAAATACATTTGTTTTGGGATTTATGCTTGAATCTGAACCTCAGAAGATTAAGCCAAGAAGATGGATATGTGAACAAATACTTGCCAAATCAGAGATGCGTTAGGGAGATATAAAGAAAGAACAGTGGAGAATAGAAAAGAAAGTAGTATCTATCTGGAGTAGGTATTTGTGTTAATGTTAAGAAAGACATGTTTTGGAAGTGGCGCTGTAGCTCAAGTGGTAGTATACTCACCTTGATCTGAAGAGCTGAGAGACAGCGCCCAGGCCCAGAGTTCAAGCCTCACAACCAACAACAACAAAAAAAGGCATGTTTTGGGAAGGCAAGAAATGGTGATTACATTGAGCTCTATTCTGGTTGTATGAATTTGACTCTGGAAATGTGCTCTAAAGGACTGTTCACCTGCAGGGCTTTTAGTTATACTGAAGGGTTTAGGAAGCATGATGGTAAACTGACCCATAGGCCCCAGTACTGGAACTGTAGGCAAATGCTCTTTTATTTTGCTACTGCAAGAGTTTTTAAAACGGTGTAGCTAGTCAGTATTAAAATGACTAAAATGTGAATTGTGAAGTATTCACCATTTTACATTCAACTCGCCTTACAAATTTTACCCTTCCAGGCCATTGAATTTGCAACCTTTCTGGAATAGTAGTTCAAAAGAGTCATACTGTGTACTTGCTGTTGGGGGCAAAAAACAGAAAAAAAGACCCTATCAAACCAAAGTTCTTAAGGCCATTAGCACAACCCAAACTTTTATTTTACTCAATATGAAGAAAGTAGAAGGAGGAGAAAGCTTGTTCCAAGAGCATTTATACAACAACATCCATACTCATTTGAAAAAGTAACATAAAACTAAATCGCTAAACTAAATAGATGATTGGTTAACTTCTTACTGGCAATTAAATCATACCTAACTTTGGAAACACATTTCTCTGTTGAACTACACTTTTAAATAAGCTTATCACTTTTGCAGGTTATCTTCTTATTCTCTCAAGGCCAGAAAATATCTGCACTTTGATGCTATCAATTGTTTCTCAAATGTCCTGTGACATTCCCTACATGTGAGATGACTTAAAAATATTCCTACATGATAGCAAATCTGTTAGTCACCGTAGAATTTTGTTTCAACCTTGGAATAAATTTATCATGCAGTACTTTGAGCAATCGATCTCATTCTGAAGCATTAAAAAGGATGCTTTATTTGTATTCATTTGGGGAAGTTGTATTCTCACACTGAAGGATGAACAGGAAAACAAGGGACAATTAGATTAGTTTCTAAGGGCTGTGGCTGGTCAATAAGTGTGTTTGCCTAGCATGGGCAGGGTTCTGAGTCCCACCTGAGACACACACACACATACACACACACACACACGCACACCCATTGGAGGTTTAGGCTGTCAAAATGAAGGCAGCCATTCAAGTTAATAACCTACAGTTCACCATGTCTTAAAACCATTTTTAAAAACATCTCTGTTTCTGTAATGACTGCTTCTCACGGTGCTACTGTGGTTCCTTATGTGGGTTTATAGAACTATTAATCACCTGAAGAACAGCGAGAACTATGAAGAGTAAGAACTCGTGTAAGTTCAAGAATTCAGTGCTTTGAGATCTTTCTATTTAATGAGAATTACCAATTCCAATGATACAGCAAGGATTTGAATTACTTCCCTTCTGAGTATTTTGACTTTTACCAAATTGTCATTTTTTTAACTGCTAGTGGTTATAATCTTGTCAGTTTGTCAAAACAATCAAAAACATTCATTCATTGTGTATTTGGTAGAATTAAAGCAAGTCTTTGGTAGATTTTACCTTTTTTATAGTTATAAAGGTGTGATTACAGAGGGGTTATAGTTACATGGGTGAGGTAAAGACTACTTTTTTTTTTTTGGTCAATGTCACCCCTTCTTTTCCTCTCATAGATTTTTTTTTTTTTGGGTCCGGTCGTGGGGCCTGAACTCTGGGCCTGGGCGCTGTCTCTCAGCTCTTCAGGTCAAGGCTAGAACTCTACCACTTGAGCCACAGCGCCACTTCTGGGTTTTTTCTTTTTGCTTATGGGGTGCTGAGGAATTGAACCCAGGGCCTCATGCATGCAAGGCAAGCGCTCTATCACTGAGCCATCTTCCCAGCCCCCCTCTCATAGATTTTAAAGCAGAATATTTTCTTGGTTAATTCTGACTTGTTAGAGTACTGTCTTTTGAACTCAGGGCTCTGCGTCTGTTAGGTAGGCATTCTTACCATTTGAAACACATCTTCATCCCTAGTGAAAAAAGGTTAATGTCTTAAAATCCAAGCACTTCCTCCTTTACCATTTTATTAGCTATAGATAGCAAAATGGGAGAAGTTTGGCATATTATATTATTATGAATGAGGCTGTGGATTGTGCATTGAACTGCCTTTTAAAAAATTTTTATTATAAAGATGCTACACAGAAGGGTTACAGTTACATGAGTAAGACAATGAGTGCATGACTTGTCGATCACTGTTACCCCTTCCCTGTTGTTGTCCCACTATCCCTTCCCTCCTCAACCCCCTCCCACCCCCCACCCCCACTCCCTGCCTAAATTTGTAAAGTTCATTTCCAGTATACTGTCCTGTGGGTATCATTGTTGCAATGGGTCATCTTGTATCCTTGTTTCAGCATTTTGTTATTCCCCTTCCCGCTCCCCAGATTAGACAAATGTATGTATAAGATGCAGGGTACCAAAATCAAGTACAGTGACAACAGGGGATAGGCCATAGGGGGAAGAACGTACAGGAAATAAAAAAGAAATCACATAGTTCATCTAAAACAATAACAATAAAGACCTATTGTGTCCATATCTTGGGGTTCATTTCATTTAGCATCATCTTATGTGGACATATGTACATAGCTTTTGAGCTTTTCAGCTCATCTGATAATTATCGTATATGCATACTAATTATTGCAAATAAGGAAAACCATGAGACCTAAATTTCTTTGGGACTGGCTTCACTTAATATGATTTTTTCCAAGTCTTTCATTTCCTAACAAATGGGGCAGTGTCATTCTTTCTGATGGAAGCATAGAATTCCATTGTGTGTGTGTGTGTGTGTGTGTGTACCACATTTTCTTGATCTACTCATAAACCAGCACTACAAAAGATACTTAAAGATAGCCTACACATAGCCAACTAGAACATGATGAGGGCAGAGAAACAGCCCCCAAACAAAGAATCAGATAAATAGGCAGAACCTCAGTGACACCCTAAGAAGGTAGATAACGTGACAGGAGCTACCAGACACCTCGCAATCCTAACTCAACATTAATGGACTTAACTCTCCAATCAAATGGCATAGAATCTCTAGTTGGATCAAAAAACAGGATCCATTTGTCTACTGTCCTCAAGAGATGTACCTTTCCTACAAAAACATATTCCGAAAGTGAAAGGCTGGAATAAAATCTACCAAGCAAACGGCCCCCACAAACAGGCTGGAGTAGCAATCCTAGTATCAGATAAAATAGGCTTCAAATTAAAATTAGTGAGGAGATAAAGAAGGACATTACATACTAATGAACAGCCTTGTTCTGTAGATTAAAGGATGATACAACAGCATATTTGTCCACTGGTCTCTCCCAGTGCTAATTTCCTCATGTAGTTTTATTTACTTTCCCAATAATCTGCCTTTCTAGATCGATTTAAGGGACTCCAGAGGTGTAAATCCTGTTTATATATAGTTTGTTCTCGGGAGCATTTACTATTTTTTTTTCTTTTCCAAACCAGTCAGAAATATAGGGTAAACCCAGTATAGCATAGCATAAGACCTAGTAGCTGTAGAAATGATTTGAAGTGATCTGTATAATCAGGTTCTTAATAAGTCTGAAGCAAAGAAGCTCAGGTTTATATTCACTTTTTAAAAACAGTAACCGTAAATGCATGTAAGTCTCGGTTTTTGAATTTACCACCATGCTTAATTGAACCTTCACAAAGATGGACTTTGTGTGTGTGTGTGTGTACACATGTGCACATGTGTGTGCATGTGTTTTAATGAGTGAATTGAGTATCGTGAGACTTTTTGATAATCATTTTAATGTACTTTGATGGAGGTGATTTCAACTATTACTTAGTTAATAGTAGTTTCAACTACTCCTACTACAACTAAGAATCAACTAGAAAGTCTTGAAACAAACTTACACAAGGCCAGAGCTCATCCAGGCTACTCAAATTAGAATGTCTGGGGGTTTGCACAGATACCTTTTTATTTCTAAAGCACTTCTGAGGAATTTTAATATGTTTGTATGTCAGTGGCAGTTGGCACTACTGACATAAGGAGATAAGGTAGTCATGAGTACATTTTCTCCTTTCTGTGTCCATTTACTGAATGTTCCAGATAGCTGATACTGTTCATTGCATTTAATATATTTGGAATTTCTGAGCACAATACATTTATGCTGTGTAGTAATTATAATAGGGTATGTGGGAAATACCTACAAAATGGAAACAAGCATTAACATTTGCTGTAATTAGTAGCCACTAAAGAAAAAAATGATATCTATAATATTTCAAAGTAAAAAGCCAGAATTACAGGACTTCTTAATCCCCTCATACTCCTTTTTCCCAAGAGAAATAGAATTCTTGTCAGTGCATATTTCTTGTATATTATGTCTTCCCTAAAAGTTAGTAATGACATTAGATGGTGAATACTATGTGAAGGATCTAGAGCCATTGTGTTTAGCAAATCAGAAGCTACTGCTGGGCTAATAGATACTTTCAGGTAACTTGCAGATGCCTTCCTGTCTCCTCTTCAGTGAGACAATTAGCTGTGGGAACTAGAAAGAGGCTTCTCATTCCCTCCTGTCTTGATGAATAGCCTTGCAAAAGATGCTGTTTCGTTTTCTTTAAACCCTTTTTTTTAATGACTTTTAAACTTCCATTTCCTGTTTTGTGAAGGAGATTTCGTGCATGTTTCTGTTGTTGAAGAAGCTATGTGAGAGGGATTTTTTTATCAGGACAGTTTGGTTATCAACAATCTCATGCTTCTGGAAAAGTATATTTGAGATGTACTCCACACTAAATTCTGATGTGGAGGCTGTATGGTCAGTTATAGATAATAAAGGGAAACTTTTGTATCGGTTTACGGTTGCCTCATTGTATGGAGTTTCTTTTAGGAATGAAGCCAAGAGTGATGAAAGAAGCTATCTCAACTCCATCGCGAGGGACCCACAGGGATCAGGAATGGTATGATGCTGAGATTGCTAGAAAACTGCAAGAAGAAGAACTTTTGGTAAGCACATTTCAGGGGAAAAGTTCAGGTGAATCAGTAGGGTTTGTTGTTGTTGTTTGTTTGTTTTTTGTGTGTCTCGACTAACAGTTCAGTTACATTGTGAATGTTATACAAGGATTATGTAATGGCTCAATCGCTATCAGTTCAGAACTATAGACAGTGGGTGTTGTGTATTGTTGGTTCCTTATCCATAACTAAATCTGTGGTTGCAATGACCAGGGCCAACTGTAGTCCAAAAAGTACAGTGGAAAACCCAGAAAAAACAACTACCAACTTTTATAACAACATAGCGCTATATGTGTTCTTTTAATATTGTTCATCTTTTGGGACCTAATTTGTCAACTAAGCTTTCTCCTAGCTCTGTGTATGTGAGTATACAAAACGTAGTAGACTATCTGCGGTGTTAGATACTCCTGAAGGTATGGGATGTATCCTGGTGGAGAGGGGGACTGTTACTTCAGTTACTTCCAGTTTTACTTGCTGAGGCAGAATTAGCAACACAGTTACGTACCTAGTTCTGCATTATTAAGTTCTGGAAATTTTCTTAAGAATCTGTTGTAGAATTTGACCAAATATGGCTCTGCTCTGGCCAGTGAATGTATGCAGAGTATTAGCAACTTCAGCAGTGCTAAACACAGCTAACTTTTTATGTCAGTTCTTTTTTAAATTAATTTTTGTGTCTGCAAGTACTGCGGCTTGAACTCAGAGCCTCAACACTGTTTCTGAGCTTTTTTGCTCAAGGCTGGCGCTCTATTACTTGAACTCCAGCTTGACTTCCAGCTTTTTGGTAGTTAATTGGGGATAAGAGTCTCACAGACCTTCCTGCCTGGGCTGACTTGGAACTGCGATCCTCAGACCTTAGCTTCCCTGCATAGCTAGGATTACAGGTGTGAGCCACTGGCACCTGGTGCCAGTTTATTTTATATAAGATTTAAAAAAATATATAAAGCATAAGTGCTGAAACAAGGATACAAATTGACCCATTGTAACAATGAGAGATGTACAAGACACTATGTTGAAAATGAACTTTACAACTTATTACCTTACTCATATAACTGTAAGCCCTCTGTGCATTATTTTTATAATAAAAAAACATAAAAATATATAAAGCATAAGTTCCAATTCAATCACTTTCATGTATCTGCTTTACAGGCTACCCAGGTGGATATGAGAGCTGCTCAAGTAGCCCAGGATGAGGTAAGTTCATGTCAGAGAGCTTCATAGGATATTCCTTTGTAAACATCCCAGTAATTTCCATGCTAACTCTGTAGGTAATGGTATTGACTGGATTTTGTTTAGGAAATTGCTCGCCTTCTCATGGCTGAAGAAAAGAAAGCTTATAAAAAAGCCAAAGATCGGGAGAGGTCCTCTTTGGACAAAAGAAAGCATGACCCCGAATCAAAGGTAGAATTTTTTTAGTGTGTGTTTTGTTTTATTTTGTTTTAATTAAAAATAATAGTAAAAATGTATTAATGAGGGTAATGTGTTATTAGGGTAAGTTTTCCAAATGTATTTAGGGAATGCATAATGATCTTCATTGCATATGAATCTAATGTTTTATTGTGAAAATTTCCTGAAGACAGCAATGTAAAAGTTGCAACTCGTACTAGGAAAATTCATTCTGTGCATTTTGACAGCTGAGATGCAGATGCCTCTGGTCTTGAATTACCTTATTTTTCATGTACTCAGGTCATGAGAAAAGGCAGCATTTCACATGCTTTCACCATCTTAGAGACATACTGTTTCTCTGGCTACTTGGTCTTTGTGTTGCATTTTTCTGCATCTCTTCCCTTAGCTGGTCCTTTTTTGCTTTGTCATAATTTCATTTATGGAAGACTGACTGAATGCTATCATCACAGTCTTTACTTTATATCGCAATATCAGAACTGTTTAGCATGTGTCTTGATTATTGTCTTTTCTCTCATTAGTCAGGTAACAAAATGGACAGTGACTACACTCATCCTGAAATAATTTGGTTGCTGTATGTAGCGATTTCAACTTTAATTTAGCAAACTGCTTTCAGTGACTTTGTACATGCAGCATATCATTCTGGACCAATGTGGAAATACAGAGGGCTCTTACCCACTAAGTCAAATTATAAACAGCAGCGAACACATATAAGATCAAGTTGAATACAAGAACAGATGAAGGGGAAGATAATTCATGCAGTAAAACCTGTTTTAGAAGGGCGTTTACAATGCGACTGTCACACTGCAGCCTAGGTTATGCATCCATGATCCAGTTGATGGGTAGCACTCTTCTCTCTGAGTCCTCCCTTGGGTCCCTGGTCCTACCTCACAGTCTCAGTAATGGTTGTAAGGCAAAAGAAGACATGTTGAAATTATTGCCATACTGTTTCCTCTTGCTTAGTTACCAAGTCTCAGTCTTAAAGTATGATTTCCACATTACTTAGGTTTACTTAGCTCTAAGTTACTCTTTCAATATTCAAGGTCTTTTGTCAGATGCATTTTTGCCACAGTTACTCAGCTTCTTTGTTAACTAGAAAAGAACAAGTATTTTATGGTTAATAAATCAGAAGAGTCATAGGGGGATAAACACATTGCTAGGAACATTATGACGTCTGTGATTAACATGACATGATTGGTACTGGTACTGTTCCTTTAATGGAGTGTTGATTTACATATGCCTTAGTTGTCTGGTTGAAAAATCATCATTCTTAAGTCAGATGTACAAAAGAAAACTTGAAATCCCAAACCTAATCTTCCAGTTCTTATGTGTTGTTATGCAGCCTTTATTTTAAACTTAATTTTATTGTCAAAGTGATGTACAGATGGTAATGAGTACATTTCTTGTCGAATATTGTTACCTCCCTCATTTTTCTTCCACTTTCCCTCCCCCCATAACTCTTAATAATCTGTGGCTGTGTGGGGTGGCATGTTTGTATGTCTGGCTATCTGCTGAGAGCCTTTTTTAACTTGAATGGCTGTATTATAAAAGTGCCTTATTGCTTAAATAAAAGTAAGATAAAATTACTGAAGAAAAGCTTGATGTGATAGGTGTATTTCTTAAACCTTATTTGTGTGTATGTGTGTGTCGTTGTTTTTCTGTCTCTAGTCAAAATCAGCTAAATCAACACACCCAAAGTCGAAGGAGAGTGATGAATCTCATCGTTCTAAGAATGACAGGTCAGCAAGGTAAGATGACACTTTCATTGAAAAGCAGGGTGAAGAAGTGATGTTCTAGGTAAGTTAGGAGAGATCAGTTGCTTGAGAAGACTTCTTTAGAGAAGAGATAAAAAAATCTGTAATTTTGAGGTGGTATTGTATCGAGTCTTACAGTATTATTCTTAAACTTTATTGGATCACATTCATAAGTCAGATAATAGTATTTTGTAGAAACTGAGATGTATCCAGAACATTGTGGCTTTTTTTCTTGAGGACCAATTCTTATCTCTGCACTTCAGCATTTATGTATTTATAACCAGCGCTAGAGAGACAGGAGATTAACCATCTTCCTAAATAAAATCTCAGATTTTAAATTGTTACTGGATCTCTTTATGGTTACAGTGTTGGTGCATGTCATTTAAATATGCCCAATTTAAACATGCCCAAACTCATTCCTGTTTGAGTCTGTGTCCTTTTTGCATTCTCATACATACCTGAGGTGTGTATACCTCCTGACTTCTCTTAGGAAGTCTTGGGTTGTAGTTAAGAGTAACTGTTGTTTTTACACTTCTGTTGTCAGCATTCAAGACCAGGGAAGGAGCCTCTTTTGTTCCTTTTTGCTCATAGTGGCTTTTCAAAAGAATTTATGGTTGGAATATGAGGAGAAAACATGAAATACAGAAAGATGGCTGGGGAGAATAGGCTAATACTGAACAGAGAAAGGAATTAAGTTGCAGTTACACGGGAACAAAAAGGTCTGGTATGCTGTTGCACAGGAGAGTTGCAAGGTAGCCGCTGTGAGCTCTACGTTTTGAAAAGCGGCAGTCAAGTGTGGAAGCTTTCACCACTGAGAAATGATAGATGTTTGAGGAGATAAATGTATTTAGGTGATACACAACACATATGTGTATCAAGGCATCATTTTATCCTTTTAAATGTATATATTTTTTATGTTTTTGACCTCTGAAATATGTACCTCCTAACTACCTTGGAGACTTGGATCTTGCACTAAGAATTAATTGAGTTAATCTATGTAGAATTCACAGCCAGGCCTTCTTCACTATCCACCCAGGTTTATATCCCATCTTCCCAGTGCTTGGGATAGGATGAAAAATTTGAATGCTCTTGCCTGATTTTTATATTGCAGAGACCATGGTACCAAACTGACTTTAACTTTATAAACCTCAGGATACTTATATTTTATACTTTCAAAACAATATTAACCTGGTTCTATGTTTTAGTATAAAACTTGAATATATTTTGGGGGAAAAAAAAAAGGAATGAGAGGGTGTTGGTTTATTTGTGCTGGTTCCTTGAATTCAGGGCCTGAGTGCTGTCCCTTAGCTTTTTGTTTAAGGTACTATACCACTTAAGCCACAGTTCTACTTCTAGCTTCTTGTTGTTTAATTGGAGATGAGTCTCCTGGACTTTCCTGTCTGGGCTGGATTCTGAACATGATCCTCAGATTTCAGCCTTTCAAGTAGCTATGATTATAATTATAGGCCTGAGCCACCAGTACCTAGCACAATGAGAGGTTTTGATTTGAAATCTTTATCAATATGAAATATTTGAAAAAAATCGATATTAAGCACCAAAATAATAATGTTTAATGAAAAATTTGAATTCAATTTTAGTGTTTTCTTTTTGATATAAAAAGTTACCAATGTATGTACTGTAGCAAGTTGAATCTATTTTCAGATCTATTTTGCCACCTGGTGGACAAAGGAAATTGGACTGTGAATTTTTGTTTTTCAAAGTACCTTATCTCCCTTAGCTGGCCACTCACTTTCCTGACTCCATTGTTTTTTCCTTCCTTAATTTTGTAAATTTCTTTTCTTCTGTTCTTTTGTTTCTTCCTGTTTCTTTTTCTTGGTAAAACCTAGCAGAACAAAGTAAATGTTTTTTAAAATGGAGAAGTCATATCGCATTTGCCTTTCTATCTTGCACAGGGCTACAGACATACTAGGTGCTGAGAAAATACTTGTTTTGCTTGAATTATGTTAATCAAAACACAGGAAGAATAGGGTAAAATAATTGATTTAAGTTCATGCAACTATCTAGGAACTAAACTGAGATTTTTCTAGAGCATTTTGGCTTTTGATTTCTGCAGAAAATATATTGTAACCCAAAGACAGGTGTGATTGTAGTTTCTACTGCCTAGATGACTCTTTAAATTTGTCTTTTCTTCAGGCCACCCCCAGCTACTGTGACAGAAGCTGAGGGTCCAGATTATACTCACTTTACAAACCAGCACAATTCTACTCGTCACTTCTCAAAATCAGAGCCCTCTCATAAAGGTAAGAAGAGTGTGTGTGATCAAATCTTTTTTTTTCTTTTTTATTTCTTTTTTTACAGTGCACATCTTTTGTAAGTTTCATGTTGTAAAAAATCAAGTACTGTCTTCTCATTACTGGAGTAAAAAATTAAATTGTCTTTTTCTATACCACTATGTTGTTCCTTATTTGTTAAAACACAAAGAACAAAAAGTAAAATGCAAAGTACCTTAAAGTGAATGCAAGATTTTCTATGTGTTTGTATTTTCCAATGGAGAAAGATTATAGTTTTTTTAGCCGTATAAAGTAATTATAACTCTCACTTACATCTGTTGGGCTGCTTTTTTTTCTACAGCTTGAGCATTTTAATAGGGAAATTTGAATTCTGAGATGTTTTGAATGCTAGTGTTATGTAGGATTTCACATGTCAGATTCTTGGGTTGGGGATGCTTAGCTATTAGTCTATGCAAATATTCCAAATTTCTGAAAATTCTGAAATATGAAAAATAGTTGTGTTCCTAGTATTGTGGACAAAATATTATCAGTCTGTACTGACTCCTAATTTCCCTCTGCCTTTGTCTGCAGATTAGAGTTCATATATGTGCATTTACACACCACACAAACTGTTCATGCAGAGAAGAATGAAGTAAAGAAATAACATGAATATCTAAATTGGATTGCCCCTTTAAAAATGGAAGGAATAGTTCTCACAGATATATATACATATGTGTATTTTTATGCACGTTGTAACTCAAATAAGGAGATACCTTCTTATATTAACATCCTCATTTGCAAAGTAGAGGCAATGTAAATATTTAATCCAGAGTTGTTAAGATCACATAAGATGAGAACTTTGAAGTTTGCAGTAGACTTTATAAACATTAGGTCTTGTTAACAGATCTGTTATGATACAATTTTTAAAGATTTATCAAATGGTACTTTCATTGTATTTTTCCAAACCTAATGGCAGTTTTGCAAATTCCTTTAAATTACCATGTCTGCTGTCCTTAAAGTTACTGTTGCACCAATGAAATTACATTTCTTACTTATTATCAGAATCTTTGAGAAAGGAATATCAGATATTTACATTTTTTAAAAGATTTCCTTCCCCCATTGATATCCACCTAATATTGAAACTAAAAGACATTTTGAAAAAGATGGAGCTAGTTGGACATTATGAACACATTTATCAAAACAGTTCACTAGCCAGGTGCCGGTGGCTCATGCCTATAATCCTATCTACTCAGGAGGCTGAGATCTGAGGATCACGGTTCAAAGCCAGCCTGGACAGGAAAGTCCAAGAGACTCTTATCTCCAATAAACCACTAGAAAACCAGAAGTGGCGCTGTGGCTCAAGTGGTAGAGCGCTCGCCTTGAACTGAAGAGCTGAGGGACAGTGCCCAAACCCAGAGTTCAAGCCCTATGACCGACAAAAAAAAAAAAAAAAACCAGTTCACTTGTCATAATTCCCATCAGCTTGTGGCATTTCACCATCCCCAGTTTAATGGAAATAGTTGGTATTTTTCCATTTCAAATGCTGTGTTCATTGCTCTTTGTTTTTTGGACACATACACTGATAATATTAAAATAAAAAATGATTCTGTATATAGATACTTTACAATCAAAAACAAAGAAAAGAACCACTTGAAATACATAAATATGAAGATAAATTTCTTTGCTTAAGTAGAGGAAATTTGCTGAGATTTTAGAGATATGTTTTTCCTAATTGTTTTTGCTTTTTCTGTTTCCAACCCAGGTTTCCATTACAAGCAGTAAAAACCTAGGAGTCGGCCTTGAAAATGGACTCACTGTAGCACATATCTGGATGATACAGATTTTATGCCACATTAGTTTTTATCCCCCTGTGTGTTTGCATTCCTGGGATTTATTTTTTTTTTTTACTATCATTAATTTCAATTCCTGTCAAAAGATTTTGCTATTTCTGATCACTTGGGCAGTATAAGAAAATGTAGCTTTTGGATATTGGCCACCACGAGGCTACATGTATATTTCCTGGGATATAGTTTCCAAATGCTCTGTAACATGTTATTTGTTTAGCATGGAGTATTGACACCTAGGGACTAGGCTTTATGTAGCAGTTAGAATTAAAGTAAAAGGTAACAGTTGGCTGCACCACAGAATTAAAGAATATAAGAGGTAGCCCCTGGTGCATTAGATGTTTGGAAGGACAGAGCTTTTACTTTTTATTCTCAGGAAAATAAAATATTATAACTATGAAGTATTTAAAAAAGAAACACTAGGGTCATTTGAAATTACTGTTCTGAATACATGGAACTAGTAGAGGTTTTGTATATTAATAAGCACCACTGGGAAAATTGGTCTGTATTCTATATTTAACACGTACTGTGCTGTTGCATCTGCAATAGCAAGGCTTTCAGAAGACACCAAGCAAAGAACATTATTGCCAAAAATTATTTCACTGAAATATTAATTTACACATCTGCAAAATCAACTGAAAATTTAAAAAAACAAACAGTCTTTATATCTTTTGTTTAACATTTACTTTTAGAAAGAGCTAAGGGAAGTGGAATTAGAAGATCATTTCAAAAGAGAAGATTCTGTAGAGTCTCTCTGGCTATTGACTGAAGGTGGCCTCTTGCTTAAAAGAACAGTGTTTGAGTGGCGCTGTGGCTCAAGTGGTAGAGAGCTCGAGGGACAGTACCCAAGCCCACGACAGACCAAAAAAAAAAAAAAAGGAACAGTCTTGACAACTTCTCAATAATGTTTTATGTCCCACCTAATAATTAGAATAATTCGTCATGAAGTTGAACTTTATGAAGTAGTTCTTTACTGAGTATTTGGTCCTACACAGTGTATTTTTTTTTTACAAGTGGTGCCCTCTCTTTTAGCAATTTAGTGGGTATGATTGCAAACTCACAGACATGTTTATTTACCTATACTCCTCTGTTAACATACATACATGTCAATCAAACCATTAATAATTCTTTCAGCTTGACCTCCTGCTCTTTTTCACTGTATGAATCTGTCATTTATTTTGCATATCAATATGGCATTTATTTAGGAAAGAAATATATGTGTCTAGAGAAAGAGTTGTTAATTTTTCCTGTCCTGGGAACTGCCTTCTATTTGCCTTATTTTCCAGACCGTCTATAAATATTGGGCAGAATTCAGGGAAGGTATTTCAAACAAATTCTCAGAGTGGATTTGGATTTCTCATTTTGAGAAAGAGCTTTCGTTTCATAAAGTTTCTTTTTTATTGTGGAGACTTAGGTAAAAGGCACCTGAGAGTTATTTTGTAGGCAAATGATAATCTGGAAAGAAATGAAACCTTAATTTGTGTGGTCAGTTTGAGAAAATGGAGGAAAGGGAAAAGTAACAGGACTTAACCAGTTATAATGAAATGAATATAGGAAAGTCTTCATTTAAAGAAGGGAAGACAAAATGAAGGCTGGTCTTAAGTCCATATCCAGGTTAGAGATGTTAATATCCCAAGCACAGACTTGGTGACTTAAAGTAATAGCTATATTTTTATCTGCCCTGTGATTTTTATTCATGCTTTAAAATGGTAACTAAACTCAGAAAACACACTTGTATTTTTATTTGATAATTAGGCAAATGGACAACATTTCTTTGCCATATTTTTACTTTATAAATGTTTATTTTTCTATTTCATATAGTGATCAGGTTTACTTTTGAAACAACATTTTCTTGGCTCTTCATGTACTTTATTCAATCATATTTATTGTGAAATGTCAGCTGGGCACACTTCAGTCATAAAGATATTAGGGCATCTACCACACCAGAGTTCTTAGGGTTCAGCTATTAGTGAATGACCACATATAGCAGTGCCCTTGTGACAGCCAATTCATTGTCAGTATTGAAAACTTGTTACTTTTTGTTATTTTTTTTTAAAGATTAGGATTTTGAAATATTTTATCTTTATTTTTTGTAAAGCAGACAGTTTTTTAAGAGGATGAGTAATTCACTAGAAATCTGTAATTCACTAGAAATCTACTGTCAGCATATTCTCATGCTATTTCATTCCAATGTAATAATTATCTTTGAAATGGCAGAAACAACTAACAGTTGTGTTCTGATGAACTGCCTATCTTCACAATGTTTCCTGCTTTTTACTTTGCATTTACTTTGTCATCAATATGGACACATTTATTGTTTTCCTATTCCTGCTGTTGGAACACAGGCAACTTAATTTTTAGGACCACAATGTATTATGAGTTATTTATTATACTAATACCAATAGCAGAAGTTCTTTCTGCTTCTAAGTTTCTGCTCTCTGGAAGCCAAGCCCTACCACCCAGTTAAGGGGCCTGGCTTTTAGAGCTACTTGACATATATTCCCTCTCTTCCAGAACCTGGCCTTTTGTAAATCATTGCCTAGGCAAGAGATCAGATAAAAGTCAGCTTAAATGTCTAACATGAAAAAACAGAACAAAAATCTCTGGTAAAATTTTGAGGTTGAGTTTAAGCTATTGTTAGATGTAATTATTTTCCTGAGAGACTGGTTGGTTCCTCCACATGCTCTAAAATGAATATGTATAGCACTGAATTTTCTCAATTTGACTTTACGATGGCCTGCAGGACACTAATGAATTGCAACATCAAAACAGTAACAAGAGCCATGTGATTCTGATCACAGGGAAACAAACATCTAAGTTAAAAAGAAAGATGGATAAGTGTTCCTAGAAGGAAACTATTTTCAGAATGGTGACCATGAGTCTCGTGTTCCGTGAACTCTAGGAAATTCTGGACCCAGCCACCTCTGCCTTTCCTTGTTCTGGCTGGAAACCTAACAAGCTGGTAACTAAATTCATTGCTGACGGTTTTCATCTTTTTCATATACACAACATGTCAGTATAAAAATGTAATAGTATTTTTATATTTGCTTTAGTCGATAGTTATTTTTAATAGTGTCATATCTTCTCTAAATTTGTCGTGCCAAATTGCAGATAGTTATTATTATAATATGGTGCATTGTTTACCACGTAAGTGGTTAGCATTTTTTTAGGGCCTTGATTTTTAATGAATGCTGCCTTTCAAAAAAAAGAAGAAAGGAAAAAAATCTCTGAAAAATACCAAGAATGTTTGTTATTCAATTTTCTTGAAAGATGACTGGTGACTGAATAAGAAAAGATGAGAACCTTGAGTCGATCAGTGGAATTACTAAGGACAAAGTAGAATCTGAATTAAAGGCTTGTTCCTTTTAGGTAGATGGCATTGGTGTAGCAACTATTAACTTTGAAAAGCAACACTGGTCAAGTAGATTTTACTGTACATACTGTGCCATATCCTGAGCCTTTAAAAAAGACTCAACCCCCCCCCCCATCTTTTTAGCAAAAGAGTATGTATTATGTCCATTATGTTCTGCTCATCCAGGAGTAAGTCTGGAAAATGCTCCCCTTTTCTTGTATCTGTTGATGCCCATGAGCTTTGAAGTTATATTTGCTTATCTTGTTCCTTCTTAATCTGTGATCGTGTTTATGAGCAGAGAGGAGCAAACTACAGATGATCCTGGTAAAGCTGAACAGGGATAGGGTCATGCTAATTCTTGCTGGAACAATCTCCTTTGTCCATAATGATATATGTAAAACTACTTTCTAAAGGGAAGAGCAGAGGCTATTGCTGTTCCTGGCACTTAACAGGAATGCTGAAAGTTACTTTTGGGGAACTTGAGTCAATGAGAGTTAACTGGGAAAATGTCAATAGTACAGACCCACTTTCCTGATGAGCTCTGAGCTTTATCCCAGCAATGTTAGTGAGGAGCAGGTTTGCCTTAAATTAATTTGACTTTGTGTGAGCTCAGTATATACTGCTGTATGTGAATGACAGTCAGCTGTCATTGACAAAACCCACAGATGATTCCCAAGCTTCCTTGTCATAAGGCCTCTTCTCCCTCTATATTTCTGCTGATGTGACACTGACAAATACATCATTTCAGCTCCCTGAATTGCAAAGACATGACCAGAAAGACTGGTAGGAGGAGGAGCAAGAAAATCCTGGTAGAACCTTCCTTCATACCAGGCAATCACTTTCTGAACAATTGAGTTTTCTGACTCTCCCCTTTTTAAAAATAAGGACTATGTAGATGTTTCTAAAGATTCTTTTGTGAATGAAGACATTCATACTGTAAACATTTCCATAATGCCTTTTGTGTATTGAAATGATTATTTACCATTAACCCAAAAAAGAGAGAGAATCAAACAGCGTGCATTCGTTTGAAATGGAAGATTTCTGATGTGCTACAGACTGTTATGTTTTTCTACTTTTTAGGAGAAAATTACCCAGGAAAACGTTTGTAAATGAGATACCAAGATGGTTTTTAAAGGTTCTAGTAAGTGATTGTGTTCATCTTTGGGAAATGTCCAGCCCTGAAAGCCACTCTGTTTCCCATATGCATATATATATATATATATATATATATATATATATATATATATATTATGCATATATATGTATAAACACTGCCTGCTTACTAACATGTTCTTCATAGATTAAGTGGTATTCTTTTAAGTGTCTTCACAAAGTTGGAATTAATTTGTTTTTTCTCTTTTTGATGAACTTCATGACAGGGGGGCCAGCACTGTGATGACTTTTATTTCCAGTCAGGGCAGAACTGTTTTGTAATTCAGTGCCCCATTATTCGTTTCTGTGGTTAAGATAGCAAGAGGGTAGGATCCAAGGCAGGGGTCAAGTAATATTTCCTTCAGGAGAGTAAAGATTTAGGACACTAAAGAGAAGACAGATGAGAGAATATGGTATGACACACTGAATTTTGGACCATAGCCACTAAAATGCTTCCTGTTAAGTTTTGTGAGATAGTTTTAGGTGTCAGAATTTTTATACTTTTGATTAATCTCTGAAATCCCCATAGACTGTAACTTTAGACCTTGTAAACTGAAAGGCCAATTTTCCTCTTGCCTCTTCTGGGCAAACCAATATTCTTCACATGAGCTGTTGTAAATAAAAAGAAAGTATAGCAGGGAATAACATGAGAATGTAGGGTTTCCCCTAAGAAGAATCTAGCCCAGCAAAATATATTTTGAAAAGGTGCTGAATTAAAATGTTGAATTTGCTCACAAATCAAGTTGCTCAGGAAATTCCATTCCAGGTAATGCTGCCATTTGTCATATAATTTGGAAAAATAATCCCTTGAGAGAACTAAGCAGTGCCCAGACACTTCCAGTTCTTTGGTAAGCACCCTTTTAATATTCAGAATCTGGATTATGTTCATACAACAAAAGCAATGTTATCTCAAGTAGGCATCAGTATATAACCAAGCCCCAAAGGGAGGAAGCAGCTCTGAAGTAGCTATTTCATGGAGCCAAACAGAACCTTGATGGGATACAGTTGCTTATCTAAGGCTGGAAATCACACTACCCCAAACCACATGCCTATCTAGAGATTCAGTGACAGATACTGTGAGGGAAGCGATGTGGATGCCTTAAAGGTGATGGGTGGGTACTGGTACTCACGTACCCATCTGAATTAAACTGGTGGATCAGTCTGTTTCACGTCACCTTCCTGCAGCACAGATTCTTGCTCATAACTCATCAAGGAAGATGAGGAACATGGTGCTGGTTACTTTTTCTGCGTTGGGAGGCTGAGGTGGTCAACATCATGAAGGCACTCTCCCAGGCTCCAGCCTTCCTTGTCTATGTTAACTCATCTATGCAAGCTTGTGTTTCCATGGTTTATGTTCCACATTTGCTTCTTCAAATATCAGGTTGAACATGATAAGGATAATTTTTAAACCAAAGTATTGTATACGTAAGTCTATGTACTTTGTTTTCCTGGATGGCGTGACTGGGGTGATTACCTACCTTGTCCTTCTCTCTTAATAAAGTCATCCATTTGTTAAGACAGTGGTCTGTGTCTTGTGTTTTTTTTATTGCACAAGGGGACTTGGGAAGGTATTATTTGTTTGGGGAGCAAAATAAAAACAGTGGCTCACGCCTATAATCCTAACTACTCAGGAGGCTGAGATCTGAGGATCACAGTTCAAAGCTACCACGGGCAGGAAAGTCCAAGAGACTCTTATCTCCAATAAACCACTAGAAAACAGAAAGTGGTGCTGTGGCTCAAGTGGTAGAGCGCTCACCTTGAGCTAAGAGCTGAGGGACAGTGCCCAGGCCCAGAGATCAAGCCCCATGACCAACAATAACAAAAAATCTACAGATTCCATATAGTCGATAGGAATCAATACATTATTTGGGAAACTGGCAAATGGGGTGAATAATTGAACATTTACCGTGATATTTATTCAAAGAAAGGTGTATACCTCAGTGTAATGAATAATCAGGGCCTATCCTTTGATAGGCATATTCAACTAATGTTAAAATGTGATGGAAGATTAAGATCATCTTCACAAAAGGAAAATTTATATATTCTTTGCTTCCAAATAGAAAGTTCTTGCACTACATACAAAGTTAGCAAGGTTCAAGATTTGTCTACCAGCTGGACACTGGTGGCTCATGCCTGTAGCCTGTAATCCTAGCCTCTCAGGCTGAGATTTAAAGGTTGTGATTAGAAGCCAGCCCTGGCAGAAACCCGAGAAACATCTCTAGTTAACCAGCAAAAACCAGAAGACAAAATAAGGTACAGGGCCAGCCTTGAGTGGAAAAATCCAAATAAGCAAAAAGCCCTGAGATAGAACTCCAGTACCAACACCCACAAATTTTTTTTTTTTTTTTTACCATTTTTAGGTAGAAATATTTTAAGAGCAAGATTGCAAACTGCCAAAGGCACTATGGAAAACTTTACAAATGACAATCCTTCAAATATATATATATATTACAAATATACTATATATATTTAATTACAAACTGAAAAGACCCATACAACCACTGGAGAGACATAAAGACATCTGATACTGGGTGATCTTGAGGACTTGGTGTTAATATTTTAGATGCAATCATATCTGGCTTAGATTATAATCTAAGGACAAACAGACTTTTTATTTAAGAGATACCAAAACATTTACAGATGAGCAGGAATGCCACTAAGTATGGAGTAAAAGAATAGAAAAAATACTTAGCATAGACCATTTGTGAAGAATTAGTAAATCCAGTTTTTAAATATTATTTTGTCTTAGAACTTAGTGAAAATGTCCATGATAAAGTTTGTAAAACAACAAGGAAGTAAATTTCCTTACAAAACTCAATGCAAAATCACACTACGGTAAATATGTTTTTTGGATGAAAGGTGAGAGAAGTAATAGAGATCTAATGAAAAACATCAGTTGTTGGTAAATATAAATATTGATATATTAAACAGCGATAGTTTGTATATTTCATATGTAAATGAAATGCATGAAATCAGGTACGCATTATGTAAGTGTAAATGGAGTTAAGGTGTTACAATGTAGTATTTTTCAAACTTTTTCACATAGTAATCATCTGGGAATCTTATTGCCACTGACGAAAAGGAATGAAGTCCAGCTATAGAGTTTGCGTTAGTAATAAACCTTCGGATCTGGGTGCTCTCCTTGAACTTTTGTGTTCAAAGCTAGAGCTCTACCATCCTAGCCACAGCTCCACCTTTTTTTGGGGGGAGGGGGGTTAATTGGAGATAAGAGTCACAGTCTTTCCTGCCTATGTTGGCTTGGAACTATGATATTCAGATATCAGTCTCCTGAGTCCCTTGGATTATAGGTGTAAGCCGCCAATGGTTAGCTAAAAACACATTTTTGTTAGTAAAAGAATGTAGACGAATGTAAATCTACCTGTGCAGCAAGGGTCTCTGTGCTGGTTGCCAACTTCTTCTGCAACGGAGTACACAGGTGCTGACAGATAGGCCTCAAGGGACAGAGATGTAAGATTAATTTAGGCAGGTCCTAAGAGGAGGAAAGTGGAGTGGGTGGATAAAATTTCCTCTGCTAATTCTCCACCAGCCCTCCATCTAAAGAGCCTGGAAAGCAGCTGGCTCTGGGGCTTATTACCAGGGGAAGTGGGACTCAGTGGGGTAAAGCTCAGAATGTCCTGTTTCCAAGACAGTAACAGAGCCCAGGATGTGTCCTGCAGGCCCTCCTTAGCACATCCTTCAGTCTTTTCATGAGGGAAGGAGGAGTGTGTCCCGACCTGAGGGGCATGGAATAAAGGACATACAGAACACGGAACAGTAGAAAGCTAGTAAAATGGAGATTGAAGCCAAAATGTTTCAATAATTAACTGATGGTGGGCTAAATGCTATAATTGAAAGATACAGGATTTTCATACTGTTAAACCTCATACTGTTTAGTGCTCTACAAGAACTACTTAAGAGGATGTGTGATATAGAAATGTTCAAAGTTAAGGACAAAAACATTTCAGAAATGGTTTTGTTTGAAAATAAATGCTATCATGTCAGCTAAGGCAATCTCTTTAAAAATTATTAGCAGGGTGAAAAAAGGAACAGTTGGTAAAAGTAAAAAAAAAAAAAATTACCCAGAGTTCTATGAGTGGACAAAAAAACTTTTCTTACAGAGCTATGTGGAGTAAGCTGTTCAGGAAGCAACTTTTATGTTGTGCTCCAAACAACTTGAACTCACTTTCTCCACCACCTGCCTCAGGCTTCTTTGTAATTCTGTGTGTAAGTATGACCCAAATCTAATAGGAGAACTTTCTCACACTGGGAAGCACCCGATTACATGCTACCTGTGCTGCCTAGCATGGTGTTTGACACTGGTAGGGACTCAGTGGTGAACTATGGAAAGTGAACCAATCTATGGATGGAAAAGAAGCTGGGCTTCTGAGCCCTCTCCACTTGGGACATTTTTTAAATCCACATTTATTAAACAAAGTGTTACTCAAGATCTGAGAAGGAATAGATGCATAGGGGAAGTAGCAAGGAAGTAAAAATGGATCAGAGGAAGCCTCTTGGGAAAAAAATTTCTTTTCCCTCCCTCCCTCCCTCCCTCCGTCCCTCCCTCCTTCACTTCCCTCCCTTCCTTCCTTCCTTCCTTCCTTCCTTCCTTCCTTCCTTCCTTCCTTCCTTCCTTCCTTCCTTCCTTCCTTCCTTCCTTCCTTCCTTCTTTCCTTCTTTCTTTCCTTCCTTCCTTCCTTCTCAGCTTTTTTTCACTCAAGGGTGGAGCTCTACCATTTTGAGCCATACATCTACTTTCAGCTTTTTTTTTTTTTTTTTTTTACTGGTTAATGGCAAATAAGAGTCTCATGAACTTTCTTGCCTAGGGTTGGATTTGAACCATGATCTTCTGATCTCAGCCTCCTAAGTAGCTAGGATTACAGACTGGAGCCAGGGATCTCCAGCCCAGGGTCATGATTTAACTATTAACAGATTATGCTTGCAGAAATAAACATTTTAAATGAGTGACCCACACGTCAGGCTGAGTGAGGTCCCTTAGTTTGTGGTGTGGTTTTTTCCAAGGCAAGGCTGGCAGGTTTACAGAAGCTGTGAGTGTGTTTCCTCATTCACCAAGGGCCTCTCATTTGGAATTCCCAGAATCAATTATTAGTCATTAGGCCATTTCCAATTTCCGTCCACCGCCCTCTTATCTCCCCTCTAGGTGGCTTCTTCAGGAAAAGCTCTGAACCACAACCTGGCTGGAGAAGAGTCATTCTTTCCATCTGAGCCTACAGGTGCCCGACTTGCAGCCCTCATGTCCTCCCATCCAGCCAGCGCTTAGCCACCTCTCAGCAGTTCCTCCACACTGTCACTAGGCTGGAAGGGAGGGAGCTGTACATGTGGGTGCATCCTACCTTCTCCCTCACTGCCGGCGGGGAGGATGAGATTCTTGATGCTACACCACATCAAGAAATTCCGAAAGTTAATCAGAAAACCCAATCTCTCCACAATCTTTACTTTCCAAGATTTCTAAGTCTTCGATATATATGAAAATGTAAGCCGCTTGATTCTGACATTTCTGTAGAGTTCTGTCAATTTCAAATATAGCATCCACTGCAGGTGTGCTACAATGCAGAAATACAAGTATATATCATGTACAATATCCAGTGACACTTTAGTAAAAATAGATGGAATGGGAAGAGGTAAAATGGATTCTTTTTAACCCAAAACATCAAAGACATTTTGACATATAATGAATATAAAAATTAACGTCCATGGGCATCACTTCCTGACTCTCCCTCTTTCCCACTGAAACTGTTAAAATACAATGTGGACCTCATGTCTCATGTTTATAAGCTTGTAAGGTGGAATTGAGAGCCATGTGTGTGTGTGTGTGTATGGGGGGGAGAGGGGAGAAAGAGGGACAGAGAAAGGGGGAAGAAGAGGGAGAGAGGTAGATACTGGGGCTTGAACTCAGGGCCTTGTATACCCTTGTTTAGCTTTTCTACTCAAAGCTGGCCTTGAGTAGAAGGCTGGTCTTCTACAACTTGAGCTATACTTATGTATTAGGTGTCTGTTGGATAGTTTATAAGAGATAAGCATCTCTTGGATTATCTGCTGAGGCAGGCTTGAGACTGAGATAGTCAGATCTCAATCTCCTGAATGGGTAGGATTACAGGCACTAGTCACCGGTGCTGGGCAGAACCAGGAACTTTTGAGGAACTCCAAGAAGCCTGTGGATAGTTGGTACCATTTTGGAAGTTGTTATCTATATCCCTTCAGTGGGAAAGGGGTGAATAACACTAAACATGTTAACAATGTTATATGGTATTGAAATGTATATGGTAATGGAAGTGTAGCACTTTATAAGCTGAGAAATTGATAAAGGCAAGGTTTCCCAATATTTTGGATACAGGATATAGTGTATGTGGCCTTAGAAGCACTATGTTGTTCAAAGCTGGCCTCAAATATGTGATCCTCCTGTCTGTGTCTATTAGTGTTGGGATTATAGGCATGCATTACCATCCTGGGATAAAAATTGTTCATATATATGTATATATTATTATATGTGTTATGTGTATATATTATTATGGGATTGCATGAAACTGCAGAGCTTCTGCATGGCAAATGACATAGCTAGCAAGATCAACAGAAAGCCCTAGGATTGGGAGAAGATCATCACCCAGCCATACAATGGACAAGGGTCTCATGTCTAAAATATACTTAGAACTCAAAAAATTAAATCCCCCAACAACAAATCTTCAAAGAAACAACTGCCCAATAAATAAGTGGCCCCAAGACTTAAAGGGAGACTTCTCTGAAGAGGAACTAAGAATGGCCAATAAACACATGGAGAAATGCTCAACTTTTCTAGCCATAAAAGAAATGCAAACGAAAACGACACTGAGATTCCACCTCACCCCAGTTAGAATGGCTACAATCAAGAAATCTAGTAACAACAGATGCTGGAGGGGATGTGGCCAGGGGATGTGTACTGTTGGTGGGAGTGTAAACTTGTTCGTCCACTTTGGAAAGCAGTATGGAGGTTCCTCACAAGACTCCACATAGAGCTCCCTTATGACCCAGCAGTCCCACTTTTGGGCATTTACCCAAACGATCACAAACAAGGTCATACCAAAGCTATCAGCACAACTATGTTTATTGCAGCATTATTCAACATAGCTAAGATATAGAACCTACCCAGATGCCCCTCAGTAGATGAATGGATTAAAAACGTGGTACATATATATACAATGGAATTCTATGCCTCCATCAGAAAGAATGACATTGCCCCATTTGTTAGGAAATGGAAAGACTTGGGAAAAATAATATTAATTTCAGTAAGCCAGAACCAAAGAAACATAGGTCCCATGGTTTCCCTTATTTTCAATAACCAGTATATGTCTAGGACAAGCAGAAAAGGTCAAAAGCTATGTACATGTGACCATATAAGATGGTTCTAAGAGAAATGAAATCCAAGATAGGGACACAAGTGGTTTTATCTTTCTTGCTGTTGTTTTTAATGTACTTAAAATGTACCATGTGATTTTTTTTGTTTCTTTTGTATGTTCTTCCCCCATAGTATAACCCCTGTTTACACTCTATATGATTCAGGTACCCTGCATCTTGTATATACATTTTTCTAATTAGGGGAGGGGAAGGGAAATAACAAAATGCTGAAACAAGGATACAAGTTGACCCATTGTAGCAATGAGATGTACAAGACATTATGTTGAAAACAAACTTGGGGGGGAGTAGTTGGGAAGGTGGGGCAGGAAGGGATGGTAGGAAAAAAACGAGGAAGTAATAATGCTCAATAGAAAATGTACTCATTACTGTACTCATGTAACTGTAACATCTCTTTACAGTATTTTTACAATAAAATATATATGGAAAAATATATGCATATACATATATATGTATATGTAATATCTAGTATATGTGTTTCAATTCAACATGTCAGTTTATTACAGTTTGATCTATATTCCCTTCCATCATTCTTTTCCAGCTTCATATATTCCCTCATATGTATATTGAATTAAATTTTTAAACCTTCATTGGACTGTCAACTTTCTTTGATTGTTGTTCCTTCATGTTGCCAGCAGAGGGCACTCTAAGCTGAGAAGACAGCATTAACCGTGAAGTATGCTGAGACCTGATCAACTATATTGGCTGGATGAGTTAGGGGGAAAAAGTCATACCTTTAACAAAAGTGAGTCTGTACCTATAAAAGCATCAGATGTTTACAACTAGAACTTTGAGAATAAGGATAAGTAGAATTCAAATCAATTAATGCACTGCTACTGTCCCACAGAAACAAAAATTATAGTATGTTCTCTCCCAGGCTCAACACAAAACAAATAGTTTAGTATATTCCAAGTTCAGTTCTGTCTATCAAGTTTAGTTACATATACATATAGTTAGGTGCAGTTATACTGAGGGTAATTTGGATTTGGAAGAGAGATCTTTAGATGACAATGGAAATTAGAAAAAAAAAAGGGAGATGGAACAAAACGGAGGGAAGGTGCATTGGTGATAGAATAAAATTCCTGATAAACCATAGAAATGATCATATACTGTGTGTGTGTGTGTGTGTGTGTGTGTGTGTGTGTGTGTGTGTGTGTAAGACATATCCATATCCATATGCATCTAGAGAAGGAGACTAGCTTTATACAACACACAAGAGGGTATGTTTATTAATAAGAAACAGGAGAGAAAGGGAGTGGATGGATGCATGTGTATCTGGCAATATACAAGGACTTTCTGTGCTGAGAATGAGACGGTAAAGTCAGTTATGTGAGGAAGGAGAGGTAAGAAGTCATATTCTAAACAAGGATAGTGGGATTTAGAAGCATGTAGAGAAAGGTGACAGTTTAGAGAAATGGCTGAGGGGAATGATGAAGAGCACCGGCTGGCAATTGCTGAGCTTTGTGGATGCAGAGAGCTGCTGTGATTGGGTCCTGCACTTCGGTGGCATCAATCTTCATGGGTGCAGGCTTTCAGCAGCTGCACCAGCAACCCATATGTAGAAGCAAAAAACATAAATGGATGGAAAGGATCCAGTGTCCAGGCTTGGATGGTCATGGTTGGATGGTTGTAGGATGAGAGAGAGAGGAGGGAAGGAGGGAGGGAGGGGAAGGGAGAGGAAAAAGAGGGAGGGGAAGGGAGAGGGAAAGGAGGGAGGGAAGTGGATGGGGGAGAAGAAAGAAAAGGGAAGGGAAAAAAGATAAAGGAAAGGAAAAGAAGGGAAAAGAAGAAGAGAAGAAGGGAGGGGAAAGGAGGGGAGGGGAAGGAAGAAGAGGGGAGGAGAGGAAAGGAAGGGGAGGGAAGGGGAGGGGAGGAGAGGAAAGGAAGGGGAGGGAAGGGAAGGGGAGGGAAGGGGAGGGGAGGGGAGAGAAGGGAAGGGAAGGGAAGGGAAGGGAAGGGATAAGGTGAAGCACTGTGAGCCCAAGGAATAAATCACTAAACATCAAGGGTAAGCGCACAGTTCTCCCACAGTGTCATTTACATAGGCACGGATTTCCAGAACATAGAAAGAGGTGTGACTGTGGAGGTTGGTATAGAGGACAGATCTAGGAAGGGCAACAATTTCTAGGTAACTTTCTAGACTTGAGCTTGGCAGTAAAACAGAGTATGTTAGGGAAAAAAATTAGGATAGTTTCAAGAGAAAAATTTAACTGACATCAGTCATATACCATGTGGTTTCCCAACATCAGCAATTTAGATTAGAATTGGAACTGAGTATGTGACACGTAAATGCTTAAGCGTATGTTCCTACCGCTTGTAATAGGTTCCTTTCCCCCAACATCCCTGACAGCATTTGACATTGTTCTGATTTTTGATGTTTAATTTCTTTACATAAACAAGAGGGTAATGACATAGCCCATTTCAACAACCAACAGCACTCCCTTGAAGGAAACTATTCCACAAATGATACTTACATAATTAAAGGTAAGGGGGGAAACAGATTCCCTATGGAAACTCCAGCATATTCACACTGGAAGATGCTTACCATGGGCAAAACTAGGCAGAGGAAGCAGCCAGTGATGTTCAAGAGCATATGGCAGGAGTACCAGTATCTCCAGCTCCCAGGTGGCACTCTCTTCTTTCTCTGTTACATTTGTGGACTTAACTCCACAGAGTGGGTGTCTCTTATGAAGGAAACTTTATCCAGTTGTTTCTCCCTCCCTCCCTCCCTCCCTCCCTTCCTTCCTTTTTTCCTTCCTTCCTTCCTTCCTTCCTTCCTTCCTTCCTTCCTTCCTTCCTTCCTTCCTTCCTTCCTTCCTTCCTTCCTTCCTTTCTTCCTTCCTTTCTTCCTTTGTTTCCTCTTTTTATGCTATTACTGAGGCTTGAACTTAGAGCCTGGACACTATCCTTCAGCTTTTCTGCTCAAGTCTGATGCTCTACCATTCGAGCTACAGCTCTACTTCTGACTATTTATACTGGTTAATCAGGGATAAGAGTCTCAATGGAATTTTCTTACTGGCTTCTTCAAACTGCCACTGTCAGATGTCAACCTTCTGAGTAGCTAGGATTACAAGCCCAAGCCACAAGTACCTCCCTCAGCTTCTTTAAATATGTCCCAATCTGGGTAACTTACTCAAGATAGCCATTCCTTTTTTTCCAAACCCCGAATTTGTTTGCCAAGGGAGGGGGATTGGGGTGGACATGGCTGTAAGATTTACGGTATTTTTCTTTATGCAGCACAAATCTCTCTTTTTATTTTATCTCCAATCATTTGTCCTATTTTCTCTTCTGCATGACAGCTCGTCAGACATTTGCAGGCAGTGTTTTGTGTCCCCTGATGATCCACTTGTCTGAGACAGCCATCCTCAGTCTGAATACCTCCTTTCACCTGTCTTAGTGTCTCTGTCCATTGTGTTGGAATGTCACCTCTAGCCAAGGCCTGAGTTCCAGGAAACTGAGCAGATCCATTGCTATTCTAACCTTGGGCACTGTTTTTGTATCTACAGCCCAGCTTTGCCTATGAAATTTCCAGTCTATTTTTCCACCCACCAGGATTCCTGACAATCCCAAAGCCCAGGGGAGATTTGCAATAAAAGAAAGGTCTTGCCCTTGTCCCGGGTTAATTTTATTAGATTTTGTTTATGGTCCACATTTGATGAATTGTCTTGCATCCTGATTCTGACAAATTGGATTTATGTGTAAATTTGATGAACACTGGCTTAGGTTGGGAGACTGGCAGCTGTCCCACTGAGTGCCCCCAACAAATACTGGTTTATTAACAGCCAGTGGCCCTGGCTTCTCTCTGACACATGTGGGGTTAGGAAGAAAGAGGCAAGAGGCTGGTAACATAAAACACTTCTTTGTTGGAGAGACAGAGAGAGACCAAGGGCTTGAAAATTCCAGTGTTTATCCTAACCTGCTTCATAACTACATTTTTCTTCACTAAAAGCAAAAGGATTATTTTTAGTTTTCAAATTATGTCCTTGTAGAGCTTTGAAATGTACTGTTCTTGAGTTTATAAGATATCTGTGCTGGGTAAATGGAAAATATTTTTGTCTCCTCCCTTGGAAAAAAAAAGAAAAGAAAATTGGCAATCTGTTGCTTTGCCAAAGGAGAAAAAAAAACAAAAAACAGGCCATGAAATCCTCTAAGCTCAGAGACCGTTGGTCTCTAACATTTAGTGGATGTATGAAATGAGTTGTATAAATTATTGATGTTTTGTTTACAATGAATATTAATGTATACTTAATAATAAGTAAATTACAACTCATTATGCTTAGGACTAGAGAGCGTTTGCCTGTGAATGCTCAGTGCTATGCTGTAAGAGAGACTGATGTTAAGTTCATACAGCACTGTGGAGTAGCAAAGGTTCATGTGACAACCGTGGACTTGGATTGTGTGTGTGTGTGTGTGTGTGTGTGTGTGTGTGTGTGTGTGTGTGTGTGTGTGTGTGTGTGCATTTCACAGACTTTTCTGTCTGGTCTGGCTTCAAGCTGTGATCCTCAGATCTCAGCCTTCCAAGTAGTTAGGATTTTAGGCATGAGCTCCTGGCACCAGGCATGGGCATGAAAGAACCTCTCCTGGTCTCAGATCAGTTACTTGAAAATGCACCCAGCATAGAAATGCTAGTAGAAGAATGAGTGCACATCAGGTAGAAAGTTCCCAGCCTTGTGCAGAGTATCAACTCCTATAGCTTCAGTTTACTCTTTTATTTAGTGAAACCCTTTTCCAGCTCTAATAAATGAAGGTTTTTGCCATGTGGGTCAAACATAATGGGAAAGAAAAAAAGGAATGAGTGAATGAAAAGAAATGAGGTTCCAAGTGCCCTTGTGTGTGTGTGTGTGTATGTGTGTGTGTGTAGCGCTTCTTCTAAGAAAAGGGTGAGATAGACAAATCATTCTTCTTAAGAAAGAGAACAAATTATAGGAAAGAGCGGAGTCATTAGGAATAGAGATAAATAAGAGACCTTGAAGTTGTCCAATGTCCTCATGATCTTGGTGGGGAAAGAGCAGCCCAGTAGGGAACACATGAGCTGGATGAGCATGGGGAGTGCCAACTCTTTGTCCTCCCTTGCTCTACCTTCTGTGCCACTGTTTTAATTGGTATGCTCAGCACATTTGATCTGTGGCAATTAAGAGGGAGCGTCTGCTGATAGAAGCTGGACAGGCCTTTGAATCTGACACCAGGACCAGAGGGAGAGCTACATCTGTCATGGGAGCCTGAGCTGTCAGCAGCTGACAGGACCTGCCCTTCCAGGGAAGTCTGCCTTTTCACACAGAAGTAGCCCTGCTAGTGAGATGAGAGTAATGCTCACCACATTAGCAGACTCACAGGAGCAAATTGGCAACAAGAATCATTCACATCTGCCTGAGAAAGTGATCAAAAGCAACAGGACTTGGGCAGCTGGCGAAAGGTGACCCCTTGGATGCTCAGCTGCTTCAAAGATGCAGCTGATCCCAAAGATCTCCAAAGAGTAAGTGGATAGTTCACATGATACCAAGTTAAAGGCTTGCTTTTTCTGAGTCTCCCTGCATAATCCCTTCTTCACTTTACTCTTTTCTCTTCCCAAAGTTCTGTCATCTAGTTTACCACTTCGAGCTTATTCACAAATAATATTTTATTTGGGAACCAGAGACTCACACCGGTGATTCTAGCAACTCAGGAAGTTGAGATCTGAGAATATCCTGGTGTGAAGCCAGCTGAGACAGATGAATTCAAGAGACTCTTATCTCCAATTAACCAGTAGAAAGCCGGAACGGAGGGTGTGGCTCACGTGTAAGAACACTAGACTTGAGCAGAAAAGCCAAAAGAGCGTGAGGCCCTGAAAATAATGTTATACACAAAACATATAATTTTCCATTCGGGTCTTCTAACGGAACCTCATGTATTTCTGGGTTGGAGCTCTGTACTCAAAAAAAGAGTATCCATTTCTACACCTGCAGAGGTATATTTTAATTACCAAATTCATGGTTCTTTGGCCACATTCTCTGTTTGTTGTTTTGTTCAGCCTGGGATTCTTAAAGGGAAGAGGCCACTTTCTCATAGAGGCAATTTCCTTTTCCATTTTCTTTATAACCAGATGGTGACTCTTTGGGATGAATTCTCAGCAGGAAAACATTGAAAACATTTTAAAATAAATGCATTTACTGCAATTAAACCAATAATAGCACGTTTGTTCATTAGGACTGGAACTTTGCTAAGTACTTAGTAGAAACAGACCTTAGACCCTAGAAAATCAATTCACTGCTCTAGTGGAGAACACAGTGAGCAAACTGAAGCCACAAGGTTCACAGGCTCCTCCCAGGTCACCAGGTTCATCAATGACAGAGACAAAGCCTTGGATTCCTTATCTTTGGATCTGTCCAACCTGCTGTCACACCTGCTTTTCCAAATGAAAATGGATTAGCCAGTGTCAAACAGCCAGAAATTTCTATGATGTGCATATGTGTGTGTGAGAGAGAGAGGTGGTGGGGGGGCTTGAACTCAGTGCCTGGGTGCTATACTTTAGCTTTTTTGCTCAAGGCTGGTGCTCTACTACTTGATCCATGCCTCTCCTTCTGACTTTTGGGGGTTAATAGAGATAAGAATATCTCCATCTTTCCTGTCTTGGCTAACATAAAATTTCAATCCTCAGATCTCAGCCTCCTCAGTAAGTAGAATTGCAGATATAAGCCTCTACTGCATGGCTCTTATGTTCTTTTTATTCAAAGGGTGTTGTGGGAACCGATTTATGGAGGGCACATTCAGCAGATTAAAATGCAGAATTTTATATAGACCATCCAGGTCTCATGGAGTCCGAATTTGAATTTTAACTTAATTATCCTAAGTTTTGTGTGTAAATGGAAGTGTTCCATGAACAAAGTTCTCATAAGAGGGTTTTTAGTTCAACTGACAGATATATTTCATTAGGATGGACTACTTAGACTACATAGGCCCATAAAACACTACATGACATATATATTTTCATTTCACTCATAAGGCTATTGACTATTCTGTAATTTAGTTTGAATGGAAAGTTTGGGATCCTAAGTAATTAATAGATGATGATTTGATATGTGATGACTTGAAATCAACATTCAAAGCTAAAAATGATCTTGGACACTGCATTTACTATTAGACATGGTAAGCCTTCTTCTTTTCTTGAAGGGCATCTGAGCTAATTGATTCCTGACCTTGGCTATGGTGAATAGTACTGCAATGAACATGGTTGTGCTGGAGGCTTTACTGTATCTTGGTTTGTAATCTATTGGATAAACAATCAAGAAGGTGATTGCTGGATTATAGGGTAATTCTGGCCTTGGTTTTATGAGGAACTTCCATACTGCTTTCCTCAGTGATTTAACAAGTTTACAATCATGACCAGAGACCCAAACTCATTTCTATTGAGCAGAGAGAAATACTATATATATATATATATATATATATATATATGTATATATATATATGTATATATATATATATATATATATATATATTTTTTTTTTTTTTTTTTTTTGCTGGTTCTGGGGCTTGAAATCAGGGCCTCTTTGCTGAGTCATAGCACCTGCCTGGGCTGACTTCGAACTGTGATCTTCATATCTTAGCCTCCTGAGTAGCAAAGATTCCAGGCATGAGCCACTGGTGCCTGCCTAGTAATACCATTTTTGAAAAGTAAAATGATTGCAACAATGAGATGTACAAGACATGTCAAAAAATGAACTTTACAACTTTGACCAGGGGGTAGGGGGGTGGGAAGGAGGAAGGGGGTAAGGGAGGAAAGATGGAAGGGATGGGAAGGGGAAACAAAGGAGGAGGCAACCATGCTTGATAAGAAATGTACTCATTACCTTGCCCATATAATTGTAACCCCTCTGTATGGTATTTTCAAAATAAAAAAAGAGAAAGAAATCTAAGATATTTAACTCCTATTTCAAACTTTCAATGTTTTTCTTCTTTAAAAAGTGAGTATTTCTTCATAGAATTACATCTTGAGATATCCTTCATGCTTTGACTCTTTCTTACCAACTCACCAATGTAATGTATGATTCGTGTTCTTTTTCCAGATAAGAAAAGGACATCCTATTCTAAATGGAACATTAATGATACAACGGAAAAATGAATAAAATCTATATGTCACAAGAAGTATTAACTTAATGTTAGTTTCCCAATAACACCAATTATACTGCATTTATGTAAAATTTATCCTCTGTGTAAGAAAATTTCACTTTGGCATTTAAAGAAAGGATCATCATTGTATCTGAAACTTATTCTTCAATTGTTCAGAAGAAAGTATAATATATGCATACACACATACAAATGTAGTTATATGTATCTATCTATATCTATCTATGTATATATACACACATATTAAGAGAGAGAACAAACCAATTGAATGTCTCTGGCTATCTGTGGTCATGTTGAGGTTGAGATTTTGGAGCAGCAATTGAGATATCAAACCTCTACCCTCTGGGGTAGGACTAATGCTGTCATTAAAAGGAGAGCTTTTCTTCGTTTGTTTTCTCCTTTGCTATTCTACATCTCCCCAAGAGGGCTCTCACTACATGCCAGTGCCTTGATATTTAACATTTTAGGCTTCACACAGAACTGTGCAAAAAATTAATAAACTTGTTTATTATAAATGACCCCATACTAGGCATACAATAGCAACCCAAAATAGACTAAGAAAGAAAATGGTACTGGGGAGAGATGGGGTTGTTGTTACAACAAATTCTGAATAATAGGGAATCATCTTTGGACCTGGGAAGTGAGAAGAGGCTCTAGCAGTTATGAAGTACGTAATGAAATGACCTGTGTTGCTGTGAACTGGGAATTTTAGGGTGATTTGGTTGTGGACTCAGAAGGGATCAGCTCTGGGAGAGACCAGACCTTCCTGGGATTCAGTAGTCATTCTGATGAGAAGAAAACTGAGCAACAGGGCGGGGGGAGAAGAGGGTGTGGAGAAAGGAGGGCTACTACTATTATAAAGTAGCAAGGAACTCTGCAGATTTGTATGCATACCCTAGGATTTTGTGGAAATCAGGTTCTACGAACAACGAACTAGGATATCTGGGGGAAGAAATAGCTAAGAAAAGTATTCAAGTGCTAATTGGCTTCTTTTAGCTGTGTGTGGTACATGTAGGAAGAAAGAAACGATTTAAATACAGAATTTATAATTAAAAAGTGATTAGACTCTAAAGATGTAAAACCTTCCCAGCCAGGTCTTGTAAAGAATGAACAAGCATGGTTAGGACAGAACATCAAGGTGATGCCAAGAATCCTTTGCTGAAGAGATTGGTATAAACAGGAGAAGGGCAGTGGCCTCACCAAGGCCATGAGGGAACTCAAAGACTTTAGATGTTTACATCTATTTATTTTAGAATAGAAATTAGACAAGAGTAGAAGGGTCCACTGCTACAGTTGTCCCTTACCAGCAGTATATATGGGTGACTTTAATTTCTTTTACTTATACTTTTTTCTTAATTTATTCAAATGATTTGTATTGCTTGTTAAAACAGAAAAAAAAACCTAAGCTATTATACTTGTAAATTCTTGTTTTATTTGTCCTGCTTGAAAATTAGGATTACAAGTAATGGATTTATTAGGCTACTTCACTTGCAAAATGTTAGTGTCTAATTTAACCTTGCTGATACCAGCAATCCAATGATTTTCCTTGCATTTGTTTTTCCTTAGTTGTTGGTTGACAGGGGAAAACTGAAAAAAAACAAAAGAACAACTTCTCCTTTTAAAAGTTTTGTCCACTATTTTCATCTATTTGAATAGTTCTAGTTTTTTTTTTACCTGTCAGAACTAGACAATCTAAGTATACATTTATTTTCTTTGAACTTGTTGGTAAAGATACTAAAAAGTGTCTCCATAAGTCAAATAAAAAGACATGACTGGTAGAGGGATTCATACCTTCAATCCTTGCTACTTGGGAGGTGGAGATTGGAGGATCATGGTTCAAAGTCAGCCAGGATAAAAAATTAGCAAGACTCTCTATTTTAATGAACACGATTACTTTGTCTATTTAATCAAATATCCAGTGGGCCTTTTTTTTTGAGAAACTTGGTTCTGTATTTGTGGGGGATGCAGAATTAATTCAGCAGAATTTCTTGCAAAAGTAGGCTGAAGTAGAGATGAGCACAGATGAGAAGTCAAGACTAGCTGGACAAGAAGAACAGAAGAGCCTGACTAGAGTTAGGTCAACAAGACAGTTTTGACCTAGGTCAATGGTGCAGAGAAACAAAGTCCTCTCTTTGTCATGGGCCAAGGAAACAATAAACTAGAAAATCTGTTCACTTCTTTCTCTTCCTCTCTTACTAACTTTATAGGGATAGCTTTAATATTGAATCATGTTTCCATATTTAATTCAGTATGACATGTAGCAAAAAATCAGAAAAACCCAGAGTTATGATATCTTCTATAAAATGGCAGAGGAAGATGAAAAAACACTGCTACTTTGCTATGTCTCTCGCAGAAGTACACAAAAGAATCAGCTAGGATCTAGTAGACAAAGTAAGTGTAGCATGAGGGCCTATCTTCTGCAATTGTCTCCTAGTGATGCCTGTATCACTTAGTGATTATTGTAAGGAGAATCTCGATTATGACATTATGTTACAAATGACTTAGACATGTGTAAGGCTGGCCCACTGGCCAGAAATCTGTACCTGCAACACATGCACATACCACATGCATGTTTACACACACACACACACACACACACACACACACACACACCTACATGCACACACATGTGCATACACACAAACCCCAATATAGGAGTCTTGATGAAATTTGATAAATGAAAGTGTTCTTGAGCTTAAATATAACTTATAGAATTCTCCAGAAACACTACAGAGGGAATTGAAAAATAAAGTTCTAAATATGTAAACTGCCATGGGATGTATTGAAAACTGTGGATCTAATTCTCCAGATGAGCCCTTGAGATGGGAAATGCTGGCACAGAATCCCATTTTTTTTTTAGGTAAACCTAATATGAGCACTTACCTCACTAGTCAATGATACTTGAGAATATTGCTGAACAAAAATAAGGACTATCGGGCATGCCAAACTATAAAGTTTATTGCAATATTCCTGTGATGAAGACAAGGACAGTTGGGGCAAGAAGGAGGTAGACAGACATATTAGTTTGAGATATCTGTTACAGGTTTGAAGTGGAGGTTTGAAGAGCGAAATTAAGACACACAGCACTTAGATTCAGGTCTAATGGCGAGATCAGTATAGATTTGCCATTTAAAGCTTCAAAGCCAGATGAGAGCAAGGGGAAGTGATTGTAGAGAAAGAAGGGACTTAAAGACAATCGCTGGGGGAACACCAGCGTTAGGGGGCTGAAGATTAGAAGTGCAACTGGAAGGAAGACTGAAGGTGAGTGACCTATTGTGAAGGAAAACCTTCACAATGGCAGCGTTCCGGTGGTCATAGGGACAAAGAGGAAATACTCACAGGGTTCTGGGGCCTGTTGTGGAAATTACCTATGAATACTTGGTTTCTTAAGAAGAGGGAAACAAGTTATTCACTAAAAATGAAGGTGGAGAAAGAAATGGAAAAAGTATATATCCAAAAATGATTACTAAAACATTGATTTTTCAAGGAACGAATAAAAAGCAACTAATCCTGAGAACACTTGAATCTGTGTGTGCCTACATGTTGTACAACATAATTTACATAAAAACTCTAAAGCCCTGTATGAGTCATGTATATGCACACACATTCATTAACTATCTATCTATCTATCTATCTATCTATCTATCTATCTATCTATCTATCTATCTATCTCTATCTATCTATCTATCTATCTATCATCTACTTATCTTTCTTTCTTTCTTTTTTTTTTTTGTCGGTTGTGGGGCTTGAACTCTGGGCCTGGGCACTGTCCCTCAGCTCTTCAGCTGAAGGCTAGTGCTAGACCACTTGAGCTACAGCACCACTTCTGGTTTTCTGGTGGTTTATTGGAGATAAGTGTTTCATGGACTTTCCTGCCTGGGCTGGCTTTGAACCATGATCCTCAGATCTCAGCCTCCTGAGTAGCTAGGATTACAGGTGTGAGCCACCGTTGCCCAGCCCTACCTCTCTTTCTGTCCATCTATTATCTATTATCAATCTATCCCTATATATCCATCTCTCTGTATATCAAATATACATACATTAAATGAATATTATATTTTTTTCAGAGAAATTTGGTAAGAAAAAAAACAGTGTTATAATGAATGCATTTTCTTTTGAGTTGCTAAAGCCAACAGATGTTATTTTTCAGTTTTATAGAGAAATCGTTGGTCTCAAAGGCATTTATTAAGGAAGGAATTAGTGTCAACTCATACTAGTCTGACTCAAAGGCAATAACCAGAAGGCAGGATGAGAGTATGACACCACAGATCCTCAGGTCCCTGGAAGGCACCCGGGCCTTAGCCAATGAAGGCTGTGTGTACAGCGAGAGAGTTTGTGTGCTCACTTAAGTCAGCCTGCATTTCTGTGCTCACCTAGTCTGTATTTCTGTTCTGGAGGCTAAAAGCCCAAAATCACTGTGCTGACACTGTCAAGTTCTGGTGAGGGTCCTCTTTGGGTTCCATGCTTCTGATTTATTATTGTATCTTCAAATGGCAGAGAGAGGATAGGAGCACTCTCTGGGGATCATTTTATAAGGGCTTGAATCCCATCTCTTCCTTTATTTATCTCCACCCTCCTGACCTAGTTATCCCAAAAGGCCTCCCCTCTTCCTACCACAGATCACACTGGTGTGAGGATTTCAGGAGATGAATTTTTCTTTATGCCAGTACTAAGGCTTGATTTCAGGACCACACACCTCTGCTTGCATATTTTCACTCAAGGGTGATGTTCTACCACTTGAGTCACAACTCCACTTCCACATTTTGCTGGTTATTTGAGGTAAGAGTCTCATGGACTTTTCTACCCTGTCTGGCTTTGAACTGCAATTCTCAGATATCAGCCTCCAGAGCTAAGATGATAGGTATAAGCCACCAGCAATTAGAGGACACAATCTTCAGTCCTTCCACATTCCTTGCGGAGAAACTTATTTCTGCATGCAGAAAGAGGCTTCCAGTAGCTGACTTTCCCATGAAGCTAGGCCTCTGGACACCTGAATTCGTTTAATTGTTGTTTATTTGTTTTTGTAGTAAAATCCTGTTGATACCAGCACTTTGGTCTGTGATAGAATCCAGTCATACCAGGTCTCTTTATAAAGTCACCTTTCTCCAGTCATCTAGTCTATGTTTTAGAAACATCCTAAGTCTCAATACTGTAACCTCTCTCAGCCTAGCATGTGATACATATAGGCATTTTTCAAGAGATCTAAACATTGAGGTGCTCTACAGGTGGCCAAAACACAACATACAACTGCAGATTTAGACTCAATGATAGTATCAGCCTTTCACTAGGGTTGATTAGTAGATCCTTCTGGAACTTTGATGTCTTTAGCGTCATCAGCAAACTCAGTACAGCTACTAGCTAATGTCTGCTAGCTTTTATTCCAAACAAACTGACAGAGCCTACTGGCTTCAGAAAAGCTGCTGCAAATGGTATTGTTTATGGTCATTGTTGATATCTCTATCTTAGTTTCTGATTCTGATGCTTGTGTGGCTTTTTGAGCTATGCTTTTCTCTAAGATGACAAGGTAAAGTATTAGGGGTGATCAGGACACACTAAATAAGTTCTCAACACAGCCTGCACAGCTTCACTGGTCCTAGAGATGGCAAATAGAATCCATAGAGTTTCAGCAGGGGGACAGGGAGGATTCTTGACTTTCAGCAGAACAATTTAGTAATAATTGGTGTTCCCACACATACTGGGAGATTGAGAAAAATGTTCCAGGCTCTATCAGAGTTCTCAAATAATCTGGACTGTTCAAACAATGGAACCTTTCAGAGATAACTTGGTAGACTGCCAAATGGATAAACAGATTTTATAGCCTTTGAGGACAAAAGCCTGGTTAGATTTTATACAAGAGGACTTATCTTAGAATTTGGGGGCTCCAAATGAGGGGGAGCTATTGACAATTGAAAAATATCGTGGAATTTTTTTTAGAAAAGGTAGAAGTTCCTCTTCTTAGCCATGGGCCCTCCTGGGAGAGCCCTAGAGAGTTCCTACTGCCAGGAAGATAATCTGAATCAGGTGACCCTGATTGACTGTGGTAAGATGAAACTGTTAACTCCAATTCTGTTGGGTCAGAAAGATCAGCTGGAATTATGTGTACCAAAGTTAGATTTCTCAAGCTCAATTATATCCGATGTATATATCACTGAAAAGATATTGGAGTTCTATATCCCTGAAGACTTAGTTGGAAGAGACAGTAAAACGCTGGCTTCTAGGGATGATACTGGTGGTAGAAAGCCATAGCAATTCTATTGCTAAATCTGGCTTTCACAAGCTTTGGCTTGTGGGAGAGGCTGGATGTCTTTGGCAAATTTTCACAGGTTTTTTGGGCTTATTTTAAAGGACAGCCCTAATACTTAGAAGATCCGTGGGCGTGTAAGTAAATTATTGATGGCCTGAAATCTTGTACATTCACTCACCAAAGGAGTAATGCAATATGAATGAGGCCTGAGTTCTGCCTGGATGCATAAACCATGCTCAGCATTCTTACAGAATGGTCTTCTCCATGTGGAGTCTTTGGCAATCTCTGTGGTTTTTAAATTTTCATGGTCCAGGCATTGCTCAAGGTGAATTAGGTGCTCATGGAATTTTATTTTAGTGATAACTTCCTTGAGGCTTGGTTGTTTGATTTTCTTCCTTTGTTAGGGAATATCTGAGCTGGATTTTCAACATGAGAATATTGGCTATTATGAATATGTTAAATTCTAAAATAACACAACAAAGAAGTGTTATTCTATCCATTTTGCTGGAGAACAAATTTAGATTATGATAAATTCAAGACCTCACACAAAATTATATAGTAGATGTTGAATCTGTTTACAAAATCCAAATTTGACCTTAAGCTGAATTCCACTTTCATCCCAGAGAAGGTAGCAGAATTATCTGGAATCACTAATAAACTTCAGATTTCTGGATAACCACATAAGAGTTTATGATTCAATCCACCCAAGAATTCACTTCTCTAACAAGTTCCCAAGTGATGCGGATTGCTAAAGATGAGTCAGGTTGCTCAAAATTCATGTTAAATTCTAAGGCCCCGTGTGATCAAGGTTTGCCTTCAGGGTAGAGTCCTTGTGAAAAGAGTCCTTGTGAAAAGAAGCAGAGTCCTTGTAAAAGAGGCCACAGGAAGTGTTCCCCTTTCCAACCTAGTGAAAAGCCATCTATGAAAAAGCAAGTAGAGGGGCTGGGAAGGTGGCTCAGTGGTAGAGCGCTTGCCTTGCATGCATGAGGCCCTGGGTTCAATTCCTCAGCACCACATACGCAAAAAAGAAAAAAGCCGGAAGTGGCACTGTGGCTCAAGTGGTAGAGCGCTAGCCTTGAGCTGAGGAGCTGAGGGACAGCGCCCAGGCCCAGAGTTCAGGCCCCACGACCATCCCCTCCCCCCCCCAAAAAAGAAAAAGCAAGTAGATACTTATGCTGGAATATTCAACTTGGACTTCCCAGCTGCTAGAAATGTAACTTATACATTACTGATATTTATAATCCACTTTATTTGTGATATTTTGCTATGGATTTTGAATTGACTAAAGCATACATGCTTTGGTCAGGGTTTATATTTTAATAACTATTAATCTAACCTATGGCTATGCTAAGATGTGAGATCTGCTTGTTTACTGTACTGCTTTGAACGTTTATATTGACACTGAGTTTGGAGAGTGCTAGAGCAATATCTATTATATTGTTATGGGCAGTATTTTTTTCTCAAATCCTCTGACTTATCTGAAACAAGATTTTAGAAATTCCTTAGTTTTTTTTTTTAAATTAAAAAATTCTGACTGTATCTTTTTCTTTTCTTTTTTTTCTTTTTTTTTTTTATCAGTTGTGGGGCCTGAACTCTGGGCCTTGGCACTGTCTTTCAGTTCTTCAGCTCAAGGCTAGCACTCTACCACTGGAGCAGCAGCGCCACTTCCAGCCTTTTCTGCTTATGTGGTGCTGAGGAATCGAACCCAGGGCCTCATGCATGCAAGGCAAGTACTTTACCACTGAGCCACCTTCCCAGTCCCCTAAATGTATCTTTCTTGCTTGAGAAGATGAATGAACACATGTCTGAGCTTTCTGATGGTTCTGACTGCTTCATTTTGACTCCCTGTGCAACATCTCTATGACGTGTGATTGTATCCAAGGCCTAAGCTCCATGAACATACTTCACATTTGTCAAATCATTGTAATGATTCTGTGAGGATTATCTTAGATAAGAGGCACGAAAAGCACGTGGAAAGTCTTTGGAAATAGGAAGTTCCTTTATGGAATTTTTTTATGAAATCATTTTTTGTTTTATTTTTTAACTTTATCTGTAGGTAATTATACAAAGGGGTTTCACATCAACATGTCAGCTCTCCCTTTCATCATTTTTTCCCATGTCTCTCAACCACACCCATTCCTCATTTCCTTTATTGTATTTTAAAGGACAGACATGAATACGTACCAAATGATTTTTCATGGGCAGTTGGTGTCTAGAGATCCCCCTCGACATAATTAACTAACTGGTCTCCCTGAATATGTATAGGTGAGCAGGGAAAGCTTAGGTTGTTCTTGATATCTGTGGACTTTAGATGCATGCTTGCAGAAGGATGCTCACTGGAATTCTTGGAATAATTCTTTTCTGATTCACTTTCTAACAGTGTACGCTGCATGTAGCCATACAATTATGTCTCAAGTACATCTTGCTGGGTGGGTCTATTAATTCTATTTATTTCCTTCCTTCTAAAAGACATCCAAATACCTTACTGTTTTCTGACACGATAATGTTTAACACTTATATTGAGATTGCTTTTATCCCCAAGGGTACCTTAAAATAACAGTGCTTAATATGCATTTAGTTCTTTTCTAAATGAGAGCAAGAAATGTTAGAGTCCAGCACTTCTGAGATGCATTTAAAAAAAAATCGTACTGGAGTGGTTTGAAATCAAAGCTTCATGCTTTCAAGGCTGACTGACACTCTAGTGCTTGATCTATGCTTCCAAAATTTTTGCTCTAGCTATTTTTATAATAAAGTTTCACTTCTTACCTCAGCTGAGCTGGACTATGGTCTTCCTTTTCCTTTTCCTGCTATAACTGGAACAAGAAGTATGCATCACTCCTGGCTTTGTCTGTTAAGATGCGTCTTTTAAATTTTCTACAAAATTGATACAGTTATGTAGTCATACAAAAGAGTTTCCATTGTTGTACAGGAACTCAGTCCCAAGAAACAGAGAATCCACATTTTGAGAGGTCAAATTGGGAGTCTTTATTGGAAAGGGGTGACTGCCAGTGGACTCCTGTCTCAAAGACCTGCGGGTGCCTGGAATATACTTTACACTGTTAGAAAACTGAGCCATGAGAGTAGGAAAGAAAGGAAAGAGAAAAAACAATACCAATAAACCAATGGAGATCAATTCCAATGGATTGCTGAAGTGGGGTTCCACGGTGACTGAAGGAGAATCAGGAGACAGGAGGCATGGTGTAATGACGTCTGAGCTGGTCTGGGCCTAAATAGGGTCAGGGGAAGGCAGGGTCACAAGGAACGGAGAGTTTCAGGAGTTTAAGGCACAGGACTGAGAGGTCCAGTAACTTAATCCACCACGTCACTGTCCCGGCCTCTAGGAATTCAAGCACACCCATCACTTGATGGTGTGACTTTACCTTCCTCCACTATGAATACAAGATGGTTAAAACCAATTCCCACAACATGGCCAAGATGGCGTTGGTTAAATCCAGTATCCTTATTTCACAATTCAACTTATCAGTTTCTGAGTATAATCCATCTTGATCAATGCCATTGCTTCCATCATTCTTTTCCCTTTCTCCCCTCAAGTTACCTGGTTTTATTTTCGCATATCTACATCGAGTATTACAACTGTAAACGCCTATCCGTACTCTCTCCATTCATCGTCTCCCCCATTCTGGGCCTTTCCTGCTTTCCACAAAATGTGTGTCAGCTTCCTGGTATTCATTATGTTGAACTGTGAATTCCTGTTTAAAAATTATTCCATTGGAATCCTCCCTTGCATATACTATACCTTCATCAATTTGTTTGTGTATATATTTTCATAAGTGCTTATAATTTGACTTCTATATATGAGAGGAAACATGTTCCCTTTGAGATGAGTCATGTGTGCTTTTTTGCCCTCCCCCCACTGCCCTTTAGACTAGTCTGGAACTTCCATCCCCCTAATCTCAATCTTCAAGTGGCTAAGATTACAGGAATGAGTCGCCAGAGTCTAGCCCCTGAGCTACCTTTTCAAGATGGATCTGAAATTGGTTGTTAATGGAGAAACCTCTCAGAAACTCATTGTATATTCTGTATTTTTTTTGCAGAAAATATCTAAATTGCCCATAAAAGTTTTATGAACAAGGCAATTTTCAAAGCTGAAAAGCATAAAATAATTTTGAAGTTTTCAAAGCGAAGAAGATAAACTTGTTCCTTACCTCTTTGTACCCTCTCTCTTGGCCTACTTTTTAGTGGGAAGCTCTTTTATAATACTGCTTTCCCTTCCCTTCCTCATTTCTGAATGATTGATGTCTAGGGAATTTTGTTTTGCCTTGGGTAAATTCAGAAAATTTATCTTTTGCTCACAAGATTTGCATTTGTACCATTTTTCTGGCTCCAAAGGTCAGAACACTGTTAATTTCTTCTCTGAATTCTCTCATCATCCCAAACTTGTAAATGGTAAATAATATAGAAATGGATATTTATCTGGAAAACTTTTACAATATCAGAATTGCAATGGATTAATAGATACCACATTAATTATTTAAAATAGTTTTCTTTGAAATATTGTTAAATAGATATTGGTGAGATGAAAAAAGGATGAATGGAACATTTGTGACCTGGAATAATTCCTGGAGAAGAGCGTGGGTTAAAGAAGAAACTGTGACAACAGATTGGTTTGCGGAACATGGAATAAAGGCTGTATGCCTAACCGTTTTAGCCAGAGTAGCTAAAGGAGGAAGCTGCAAGTCAGAAAGTGCCTTTCGTATTATCTACCTTGAAAGTTTACCCTCTAATGTTACCTGTTGGTAGAAATTTATTAGTCATGTAGCAAGGGAGTCTAGCAAATACACTTTTCTAAATTTGAGCTTCAGCATTGCAGAGTAGAATGAACTTGGGGAAAACAATGAGATGTACAAGTCCTTATGTGGAAAAACGAACTTTACAACTTTGGTGTGGGGGGGGAAGAGGATTGGGTGGGAGGTGGGGGGAGGATGGGAAGGGATGGGAAGGGGAAACAAAGGAGGAGGCTACAATGCTTGATAAGAAATGTACTCATTATCTTGCCCATGTAATTGTAACCCCTCTGTACAGTATTTTCACAATAAAAAAAATAAAAAAATAGTAATGGTCAAAAAAAAAAGAAAAAATTTATAATTGAGTTGCACTGGCATAATAATTTGAATACAATACATTGAATACAAAGAGATTAATTTGTTTGCATTTTCTATTCAAATGATATGGCCATTAGAGAATTCTCTTATTAAATATACAATGAAGTTTCATCAACCAGCAGGTTAAAGTACCAATTGCAACTTAACGTGTTTTTGTATTCATGAATTACTGTCTGTCTTTTAAACTTTGATAGGGAGCATTTTAAATTGGCATTTAGTAGTTTTGGATAGGGGTCTTTTCACCTGTGTTTATTTTAGAATTTAATTACTTTTTACATAGGGTGCAATCACACATGAATAATTTAGGAAAAAAATTAAATATAATAATCACTTTTAAATGAGCCACAGTATGTACCAAATTTCTTTCCTCTACACACATGCATACACACACATTAAAAAGAATGTGAAAAATAGAATATTCAAAGGACTTCATCTTATCAATGAATTAGAAGTTTTTAAAGGTATTTACACAAAATAGTCAATTTTTTAGTGCTGCTAGTTTTAGATCGAGAAAGTAATGAAAAAGAAAAGAGAGATTTTCTTTTAACATGTGACTTCATTAGCCCAATTTTCCTGAAGTAGATGAGGCGGTGCTGTTTTAGGTGTACGCCCTGAGTACAACACAGAGGAAGAGAAATGAGAGCAGAATGTATGGGGATGCTAACTCAGCTTGTTAACAAGAGTTACAATTAGAGTCTGCACTACCCAGAAGGCATGCATTACCTTTTTTTTTTTTTTTTTTGGCATAACATTCTTTGAAGTATGCTGTAAGTACTTGGAGAAAAATATTTTGTTTCTTCAGCAGAAGAATTACCAAAAAGTTTATGACAGCAAGACAGAAAGTGCGCACAGATTAGTTTAAGGAGCACTTATGAAGGCTGTTATGTAATGGATTACCTGTTGAGCGTGAGAACAAGGAGGATCAGGGAGGTGGAAAGCAGAAGTGGGCTTCTTGTGTCCCCTGGGTAAAGAAAGGGAGTCTGAGTGATTCTACCTAACTCAGAGCCTCTGTTTCCTTGCAGTTACATGAAAGCTAACTTCCAACGCCAGATACCTGATTTGTGTTCTGGTTAGTGTCCCTCAGCAAGCACGCCTCCTCACCAAACCCTTCAGCAGATGCTAACACATCTGCATGTTCCCAGATGTACAGTGCTTTTGCTGTGATTTTGCTCCTGATTTTCTGTTTGAAATGCCTTTTCTTTCACCATTAAGTACAATGCTGGCTGTAGGTTTGTCATATACAGTCTTTATTATACTGAGGAATGTTCCATGGATTCCTAATTTTTCTAGAGCCTTCACCATAAAGGGGTGTTGGATCTTGTCAAATGCCTTTCTGCATCTATTGAGATAGCCATGTGTTTCTTATCCTTACTTTTGTTGATGTGATGAATTATATTAATTAATTTGCATATATTGAACCAGCTTTGCATCCCTGGAATGAATCCTGTTTATTGTGGTGTATGATTTTTTTGATGAATTGTTGAAGTCGATTGGCCAAAATTTTGTTGAGAAGTTTTGCATCAATGTTCATCAAAGAAATGGGTCTATAGTTCTCTTCTTTGATGAGTCCTTGCCTGGTTTTGAGATGAGGGTATGATGGCTTCAATGAAAGAGTTCAGTAGTGAACTTTCTCTTTGAATTTCATTGAAGAGTTGGAGGAGTATTGGTGTGAGTTCTGTTTTGAGGGCCTTGTAGAATTCCTCTGTAAGTCCATCCGGTCCTGGGCTTTTCTTAAATGGGAGGTCTCCTATTGCTGTTTCTATTTCAATGCTTGATATGGGCCTATTAACTTGGTTTAACTCATCTTGGTTTAGTTTCAGCATGTCAATATTTGCTAGGAAAAGGTCCATTTCTTCCAGGTTCTCAAACTTATTAGCATAAAGGTTTGAGAAGTATTCCGTTATAATGTTCTGAATCTTGCTTGTTTCTGTAGTGATATTTCCATTCCCATCTCTGAGTTTGTTTATTTGGGTTTGTTCTTTTCTTTTTTTGATAAGATTTGCTAAGGGTCTGTCAATTTTGTTAATTTTTTGAAAAAACAACTCTGTTTTGTTGATTCTTTCTATGATTTTTTTGGATTCTTATTCATTTAATTCTGATTTAATTTTAATTATTTCTTTCTGTCTACTGGATTGGGGTTTAGCTTGCTGCTTTTTTTCAAGGAGTTTCAGATCCTCAAAAAAAACCCTGCCTAATAAATAAGTGTGCTAAAGACTTACAGAGAAACTTCTCTGAAGAGGAAATAAGAATGGACAATAGACACATAAAGAAATGCTCAGCCTCTCTAGCCATAAAAGAAATGCAAATCAAAACAACATTGAGATACCACCTCACCCCATTTAGATGGCTATAATCAAGAACTCTAATAACAATAAATACTGGAGGGGATGTGGACAGAAGGGAACCCTACTGCATGGTTGGTGGTAGTGTAAACTTGTTCAACCACTTTGGAAAGCAGTATGGAGGTTCTTCAAAAGACTCCACATAGAGCTCCCCTATGACCCAGCCAATTTCACTTTTGGGCATTTACCCAAACGATCACAAACAAGGTCATACCAAAGCTACCAGCACAACTATGTTTATCCCAGCATTATCCACCATAGCTAAGATATGGAACCAACCCATCTACTGAGATGAATGGATCAAGAAAATGTGGTATATATACACAATGGAATTCTTTGCCTCCATCACAAAGAATGACATTGCCCCATTTGTTAGGAAATGGAAAGACTTGGAAAAAATTATATTAAGTGAAGTAAACCTGGCCCTAAGAACATAGGTCCCATGGTTTCCCTTATTTGAAATAACTAGTAAGTGTCTGAGGCAAGCAGGAAAGGTCAGATAAGATGATGTTAAGCAAAATGAACCCCAAGATAAGGACACAAGTGTTTTTTTCTTTCTTGCTATTGTTTCTAATGTATTTATAAGGTACCACATGATTTTTTTGTTGCTTTGTATATCCCTTCCCCATGGTATAACCCTGTTTTCACCGTATTTGATGTTGGTATAATTTGGGGAGGGGAAGGGAAAAAACAAATTGTTTATATAGGGATACAGGTTGGCCCATTGCAACAATGAGATGTACAAGATGCTATGTGGAAAAATAAACTTTGCAATTTAGGTGGGGGGTAGGGTGGAATGTAGTTGTGGAGATGGGAGGGCAGGGATGGTATGGGAAAAACAAAGGAGGAGGCAACAATGCTGGATAAGAAATGTACTCATGGGGCTGGGAAGGTGGCTCAGTGGTAGAGCGCTTGCCTTGCATGCCTGAGGCCCTGGGTTCAATTCCTCAGCACCACATAAGCAAAAAGAAAAAAGCCAGAAGTGGCACTGTGCCTCAAGTGGTAGAGCATTAGCCTTGAGCTGAAGAGCTGAGGAGCAGCGCCCAGGCCCAGAGTTCAGGCCCCACAACTGGACCAAAAAAATAAAAATAAAAAAAGAAATGTACTCATTACCTTACTCATGTAGCTGAAGCCCCTCTGTACAGTATTTTCACAATAAAAAACTCATTTTTTAAAAAAAGAAATGCCTTTTCTTCCTTTCCTCTTCCTCTTGATATTCAACCTGTCAAGATTCAGCTCATGAATTCCACAATTTTCTATTATCTCTAATTAGTTACTTCCATTTTACTCTAAGATTAACTTGATGGATTACTGTCCAAATTTCCTATACAACAATCTCTTTCTTTGGGCTACAAACTTATTTGATATTCTACAATGGTCTATTATGGGTGAAAGCCTTATATTTTCCTGCCAGAAAACCACATAAAATATTTACATATTACTAATTTTACATATAATGCACCATTTTTGGGTTACTTTTTTTTCTTCTCTGCCTTTCTGTTGTCTCCTTTCTTCCCTTTCATCCTCCCTCCTTCGCTCCTCTCATTTTTCTTTCCCTTCATCCCCACCCCTCTCTTCTTCCTTCCTTCCTTACCTTTTCCTTTCTTCTTTCTTTCCTCCCTCCCTCTCTTTCCCAGCTTGCCTGCCTTCCTTTTTCCCCTTCTTTCCCCTTTTCTTCTTTATCTTTTTAGCTATTTTTACTTTACTAATAGTAGTTTCAGTTTTCTTTGTTAGAACAAAAACTTGACTACTTTTTTTGGAATGGAAGTATATTTTCATAAAGAATGCAATTAGTAACCTAAATTGGTACATTTATTCGAATAAAAGTGTTGAAGCAAAATCTCAAAGCAAATCCTTTGGAATGTACATCTTTCACATCTTTCTAAGTAGTAGAAAGAACACCAGGTGTGGTGTCAGAGGAAGGCATTCTTCACTAAATGTACACTTACAAATAAATTTCAAATCTTCTAACCTTTTACAATAAAAAATAAATAAAAATTACTTTCATCATTGTAGAAATTGCATGGAATCTATTTGAAAGCATCTTGAAGGTAAGATGTTTCTATTCTCATAAAGTTATTTATTCTCATAAAGACAACTTAACTGTAGGTAAGTAGCCTTTATTCTCATAAAGACTAAGAGTCCTCTGAATGTAATATGCATAAACATGAACATCAGATATTTCTTACAATATCTGATATTTTGGGGAAGAAAAAGCAAAACATTTATTACAGACCTGGGTCAGAGAAAAAAAATAAAATGGATTATTTATTTTTTTAAAATTTTTATTGTGAACATACTGTACAGAGGGGTTACAATTACATGGGCAAGATAATGAGTACATTTCTTATCAAGCATTGCAGCCTCCTCCTTTGTTTACCCTTCACATCCCTTCCCAGCCTCCCCCTGCCCCTAAAATGGGTTATTATTTGCTCATTGTATGTTACATCATTTAAAAAGAAATCAATGGTGAGAACTGAACCTTTTAATGTACATTATAGCATTGGATTAGCACCTGTGAAAGGAGCTGTACTGTAGTAATGATGAAAATAATTTTAGCACAGGCTCATTCACATGATCCTATTCACATCTTCTAGTCTAGATTTTGTGCATCAGATGTGGTCGTATCACCTTACTGGGAGGTAAAGGGTCAACTCACAGTGGGATAGCCAAAATCTGTGATTATCTGAGTACTTTTCCTTGTGTACTGTTTTTTTCCTTTTCCTCCGGATTGTTAAGTTAGTATTACCTAACTTTAGCTGTCTACCCTATTAGGGTACCAGGATGATTTACTGGTGTATAACTTTCATTTCCAGGTTTTCTACCTAACAGTAGCTTAATGCTGAAAACAGGTGTTATCACATCATCCCTTAGTACCTGATCCCTTGCAGTAGAGAATCTCATCATGAGTGAGAACTATATGCAATCACTACTCTTTCTACTTTTTTCTTAAAGGACTAAATGAGGCTTTAAGCTTATAGAAAAGGCCCAGGCAGTCACAAGATTGTAAATTATCTCCATCATCTACAACAAAGGAATGTATCATACTTAAAGTTATAAAGTTCCAATACTTTCAGATTTTTCTCTTTACAAGCTATCTAATTTTATATATCTTATTTTGTTCCTGAGTCCCAATTTCCTCTTTTATAACATGAAGAGATTGATCCTTATGCTTTTTAATATTCATTAAAATCTCAACGGTGCATTTGGCCAGGCCCCAGTGGCTCATGTCTATAATCCTAGCTACTCACGAGGCTAAGATCTGATGATTGTTATTCAAAGCCAACTTGGGAAGACAAATCCTTAGGCACTATCTTCAATTAACTAGCAAAATGCAGGTTTGGAGACATGGCTCAAGTGACAGATCATCAGCAAAAAAGGAAAGATACAAGATAGACAAAATGAAACACTGTTTTGTGATTATAATGATATCTGAAGAAATAAAGGATAGCAACTATTTGGTATATCAGTTATATTTTAGAACATATGAAAAAGACTATCAGAATATTTAAAAATGTAGTCTTTATCAAAATCAGAGTTAATGGAGTACAATGTAAATTATGTGATTAATTATCTTAAATAAACAAAAGTCCAAAGATAGTTATTTTCTAGGCAACAATAATTGTTGCTAGATGCTGGTGGGGCATGACTATAATTTTAGCTACTCTGGAGGCTGAGATCTGGGGATTGAAATTCAAAGTCTTATCTCCAATTAACTAAAAAAAAAGCTTGAAGTAGAAGTATGGTTCAACTAGTAGTGTGCCAGTCTTGAGCACAAGAGCAAAGTGAAGCTATAAAGCAAACAAACACATGCATATATGCTCATGCATGTGTATACACATATCTACTCACACAATTATAATTGTTTATGATTTAATTATAAATCATTTAATTAACCATTTGGAACTTGAATTATTTTGTCATTAAAAAAATAGCAAAAATAATATGTATTAGTTAGTTTTTCTCTAAGAACTTGAATTAACACGAACGAGTGCAATAAATGGGCATTTATATTGTTCACTGTAACTCTTGGTGATGAAATTGCTGTTTCTGAGTCCTTTTATCTCTCTGTTGTCTGTTCCTGGGAGGCATCCAATCACCATTCCCTAATGCAGGCAATGCCTTCTTTCTTTCCCTTTGCCACCTCTGATTACTACAAAAAAAAATGAATGGGAAAGTATACATTGTTGGTACAATGAAGTTTTCATTTGAATTCAGAATCAAGCATTTATTAAGGCTTATTCTCTACTTATTTTCTACATCAACCTCAGTTTTCTCTTCTGTGAAGTAGTTAGGAAGTTCATGAAAGGACCAAACTAGACTACTGGGAAATTAAATTAGTTGGGACCAGTGAAAGTTGTTCCAAATTATAGAGCAATATACGAATGTTTTTATTCTTTCAATTCTGAAGTTGTCCCTTTCATTAGATATTGCATTTAAAACCATGTAAACATATTATGTATAATTTAAAGAAAAATGGAACTTGGTAAATGGACCTTAAGGGTAGGCAGAGTTCTGAGGTGATCCAAACATAGGAGAGCTTCATCTATTCAAAACCACAAATATTCATCCTTCTTTCACATTTCTAAAATCTGAAAATGTCTTACATTGACGTTGTCTTATAATTTCTGTGGTCTAGTGTCGGTGGCAATATTGTTATTGCCTGTTAAAGTGTGAATATCAAAAGCTCTGGTCTCAACACTCACAAAATGGATATCTGCAGCTTGGATGAAAAGGCAGTGACATGAATTCTCCTGGGCACAGAGGACAAATGGTGGGAAATGGCATGGCTATGAACTACTGTGAAATTGAAACATGATCTCCAATGGTCAGACTGAAGGGGGAGGAGCTTCCAGAAAATGTTACCAATTTATTTCATTTGTATGCATTTGCAGGTTTGCATAAAGAGATACGTTGTTTGAACAACTGTCAAAAATTATTTTAAAAGCTTCTCAGCTAGGCATGAATGGCTTGGGCCTAAAACTATCTACTCAAAGGATGATATCTGAGGATGAAGATTCAAAACTGGCCTAGGCAAGAAAATCCATGAGATTCCAATTAACCACCAAAAAACCAGAAAAGTGGAGCTGTGGCTCAAGCAGCAGAGCACTATCCTTGAGCACAAAATCTCAAGGACAGTGTCTAGGTCATGAGTTCAAGCCTAGGACTTGCACACACACACACACACACACACACTCTCTCTCTCTCTCTCTCTCTCTCACACACACACACACACACACACACACACACACACACACACACACACACACACACACACGAAAGCATATATCCATTTCATGGGAAGTATTTCTTTCCTGTTGTTATATAAACATTTAAAAATCAGTCATGTCTTAGATACAATGAAATGGGGTGAATGGTACCATTGTGTTTTTATTGTGGGGCTTGAGAACTTTCTTTTATCCTATTATCCTGAATAGTTCAGCATGTCATTCTTTTAGAATTAAGGCCAATCTCTTCTAAAATGATAACATCATTATCGTATCTCAAAAAAAAATATTTAGTCCACATTTATGTTTCCCAAATATTAAAAAAAGCCTTTTATTTTCAAGAATCATCATCCATTTGTTTTATGTAAACCATTTTACTAAAATTACTATTAGGCGTGTGTATAAAATTCTCCATAGTTATATCTTTCTTCTCTTTTATACCTCACCCACTTCAAAATTCTGCTATTCATCTGATTTTGTCTCATGAAACATTCGAAGAAATATTATCCAAATTAAATGTAAAAAAACATAACAATATAAAACCCCTGGACTAGACTGTATAGTTTTCTTTTGCTAAGTTTTGTAATATTTCAAAAATAAGAAAAAAATAAAACTATTTCCAAACTTAATTGGGAGGTGGGGATGATACTGAGACTTTAAACTCTACTATTTAAGCCAGACTTCTAGTCCAACTTCTTAAATTTACTTTTATTTATCTTGTTTGCATTCTTTTTAGAATTTCTTTTATTATCTTCAAGTAGTTGTATGAGTTACCATTTAACAAAGCAGCTAATAAATACAATGCATTTAGATCAGCGCCACCCCTTCCACCACGTTTTTTTTTTTTTTTTTTCTGGTTAATTGGAGAGGGGCCCATACTGGCTTTAAACCATTGATCTCAGCCTCCTGAGTAGCTATGTTTATAGACACAAATCCCCAGTACTTGGCCAAACTTAACTTTGCTTGGCCTAGGTTGCTGACACTGCAGTGATTGCAACAAATGTGCAGAAGAGGTCTTGTGCGGGTGCCTTTTGAAGGTTCAGTGTTTAGAGTCTGGCTAATTTTGAGAAACCTCCTCATCTTGCTGAAGCACTCAGATCTTCCTGTTGTCACTTGAAAATAGCTTCCTGCAAATTTCCTTTAGATAGGAGTGGATACTTGGAGAGAAAGCATCTCACAATGAATAAAAATATCCCTTTTCAACAAAGAACTTACTGTTCCATTATTGCATAAAATTGCTCCGTGTTTTAGTTTCAAAAGAATGTAGAGACTTAAGGAGAATGTATGGACTAAAGACCAAAACAAATGAAATATTCCAAATAGCAGAAATGGAATGTTGCATTTTCTCAAACTTTTCATTTATGTAAAAGCAAAAATGAGAATTATGTGGGGAAATGGACATTAAAAGATATAGTCTCCCCTCTGGATATCACCTTTATCATAACAAAAAAGTTATGCAATCTCATGCCCAATACAATAAATAGACATTATCAAGCTTATTTATTTTTGGCTGAATTATTTCCTATCAAATGACACAGAATATTTAATTGAAATTTTCTCACAACTGTACCAAAAAATAAGTTGTATGTTTCTGTCTTACATTGTTCACAACTAATATTGTTTTTATTCTCTTTTGCTTGTAGGTCTCAGTAGAGATTTCTAAAATTAATACTTCAACCTAGTAGTGTTCTAGATAAGTTCTAATGCCTACAAAAAGGTACTTTTTTATAAAAAAAATATGTGAGGTAATGGGCTTTTCTAATGACCTAATTTAATCATTCTATTTGTAAGCATAAATGAGAGCATCATACAGCACCTTATAAATATGTGCAATGATAGTAGGCACTGGTACCTCACTCCTGTAACCCTAGCTGTTCAGGAGTCTTAGATATGAGGCTCAAGCCTCAAAGAAAAATCGTGTAGAAAAGTCTATGGGGTTCTTATCTCTAGTTAACTACCAAAATCCTGGATGTAGTGTATGGCTTAAGTGGTAGAGTGCCAGCCTTGATTTAAAAAACCAAGTAAGAGTGAGAGGCCCTGATTTCAATCAGCAGTACTGGCACCTTCCAAAAAAGTACAATTATTAGTTATCAATTAACAACAAAACAAAACTATACCCTATCCAGATGACATAAACCATAGGTTAACCCAGAAATATATGACATAGTGATAATTTAGTCATTGACTTACTATCATCCCTCTATTAGATTATTACATAAATTTATGTTACCTAGCTTTATAGTGAACTAATTTGTACTCAACCGACAAGCTGTTAAGTAAATGGGCAAACTCTGTGGGCTAACCTTCCTTTCCTTCTGTTTCTATTATACTCCCAAAGTGGAAAAAAATAATCTGAACATGTGATTACGATCTTGGATCGTGTTTTCTAGATCATGATTTTGACAGCCATTCACCACTACTTGACCACAGGGGATGCTATACCATGTAAGCCTGGTAGGACCATTCTTATTTTTAAAGGCACTTTAGAAATGACAAACTGTGGAAACATGATTGATATATTTTAAACGTTTAGCAAAATGCAGTAGAAAATTCAAACATGGCTTTTGAGGCCCAGAGTTATGAGAGACTGAACTTTCCAATGCCCTTTGAAGTTCAAGTCTCATAAGCTTGGTCAATCACACCTTCTTTTCACTTTTATGTGAATAGATGGTTGATCTTAGTTGTGAATTTGAGCAGATTGAGAGATCCCTGCCAGTGGGTAAAATCTTCCTCTGGTTGGGTTTGTCACATTATTTTCAGAGAAGATCAGAATGTGGGTCAGTGAACTGACTCAGAAAAACCCATGCTGACCTGACTGTGCCTTCCAATAGCTGAGCACCCAAAGGGAATAAAAAAGCAAAGTAAGAGAGAAACTTTCTTGAGCAGGTCTTGATGCCATTATTTCTAGACAATCTGACTGGGAGTTTCTCAGCCTTTCACCGATGACACTCTGGGGGCCTTCCAGATCTTCAGCACTAGATTGCTCTGAATCACTGGCTTTCTTTGTGTAGAGGCTCCCTAATCTGCTGTCCTGGGACCAGTCAGCCTCTATTTATGTTATCCAGTCTAACAATGTGTCACATCCTGGGATCATCTTAACTAACGTAACAGACTTTAAAAGAACTCTTTAAAGTAGTTGTATAAGGAGTTACCATTCACTACATCTGTTTATGACTACAATGATTTGTGTTGCCTGTTTCATTGTCCTTTCCCATCCCTCTCAACCTTACGCTTTCCGCAGTTTTCTTAATATTGTGGGATATTTATTAAATTTTATGATTATTCTCCTTAGCTTTCTGTTTGTCTATTATCCTCCACTTTACCCTTCCTCTCACCTTTTTCCTGGTATTCATTTCGTTGGACTATGAGTTAGCCTTTCTAAGGAATAATATTGTTTCAATTCTTGCCTGAAAATACCATATTTTGGTTAATACATTTGTATACATTTATGTACAGTATTACATACAGTATATATATATATATAGTATTTACAGGCACATTTATAACCTAGTTCTAACTTCCATGGACATATGAGAGAACCATTGTTCTCTACCTTGTTGGGTCTGACATTTCTTTTAACATGATTTTTTTTCTAAGTGCATCCATTCCTTTGCAAATAACATATCATTCTTCTTAATTGAAGAATAAAGTTCCACTGAGCTATATACTAGATTTTAGACCATAGAACTACCCTATTGTTCAGCAATTCCATTCCTGGGCATTTTACCAAAAGATTACATGCCAAGATACAGTAAAGCCATTTCTATAACTATATTCGTTGCAGCACTATTCACCACAGCTAAGGTATGGAAACAGCCTAGATGCCCCCTGATAGATGAATGGATCAATAATATGTATTATATATACAATGGACTTTTAATTCTACCCTCATTATTTTCAAATAAACTACTCTGTAGCTCTTAGTATGTAAACATGAAATCTGCAAAAAAATCAAAGTATAGCATCCACTTTAATATAAAAATTATATTAAGTGAAGTAAGCCAAGTCCAAAGAAACCATAAGTCCCATGGTTTCCCTTATTTGCAATAACTAGTACATGTGTAGGAAAAGCAGAAAAGGCCAAAAGCTATGCACATATGATCATATAAGATGATCTTAAGCAAAATGAACCCCAAGATAGGGGCACAGATATCTTTTTTCTTTCTTGCTATTGTTTCTAATGTATTTATAATGTACCATGTAATTTTTTTTTGTTGCTTTGTGCGTTTCTCCCCATGGTATAACCCCTGTTTTCATTGTATTTGATGTCTGGACCCTGCATCTTTTATATACACTTCTCTAATTTGAGGAGGGGAAGGGAAAAAACAAAATGTTTAAATAAGGATACAAGTTGACCCATTGTAACAATGAGATATACAAAATACTATGTTAAAATGAACTTTACAACTTTGGCAGGGGTGGGGGGTGTAGTTGTGGAGATGGGAGGGAAGGGATGATAGGGGGAAAACAGAGGAGGCAGCAACAATACTCAATAGGAAATGTACTCATTATCTTGCTCATGTAATTGTAACCCCTCTGTACAGCATTTTTACAATAAAAATATACAAAAAAGATATTTTACAAACAACCACACAGAGGGAAATAACAAAATGCTGAAACAAGGATACAGGTTGACCCATTGTAACAATGAGATGTACAAGACAATATGTTGAAAATGAACTTTACAGCTTTCAGGAGGTAGGGGGAGGGAGGAGTTGGGGAAGTGGGGAAGGAAGGGATGGAAAAACAAAGGAGGGATAACCATGCTTGATAGAAAATGTTCCCATTACCTCACTCATGTAACTGTAACCCCTCTGTAAAGTATCTGTACAATAAAAATATATTAAAAAAGAAAAAAATTGTATCAGGTTTTGGTGACAAAATAATTTCATATTTTAAGCATGATATTTCAATTTCATTTCATGGAGAATGAGCTGGGCACTGGTGGCTCGTGCCTGTAAACCTAAGTCAGGAGGTTAAGATATACGGGTCACAGACTGAATTCAGCTTGGACAGAAAAAAGTCTGTGAGACTCTTATCTCCGGTTAACTAGCACAGCCTGGAATAAAGGTGTGGCTCAAGTGGTAGAATACCATCCTACCAAGTGAGAACATGAGGTCCTGAATTCAGGCCCCAATACTGGTACCAAAAAACAAAAACAAAATAAAAGCAAAATACTTGCTTGAAAATTCTCAGAAATATTGTGCATATATATTCTCTTTGGAAATATATAATAAATATATTAATTTATAATTTATATATATTTCTAAATGATATACATAAAAACTTGAAATTTGTTTAAAAAATATTTCCCTTGTAAGGAGGCTGCAATGCTTGATAAGAAATGTACGCATTATCCTGCCCATGTAATTGTAACCCCTCTGTACAGTATGTTCACAAAAAAATAAATAAAATTAAATTAATTAAAAATTATTTCCCTTGTAAATATACTTAAATATATATAATCTATAATTTATATCCAATTATATATTTTATATATATATATGTTTGCAAAGAGAATTTCTCCTATTCCACCACAGATAGATCATCACTTACTTTCCTGATTTTAGTCCATCCTTCCCCATCAATAATCATGGTTATATCATCTCTTTCCAATCCCACAAGAAAGTTGACCTAAGATATTGAGTCTAAACCTAACCATTCAAAGCATGCCCTAAAACTTACTGAATCTTCACAGAATTCTTATTTTTAGTACTTCTAATGGCTCCTTCTGCTGCCTTGTCTCATTTCACATACAAATAAACATATATTTCTCCCCTATTATTTTTAATACTGTCTATCTTTCAGTTCTTTTAGCTATTGTTTAATGTCCCAGATTTTCTCTCTAACTAAATTTGGTACAGGCAGTTTACACTTTTTCCTTCCCTTTCTCCCTTGTACCACTGCTGTGTGACTTTTATTGCTATCTCTCCAGGGCAATTCTTCTCACAACAGGAAAGAGTTATTCTGTTATTTCTCATAAAATGGATGCATGTCAGTCTTTATCAAACTTTTCTCCCCCTGTAATCTGTAGAAGTCTGGTCTAACTTTTCTTGAAAATGTCTCCTGGAAAGTTTATCACAATTCAATTCCTGTCGATTTTTTTTCTTTTCATATTTGTGATCACTTCTCAATTTCCTTTGTGGATTTGAGTTCTTTAAGTTAGACCTTTAAAAATAGTGTTTGTGAGACTCTCGTCCTGTTCTTCTTTTCTTCTCACTACATTTTCTGTCTCTAGGCAACATCTCCACTCTTACAATTTCCATTAAAGCAATGCTGATAAAGTGCAGTTCTGTTCTTCCAACCCAACATTTCCTGAAAATACTTAGACTCACGACAGGCCTTTTGTGTTCCTCTATTTATTCTTGGGACACTTTAGGCCCTCTCTGGTCCTCAACACTTTCCAATCAATGAAGCCACTACCAAATCTCCTCCCTTTTCTCTCAAGGTAATGATCACCTTGCCACTACAAAGCATCATGCTTAACTTTACTTCTACTTCTTACAAGTTCTGAGAAATTTAAAAGTCCCTCAGTTCTGCCAAGTGCTTGTCTCCTGCACACTGAAACCTTACTGTTTATATTAACTGCTTAGCTCTTCTTCTTGCCTCCAGATAATTCTCTTTCAGAATATGCACCACAATATTATGAGCATCATATAGGTATATTAGGTATATTAATGCATTTATTGCTTCCTGGATCAGACGAACTTTTCCTGTTCTAAGGTAACAAAATAAATTCTTTGTTTACTTTAGGTTCATTTATGGCCATCTTTAAATGCATACCTTTAAAATCTTTAATATATTTTGAATTGTCCTTGAATGTACCTGGAATTCTCTTTTGAGAGGCAAAGGTACTGGAAGTTTTTATTTTCATTACATTCATGTCATTTCTACACAGACTTGAAGTACCTTATTTATGGATATAGGTAGCATCATTTCTGGACTTTCTATCTGATAACTTGGTCTGTCTGTCCACACATCATCATCAAACCTTTTGGAATCTAGAAGCTCTGTGCAGAAAAGTCTATTAGAATAGTGTTCAGTGGAGGCAGAATTTACTTCCTTGATTTTCCTTTTTAAGACCTTTCTCTGTCTCCTTCTTACTTTGTTTTATTTGTATACTTTAAAAAGAATATTCCAGTTCAAATAAACAAAATACAAAACAGTGGCCATCATTGCAAAGATAGAAAAAGACAAGGGCTTGATATTTATTTTTAAAGCATCAAGCATCATATTATAAGATAAATTATGTATATGTATATATATATGTATAGAAAGAGAGAAAGCGAGAGAGAGAGAGAGAGAGAAAGAGAGAGGCTTCATTTTGTCTATTGGTTATATTGAAGACAACCAAGATGTCTTTTTGAGACCTTCAGTATATGTAAAGTTTTCCTTATTTAAGAAACAAAATTTTGTTAAGTTTAAATTTTCCTATTAATTTTCCCCTTTCTTTGGCTGCTGTTATAAATGTTATTTTCCCCATTGTATCCTCCAGCACTTTCTTCTACATGGATTCTTTTGATTTCTGATGTGAAATTTGATACCCTGATGCAGGATTGAATTATCTGTCTATATCAGACTTTTAGTTAGTTGCTTGTGTTTTCAAGCAATATAATTATATAATTTGCAAGTACCATTTATGCCTTTACTTCCTGTTTTTTAGACTAACAATCTCCTTTTTCCTTATGTTGGTTAATAACACACAATATTAAAAAAAAGGCTCTATTGGGAATTCTTGTTTTGCTTGTTTTGGGCAAAACCCTTTCCTGGGTCGCTTTAAAACATGATTTATTCTGAAATACATGTCCCTTATAATAAAACATGATTTTGCCTTATATTCATATCCACTACTTCATCTTGTGTATAGTGTATATTATGAAAATACTTTAATTTATTTAAACGTTGGATTGGATATCAGAAATTGGCATTGCTCCTTAGATATATTAACATGCTACAATTTGTGAAATAGGCATATTTTCATTTCTGGAATGAACTATATTTGATAATGGTGCATTTTTTTTGGAAAAAGACAATTCTTTTCTGTTATTGTTTAGAAGATTTTTTTTTTTTAAGCTCTGGTCGTGGGGCCTGAACTCTGGGCCTGGGCGTTGTCCCTCAGCTCTTAAGCTCAAGGCTAGTGCTCTACCACTTGAGCCACAGCGCCACTTTCGGCTTTTTTCTTTTTGCTTATGTGGTGCTGAGGAATCGAACCCAGGGCCTCATGCATGCAAGGCAAGTGCTCTACCACTGAGCCACCTTCCCAGCCCTGTTTAGAAGATTTATATGGGCATTAAAATGTGTTCCACATTATTTCCACTTTTAAAATTGTATTCAGATTTTTCTCTTTGTCTTAATCAGTTTCAGGTTATAACCAGAGAAATCGAGGATAAAATTCTTTATTTTCAAGGCTTACAACTTAATATATGCCAATCAGATGCTGTTTAAACTATGCTGTTTATATTTATAACATTGATCTCTGTGGACTGAAAGAAACACAGTGTCTTGTTCTTAGTATGTTTTGATCCATTTCTTCTGTTTCATCTGCCATTTTCATTTCGTGAGAGCTACTGTAACATTTTAGCATATGAATATTCATTTATATTGATTTAAACTGTGTCATATCCCATCCTATCCCACCCCGATGTTCTTGGACTACCCTTGGTCCAACAGTCACAACTGTCTGGTATTTGGATTAAGATTCATGTTGTCCTATCTTGCATGTGCTTATAAACTCTTTCACATTCTTCACATTAAGGTTGCATGAATTACTTTCTTTAAGTATATTCATTAATGTATATGTTCTCACATCTTGCATTGTGTCTCAATGCAAATTCTTTTTCTATAAATAAATAACTGAACAAGTCACATTTATTGGCATATGGATACATTTGTTCTTAGTTGTACAATGATATTACAATATGTTGTGTATTTTTATCTATTTTAAAGTCTTCCTCATTTTCTTTTCTGTATTTGTTATCCATCTCACATGAAAGATAACATTACTTTCATCATAATTGCATTATAAACATATAACGAGTTAAGAATAGATGCCAGAAGAGAATGCAAATGTTGGAACAGTCCTCACCTACAATTCCTTAACTCTCAACAGAGCATCCATTATACTTTGTATCTTTCTCCTCTTACCAAGTTGAGTTATATTATTAACTTCCTTAAAAATTTACTATTGTCTTGTAAAAAAATGTGGGCAACTTCCAGATATAAATAACAGGAATACATCTCCTATGTTTTGTCTAATAAATTCTTTCCCCCTACCCTTTACATTAATTACATGCCTCTTCTGCTATTATCAGCTTTATCCTGACATCTACTCTTAATTTTTTTTTTTCTGTTGGTCATGGGGGTGAACTCTGGGCATGAGAGCTGTCACTGAGCTCTTCAGCTTAAGGTTAGTGCTCTACCACTTGGGCCACAGTGCCACTTCCAGTTTTCTGGTGGTTTATTGGAGATAAGAATCTGCACCAGAATCAACTCCAAATGTATCAAAGACCTCGAAGACAAAGCAGACACACTGAAAACATTACAGGAAGGAATATGAAAAACTCTAGGGCTCCTTGGCACAGGCCGAAATTTTACTTTATATTTATTTATTTTTATTGTGAAAATGCTGAATAGAGGGATTACAATTACATAGGCAAGGTAATGAGAACATTTCTTATCAAGCATTGTTGCCTCCTCCTTTGTTTCCCCTTCCCATCCCTTCCCATCCTTTCCCCTTACCGAACCCTCCCCCCCACCAAAGTTGTAAATTTCGTTTTTCAACATAATGACTTGTACATATCATTGTTTCAATGGGTCCACCTGTATCCCTATTTAAAGGATTTGGTTTTTTCCCTTCCCCTCCACAAATTATACCAACATCAAATACAGTGAAAGCAGGGGTTATACCGTGGGGAAGGGACATACAAAGCAACAAAGAAATCATCTTATAAATATGTTAGAAACAATCTTATGAAAGAAAAAAACATTTGAATACTTATCTTGGGGTTCATTTCCCTAACACCAACTTATCTGACCTTTTCTGCTAGCGAAATTTTCTTAATAGAGACCTAAAAACACAACAAATCAAAGAAAGGTTGGACACATGGGATTGCATGAAACTGCAGAGCTTCTGCATGGCGAAGGACATAGCTAGCAAGATCAATAGAAAGCCCACGGATTGGGAGAAGATCTTCACTAGCTATACAACGGACAAGGGTCTCATATCTAAAATATACCTGGAACTCAAAAAATTAAATCCCTCAACAACAAATCTTCAAAGTAACAATTGCCCTATAAATAAGTGGGCCAAAGACTTAAAGAGAAACTTCACTGAAGAGGAAATAAGAATGGCCAATAGACACATGAAGAAATGCTCAACTTTTCTAGCCAAAAAAGAAATACAAATCAAAACAACATTGAGATTCCACCTCACCCCAGTTAGAATGACTATAATCAAGAAATCTAATAACAGATGCTGGGAGCGATGTGGCCAGAAGGGAACCCTACAGCATTGTTGGTGGGAGTGTAAGCTTGTTCAACCACTTTGGAAAGCAGTATGGAGGTTTCTCAAAAGACTTCACGTAGAGCTCCCTTATGACCCAGCAATCCCACTTTGGGGCATTTACCCAAATAATCACAAACAAGACCATACCAAAGCTCCCAGCACAACTATGTTTATCACAGCATTTTTCACCATAGCTAAGATATGGAACCCATCTACTGAGATGAATGGATCAAGAAAATGTGGTGTATACACACACACACACACACACACACACACACACACAATGAAATTCTATGCCTCCATCAGAAAGAATGACACTGCCCCATTTGTTAGGAAATGGAAAGACTTGGAAAAAATTATATTAAGTGAAGTAAGCCAGGTGCAAAGAAACATGGGTCCCATGGTTTTCCTTATTTGCAATAACTAGGATAAGTTTAGGACAAGCAGAAAAGGTCAAAAGCTATGTACATATCACCATAAAAGATGATGTTAAGTGAAATGAATCCCAAGATATGGACACAAGTGGTTTGTTTTCTTTCTTGCTAGTGTTTCTAATGTATTTCTAATGTACTATGTTTTTTTTTTTTTTGTTTCTTTGGTATATTCCTCCCCCATGGTATAAACCATGTTTTCACTGTGTTTGATTCTGGTGTCCTGCATCTTGTATATAATTTTTTTCTAATTTGGGAAAGGGAAGGGAAAAACCCAAAATGCTTAAATAGTGATACAGGTTGACCCAATGTAACAATGTGATGTAACACTATGTTGAAAACAAACTTTATAACTTTGGTGGTGGGGTGGGAAGGAAGGGATGCTAGGAGAAAAACAAAGAAGGAGGCAACAATGCTCCATAAAAAAAATTGAAATCAGGAAAGCAACTCCATTCCTAACAGACCCACAAAAATTAAAATACCTAGGAATTAACTTAATCAAAGAAGTGAAGGACCTCTATGATGAAAACTTTAAAAACCTGAAAAAAGAAATCAAAACAGAACTTAGAAAGTGGAAAAACCTCCCATGCTCCTGGATTGGAAGGATCAACATCTTGAAGATGGCAATATTTCCCAAGGCTATCTACAAATTCAACGTGATGCCTATCAATATTCCAATCTCATTCTTCAAGAAAATAGAAGAGGCAATCCAAAAATTCATTTGGAACAATAAAAGACCCCAAAATAGCAAAAATGATCCTTAACAGAAAGAACAGTACCAAATTTTAAACTCTACTACAAAGCCATATTAATCAAAACAGCTTGGTACTGGCACAAGAACAGACCTCAGGACCAATGGAATAGAATTGAAAACCCAGAAATGAACCCACAGACCTATAGCCATCTAATCTTCATAAGGAAGCTAAAAAATAGAATGGAAGAAAGCTAGCCTCTTCAGTAAATGGTGCTGGCAAAATTGGTTAACTACTTGTAGAAAACTAAAGCTAGATCCTTATATATCACCCTGCACCAGGATCAACTCCAGGATCAAAGACCCTGGAGTCAAAGCAGACACACGAAAACATTACAGGGCGGAATAGGAGAAACCCTAGGTCTCCTTGGCACAGCCGAAATTTTCTTAATAGAGACCCAGAAACACAGCAAATCAAAGAAAGGTTGGACAAATGGGATTGCATAAGGTTTCAGAGCTTCTGCATGGCAAAGGACATAGCTAGCAAGCTCAATAGAAAGCCCATGGATTGGGAGAAGATCTTCACTAGTCATAAAATGGACAAGGGTCTCATATCTAAAATATACCTGGAACTCAAAAAATTAAATCCCCCAACAACAAATCCTCAAAGAAACAACTGCCCAATAAACAAGTGTGCTAAAGACTTACAGAGAAACTTCTCTGAAGAGGAAAGAAGGATGGCCAATAGACACATGAAGAAATGCTCAACTTCTCTAGCCATAAAAGAAATGCAAATCAAAACAACATTGAGATTCCACCTCACCCCAGTTAGAATGGCTATAATCAAGAACTCTAGTAACAACAGATGCTGGAGGGGATGTGGACAGACGGAAACCCTACTTCATTGTTGGTGGGAGTGTAAACTTGTTCAACCACTTTGAAAAGCAGTATGGAATTTCGTCAAAAGACTCCACATAGAGAGCTCCACTATGACCCAGCAATCCCACTTTGGGGCATTTACCCGAATGATCACTTACAAAACCCTACTAAAGCTACCAGCACAACTATGTTTATTGCAGCATTATTTACCATAGCTAAGATATGGAACCAACCCAGATGCCCCTCAGTAGATGAATGGATCAAGAAAATGTGGTATATATAGACAATGGAATTCTATGCCTCCATCAGAAAGAATGACATTGCCCCATTTGTTAGGAAATGGAAAGACTTGGAAAAATTATTATTATTATTTTTTGGGTCTGGTCGTGGGGCCTGAACTCTGAGCCTGGGCGCTGTCCCTCAGCTCTTCAGCTCAAGGCTAGCGCTATACCACTTGAGCCACAGCGCCACTTTCGTCTTTTTTTCTTTTTTTTTTTTTTTGTCAGTCGTGGGGCTTGAACTCTGGGCCTGGGCACTGTCCCTCAGCTCTTCAGCTCAAGGCGAGCGCTCTACCATTTGAGCTACAGCGCCATTTCCTCGTCTTTTTTCTTTTTGCTTATGTGGTGCTGAGGAATCGAACCCAGGGCCTCAGGTATGCAAGGCAAGGGCTCTACCACTGAGCCAACTTCCCAGCCCAGAAAAAATTATGTTAAGTGAAGTAAGCCAGGCCCAAAGAAACATAGGTCCCATGGTTTCCCTTATTTGCAATAACTATTATATGTCTGGGACAAGCAGAAAAGGTCAATAAGATGATGTTAAGTGAAATGAACCCCAAGATGAGGACACAAGTGGTTTTTTGCATTCTTACTATTGTTTGTAGCATATTTATAAGGTGATTGTTTCGTTGCTTTATATGTCCCTCATCCAAGGTAACCCCTGTTTTCACTGTATTTGATGTTGGTATATTTTGGGAAGGGGAAGGAAAGAAAAACAAATTGTTTAAATAGGGATACAGGTGGATCCATTGCAACAATGAGATGTACAAAATGCTATGTTGAAAAACAAACTTTACAACTTTGGCGAGGAGGGTGGAAGGGTGAGGGGAGTGTAGTCATGAAGATGGGAGGGCAGGAATGGTAGGGGAAAAACAAAGGAGGAGGCAACAATGCTTGATAAGAAATATACTACTCATTACCTTGCTCATATGATTGTAACCCCTCTGTACGGTATTTTCGCAATAAAAATCTGATTCAAAATGTACTCATTACTTTACTCACGTAATTGTAACCCTTCTGTACTTTGTTTTTACAATAAAGATATATTAAAAATTTTTAAAAAAAGAATCTCACTGACTTTCCTGCCTGGACTTTGAACCAAGATCTTCAGATCTCAGCCTCCTGAGTAGTGAGGATTACAGATGTGAGCCACTAGTGCCCAGCATACTCTTAATATATATATTTTTAAAGTATCTTATTTCCTTAAATAAGAGATGCTTTTCCATCACTGCCAAAGTGTTGGTGTGGAGGAATCTGGGCCACCCTATCTCTCCAGCGGTATTGTGGCTAAAAGTTTTCCTGATGATCTTTTTTTAAAAAACAAAAAAACTATACAGAATAACTCAAAACTCTTGGTTTGAGTCACTTTTCTTAGTATATGATCTGCTGTTCTTTGGATGCATGCATAATGTTTTTAAAATTTTTAAACCATTTCCTTAAGTAGTTGCACAAAAGTGTTTCAATTCATCATAACAATTATGAGTACAATGCATCATTATCAACATTACCTTTTCCATCATTCCCCCCCCCCCCCCCCCCCCCCGTTTCTCCCAACACCCTGATCGGTTCTGTCAAGATTTAAATTTCAGTTTTTTTAGACCAGAAAATAAAACCCTTACTTTAGTTACCTTTTAATGTTTGCTCTTTTGTTGTTTCAGTCTTTCTCCAGGGATCATTTTACATTTACATTGGATCTGCTTTGCCAGTCGACTCTGTAGCTTTTCCTGTTTTTATCTCTTTTGTGATTCTATTTTCATCCCCTTACATGTATCATTTTTCATTAATTATTTGAATCTCATTTAAAATTTAATGCACTTATTTATATTCTCAATTTTCTTTTCTTTATTGTGCATCTTCTAATTTGGCATGTTACATTTTGTCTCTTTTTTATCATCCATTTCCAGAATTCCTACATTTCTATTATATAATCTTTTGTTGCCAGATTGCTTTATTAAACTGTAAAAATGAGTGGTAGATTTCTAGTTATAATTTTCATATGTTGCATGTCAGTGTACTTTCTGGGCAACTTCTTTTTCTGGCAGTCAGTTTTACTTCTTTGTTCTTAATTTTCCTTGCATATATTTAATGCAAACTTTGTTAGATTGTATTTTCAAGATACATGACCCAATACGCTGAATTATTGTTTTTTTTCTTTAAATTTTCTTCAGATCTCAGCTTCCTGATTGCGATTGTAAGAGTAAGACAAGAGTGTTAAGGTCATGGAATACACGTTTTTGTTCTGGCTTGTTCTGCTCTTTCACCCTTCTGAAGTCCTGTCCTTTCTACAATGTGCTGTTGCTCCCTGTGCACTGGGTCCAATAAAGTCAAAGTTAGCTTTACTTGTTGCAATATATGAAAAAGATATAATCAATCATAGTGTATATATGTATATATACATATTTACACATATATGTGTATATATGTGCATATATATATATAGAGAGAGAGAGAGAGAAAGACACTGAAGACAAGAGAAAATAAGTAAGAGCAGAACTGATGGAAGTGTTGAAAACTACAGAGGGAAAGCCAATGGAATCTTTGAGGGTGGAGACATTTCAGCTTTTGAAAGCATCATAGAAATCTTCATCACAGAGTTGGTGGGTTGTTTTTTTTTTTTGCTTGTTTGTTTGTTTGTTTTTGTGCTGGAATCAGGGCTTTGAGTTTTCCCTTAGCTTTATCCACTCAAGGTTAGCATGTTACCACTTGATGCCCATCTCTACTTTTGTCTTTTTACTGGTTTATTGGAGATAAGAGTCTTATGAAGCTTTTGTCCTGGGCTGACTTTGAGCCTTGATTTTCAGATCTCAGCATCCTAAGTGGCTAAGATTAGAGGCACAAACCAACAGTGACCTGCCACATTGCTGGTGTTTCGAATAGAATTTGGAGGATGGAGAAGAGGTCACATTATGTCTGTGGAAGAAACAAATATGCAAAGATAATGTGGAGGAACAAATTGAAAGAAGTAGAAGAGAAAGGATGGTATAGTGAGTAGTGAGAAATTCAGTTTAATTGTGGTAACAGAATTGATTGTAGAGAAAGATTTTGCATGGTTAAAGAAACACTGGGGGAGATATCTTTCCAAAGGGTAGTCATTGAAAAAATTCTTTTAAGTGATGCCAGCTTATAACTCTAAAGAACGTCAGATAGGTAGAACAATGAAGATTCCCAATGAAGAAGCAAGAGTAACCAAGCATGAAACTACTTCACCATCACAAAGGCCTTGTTTTTCCCTGGATGGGAAAACACTGCATCTCTTAGATGGTACTAGTTTGATGCTGCTCCAGAGACAAGCAAGAGAGTGAAGAATTGCATCTTGACACTTTCCCTTTATCTCATGTGCCATACTGCAGCCTTATGATGCAGACTTAGAAGAAGAGTTGTCCACGCATCACCTTTTCATGTTCTTGTCCAAAGAGGAAAACACAGTATCTGTTTCAGAGAGATAAAATGTCCACTTGAGTGGAGAAATAAGAACTAGACAACCGATCCAAATGAATTAGCATGTAGCTTCAACTCTTTTCTACTTAAAAAGGGTAAATAAGTAAATATCTTAGGAAAATAGAGGGGTAGTCTTTTCCAGTATGTGATTATTTTTCAAATATCTGCAATACCCAATGAATTTCTGAAATGTAGTAAACTTCCATGGTTTTCAAAGGGGGCTCATATATATGTGTATACATGTATGTATATTCAGCAGCACCCATTCCCATAGTTCACGAAATTTTCAGGGCATGGCAATTAGCCAGCTTTATAGAGGAGGAGTCTGAAAATGAGTTATTCAATAAATTCCTGAGGAATCCAAAAACTCCAGGAGTGACCAGAGTTATTGTTAACATCCCTGTTACAGATGTGGTAGCAGAGATTTACTGGTTGTTTTTGATCAAATTCTCAGAGTTAGTTAATTGATAAAATTGGAACTTTAAAAACCTACATTATGACAGTAAGACTAGAATGCTTCTTTCTATACCCTGGGCTTCTGAAGATGAAACATAAACATTCCTTTTGGTTGTTGTCTCCATGTGACTCAGCACATCCTTACTTCTGTTTTCCAAGGATGTAGTCATTTCTATTAAAGTTTCCTGTAGCCCACATGCCTGAGCACGAGTTGTTCCATCCTGCAATCTCCTAAGTGAGGACATCCTTCACCTGCAGAGGAGTGACATTTAAAATAAAGCCAAAGAGTATTCTGTTTTTGAAAATGTCAAAGATGATCAGGGTTCACTTCCAGGCTTGAAGTGACAGTAGCAATTTTTTTTTCCCTTGAATGATTTCACAGTTTAAGTACAAATGGGTCGATATAATCTGTAGACCTTGTCTGGTCAGCTGCAGTTTTGAAACTCACTTAATCTCTGATGATCTTAGAATCAGTATTAAGCACAAAATGGAGCATCCAAAATTTAGTATTTATAGTTATATATATATACCATTGCAAGCTCCAAATCATCAGTGTACCCAAATGCTTCCTAATTGCTAGGGAAATTATTTCATGGAAAAAATAATAATAAAATGCAAGAACAGTTTGTTGCTTTTTAAGCTTTAGATGGTCCAGATAATTTAGAAAATTTCCAGCAGTGAAAAATACTTTTCAATTACAGACTTTTTAAAAAAGGGTTGTGACAAAATGTCATAGTACAAAATGTCCCAATTCTTTATAGGTGTGACTAGCAGGTTGTGATTTAGATTTCTATTCCTACTTTGCAAAGAGGTTGAAAAGATTCTGACAGACAGTTGGACCTATAGCTTTTTCTTTCCATACTCATTTTGTGAGATATTTTTTTTATGGAGGGAGAAAACAAAACCTTTATCTCTATGGTGATTCAGTTTACTATTTTTATGGTACATTTATAGTTTCTGCTTCTAACCAGTGATTTTTAAGGCTCTTACTTTAGTTTTTATGACATGAAAATTGTGTAGTCTGCTTAACAAACCTTTGCCTTTATCATTTTGGAAGAAAGATTTCTTTTTCCAGTTGTATTAATATGCAGGTGAGACTGCTCTCAAAGGCTGGTCTGGGGCATGTTAGTCCCCTAAGAAATGAAGCACAACAAGATGAGATTTCCACACAGAAAGACTGAGCCATTCTCCAGCAAATGGCAGATGGCAGCACCCTTTCTTTCTGTATTTCCTCCTCAACCTTGTGTTGTGTGTCTATAAAAATGTCTTTTGTGGACAGCATAGGATCTGGTCTCAAATTTAATAGAAGTAGTTATAACAAATTTAAAAATTATCATATGTAGAAATCACAAGAGGCTTATGGAGGCAGAAGATGGTCATGGTGGGAAAGTAGGAACGAGACAGGATTAAATTCATGGTCTCTATGTCCATTCTGAGTAGCAAGGAGCTCATCTTTCTTATCTGTCCAAGAGTGGGAGGAGGAGAAACATTTTAGGATCCCTGGAGTGTGTTATCATCGGTTCTTGTTCCTCAGCCAGTGGTACATGGATAATGCCTAGGATAGGCAAATTCCATATGATCATTGAAAATAAATTGATCACTTTAAACACAGGACTTGATCTTCAAACACACTCTGATAGTGGGGCAGACAAGACATAAAATCAAAGATAAAAGTCTTTCACTCAATTCCTCATAGCAGGTCCACTGAAAGAAGTGATCTTTTGACTTCCTCTGTTTTTTTTTTTTTGAGGTGTGGGGGGGCACCTGATACTCCTGACTTTACCACCTTTGTACTTGAGATAGAAACCCATGACTCTGTTCCCTGATTCATCTATACAGTGATTTGTCCCCTGAAAGTTCACGTGGTGGAGATTTGGTGTGTAGTGTTATCATGTGAATTAGTGGTAGGACTTTCAAAAGGTCAAAAGGCCAAGTCTAGTGGAAGGGAAGTTGTTTATGTCCCTACAAGCACTTCCCTCTGAAGGGGTTACATCCTTTGCCAGGAGACCTTGAGTCAGTTCCATGAAAGGGACAGATATAGAAGAGCAAACCTGGCCCTTGGTCACTCTTCTGCTTCCTATTTCTTGTATGATTTTTCCTTCTGACAGGTACTCCTTCCATGGTGCAACTGTCATATGACAAACATGGCCAGTGGAGCTCTCCTTAGAGCAAATCTAATGTTGGTACTAAGCTCTAGAATCTCCAGAACTATGAGCTAAATGTCTCTTTTCTTTATAAAGGAGCTAGCCTTGAATATTTCATTATAATAAGGGAAAATGGATTACTATAATTAACTATCAGTAGTACCAGTTGATTTCCCAGAAGAACCTTATATACCCATCCTTAAACTTCCTTTTGTATTGCTCTCTTCTCTCCTTCTTGTCTCTCTCAGTTATGAGTTTTACAAAATTTTAACATTTTTTCATGGTTTATGGACTTGAGATTTCTGTGTGTTATTTATAAAACTGAGCAAATAAAATCCAACAGTTTTAACATTATTAGGATCATGTAAATGTTATTCATTGCAGAACCAACTAGTGTAATTGGATCTGTAGAGAGAAGAAAATTAATCCTAAAGTATTAAATCTGAATCAAAGAGAATTTTCTACAAGTCAAGGCCAAATTCTTTTTCTTATAATCCATTAATTATTCAGTGTCACACAATATTTGTGATGAATTCATGTCTACAGCATGAAGATATAAACTTTTCAGAAAGCCTCCTGGGAGACTGAGGAGTCTTGTAGAAAAACACTAAGGCAAAAGAATTAGGTCAGGGCAGTTTGACCAGCTGCAAAGATTTAATTTTTAGAGCGAAGAAGTCTCTCATATGTGTCTGTCTACTAGAGAAGAAGTAAATAAAACCAAAGAAGCTAATTTTTATTGAAATTTTTATAAGACAACTAAGGCCCAGGGTATTACTGCTTTGGTAATTTATAATAGGTTGCCAACTTATAAAAAATGAAAAAGGGCAAAAGGAATAATTCCAGACCTCTACCAAATGTGGAATAGCCAGGACCTCAACAACAGTCAAAGATACTGGAGAAGAGTCTAATGGTTACTTAGTATTTATAGGCATAATAATATACAAGAGTGACTGGTCATGGCACAATGTGGGGAAACGATTTACTATGTGCAGTAGACATTGACCTATCAAGTAGCAGATGTTGGGCTGGTGATACAGCTCAGTGGTAGGAGGTTTGCATAGCTTATGCAAAGCTCTGGAGTTGATCTCCATTGCCCTAAACATATGTAAATGTAGACTTGGCAAAAGTAGTCATACCTAGAAACACCTATGGCATCTAATGAAAGCAATTCATTTCTAGGAGCAATGGTAGCATTCCATGGAAGTGGTTATGCCCAGTAGATGCAAGAATTTACAAAAATGGAAAATGGGGTTAGAAGATAGAAAATCCAGTGGGTGTTACGTAAGTGACATTTATTACAACTCCCTGAGGACAGATTTAGGAGAGAGGAGGAAACTGGAATGACTAGTCAAAAGCAATTATGCTAATTCATCATCTTTCCTATAGGTTCTTGATATATGTTGTAATTATTGAAATTTTATGTGACATTTCCTTATAGAAATAAGATATCACTAAGGCCAAACATCAGTGGCTCATTCCTGGAAGCCTAGCATCTCAGGAAGCTGAGATCTAGAGAATTATGATTTGTAGCTAGCCCAGGCAGAAAAGTCTGTAAAATTCTATCTTCAAAATAACTATCACAAGGCATGCTTCAAGTTGTAGAGCACCAGCTGAGCCAACCACAAGGTCTGAGTTCAAACCAATTGTGAAATCATCAAAACCTCAACAATGGTCAAAGTTAATGGCAAAGGGTCTAATGGAGACTAGACAGTTCATGGGCATAATAAAACATAGGAATGTATGACAATCAGGGAGGAGGGAGAGAGAAACAGAGTGAGAGAAAGGGAAAAAGAGAGAGAAGCACCGAGACAAACAGATAATAGAGACAGAGACAAAGACACAGAGAGACAGAAGGACATACAACAGAGAGAGATTATATGACATTACTAGGAAAAGTATGAAAATGTGGCCAGAAGAACTATGTTTTATAACTTACACAAGACCCTCCAAGCAACCTGAACCTCCTGTTTCTAAACTATAACATGGAGGTAGAAAACAACACAAAACCCATGTTCCTCACAAACTGTTATAAGAATATATATATATGTATATATATATATATATATATATATATACACATATACATATATATAGTGGTGAGATGTGAAATTATATATAAACTCTAGCAGGTTATAGAAATGTTAGCTTTTCTTCTTCACAAAAATCTAGTTTGAAAAATACTCTCCTCTGGATGCTTTCTCAAACTTCTGGAGCTTAGACAAATCTTCTTGCTCAGTAGGGCAGTGATGATAAATGTAATCTTCAGTCCCCTCACCAGTGTAGTTAGCTTGTGTGGTCTGCTCTAGGGATAAATGCAATGTTTTGACTTCTTCCAAGAATACTTCCCAGACTGATATGTGATAATCTTGAAAAAAGGATGTACTTATTGTCTGGACTGTCTGGGGCTAACTTTCCTCTTGAGGTGACAGTGTAATGTCTGTATGATGAATCTAAATGAGTTGAAATTATTTATACTTTCCTTATTGCCAATAATTTTTGATGAAATTTATTTTTTGCATTGTGATCAATATTTGTATTGACTTCAATATTTCTTGTTGGATTTATGTGGGGCAAGAATGTCTACTATGTGGAGGAAGAATACTAGAATAGAGTTGAAAGAGACAGGAGACTTAGTTATGCTTAGTTCTTATGCTTACTTCTTTCTCTTTCATTGGAGACGTATCTCTCTATCTAGCTATTTATCCATTTATTTAATTTTATTTACAATTGTATGGGGTATCTTGCTTGTGACATTTTGATAAATGTGTACCTTTTAGACAAGATCAATGAAGCTAATGAATGTATGTACCACCTCACCTACTTAGTTGTGTGTGATGAGAATATTTAAATTATATTTTTTTACTGAAACAACTGAATGTTGAATGTAAAAAAGTTAAATTCATTGAAACTTAGGGTAAACTTCTGTTACAAGAGACTGGGAGGTGAAAGTGGAAGTATTGCCCAAAAGGAATTTGAGTAGGATGGGAGGAATAAGCTGAGGTAATATGTTGCAAAGCATTTGGATTATAATTAAAATGATATATATTACAAAATGACTGAAAGAATTTATTTTAAACACTCTTTTATCTGTGTAATTCTGAGAAAATTTTACCTATACATACAAATGAATTCCTTCCTGGAAAACTGAGGAAAATTCTGAAAAGAATCACTACCACATGGTGAATCAAGATCTATGTTCTTGCTTTACTGTATTTGATGATTTGGGCACGTCTTTCTTGTTTGAATGGCAGTTTTCTTATTGACATTAACTAGGGATTCTCCCAGTCATTGTTAGAACACTTTGCAATCTATGTGAATAATCTAGGTAGGAAAAAGAGTAAAGTTCCCCAAATATCTATCTCTTTATCCCAGAGCCTGTTAATTTGTACCTTACATAGCAAAAAACAAAACAACCCCCCCCCCCCCAAATACAAAAAAGCTTTATGGGTGTGACTAAAGGATTGGAGATTGAGATTTTACCATATGTTATCTATGTGAGCCTGACCTAATCATATAGGATCTTACAATCAGAGTAACTTTAAGTAGAGTGAGAATGAGACATAGTTAAGGGAGAAAGGCTAAGTAAGGAGATAGACTATTCCTGGATACTCCTGAAAGGAGCCTGGCCCATCTGATCCCTTGATGATACATCTATGTTGTTTTAAGGCACCAATTTGGTGATAACGGATCACATAGCTTGAGAAAACAAATATAGCATTCACACTCATTATTGGGGTTTATTTATCGCCATATGAACTAATTGCCACAGAGGACACAAAGAATGAGATATGTAATTTCTCTCCAACAATCTTGTAGTGAATGAGGCAATGCTTTGCTATGCAAAGCTGCAAGTCAAGAGGAAAGGTAAGTATGAAAAGATTGTAGGTAACAGCCATCTAGAGAAAGGGGAAGTAATTTTTGCAAGTGGAAGGGCAGGGTAAGGTCAGAAATACATTCCAGAACTTTTATGTAGATGAAGTTACATTCTAAGCCATAGAAACTGTCCATGTAAAGCTTTTGAGGTCAAAATCAGGCTATGCACAGAAAATGGTAAATGAGCATCATTTAGCTGGGCTTTGAGCATGAGAAATTAAACATTAAGCAGCCATTTTACATAATAATGACTATGAGGCAGAATGAGAAATGTTTCCTATTATGCAATGTAAAAAAGGCCAAATGTAAAATTGTATCGGTACGGTAACTCCAGCTTTGTAAATTATGTCTGCCATGAGCAAAGGCTGGGAAGAAATACAAATCACAACAAAATTTATAAGCAAATAGTCTCAGAGTGGAAGGAATTTTAATTACTTTTTTATGTGTATTATCACATGTGCAGTAGTTACAAACACATGCAATGGAAATTCATGGATGTAGTTTATAGCAGGCAAGCATGAGGATCTGAAAGATATATATATATATATATATATATATATATATACATATATATATATTCATATACATCTGCACACAGACACATATTGCCTAAACATGCAAATAACTTGCACACTAATTACAGCAACCTTTGTGTACACTGATTAATTTCCAGGAACTCAGAAAAGCAAAGACATAGCCACAAATTGTTCTCCTTTCCCATAATCATTGATATTTGGATGTAAGACAAAAGCATATATATATATATACAAGTTATCCCTGTACAAAGCCAAGAGATGTATCTGATAGGTGCTCATCTGATAGAAATGACAACTTCATTCTCACAATAAAAATAAATAAATAAATAAATAAAAAAGAAATGACAGCTTATTTAGAAGTGGTTACAATGACAAAGCTTGGCTATCTCTAGAAAAAGAAAAATGTGGAGTATTATTTAAATTAAAATGATGAAATGCGAAGATTAAATAACACCTCAAGGAAGCCAACTTACACTCAAGAGACTCACTTATTAAGCAGACTTGTGATAGGAAATAAAATACATCCGTCTGTCTGAAAATCAATTTATTGTCCATTGCACTGCCTTGCTAACCTCAGCAATCTCTCAAGGTAGCTGGAAGCAGAATCACTTGTAATACTATTCATAGGTGCCACCATCTCTGGTTTTATCACCAAGAAGAACTAGATCTGTTTGCACCAAAAAAAAAAAAAAAAAAGAATGAAAATAAGGAAGGAAGGAAGAAAGAAAGAAACAGAGACTCTGAAGTTAATAATTATTAAGATGCTGCCTACTCATTGGGTGCTTTTCACTAAATTAGCTTTTTCTAGTCATCAAAATGTGTCTGTCTGAATTGCTATCGTCTGAAATGCCTTTGACTTTGCAGAGTCAAATGTTTAGCAGAATGACTTAATTAACCAAGCCATTAAATCCTATGTTGTTGATGTTAGAAGAAATCATTTTTCAAACCACCACATTTTTGAAGGGGAAACTAAGGACAGTATGGTTTATAACATGTATATATGTATATAAGAACATGCATATATATGTATATAAGAAAAATGTATTTATAATATGTATACGTGTATCTAATAACATGTTGGTATGTATATAAGAACAATATGCTTATAGAATTTCCAAGCAAAATCAGTAGTAATGTAACATTGGAAAATATTTCCCTTGTTCCCATTTAGTATTTTTCCCAAGTAATTTTTTTGAAACAGAGTACATTAATGGAAAATCATTATAAGGATGGGTTAGAATGTTGCAATGAGAAATTAAGTTTTGTATTGGATACTAATTTACATAATGCTTAATGTTAGAATGGAGGCTTATGGTGGGGGGGGGGGAGGTTGACTGGGGCTGAACACACATGGCTTTGTCTTTTTTTTTCTGCTTTCAGTCATGGGACTTGAACCCTGGGCCTGGGTGCTGTACCTCAGCTCTTTAGCTCAAGGCTAGTGCTCTACCACTTGAGCCATAGAGCCACTTCCAGTTTTCTGGTGGTTTACTGGAGATAAGAATTTCATGGACTTTCCTGCCCGGGCTGGGTTTGAACCACGATCCTCAGATCTCAGCTCCCTGAGTAGCTAGGATTACAGGCATGAGCCACCAGCGCCCGGCTTGGCTTTGTCTTTTTTATGTGCCTGAAACAAACTAAGGCACAAAAGATATTCGCTAATGTCTATTATAGCTATTCTAGAATGACAAGAGAAAACACAACTGACATTTGTTATAGCAATAACTACTGACTCTCTAGCTACACTGAGCCTCATCAAAGGCTCTGGAGGGTTACAGGATGACAGGACCTTATTTCTCAGAAAATAGAACTCTAGCTAAAGTAGAATCAAAATCTACAAAGCAACAGCAAATGATATTGGTATCCTTTCTAAATATGTCATTGGTGTCTTCAATTATACTCAATTGAAATTTCATACATAGGTAGATAGATATATACATATGTAATTATTTTTTACTTTATTTTTTAATTTTTTCATTGCTTCAACTTCACAAACTGTTCTGACAGAGCTTTGTGTGCTTTAAAGTCTTGTCATTTACTTACTATGGATAGTTCCTATAAGGAAGGTAGGTCACACAACTAAGAGCTGAGTCAACATTTTCACCAAGTCAGAGAGGACTTTGAGGACTCGGGGCAGCTGGTCCCCCTCTCTCTCTCATAAGTTCAATAATGCCCTGGGAATCTACAACCTTGATTCTATTTTTCCCCCTGGCTTTTCAACATCTCCCATTCTATCGTCTCTTCTCCTGGTTGGGACCATTATATTTTTGTCTAAGTTAACTAAGTGCTGTACCTTTATAGATTGTCTTAAGAAGCAGCCCTCTTCTTAAAGTCATTATATATGACATTATCCTTTCATAAGGATGCATATACCAGCAAAGCTCAGCTAGTTGAAATGATGAATTCCCTCCAATATGGACTGAAAGTCCTCTAAACGAGTTCATGTACATTTTGGAAATACAGAATATTATTTCCAAGCATTCGACAAATGCGTAGACTACATCATTTTCTAGAAAGGCTAAATATAGGTTTTATTTTTATTTATTTTATTGTAAAAATACCGTACAGAGGGGTTACAATTACATGGGCAAGGAAATGAGTGTATTTTTTATCAAGGTTTTAAAATATCAACAGTTCAGGTCTTTAGGATAAAGCTCAATATTATGATAATTCAGCAGTATTGGATGTTGAACTCCATGTCTCACACTTGCTGACTGCGTGCTCTACCACTTGAGCTGCAGCCCCTATCCTTTTTTGCTTTTTGTATATTTTTCTCAGGTAGGAAGGGCCTTGTATTTTTACCTTTGCTGGCCTAGAACATACCTACCTCTGGAGTAGGTGGTATTACAGGTATGTAGTACCAAAACTATCCCCCCACACACATATGTATATATAACATCTTGCTAACTTTTGTCCTGCATGACCTTGAGCTTCAATCCTTGTTTCTGACTCCAGTTGCTAGAACTGTAGGCACATGCCACCATACCAAGTCCATATATTGCTATGCATTGGTCTCAAACCAGAATCCTTCTGACGTCTGCCTCTTGAATAGCTGCAGTTAGAGCTGTGAGCCATATGTCTGGTGATAGTTTTCTTCTTAAATTTTTAGATGAAGACTCATTTTTTTTCTCTATTTATGTCTATGGCTTTTGTTAATTGAATAAAGTCATGTAACCATCATTACAATCTTATAAAGCATAGCATGAGTAAAGCCTACTATATACATGTATAAAAGGTTCTGAAACCCATTAAATGCATAAAAATGAATGTTTTCACCACCTTTTAAAATTCCCCATTCTTCATCTATTGAACCATCAGACTTCCTCTCTTCAGCCATTCCTCTTTCACTTATATTTATGTTTATATTTGCCTTTCTCCAAGAATATCATAGACTTGGAATAACAGAGAATGTATATGTATTTTTGCTTAGAAATGCAGATTTCAGGCTTATCTATGCTTACCTATGCCTTTCTAGCTCACATCTTTTTTTAATCGATGAAGCGTTGTGTGCCACACCTTGTTCACACATTTACTCTTGGATGGATGGACTTCTTGATGGGGAGATCCTGTGTGGATCTTGTGGCAGTATTCCTCTTCCAGTCAGCTGGGTAAGTTTGGGAGCCTGCAATTGCACATAATATGGCCAGACTACATTTAACTGTGAGAAACGTCTATTTTGTCTTGTCAGAGGAACTTGCAATTGTAATGCTATTAACAATATCTGAATGGTCCTATGGCTTTCTATCCTATATCTGTTGGTATTCTTTTTATTTAAGATGTTAGCTACTCAAATTGAACTGCACTAATATGCTTCACTTTTAATGTGCATTTGCCTGAGGACAAATGGTTTGAGAATATTTTCATAAGCTTATCTGACATATATGCTTTGGTGAGGTGTCTACTCAGAACTTTTGCCCATTTAAAAACCTGGTTTGGTTGGTGTGTTTGCATATTGTTATTTTTTAAATTATATTTTAGTTTTGAGTATTAAAGAGTGCTAGGTTCAATTTTATGTTTTGGATACAAGTCCTTTATTAAGTGTTTATATTGAAAATATTTTCTTACAGTCTTTAGTTTATACTATCTCTTGTCAACTCATAGTATTTTTCACAAAATAGGTTTAGGTTTTAATAAGTTCACACTAAGAATTTCCTGCATGAATCAGACTTTTATTTGGTGTTACATTTAAAAGTTGTCACCAAATTCAAAGTCATTTGTGTTTTTCTTACTAAAAGATTTATATGTTTTTTTCATTTTAGTATAGTTCTTTGTTAGATCATTTTTTGTGTGGTGTGTAGGCTCCTGTCTACAGGTATGTTCGTTCTCTTTCTCTCTCTTTCCCTCTCTCTCTCTCATTCTCAATTTCCTTAATTTCACTCTATTAGCATATCACAATTTATTGAGTAGACTTTCTCCATTGAATTGCATTTTTAGCTTTTTTTCAGAATCAGTTAACTATATTTCTGTGTGTCTATGTTGAATCTCTATTCATATACACATGTTCATTTTCTAACCAGTACTATGCTGTCTTCGTCGCTGAAGCTTTGTATGAAGTCCTAACATTATCTAACGTTTGCTCTTAGTTTTGTGACAAGTCTAAGAAAACTCCCTGATTTTTCAGTTTGCTCAGATTTTACATTGATGACTTCTAAACCCTTTACCTGTGCAAGCTGATTCCAGAAGTTTCCTTTCACAAAGGTTTTTGAACTTTAGGACATGTACTACTTTTTGGCAAGCTTTAGGTTGCTTATTGACTCATGTATATTTAAATTTTACAGGCAAAAAACAGTCCATGTCTCAATTTGCTAAAGTTAAATTGAGAGAATATCATAAGATTCAAAATTTGAAACTATTTTTTTTCTGTCTAGAATCTGGTTCGACTCACACATGTTAAGTGTGTGTTCCTCTTTCATGATTCTGTCAGGCTTTCCTCTGGTCTAAAACAGCCTCCAGCCTATGTTGTAAGCCATCTATTGTTTTGGAGATTAAGCTACATACTATCTCACATCAGTACCAGACCTGTGAACAATCTACAAGTCCACATTCTTGTGGAACACATAAGCTGTTGAATTTCCAAGCCTATACCTCTGATATATATATTTTATGGTTTTAGCACCACACCACTAGTAGCTATTGTTTCTTGAGTTTTTACTAAGTTCAAAGCATCATTTTATATCTGACATACACTCTTCCATTTATTTGTGTATCAGCCTTCTAATTTAGTTATTTGTCTGTCTTCCTCAGTTTGTAATCATCATTTGGAGAGACTGTGTTCTGTTGGTGATCACCAGGGTTTTAAAAGTCAGATTGGTGACACACTGGCTCTTTCTCATTACTCATTCATATTTATGTGAGTTTCTTATTGGCTCAAATGCGTACCTTCAATTATTTGCTTCAGTCAAAAGAGTTGTCTTTGTAGGACCCTCACATTTCCTAACTTTAAAGGTTGCAGAGTGGAGATGCCATCCTTCACTAAATAAATAAACAGGAACAGATTCTTCTAGGAATGACTGATGATACTGAATGAAATGTAAGTAATGATACATTCTTCTTAACCACTTTTTACATACTCTCTGAGAACTTCATATCTATTGGTCCATTTCTCTCTCTCTCTCTCTCTCTCTCTTTCTCTCTCTCTCTCTCAGAAGCCTGTAAGACATACAGTATTAGAAACGCAATTCTACAATCGAGAAAACTGAGGTGTATGGCATCTCATTATTTGTCCAAGGCAGACAGCTCATTAGTGGAGTCCTCAGGAAGGAAAGGTGGTTAGTCATGGTTGCAAACTCCATCTCTTTCCTCTCCATGAAACACTGCCTCTTGTGTGTACCATTCACTTCTTCCTCAAACCTTTATTAAAATCTACAGCATTAACGTGGTGGTTAGGCTCTGGAAACACAATTAAACTCATTGCCCTAATGGAGTTGGTGATCTTTGTAGACACTTGCTATTTTTAGACACTGCACCAGTAGCAAAAGAACTTGGGAACTGTCTAGAAAATAATGCTGTTTGGTCCTCCTTGGAGATGTTAGGATACACATTGTGAAGTCCTGATTTAAAATACTTAGAGTCTTCCGAATTACCATGATCATGTGGATTACATTTGTATTCTTTCACAGGGAGAGGGGAAGTCCGGGTATTATCTAAAGTGAAGAAGGCCTATCTCTGAGTAATATCTAAAGTCCTCTAGGCTGTAATAGTCCGGGTTTGCTCTTCTAGTTCAAGCTGCAGAAAACGGGAAAGGAGAGAGCTGGAACTTGGGGCCATGGGGCTTGGCAAACACTGCATGCTGAGTGCTTTTTGCAATAAGAGATCAAACAATCAGCGCTGGAGTTCCATCTTTCTCCTTGTTTCTGTAGGCGGTTGAGGAGATTAGATTGTGGCCCAGCAAGCTAGCAACCGCCTCCAGACAATTTATACAGCTTTTATATTTATTTAGAGAGCAGGAGGCCTTGCCCGGCTCTGCTAGGAGGCAGTGGCAGGAGAATTTAAAAGGGCGGTTTCATTAATTTTGGAGGGAATTTATTGCTGACAAAAGACTGCATTATTGATAGTTGGAAGGCAGTGCAAGCCGGGTTTGGGAGGAGCAGCGTGGGAGAGTCACCCCGCTCCTGCCTGCAAGCCTGCTTGGCGCAGCTGCTTCCACCAACCCAGGGAAGCCCTTCCTTCCCCGGGGGAGGATGTGTCCTGGCTCAGTGCCTGCCAGCCCTTGCTGGTGAAGGCAGAGCCTGTATCTCACTTTGCCACTGCAATCCGAGCAGCAAGGACACATAGAGGTCGCCCAGCTCCTTTCCCACATTGCATATAGGCATTCTGGACACCCAGAGCAGACAAGCAATGTCTGCACACATCAAGCCAGAATTCAAGTTGAAATCAGGTGCATGACATCATCCACCACCACCACCATCATCTCCATCATCATCTTCACTGTGCCCCCTTCTTCTTTCAACAATGGAAAATTAAAACTGCTTTCCAAGTGACAGGATGGACATGGGCATATTTGGTGTTCTTTGCACAGCAGTAAACTTTGTTTTCCAAATAATAGTGACAACCTTTTTACAGATCTTATACAATGGGATTCATCTCATACACATCCCTTTGATAGGTGAGGACTGAAAAGGGCTTCCATAGAATTAATGAGTTTCTTAGTTACTCATGATGCTGCTAAGCTTTGGGATAGATTCTGTACATTCCATCATCTTTGATGCTAACACCAATTTTGTCAGGTGGAGCTACAATAAAACTCAGGGATGGGGTCTACCTCCAGGTATGCTTTTATAATCAGTTTAGAAAAATTTGGAAGGCCAGTTTCAGGATTGAAGAATAAACTTTTGCAAGATTACACTGGGCTGGGAATGTGGCTTAGTGGTAGAGTGCTTGCCTCACATGCATAAAACCCTGGGTTCAATTGCACAGTACCACATACACAGAAAAAGCCAGAAGTGGCAATATGGCTCAAGTGGTAGAGTGCTAGCCTTGAGGAAAAGAAACTCAAAGTTCAGTGTCCAGGCCCTGAGTTCAAGTCCCAGGACTGGAAAATAAAAAGTTCTACACTGAATTCATGAAGCAGAGAGATGAGTCCTTCCTGTATAAATGGAGTGTAGAATATGAATTAGCACAGGAAAGGAATATTGTAAACCTAGGAACAGAAAATCAAGGTTTAGACTCCTGTTTCCCTAGAATGTGCCATACAGACTTTTTCTACCATACCAATGGCTCTATATATCTATGATTATTTCTATAAGTGAATATGTAACACACAGTCATATTTATTCCCCCCACCTATTTACTCTTCCTGACTCAAACCATAGGGAATAATGAGCTACCTGGAAAAAATTACTGTGCAACACTATAATGGTCTGACTATAGAACTTTAATTAGAAAAGTTAAAACGATTGCAGTAAATAGAGCTGTCGTTAGAATACAGCTGTGCCTGTTCTTTCTACTTACAAATTTCACTCAAGCTGACTTTGAAGTTGGAAATAATTACATTTTGGAGGTTGTAGGTCAGAGAACAGAAGGGAAAAAAATATCAGTGCTCAGAAATCGTAAGTGTTTTAGGAAAGAAATGACCTAGATAGAGTTGCACACTAGTTGAAACAAGGTTATTTAGCATCAGAACCCTACATGACCTGCATTTCCTCTGGTAGTCAGAAGGCAGGACAAGTCTTTCCATAATTGGCTCATTGAAGATGGGGACCCTGTGTAGCTTTTCTATACATTGGGAAAGCTAGAATCAATAATTTTTAAGGAACAGTATCAGTAACTGATGGCTTGTGTAGTAATTTCAAGCTATATTGTTACCATGTGTACTTATTCAATTAGTCATTATTTAATGAAGATTTATTGACTGCCTATTATGAGCTTAGGTATATTGTAATGAATAACATATACAAATCTTGTCAGAAGAGTTTTTTTTTTTCCTTTGCTAGTGCAGGGGCTTGAACTGAGGGCCGGGGTATTGTCTTCTAGCTTTTTTACTCAAGGATGACCCTCTACCCCTTGAGTCATACTTCTATTTCTAGTTTTTGAGTAATTGGAGATAGAGTCTCTCAGATTTGTCTGCCTGGGCTGGTTTCAAACCAGAATCCTCAGATCTCAGCCTCCTGAGCAGCTAGGATTATAGACATGAGCCACAATCACCCAGCCAAAATATCTTAAGTTATTGTGCTACTAAATACTTCCTACTTTCTAGACATTAAAAAACTGCCCTCTCATCCAAAGTCAAACAATATTGCATTATACCGAGGAATTCAGAAGAAGGAACAATGAAGATCGGCAGTAGACCCAGAGCCTCTATGGAAAATAGGGTAGAAGATAATTGACTAAATGAGAGAAAGGATAAGTAAATGCAAAGCAAGGGTTTCCCAGGAGATGAATATGGGATAAAGGCTATCATTTTAAATAATGAGATGAAACAGAATCAGGCCCTTATGTCTCATAGTGGCCATCAGCCACCCACTCTAGAATTGCTGTTGTATTGGTTGAAATGTAGATTATAGATAAGGCTGTAACTTCAAGTCTCTGAAATCAAAGCCTGGGAATGGCTTAGCTTCCTGATTGATAGTGAAGAACAGGGATCTAGACCTCAGGGATACTGAGGTCTGGAAGAGATAATGGTACACATTGAAAAAATCATTAGAAAAAGGAAATATCAGGAGTCACATAATATGAGTTAATCAGTAAGGCATCTCAAGAGTCTTACTCATAAAAGAGTATGACTCAGTGCTTATAGGCAGCACAGCACGCAGACATTTTCCGTTTTCAATTTGTAAAACAAATATTGACTGGAATACTAGATCATACACGTGCTGTTTGTGTTGCTCTGATTCAAGCCTAGCTATGAGAAACTATGCAAACTGAACTCACCAACCTCGAATTCTTCCATTTATTTAAGAAGATTCAGTGGCCTGTTATCTCTGGAGAGATGAGGAAAGAGGTTAAAAGTAGGGAACACTCAGACAAGAAAGGATTGTGAGAAATATATTCCCTGAATAAATAATCATACTTGTTTCAACACAACACCTAGTTGTATTTTGGGCCGCTGGCTATAAGGATTAATGTCCTGAGGACTTAATTATGCTTAGAGAAAAATATTGAAAAGGAGTAGAAAAAAATGTTCAAATGGAAAGACTTGGAAAACATTTGTTAAGTGAAGTAAGCCAGACCCAAAGAAACATAGGTTTCCCTTCTCTGCAGTAATTAGTATATATCTGGGACAAGCAGAAAAGGTCAAAAGCTATGTACATATGACCGGATAACTTGATGCTAAATGAAATGAACCCCAAGATAGGGGCACAGAGAATTTATCTTTCTTGCTGTTCTTTTTTAATGCACTTACAATGTGCAATATATATATATATATGTATATATACATATATATATATACATATATATATATGTATATATACATATATATATATGTTTCTTTGTACATTCTTCCCCCATGGTATAACCCCTGTTGTCACTGTATTTGATTCCTGTGTCCTGCATCTTGTCTATACATTTTTCTAATTTGGGGAGGAGAAGGGAAATAACAAAATGCTGAAATAAGGATACAGGATGACTCATTATAACAATGAGAGGTACAAGATACTATGTTGAAAACGAACTTTACAAGTTGGGGGGGGAGGGAGGAGTTGGGAAGGTGGGGTGGGAAGAGATGGTAGGGGAAAGACAAAGGAGGAGGTAACAATGCTCGATAGGAAATGGACTCATTATCTTGCTCATGTAACTGTAACCCCTCTGTACAGTATCTATACAATAAAATATATCACAATTGAGTATCATGAGAGAATACAAAGACAATTCAAAGGAAACTAATTTTTTAAACCAATTTCTTTTAGTGAGTTTGAACAGTTTTTACACCGTACCTTGGCAAGCCAGTTCTTCATTCTTTCACAAGGTGGCACTATATATGTGACTGGAAAATAAGATGCCTTCGATACATTTTGAAATAACTGAAGTACAGCCTGTCTTGATTTCTGTTCTATGGCTTTGTGATGGTTGCAGTAACAAAAAAAAAGATTTGTCGGTGACTTTCTGATCATTTGTTATTGGCCATAAGAGAATGTACAGGAAATATTGTGAAGAAAAATATGACATTTACTTTGCTCTCAAGGCAGGGAAATACCCATTATAGCTACCTGTCTATCTCAAAGTGATAAATCTCTAGTTACAATTCACACAAGCACAATAATTGGGTCAAAACATGAGAACACAAAGGTCTTCATTTTGATTTATTGGGACTAATTCCAATTCCTTTCTTCTTTTGGTTGATTTGTCTTGCATTGGGTTTGAACTTGTGACCTTGCTCTTGTTAGATAAACATTACACCCCTGAAACCCTGCAGCCAACCCAAATTTCTTCTTTTTCCTTTATTTTAGAATTGCATAGCTAACAGAATTAATGAAATCTATACAAACTCTTAGAAAATAGTAAACTTTTAGAAAATCTGAATTAATGTGGTCCTTTGGGAATTTGTAGTAATGATAGCAAAATTACTTAAAAATGATTTATATTTTGCAACCATGAATATATGATTCAATTATCTTAAATAAATTTGAAATATTAATTTTAGAATGCATTTTTCCTTATTTAATTGAATTACTGGTGAGAATAATATTTCCCATTAGGTATAGTCTGGTATATGGTAAGTCCTACATGGATGTTAGAATTAATGAGAATTGCTTATAATTTATTACTTATTCATTTATTACTTATTACTTATTTTTTACCTTTTAAATAGTTGAGTTTTTTCTTTTACCTAATTTTGTATTATTGATGTTGATATTTAGCAAATAACATAGGCTTGCTTTTCTTTTTTGCCAGTCTTGGGGCTTGAACTCAGGGCCTGGCACTGCCCTTGAGTCTCTCTGTATTCAAGGCTAGTGCTCTACCACTTCAGCCATAGTGTCACTTCTGGCTTTTTCTGTTTATGTGGTACTGAGGAATTGAACCCAGGGCTTCATGCATGCTAGGCAAGCACTCTACCACATTCCCAGTCCCAGACTTGATTATTTTGATCTTAGTGTTGTATTAAATGGTTATAGTTCTTATACATCTACACCTGTGATTTTTATATAAAATTTGACATTACAAACAACAGAAGAATGTTTAAGTCTGGAAGGAGAATAGCAGTAATTGAACTGATTTATCCATATAGTAATATATATATATATATATATGCATACATAGGACATATATATATATATATATATACATACATGGGACATAGACTTATTTATCCTATGTATGTATATACATACTTCTATTTTTCTCTTTATTCTCTGACTATTCTTAGACCTTCCTAAGTGACAGGAATGATGAGCCCTTTTGGACCATTCCTGAGTTTATACTGGTGAGGTGATTTTTGTAGGTCAACGACATAACTTTAGGATAAAAACTAGTGACTAGAAAAAAAAATCATCCACCTGGATCAAGAACTGTGACTATCAGCCCTATTTCCACCTTCCAGGGATGGGAGCTAAGCTTGAGATTGAGTTTAATAGCCAGTAATTTTTACTCAATTATGTCTGAAACAAGGAGGCTAAAGGAGCATCAAGGTTGGCTGGAAGGTGTGAGCTCAGAAAGGGTATAGAAGATCTATACATACTCCTTACCATCTTTTCCATTTGACTGTTTCCCTGGACTGAATTCCTTATTCCAAAACTGCAATTATAACTATACTGAGTTATATGAGTCATTAATAAATTAGTGAACCTGAAATTGTTCAAATATATAGTTTGCCTGAAAGAAGTGTGAGCAGGCTACTGACCCATTGTATCTGACATCCAAAGTAGACTGAGTCTCTACCAGTGCGATCTGTTCTAACTTCACAACACTGACAACAGAATCAAATGGAGTTGTTAGACACCACGTTGGTGCAGAGAAGTGGAGAGGTGGTTCTTGGAACATTATTTTTCTTTCTTCTGCGTCAGTTGGAAATCATACAGTTCATTTAAACATATCTTAGCTATGGGGGCTGGGAAGGTGGCTCAGTGGTAGAGTGCTTGCCTTGCATGCATGAGGCCCTGGGTTCGATTCCTCAGCACCACATAAGCAGAAAAAGCCGTAATTGGGGCTGAGGTTCAAGTGGTTGAGTACTAGTCGGCAGCTGAAGAGCTGAGGGACAGCGCCCAGGCCCAGAGTTCAGGCTCCACGACTGGCAAAAAAGAAAGAAAGAAAGAAAGAAAGAAAGAAAGAAAGAAAGAAAGAAAGAAAGAAAGAAAGAAAGAAAGAAAGAAAGAAAGAAAGAAAGAAAGAAAGAAAGAAAGAAAGAAAGGAAGAAAGAAAGAAAGAGAAAGAAAGAAACATATCTTAGCTATGGTAAATAATGCTGCAATAAACAGTTGTGCTGGTAGCTTTAGTATGGCCTTATTTGTGATCATGCAGGTAAATGCCCAAAAGTAGGATTGCTGGGTCATAGGGGAGCTCTATGTGGAATCTTTTCAGGAATCTCCATACTACTTTCCAAAGTGGTTGAACAAGTTTATGTTAGGTTTTTAAAAAGAGGGAGCCGAGTAAGAACCACACCATGCACGTGGTATTTAGGTAAGGGGTAGGTTTATTCAGTAGACCTGCTGGGACCAGGCCAGGTTGGCACTCCACGTGGCTGGCAAAGAGAGAGTCTGGCCCTGGGCTAGGTCTTATCTAGGGTAGGGGCGGGGAAAGGTGTGGCCAGGTGAAGGGAGGTGGGACCTGGTGGGAGAAAGGTGTGGCCACATCAGATCCGGATGTGACCTCTTCCAGGTGTCCCAGTTGCCTAGGCAACACAGGTTCTGGGTGGGGTCTGCTTGCCATCCAGGAGTAGACCTTACAGTTTACACTCCCACCAACAATGCAGTAGGGTTCCACTCCTGAGAGCGTCGAGGCCAATTAAAAAAATATGGTTGTTTTGAAAAGGAGAAAGCATGGGGTGTTCTACAGTATGCTGTGATTTTGGTCTTGAATAAATTCCCTATTTCCATACTCAATACAAATGGAAGTTTAAAACCAAGGCTTGGTAAGTAGAACATCTAAAATTATGATACCATAGATACTAGGAGGTTACCCAATGGTCAAGGGACTGAGGTTTCTTGACTATAATTCCAATGACCATTCCTTTTTACTATACTGCCATGAATTGCACATTTTTGTATATATTTCTGTTTGTCATGCTAGTTGAGCCCAGTGTTCTTGGGGGAGAAGAATGCAGATGACTGGGACATTTAGGGAGGAGTAGAAATTGCTTTCCATCAGTGCCACCTCTCAGGATCACTGGAAAAGACTACTGTACTGTGATCAAGGTCACCAAGAATAGATCCACTCATTGTATGGTGGCAACTACAAAGGTAAATAGATGCACTCACAATTTTCCAATGGTTTCCTCACTAGTATAGGTAGCAGGTAAACATAAAATAAGAATATCATATTATGTTAATTTAATAATGCAAGTTCATTCACAGTGCTTCAGGAACACAATGAAAGTAGCGTTGTTTGGGTTCAAGCCACCATTAGCTCCCTTCTGAACTTTATCTCTTTTCTTTTCTTTGTTCTTTATGTACAATGTTCTTTCTTAGCAAGGTGGAGTCAGCCTTTTGAAATAGAAATTGAATCAAGTTATTTCTATATGTCAGATCCTTAATAGTAATCCATGATCTTCCTAAGCATAGAAGAAAACTCAGTCCTTCTCTTAGGGCCTAAAATACCCTGCAGTCTGTGACCTTCCTACAAGTTTGGAGTTTGGCTCTCCTCTTAGCAATTTCTACTTTGCTCATGGTGCTCTAACCCAGTGGCTTTTTCCACACTTGTCAGAAGCAGCCAAGCTCATTACTTCCAATTTCTTTCTGAGGAACTCTGAATCCTGGAATACATTGGACCAGAAATACCTGGCTTACTGGATTGTTTACTGGTTTACTCTGGGTTTACATTATTATTTTTTGTCCAAATGCATTTTTTCTCTTCTTTCCTCATTCTCTTCTCATCTGTTTAGTTATATACTCTAAGTCACATAGCAATACAAACAGACCCTTTTTGTAGAACATTTTTTTCCCTGATGATCTTTCATGCAGCATCTCACCTACATTTGCATGGTCCTTCTCTAGCATATAATTTTTATCTTCCTTGGGTTATTTAATATTCTGTGAAACACCTTGCTTATCTAAGTCTCACTCTTCTCTCTTCAACTTACTCAGTGTTTGCTGTTATCTATAGAGCTCATGAGTTCTGGAGATTCTGTATCTCTTTTTGATGGTTGTATTCACAATGTTGAAGATTATTGCCTGCCTGATATATAGCAAAGTCCTTCTGCTTAATCTGTAGATATGTGTTTTCTAGGAGGGTCACATTAAAGCATCAATTAGGAAGTTACACTGAAGAAGATAGCTCTCTAACCAGAGGTGCTTCTGAGAGGAGAGCATATTGCATATTATTGGAGAACTACTCCCTCAATCTCCAAGTCTGGTGCATATGGTACATAAACATAAAATACATTTTCCACTGAGTGGCTCATTATTTTTCTTTCTTCTGCTTCAGTTGGAAACCATAAAGTTCATTTAAACAGGACATCTCCTAAAGTAGGATTGTTTTGAAAAGGAGTGAGTCTGGGGCATTCCACAGTATGCTCTTTTCCATTGTCTTGATTTTCTTTCTCTATCATTTATTTCTTTGTTTATTTTTGAGGCTGTCTTGGGGCTTGAATTCAGGGCCTGGGAATTGTCCCTGAGCTTTTTTGCTCAAGGCTAGTGTTCTACCATTTGTGCCACAGCTCCACCACTTTGAGCCACAGCTCCACTTCTGGCTTTTTTGGTCAGTAACTGGAAATAAGAGCCTCACAGACTTTCTTGTCCGAGCTGGCTTTGAACCCTGATCTTCATATCTCAATCTCCTGAGTAGCTAGGGTTACAGGCATGAGCCAGCAGCACCTGGTACTTTCTCCATCTTTTTATACCTGAGTTGTTTCTCCCTCCCTGTGCTTTCTGTCCAGCCATACCTAGAGATAATCGCTGTTGCAAGTGGTCAGGGATGATGTCTTTGTCTGTTATTGGGAGCTCACCATGCTGGAGTTGTCAGGTCACCTGAGTGAAAGTTAAACAGAGGCTAGAGGCTATTATTCAGGAAGTTCAATGAAATAAATTGTTTTTTGCTTCTTTGGTTGCTTTGTTCTGGAGATGGGGACAGTACGAACTGAGCTTGAGAGAGCCCAAGGTACTTTGTGGAACTACCAGCTGTTCTCCCATTTCTCTCTTGGGCCATCTGTGACTTGTTAGAAAAACTGTCTGTAGGTGTGTGCTGGAGTGGGAAGGAGGAGGATGTGGAGGTACTCAATGTACCAAGCCTGCCTGTAACCATGACCTCAAATTAATGGTGTGAGGCACTTATGCTATTGTGGAAAAGCCCTGCAGTATGTACTACTCAGCCTTCTGGTAAGAAAACACTGCAACAGCTTTTCCACCTTTAACAGTAAGCACTTAATTTAAAAAATGTTTCAAGTAACAATAATGGAATGCATATTGTTTTCAAAGCCCTTTGCAATGAGGAATATAGAAATGAATAATTGAATTGAGAAGATATGCAGGATATTCGTGTGTATGTGTGTGTGAGAGAGAGAAAGAAGAAAGAGAAAGTGAAAGACAGAGACAGAAAGACACTAACAGAAAGTTTGTAAACTAACAATATTTTAAGTACAATTCCATGAAAAATTAAAGGAGGCTAAGATCTCAGTATACATCTTGCTGCAAAATAAGGATAAGTTTCAGAGTCATTTAATCATCAATTAAAGGTCATGGATTAGAAGAGTCATCTTTACCTTAGGGTAATGGTCTAAAGTCAAGACTATCCAATGCTGATTGGAACCTTATGCATGGCAGCTTGGCAGAAATATATGGTATACATGCAAGATTATATGAAATGAAACTAGGAAAATGAAAGTGAAGCATGCTATAGAGCTCTTCATATAACAAGGAAATTATAACCTTATAGGCAACAGGAAATCCAGATGCTAGATAATGGGCATGTGCTGAGGATACATTCTAAACCTGTTCCTTTAGTGAAGTATACCCTGGAAATGAAGTAGCCAGGGCAATGAAACCACATACATCTTATTCTGTGGCTATGTGGCTGGACCAGGCTTATGGAGAATGGAGCAAGTGGACCCACTGTCATTTAAAAATTATATGCCTGAATTTCTCAACGTGTGCTATTTAGAGTTCGATGGAAAGAATGGTGATACCCATAATGAAAAAGGGAAAGTATCAGAAGATACTAAGCTAATGGTAAAATCATAGCTCATCACCAACCAAAGACCTCTGGTGACCTGCATTCTATCCTTAGGCTCTGGTCAAAGACAGGCCTTACACAGAATTTCATGGTAGAGATAGTCTCATGTCTTACTGGTGACCTGCATTCTATCCTTAGGCTCTGGTCAAAGACAGGCCTTACACAGAATTTCATGGTAGAGATAGTCTCATGTCTTACCTTGTAAGGTGAGCTGATGCTTCAACCCAAATTATAGATACAGGAGAAAATTCCTTAGCTTATGGTGGAGTTTATTATGTATTTTACTCTTTAAGGAAGCTGGGTATAACAAAAAGGGCACAGGCTTTAAAATCATAGACCTGAGCTTGAATTTTGTATGATACTCAAATAATTATGACCATGAGACAGTTAAAAGAAATCAGTGTATGAACTAAAGCACTAAGAGGAGTTTACTACATACTATGCTTTTCTATGTTTATTCCATAAAATATGTAGGAATTCTCAGCTGTAATTACTCTAGACTTTCAGTAGAAAATATTTTTCTTTGGCTCGGTTTCTGTTTCATGGGGATTATTATTATTTTAACTGAATCTTGTCTCAAGAGGATATTGTCTTCATGTGTCATGATGATATTGCCATAGGAGTGTTTTCTGGAAGAGCTGGATTATGGTGTGAAGATATGGAACCATAGCTTGCTCTTACTACATATGAATACTAGCTTCTACTTAAAAATAGATGAGAATAAAGGGGAACGTGTTGAAGGGAGTATTGTTTGTACCTGGAAAGGTTTATTTTATGAGGGACCTGAGAACTTTCTTAAATGGATAAAGCTTTGGATTTTAAGACTATTCATAAGAATTACATATGACAAATTATAGCTTAAATGAAGACCTTTTGTTTGAGCATGTCAATACCAGGGATTATCATTGTTCATCTTTTTGACTCACAGATAGACTCTACCACTTGAGCCATGCCCCCAGTGCAGCATTTTTGCTTGTGAACTAAAGATTGAGTTTCTCTACCTGATCTGGCTTTGAACCTCCATGCTCCAGGTCTCACCTTCCTAAGTAGCTGCTCAAATGGACAATTGGAACTGCCCAGACTTGGAAGGAAATGTCTATGTGTTGACACTCATTTTATAAGATGGTTCACCATAACCATTATTGGTTTGGCTGTTGGAACTAACAGAATTCTAACCCTCATTTTATAAAGTGTCACTAAATGCTTGGGGAAATCAAAATAGTCACATTCTTAGTCGCAAGAAAATCCTTAGAGCACCTTAATGTATCGATTCTTAAATTCAAGTAGGAAAAGGTGTGTTGGTATGATGGTTTGGTACCTTAGAAGAGGGTCATGAAATGATATACTCTTAGTTGAATAAATGGCAATAAATCTATTTTAAATTAATCAGTTTATATTTACTGAACATTTTTCTGCCTCAAATATAAATTAAGGGCATAGTTGGGAAATTCAACTGAAAATATTTTTCAAAATTTATGCAAGGCATAAGTATAAACTGTAGGTGAACAATAGTAGGTAGCAGGACAACTTCAGTACTGTGATGGTTGGTGAAAAAGCATGTTGTTATGTTGTTGATCAAAAACCAGAGTGAAAGACAAGTAGGCATCTTTATTAAGTGCACATTTGCTTGCTCTAGGAAATAAAAATCAAAGGCATTGTGGCATCGTCATGGCAACAATGGAATTTTTTTCCCATCTGTATTTGCTCTAAGCAGATTTAGCAACACAGATTCCACTTCACCTATTTCTGGGGCTATAGTTCAGTATATCTTCCTGGTTAGTCTAAAATTGCTTATATAGTTTAACTGGAAGTGCATTGAAGATTCAATATAGAGAAGTGGACTACAGGCAAAATACATGCTACAACGAAAAATAATAGGATGGATAATGCTCAGAAAAAAAGAACAATCATCACATTTACTGCAGTTAACTCTATAGCTTAGAATATAACTTTCAGATTTTCTCTTGGACGTTGCATTTAGTGGCCATAAATATAAGTGCAGATTTAGGGATCAGGAGGATGGTAATTTCAAAGAAGGGTAATTTCAAAGAAGGGACCTAGTGTTGGCTGAATGGCCAAGTATTAACTTCTCTAAGCTGTATGAACTTTTTAAGGAAAGAAGGAATTTTTAGAACTAGTTCCACACTATATTTTCTCTGCATGATTTACATAGTATCTCCTCCCAAAAGGAGGTTCAAAATTAATGGCAATGAGTATCTTCCTTTTTCATTGTATATGGATATGGAATGTCATATAGGGAAAATTTGGAGAAGGCTGAAATCAATCAAATGCCGTTTGAAAAACTGGGGAGGAGAAGGAAGCAATGGTGGAAGGGATAAATTTGTTCAAAGTTCAGTGTGCACATGTATGGAAATGTCACAAGGAGACCTCCTTAGATTTCCAAGGTATGTTAATCAAAAAATATTAAAAGTAAAACCAAATAATCACAAGGAAACTGCACTAAGAGTTCATGAGATTAGATTTACTATTATCCTTCCATGCAGAATACATTATTTGGTAGGTTTTAGGAACATATTCAGGAAGACCAGATGCCATAGACTAAATGTCTGCATTTCCTCCAAATTCATATATAAAAACCTAATCCCCAATATGATGGGGATTGGAGAAGGGGCCTTTTGGAGGTGAATAGGTCTTGAAAGTTGTCTTCATTGATGCATTTAGTGCCCTTAGAAACAAAAGCTACTCACATCACCATCATGTGAGGATGAAGAAAGAAGACAGCCCATATATGAAACAAAAATCAGGTTTTTGCTGGGCCCCAGTGGCTTACGCCTGTAATCCTAGTTACTCAGCAGGCTGAGGTCTAAGGATAGTGGTTCAGAGCCAGCCTAGATAAGAAAGTCCATGATACTTTCATCTCCAGTTAAGCACCATGCACACATAAAGACCCTTAGGCATAAAAAATGCTAAAGAATAGCATCTAGGCCCTATGATCCAGTCTCAGGACCAGCCAAGGAAAAAGAGAGAAAGAGAGAATGAAAGAAAGAAAAAGAAAGAAAGAAAGAAGGAAAGAAAGAAAGAAAGAAAGAAAGAAAGAAAGAAAGAAAGAAGGGAGGGAGGGAGGGAGGAAGGGAAGAAGGGAAGAAGGAAGGAAGGAACGAACGAAGGAAGGAAGGAAGGAAGGGAAGGAAGGAGAGAGAGAGAGTTTGTAGAAACCCAGGATTAAGAACAAATCTGCTAAATATGTTTGCCTTAGTGATAATACCAGTTTCCATGTTGAGTTGACATGCCCTTGGTGTAATGTCAGGAAAGGACTGTGGCTCCTGTATTTTCTAAAATGGAAATTAAGCCCCCAATATCAAAAGGAATATTACACATGGAATTATGAAGGAATAGTAATATCACTCAGAGACATGGCTACCTTTTAGAAGGCATAGTCATGGTTTTGTAATTTTGTTTCCTTTGTATAGAATTACTGTGATTATTCCTATTGACTTATGTGAGCAATTAAAAGGGTAAGAGATAAGAAATGGTTGCAGTGTGCAGTGTTGAATTTACTTTTCCCTTTCTCCCTTTAAAAGTCAGTGTAACGTAGACGAATCAACATTAGTAAATGACCATGAAGGCTAAAATAGGCATGAATAAAAGCTTTTTTTTTCAGTAAGATTTTGATTTTTTTTTTTAATTTTATTTTATTTTATTTGAGAACATACTGTACAGAGGGGTTACAATTACATGGGCAGGATAATGCATACATTTCTTACCAAGCATTGCAGCCTCCTCCTTTGTTTACCCTTCACCTCCCTTCCCAGCCTCCCCCATCCCTCCCACCCAATCATACCCCCCCTCCCCCCACCGACATTGTAAAGCTGGTTTTGACATGACTTTTTGTACTTCTCATTGTTGCAACAGGTCCACCTGAATCCTTAAACGACTTGTTTGTCCCCATCTCCTCCACATGTTATACTGACATCAAATATAGTGAAAGCGGGGGTTACACTGTGGGGGAGGGACATACAAAGCAACAAAGAAATAATCTTATAAATGCGTTAGAAACACATGCATGAAAGAAACAAAAATTTAAAATACATATTTGAGGGTTCGTTTTCCTAACATCACATTATCTGACTTTTTCCGCTTGACTCATACCTATACTAGATATTGCAAATAAGGGAAACCATGGGACCTATGTTTCTTTGGGCCTGGCTTACTTCACTTAATATAATTTTTTCCAAGCCTTTCCATTTCCTAACAAATGGGGAAATGTCATTCTTTCTGATGGAGGCATAGAATTCCATTGTGTATATATACCACATCTTCTTGATCCATTCATCTACTGAGGGGCATCTGGGTTGGTTCCATGTCTTAGCTATGGTAAATAATGCTGCAATAAACATAGTTGTGCTGGTAGCTTTAGTGTGGCCTTGTTTGTGATCATTTGGGTAAATGCCCAAAAGTGGGGTTGCTGGGTCATTGGGGAGCTCTATGTGGAGTCTTTTGAGGAACCTCCATACTGCTTTCCAAAGTGGTTGAACAAGTTTACATTCCCACCAACAATGAAGTAAGGTTCCTTTCTGTCCACATCCCCTCCAGCATCTGTTGTTGTTAGAGTTCTAGATTTTTGCTGTTCTAACTGGAGTGAGGTGATATCTCAATGTTGTTTTGATTTGCATTTCTTTTATGGCTAGGGATGTTGAACATTTCTTCATGTGTCTATTGGCCATCCTTCTTTCTTCTTCAGAGAAGCTTCTCTTTAAGTCTTTCGCCCACTTACTTATTGGGCAGTTGTTTCTTTGAGGATTTGTTGTTGGGTGGTTTAATTTTTTGAGTTCCAAGTATATTTTAGATATGAGACCCTTGTCCGTTGTATGGCTAGTAAAGATCTTCTCCCAGTCCGTGGGCTTTCTATTGATCTTGCTAGCTATGTCATTTGCCCTGCAGAAGCTCTGCAACCTTATACAATCCCATTTGTCCAGCCTTTCTTTGATTTGTTGTGTTTCCGGGTCTCTATTCAGAAAATTTCGGCCTGAGCCAAGGAGACCCAGGGTTTCTCCTATTCCATCCTGTAATGTTTTCAGAGTGTCTGCTTTGAGTTCAAGGTCTTTGATCCATTTGGAGTTGATTCTGGTGCAGGGTGATATATAAGGATCTAGCTTTAGTTTTCTACATGTAGTTAACCAGTTTTGCCAGCACCATTTACTGAAGAGGCTGTCTGTCTTCCATTCTATTGTTTTAGCTCCCTTATCGAAGATTAGATGGCTATAGGTCTGTAGGTTCATTTCTGGGTTTTCAATTCTATTCCATTGGTCCTGAGGTCTGTTCTTATGCCAATACCAAGCTGTTTTGATTACTATGGCTTTATAGTAGAGTTTGAAATTTGGTATTGATATTCCTCCAGCAGTGTTCTTTCCGTTGAGGAGCGTTTTTGCTATTCGGGGTCTTTTATTGTTCCATATGAATTTTTGGATTGCCTCTTCTATTTCCTTGAAGAATGAGGGTGGAATTTTGATAGGTATTGCGTTGAATTTGTAGATAGCCTTGGGAAGTATTGCCATTTTCACGATGTTAATCTTTCCAATCCAGGAGCATGGGAGGTTTTGCCATTTTTTAAGTTCTGTGTTGATTTCCTTTTTCAAGATTTTAAAGTTTTCATCATAGAGGTCCTTCACTTCTTTAGTTAAGTTAATTCCTAGGTATTTTATTTTTTGTGGGGCTATTACAAATGGAGTTGCTTTCCTAATTTCAGCCACACTTTTCTCATTGTTGGCATACAGAAAAGCCATTGATTTTTGGGGGTTAATTTTATAACCTGCTACTTTGCCAAAGTTTTGAATCAGCTTGAGTAATTTGGGAGTGGAGTCTATGGGATTCTTTAAATACAAGATCATGTCATCTGCAAAGAGGGAGAGTTTTATTTCTTCTTTCCCTATTTGGATCCCCTTTATGTCTGCATCTTGTCTTATTGCTGTAAGCTAGGCATTCTAATACTAGATTGAAGAGAAGTGGAGAGAGTGGGCATCCTTGTCTTGTTCCTGAGTTAAGAGGAAATGGCTTTAGTTTTTCACCATTGAGTATAATGCTGGCTGTAGGTTTGTCATATACAGCCTTTATTGTATTGAGGAATGTTCCATGGATTCCTAATTTTTCCAAAACCTTCATCATAAAGGGGTGTTGGATCTTGTCGAATGCTTTTTCTGTGTCTATTGAGATAACCATGTGGTTCTTATTCTTGCTCCTGTTGATGTGATGAATAATATTAATTGATTTGCGTATATTGAACCAGCTTTGCATCCCTGAAATGAATCCTGTTTGATCGTGGTGTATGATTTTTTGGATGAATTGTTGAAGTCGGTTGGCCAAAATTTTGTTGAGAAGTTTTGCATCAATGTTCATCAAAGAAATGGGTCTATAGTTCTCTTTCTTTGATGAGTCCCTGCCTGGTTTTGGGATGAGGGTTATGATGGCTTCATAGAATGTGTTCGGTAGTGAGCTTTCTCTTTCAATTTCATTGAAGAGTTGGAGGAGAATTGGTGTGAGCTCTGCTTTGAAGGCCTTGTAAAATTCCGCTGTAAAACCATCTGGTCCTGGACTTTTCTTAGCTGGGAGGTCTCTTATTGCTGTTTCTATTTCAATGCTTGATATGGGCCTGTTAAGATAGTTTACCTCATCTTGGTTTAGTTTTGGCATGTCAATATTTGCTAGGAAGAGGTCCATTTCTGTCAAGTTCTCAAACTTATTAGCATAGAGTTTTGAGAAGTATTCCCTTATAATGTTCTGAATCTTGCTTGTTTCCGTGGTGATGTTTCCATTCTCATCTCTGAGTTTATTAATTTGGGTGTGTTCTCTTCTTTTTCTGATAAGATTTGCTAAGGGTCTGTCAATTTTGTTAAGTTTTTCGAAGAACCAACTCTTTGTTTTGTTGATTCTGTTTATAGTTTTTTGGATTCTAATTCATTTCATTCTGATTTAATTTTGATTATTTCTTTCCGTCTACTGGATTGGGGTTTATGTTGCTGCTCTTTTTCAAGGAGGTTTAGATGTGTCATTAAATTGTTAGTTTCAGATCTCTCCAATTTGTTGATGTAGGAGCTCAGAGCTATAAACTTGCCTCTGAGTACTGCCTTTGCTGTGTCCCAGAGGAGCTGGTATTTTGTGTGTTCATTTTTGTTGAATAGCATGAACATTTGAATTTCCTTTCTAATCTCTTCCATGACCCACTCATGATTCAGCAGTGTGTTGTTCAGCCTCCATGTGATACCGGACTTTCTTTGGTGGCTTTTGGTGTTGAGTTCTAACTTTATTCCCTTGTGGTCAGAGAGAATGCAAGGTATAACTTCAATGTTTCTGAATTTAGACAAGTTTGCTTTGTGGCCTAAAATGTGGTCATTTTAGAAAACGTTCCATGTGCTGCTGAGAAAAACGTGTATTCTGATGCTGCTGGGTGAAATGTTCGGTAAATGTCTGTTAAGTCTAGTTGATCTATGCAGCTGTTTAGATCTGCGGTTTCTCTGTTGAGTTTTTGCCGAGTTGATCTATCTAGTGGGGAGAGTGGTGTGTTAAAATCCCCAACGATTAATGTCTTTGGATCTATATGGGATTTGAGGGAAAGTAGTGTTTCTTTGATAAATTTGGGTGCTCCATTGTTTGGCGAATAGATATTTAGAATTGTAATATCCTCCTGAAGGAGAGATCCTTTAATTAGTATGTAGCGACCTTCTTTATCTCTTTTCACGAATTATAATTTGAAGTCTATTTTATCTGATATTAGGATTGCAACTCCCGCCTGTTTATGCGGTCCGTTTGCTTGGTAGATTTTGTTCCAGCATTTAACATTGAAAATGTGTTTGTTTTTACGGGCAAGATGTGACTCCTGCAGGCAGCAGATAGAAGGGTCTTGTTTTTTAATCCAACTAGACAGTCTATGTCGCTTAATTGGAGAGTTCAGACCGTTAACATTAACAGATAGGACTGAGAGGTATTTGGGAGTTCCTGCCATGTTATCTACCTTCTTGGGGGATGCGAAAACTGGGTTCTTCCTATGGTTCTTGGATTCTCAGTTTGGGTGCACTTTCTTGGCCTTTATTGCGGTCTTGTTGGTTTTCTATGCGTAGGACATCTTTAAGAATCTTTTGTAGGGCTGGTTTGGTGGAGATGTATTGTTTCAATTTTTCTTTGCTATGGAAGGTTTTTATTTGGCCTTCAGTTATGAAGGAGAGTTTAGCTGGGTACAGTATTCTTGGTTGATAGTTGTTTGTTTTTAGGGCATGGCATACATCATTCCAGGCTCTTCTTGCTTTGATTGTCTCTGCTGAGAAATCTGAGGTGATTCTAATTGGTTTCCCTTTATAAGTGATTACCCTTTTCTCTCTGACAGCTTTAAGGATCTTTTCCTTGTTCTGAGTTGATCCTGTGTGGATTATAATGTGACGGTGGGATGTCCTATTCTGGTCTGGTCTATTTGGGGTTCTAAAGGCTTCTTGTATCTGGACAGGCCTATCTTTTTGCATGTTTGGGAAGTTCTCTGCTAGGATCCTGTTAAACAGATTTTCTAGACCATTAACTTCTGTTTCTAGGTGCTCCTCTACACCCATTATCCTTAGATTAGGCCTTCTGATGGTGTCTTCCAGGTGTTGGATAGATCTATCATAGTTCTTGGACTTGTCTTGGATGGTTGTATGTTCTTTCTCTATAATATCTAGGCTGTCTTCAATCCCTGAGATTCGATCTTCTGCATGGTCTAACCTGCTGTCAAGACTCTCTACTTTGTTTTTTATCTCTTTTCCTTCTAGTTGGTCAGCTTTGATGGCTTCAAGTTCTTTGCTGAAGCTCTGTTTTAGGTCTTGTATGAATTTCTTTACTTCCTTAATTTGGTGTTCAGTGTTTGTCCTCAAATCACTTAGTTGATTGGTTATGGTTTCTTTGGGCTCCCATTCCTTCTGTTGGGTTCCATTCAGCATTCCCTTTGTGGTCTCCCTGACTTCCTTCAGCTCTTTGTTAATAGATTCCATGAATGCCTTTAGTGATCTTTGTGTGTTCTCTACCTGGTCTCTCAATTCCTGTATTACTCTTTGATTAGCTTCCTCCCGTTCGTGGGATTCCTGCAGATCTCTTTGAGTGTTCTCAGCCTGCTCACGCCATTCCTCCCTTTCTCTTTGAGTATTCTCAAGTTGTTCACGCAAATCCTGTATCAGTTTTTGAGTAGCTTCCTCACGCTTATGATATTCCTGTATAAACTTCTGGGATGCCTCCTCTCTCTCCCTATCACGCTCATACAGAGTCCTTTGTACGTTGTCAAACTTTTCATTTATCATGTTTGCCAGCAGTGTTTGTAGAGCTGTTTGGGAACTCTCCTCTGGATTATTCATTATCTGTTCTAACCCCTGATTATCAGGATTGGGAATTGAGATACCTGAATTTGCCATTTTTCTTGTGTTTTTCCGGCTTACTCTGCCCATTTGAGATGAAGATAGCACCAGTTTTGTGCTAGAACACTATCTTAAGGCAACCATCAACCAAAGTTTGCATTTGTACAGTCAATAGTCTACAGATACAATCTAGTTCAACAGATACATCTATTCGACATCAAACAACTATATGTTAAAGGACTTCGAACCGCAGAGAAGAATTTGGAAAACCAGAAATTATTAGGGTTAGGGAGAGATGTGGGTAAAAAATAGGAATAGATTGGTGTGGGGAGGCACAGGGAGAGTTAACTATGTCCTAATCACAATGCAGGAAATAGGTTGGGTAGGGTGTAAGTAGAGAGAGAGAGAAAAAGAAGAAAGGGAAAGGGGAATGAAAAGAGACCAGAAAAAAAAATAGAAACGTAAAAATTAATGTTATTTTAGAAATTAAAAGACCATCTATTTATAGAGGAATATGAATATGTTGAGAGAAAGGGAGGGACATAGAGGAGATGAGAAAAACTTTAAAAAAATGCTTAAAATATTATATAGGTATAAAGAGGTAGTACTGCTATTAATGAATTTAAGTCTCAGAGGTTTTGAATTGAGTAATAAGTTTGTGGATTAAGTGTGTACACAATGGGGGATAGGGTCTACTGGTTAACTACGGGTTTATCTGAGGATGTGCAGGACAAGAGTTAAGTCACATAAAGATGAACAAAGAGGAAAAGATGGAAAGGATAGGAAAGTGAGAAGAAAAGATCAGAAGTTCAGTAGAGCTAGAAAAAAAAACAAAAAGATAATTAAGAATGAAAGAAAAAGAGAAAGAAGACAAGAAAAGAAAAGAAAACACACATTCACGTATTCCTAAAATAAAAATTATGAGGAGAAAAAAAAAAAAGTTAATGGAAAACAATTATTTTTTCAGAAGAGGCAAAAATTAAAGATTAATAAAAGTTTTAGAAAAGCAAAAAAAAATTTATATATATATATATAAGGTAACAAAAAACGAAAAAAAACAAAACAAGAAAAAGAAAAAAAGAAGAAAAGAAGAAGAAGAAAAAAAAAGTTCTTTGATTTTTTTTTTTTTTTTTTTTTTGGGAGGGGTGGGAAGAGTCCTGTATCTCCCTTTTGTCTGTAACCAGAGTCTGGTTGGAGTCTCTGGTCAGCTTGAGGTCCTGTGGCTTGATTGGTTTCTTAAGTCAGTTTGTTGGAACAGGCAGAAAAATGTTCTGCTTTACCCAAGATTTTGAGATCCCCCTCCCAGGTTAGTTTACTGGGAGGGTGATCTGCTTTGAGAATCACAAAAGAGGGGGATGCAGTGATGAGGCTAGGTTCTGGGTAGAGTTGAGGCCTTTCAACAAACAGTAGCTTTTCCCTGGGGCTATTTTGTGAAAAAAACTCACAGCACCCAGCCTGGAGCCATTCTCAGGGTTTCTGTTTTTCAATTGATTGTGGTGGCTGCTAGAGGGAGGGGCAGCCTCTGGCTCTGGTTACCCAGTGAGGAGAGCCACTCCAATGGCTGGCGCCTGAGCTGGGTGACTTTTCCCTGGATGGAACTGAGTCTGTGAGGTCACTTCGCCGTTAAGTTCTTGTGACCTGCTAAATGACTCGTTTTATTCCAAGGCCTGAGCTGGAGCTAGCCGCTCCTCCGAGCTTTGTCGGTATCCAAGATGGAGATCACCGGTGCTGGGGGGGGAGGGGTGGCCTTCCCTCCTCTGCTCCCAGAGAAGGAGTGAGGAAGTGGGGCTTCTACTCACGCGGAGTCTTGGATCCCGGGTCGTCTCTGGTCTGCAAAGTGCAGGATGAAGTTGTCCGCTCCTTGTCGGTTCTTGCTGGTGTTGAGTAGAATCCGCTCGTCCGCTGCGTCTGGGTCCTTCGTCCCGGACTGCGTCTCAGGTATGCCTCTGCGGCGGTGGTCGCCGCTGCGACCCTGCCGCCGCAGCGGCAGCTGCTCAGACGTGTCTGCTTGGCTTCCCCTCTCTTGACTAACTCTCTGTCCTGTGATGGCACACTTGGTGTGATTCTCTGGCTTGGGACTGTTCACTGGAACTCTGAAACTGTTTTCTATGCAAGAGCTTGTTCAGATTCTAGCTTCTCCTCCGCCATCTTCCCGGAACTCTCCTTGATTTTTATCAAAGGAACAAACATCCATGAGTGAAAACAAGGAAAAAAAAACAGTCTCTTAATATCAATTTTCTGAAGGAAAGATTGAGGATACATAACAAAATACCTAGGGGAGATAATAAAAATCTCCAAAACTAGTTAGATTCTGGTGTCTCATGCTTATAACACTATTTACTCAGGAGCCTGAGACCTGGAGGATTGCCATTCAAAACTAGCCTGAGCAAAGCTGCCAGATTCTATCTCCAATTAACCAGCACAAAGCTGACCTGGAGGCATGGCTCCCATGGTAGAGTTTCAGCAGTGGGACCATAAAGATACTAGTGCAAAGAAACAAAAACAGAACCAAATTTCAAAACTCTTAAGAAGAAAAGAAAATATCAGACTTTTGTATCTGTCCTTTTGAGAGGTCTGTATGTATGCAACAATTATCTGGCAAAAAAAAAAAAAAAAGAATTTAAACACCATTTTTTTCATTTATAATGTGGCCACCTATTTTCAAAATGAAGGTGACGGATTATATAATACTGAGCATTTTTTTCACTCAAAGATGACACTTTACAACTTGAGCCACAGCTCCACTTTTTGACATTTTGGTTTATTACAGGTAAGAGTCCTATAGACTCCCTCCATCCCCCACAGGCTGACTTCAAACTGGAGTCTTCAAATCTCAGCCTCCTGAGTAGCTAAGATTACAGATGTGAGCTACCAGCACCAGGTTAATAAATGCTTTTTTATTATTATAAATATGTTCTTGCTTTCTTTCCTTCATTGTATAAGGTTTCATTTACGTCATATTTGACAAAAGCATTCCTCTATGATGTATGTTTTGAATGTTGGCTTCACTATAGAAATAAATTATTTTAGAAGATAATAATGAACTAAAGTCATTTTAGTAAATTGAACCAAAAACTTTTTTTTTCTTTTCAGACTTCTAGACTCTCCAGATTCTCACAGGTCATATAGCACATTCCATGTTTGACTTTTGTAAGTTGGTCTCTGGTCTTTGGTGCATCTGTCTACCTTGCTTACTATATTCTAGGTTCTTCAAGGTCAAGATCATCTCTGAATGTTCTCCTTTTATTAGTATATGTTTACTTTTTTTGTACATTTTTTATTGTGAAAATACTGTACAGAGGGGTTACAGTTACATGAGCAAGGTAATGAGTACATTTCCTGTCAAGCATTGTTGCCTCCTCCTTTGTTTTTTCCCTACCATCCCTTCCCTCCCCACCTCCACAACTTCTCCTCTCCACCCCCACCCCAGCTGAAGTTGTAAAGTTTGTTTTCAACATACTGTCTTGTATATCTCATTGTTACAATGTGTCAACCTGTATCCCTATTTAAGCATTTTGTGTTTTCCCTTCCCCTCCCAAAATTAGAGAACTGTATATACAAGATGCAGGGCACTGACATCAAATACAATGAAAACAGGAGTTATATCATGGGGGAGGAACATACAAAGAAACAAACAAAAAAATTACATAGAACATTATAAATACATTAGAAACAATAGCAAGAAAGAAAAAAATATTTGTGTCCCTATCTTGGGGTTCATTTTGCATAGCATCATCTTATATGGTCATATGTACATAGCTTTTGACCTTTTCTGCTTGTCCTACACAAGTACTAGTTATTGCAAATAAGGGAATCGATGGGACCTATGTTTCTTTGGGCCTGGCTTACTTCACTTAATATTAATTTTTTCCAAGTTAACAACAATCTAGATTTAGATTTTAGATCAACAATTTAGATAACAACAAGATAATCTCTTGTTGACTTATTAGACATTTTCCAGGAAAACGATAGGGTTATCTAGTGATAGATACCTGGCAAAGACAGCGCATCATTTTCATTTCCTATGGATGAAGGGAAATGCTCCCATCTTTCACCAGACTGATATACAACTACTGTGTCTGTGTGTGTGTGTGTGTGTGTGTGTGTGTGTGTGTGTGTGTGTGTGTATGTGTTGGTCCTAGGGCTTGAACATAAGGCCTGTGTTCTGTTCCCAAGCTTCTTTTTGCTCAAGGCTAGAGCTCTACCACTTGGACTACAGCTCCACCTTAGTGGAGATAAGAGTGGAGTTTAGTGGAGATAAGAATTTCATAGACGTCTTGCCCAGGCTGGCTTGAACCACTATCCTCACATCTCACACTCCTGAGTAGCTAGGATTACAGGTATGATCCTCCCATGTCCCACTCCAACTGCTCTTTTTCACACTCTATTTTTAATGAGAGGTATATCATATTTAAATTTCAATTTACATCGTAACTTGAAAGTTACTTAACTTCTAAGGTTGGAAAGAGTAGTATTAGCTCCATTATGTGTTTTGAGGATCAGCTTTTATAGTATAAGACTAAACTATTTTGCATTGAAATACTATTACATTAAACATTTCATGACTCACTGTGTTCTCAGCAAGCCAGGTATAGAAGCAGAGGAAATGAAGAAGATTTCTTACATACACAATAGTGCAGATAAGGAAGCAAAGAACCAAAGAAAGCAAAATGCCTGGCCTGGGACAACAGGCACAATTAGCAGTAGAAATGACACCAAAGAGGAGATATTCTTCTTTCAGTTTTGATGGTCGTTGATCTGTGCCATCCTGATCTCCTGAAGTCGTTTCAAGCCTGTATTTAATATGTTGTATCCAGTATGCCATGAGCCTTTCCTTGGAAATAGAACAACACTCAGAATTGAAACATGATTTAATATATTATCCAAATTGGAGAGGTTTGTTTTGATTCAGAGTCTGAAATGTACCATGAAAGTCATGGCAATGTCATGCTATGGATGAACATAATTGCTGAAATGTTTTTTATTTTTGTTTTTCTTTTGTTGGTTGTGGAGCTTGAACTCTGACCTGGGCTGTGTCCCTGAGCTCTTCAGCTCAACACAAGTGATCTACCACTTGAACCACAGTACCACTTGGTAGGTAATTGGAGATAAGAGTCTCATAGACTTTCTTACTCAGGCTGGCTTTGAACCACAATCCTCAGATCTCAGCCTCCTGAGTAGCTAGGATTACAGGCATGAGCCACCAGCACCAGCTTTATTAAAATTTTTTTAAAGGAACTATTGTGAGCATTTATAAAATACTTTATGCCAGTGTTTTAATTACATTATCTATTTAAATTTGATAAACAGCTGGTAAGTATTGGAATCAAGTAATCGAACTCATTGTCTGGGCCCCCTCACTGCTATTCACTATTGTTTTTCAAAATAAGTTGTTGTTGTTGTTTTTTTTGCTGGAGAACATTAAAATAAAAAAGGATACATAAGAAAATCAAAGGCAATTTTGACCCTACCATTCAGAGACCATCACTATTAACAACATTAGGTTGTATTGTTGTTTAATGCAAATCAACTGATATAAAAATGCATGTGCATTTCAAAAAGCCCTGTCAGTTCCTGTCATTAGCTATCATTTGACATTATGTCCAGAGATGGAGGCATCTCACATCTTTAGGGCCCTAGGCTTTGGAGGTTATTTATTCCTTGTTTCCTTATCGCAACCGTGGTGTGCTCCTAGCTTCTTGGGCTTGCTAACCAGACACAGGTTACAACAGGCTTCTTTTTATTTCCTTTTTTTTCTTTTTTATTATTGTGAAAATACTGTCCAGAGGGGTACAATTACATGAGCAAGATAATGAGTACATTTCTTATTAAGCATTGTAGCCTCCTCCTTTGTTTCCCCTTCCCATCCCATCCTCCCCCCCCCCCCCCCCCCCCCGCGCCCCCACCAAGCCCTCCTTCCCCCCCCTACCAAAGTTGTAAAGTTCGTTTTCTTTGTAAGGACTTGTAAGTCTCATTGTTGCAATAGGTCCACCTGTATCCCTATTTAAACGATTTGTTTTTCCCTTCCCCTCCACAAATTATACCAACATCAAATACAGTGAAAGCAGCGGTTATATTGTGGGGAAGGGACATACAAAGCAACAAAGAAATAATCTTATAAATGTGTTAGAAACAATCGCATGAAAGAAAAAAAAAACATTTGAATACATACCTGAGGGTTCATTTCCCTAACATCACCTTATCTGACCTTTTTTGCTTGACTCAGACATATACTAGTTATTGCAAATAAGGAAAACCATGGGACAACAGGCTTCTTAAATGAAATGCTTATTTCTGGACAGACTGGAGCTGCCTTGTGCATCTGGATCACTTCCAACCATTGCATAGGAAAAAGATGGGAGAGGGTTAGTGCCTCTTAACATTCCCCCATTGGAATGTGTTTTGTATTTATAAAGTTCTTTAGAATTCTTTTTTCCCCATATTTGAATGTATCTATATTTGTCCTGTTTCTTTTTTAAAATTTATTGTGAAAATACCGTACAGAGGGGTTACAATTACACGAGCAAGGTAAGGAATACATTTCTTACCAAGCATTGTTGCGTCCTCCTTTGTTGATGAAAGTGATTTTTCTATAGATAAGCAACGAATGATTCCAAGATAGTGTAAATCCCAAAGCAGCCATTTAAACAAGGGATCATCTTTTTGAATAACACAAAAGTAGCAGCTTTGGACACTAGAATCATTTATTTGACTTAGTTCATAAAGGAAGTATTATCAGGAATTTGCTACTAAGACAATTTTCCTTGATGAATTCCTTCAATGCAGGGCAGGAGATTCAAGCAGGAAAGAGGCTTCTTCTGGGAACTGTCTTGAGAGGCTGAGAACTAACTGTAGGCTTCTTTATTTATATCCATTGGCATTGTTATTGTTTTTACCAAGGATAGAGTTTTAGAATATACAAATGAAGATAATACATGTATTCTATCATTGCCTTTTAGTATCACAATATCAATTTAATGTAAATATGCACCATTTCCTGAGCAGGTAAAAAGGGGCAAGTGCTGGTTTCAAAAAACCAAATCTTTTGGTGCCCTAGAAAACACATATAGTTTAAACATTGCAAAACCTCTTTCTTTTCTGGGCTGTGATATTTTGGTTAGCACATTTGTCTTACTGGTTTGCTATACAATCTATTTTCAAGGAGACATTATTTAATTGTAGGGAACAAATTGCTTCTGTGTGTGTGTGTGTGTGTGTGTGTGTATTGTGTTTATGGATAACGTGTTAAACTACTTGTTTACATCCTAGCTTCCAGTGCATTTCTAAATCATCATGAAGATGAGAAACTTAAAAATTTTTTTGTGAGGAAAAAATATTTTTGACATTTATTCTACAATTAAATCATGGCTTTACAGCCAACTAATGATGCAATCATGGAAAGTTACATAATAAAATTAAATAATGGAATGCAAATTTAATAAAAAGCTTTGTAAATGCCAATTCTGGCGAGGTAAATTGCACAAAATTCAATTTGTTAACATTTGCTTGTTTGTTTTTGGTGGGAGAAAGTGAGGTACAATCAGAGCTTGTGGTAGAAGCCAAGAATAAAGAGCCTTCTTTCAGGTAAGTTTCTATCCAGTTGAAAACCATACTCTGGTTAGGAAATGACAAGTAAGCAAAGAGTACAAAATAAACCATATCCACATAAACCAGTAGCATTTTTGGTGAATGATTTATATTTTTATTGCTGCACAATTTACATTTTTCTTGTATTTTAAGTTAAGGAAGAATCTGAAAGAATTTTGTCCTACAGAAGTCAAGTTTCCCATTTTGGAGACAATTCAGGCCTCAATCAGTTGAGTCCCTTGTCATTACGAAGAGAAAAAAAAATTCTGAAAATTACAACCCCACGTTCTTTCATTCCTTACAACTCCTGCTATTGTGAATTGTGTACTCCATTTGTCCCTAGATTACAAGGATGCCATTATCCTTCCTGATTCTCGTGGTGTCATTTGTAAATATGTAGAGGATAAAGGTCCAGGCAATGGGACCATTTCTATATGAAAGTAAGGAATAAATGTATTAGAAGGAAAGATGCCTTAGAGAGTCTTTTCCTCCAAGGAACTATGAGAACTCATTTAGTTAAAACATAGACTCACTTCCTGGAAGTTTTAAAACAGGAACTGACTGGAAGATTTTCAGAGTGCTATTCACCCTGACCTGAGTGTTTGGTTCCTTGAGGTCAGCTCTATTACTTTCTCTTACCCTAGTTCTCTCTTTTAAGCTATTAGAGTACTTGGATGAGAGCAAGATCTGAATTTTTTTCTTTGAGAAATCCTCAGGAAAGCAAGTCACCCAGCAAAACAACACATTTTCTAATAACACTGGTAATGGTTATAGTAGACCATTCTTGAACAGCAAAGATCACATCTCAATTCTATTCATGGCACAACTAAAATAAGTTCTTCGGGTGAAATGCTACTGTCACCAGGAAACCTCTATATTGGGGGGGGAGATAGGAAAATAAAGACTAGATACCCTTGGCTATCTTTTTTAAGTCTTACTAGGCACTTAAATTTGTACAGAAATCCTGGTCAGGACCAAAACTATTACTTATGTACATGCCTGTAAGTATGACGTGGGCCACCTTTGTTCTTTACCCCAATAATGTCTCTGTCTCTCTCTTTTCTCCTTTGCTTCTTTAGGAAATCAGCACCTCATGTTTTTGTTTGGCTTTTTCACTCATGCCTGGCACTTTACCAGTTGAGCCACACCTTTAGCTCTGGTTTCCTTGCTGACTCGTTGGATTCTCAAGAATTTGTTGGCGTAGTCCAGCTCTGAGCATTGGTCCTCACATCTCAGCCCTCTGAGTAGCTAGGATGATAGATATGAGCCTTTGATACCCAGCTTCTTTGTGCATTCTTTCTTTCTTTCTTTCTTTCTTTCTTTCTTTCTTTCTTTCTTTCTTTCTTTCTTTCCTCCTTCCTTCCTTCCTTTCCTTCTTTCTCTAACCATGTCTCCCTATGTATCTCAGGCTGTCTTCAAACTCGTCATCTTCTAGTCCCACCCTTATGAATACTGGGCTTATAGGTATGTGACACTGCACCACCCAACTTTTTATTAATAAAAATTTGCTTATGATCTATCTCGTGTATGATCTTTTGGTCTGTCTTCTGTTTTTTTTTTTTTCCGAATGTTCTCTCCCCTTTGAAGTCTATTCTGAGGAATGCCGTTTCTCCTTCACTTGAATCTCCAAAGCACTTGGCACTTTCTTTACCAACTTCCTTTCTGGCCCAGGAAACATCATTTGTGTTTCATCTTACACATTCCTGGAGACTGTGAGCCCTGTACATACAAACAGTCTTCTGTTTCTGTTAGTAGCTTCCCAATGGCCTAGCAAAGTACTTGACTCCAGGCAGGTGCACAGATCTTATTTTTTTTTTTTTTCATTAAATTGAGTGAGATTCCAAATCCATTTCCATTTAAATGATAGGTCATTTGCTAGGATAATAAACTTACATACATATAAACTACCTTTCATAAAATACAGAAAAGGAAGAAGTTTATGGTAACTAAGGCTCAGGTCTTATGGTAAAGTATAGTAAAATAAGAATTTTGTTCCTACCAGCTAAATTACTTGAGTAACTTGCTCAAGCTTCTCTGTTCTTTCACTTTATCATATGTGAAATTGGGGCCTTAAAAAGAAGTAGTTGGTAGATAATCCTGGTAATATTTAACATGCTGTGTTTTGTTAATAGGTCAGGACAATGACACAAACTAAAATTTTCATACATATGTGTGTATGTGTGTATGTAAATAGCAATACTCTCATCCAGCATATTTTATTCTAGTTGGGAGAGTGGAGAACAAAGGAGATATTTAGGCCTCGTTGCAATAGAGGCATGTGTAAGTAGTTTGCTGAAAATGGATCATCTTCCTCTTAGACCCCAGATATGTAATGCTTACCAATATAAACTAATCCTTAGGGTCAATAGTGCAAAAAAATGTCTGCTTTCTTGGTCTTCAGTTTAAAGGCAGTCCAAACTTTCAAGCTGAGATGCTATGTACAAGGTCTGAATTTATACTAGCACTAGATGAGTATAACATATAAGCACATGGTCAGAGAAGTCCCCTCCCCCCCTCCGCCCCCAACCTCCCCCCCGCTTTTTTTCCCCTCAATGCTTAATATACTTTATGGGCATGAAAAAACATAGAAGTGTTTCAGTCAGCAGTTCAAGAGTCAGACTTCTTTTAAAATAGTTCCTTAAATAAAAATAACTGCAGCAAAGTGATAGTCATACAACTATAAGAAGTTTAAAGCTGAGAGATGATGTTATCCGTATCTCATTTTACAGACGATAACACTAGGACCCTGGACAAATGTCACTTCCTCAAAGTCACAAAAGCTGCAAAGGGATAAGGACACACATTATGTAACCTTACAAAATGCCTCAGCATAACCCAACTTCAGATCAGTAGGCAGAAGTTTAAGGAGCCTCATCTAATTCGCTACAGAAAAACAAATTATTGCCTCAGTCATCTGTGGTAAATAACTGTCTGTTCCATGACCTATCCCAGGCAGTAATGGAAAGAATTACAGCTTTTCTACACCAGTGGTATTGTTAGACAAAGGAGAAAAGATTAAAATGTGGTATGTCACTTGTTCAAAAAGTTTTCTCTTTACACTTTTTAGCACTGCATACTACTTGCAATCAACAATGAAATAAGCTTCAATTCACAGCAACATGAAGAGCTGGAGTTGTGGCTCAAGTGACAGAGTACCTGCCTAGCAAGCATGAGGACCTGAGTTCAATTCCCTAATACAGCAAAGCGATTCTGTGAACTAAGAAGGAATGTGAAAGTTTTAGGTAGGAATGATGAATACATAACTTTCATTTCATATGCTACATAAGAAAAAAGCCATCATGGTTACCAATATTTTGTTATTTTAACTATCTATATCTATACACAAATATACACATATTTATATAACAATACTGTAATTTGAACTGTAGATTCCCACTTGCTAGAAAGGTATTGTACCACATAAGCCACATCAAATATTCTGGTTAGTTAGTTTTGAACCAGGCTCCCTTCCAACATGAAATCTGCAAGAGGTATCCTCCATCATCATCATCATCATCACCACCATTGTCATCTACTGGAAATATTTAGTCAAACATTATTATCTGTCCGTGTCTTTTGGTATAAAATCAATTGTTTGGAGGGCATACAGAATCCTAAACTTCTGTTTTATGAAGATTTAGGGTGGGAATTCCACTAGCCACTTCATGTTGAGAGCAATAGAGAAACAGAATTTCAAAGATTGAAACATTGTTATGGAATAGATGAATCCATTATGGCTGGCAAAAGACAATTATAAAAACAATTTTCAGTATGAAGGGTAGGTAACTTGATATGTGATGGTGAAAGATTGAAATTGGGGCTATGTTCATTTTACAATATGCTAACTGCTAATTCTGCTTCTGTAAACCTCCTTGCGTTAACACTGACTCTTCCCCTCCCAGAAATAAGTTAAAAAGTTACAAAGTCCAGATGCAGGCCGGCCCTGGGACAAGGTCTGCAAACATAGATAAAGAACAAAAGAATATGTTCTTCTAAATTCCTGTTTAGAAACTCTCAGCAAGGGACTCAAGACAAGGACCATCTGGCCAGCCCAGCAAACTAGGTCAAATGTCAATCAATCACGAGCCTGTAACTATGTGGACTCCCCCCCAGGGAAGCCTCCCCCTAGAGAGCCAACCAGTTTTCAACAAGTGTTAACCTGAGCCAATCCTGGGGAGCCTGGGGTCTTATGCTAATCCTGTGGTTTTTGTCTTTAAAAGTGCCTGTAACCGCTGCTCCGGGCTTCCAGTCTGCCTTGGACAGGGAGCCCATTTGCGCAAACGCCTAATAAACTCCTCTTGCTTATTGCATCTGCTGGTTTGGAGTCTTGGTTCTTGGGGTGCCCTCCCGTTGAAGAAAGCATCCCAGTGAGTCTGGGGTCTTTCAATGGTTTATCATGATTGTCAAATTGAATGGATTTATAGCCATGTAAGAGACTAGTAAAGTGTAACTGCGAATATGTCTGTGAAGTCATTGTGAGGTAATTAGTGAAGTGGAGAAGACTCACCCTGAAAGCAAACACCACAGAGGCTTAGATGGAACAAAAATAGGAGGAAGTCTTTGAGCAAGGGCGTGTTCTCTGCTCCTTGGCAATTTAAGGTGTTGGCCAGAAGTGAAATTTAATCTGGAGTTCCACTTTTTTTCTAAGCTCAACAGACATTGTCAGGATGTAGTCTTTTGATGTTAGAGCTCAGAACTTCTCTTTCTTCTTGGTTATCTGCTGGAGGTTGTTCGGGGTTCTTACAAGTCACTCTTTTACCCTGACACATGACCTCGCTACCACATCAGTTCACTGCTTCCAGTTCAGCAATTTTTCCAAACTCCTGATCTCTACCTTCTGAGTCACCGCAATTACAGGCATGCCCCACCATGCCCAGCCTCCACTTCTTCTTTAAAATTACATCTGAAGAAAATAATTTAAACATAAACATTCAAGAAAAGTTTGGAGAAGGGAACAAACCACAGAAATACAAGAAATTTCAGGGGCAATTAAAACATATTACATGGTCTAGGAAAAAAAAATCAAGGACCAGATAGCAGTAGGTCTAGCTTTGTAATTTCTCTTAAATTTCTTTTTTATTTTATTTTTTATTTTTGTGAAAATACTGTACAGAGGGGTTACAATTACATGGGCAAGATAATGAGTACATTTCTTACCAAGCATTGTAGCCTCCTCCTTTGTTTCCCCTTCCCATCCCTTCCCATCTTCCCCCCCACTTAATCTGCCCCCCCCACCAAAGTTGTAAAGTTCATTTTTGACATAATGACTTGTACATCTCATTGTTGCAATGGGTCCACCTGTATCCCTATTTAAACGATTTGTTTTTCCCCTTCCCCTCCACAAATTATACCCACATGAAATACAGTGAAAGCAGGGGTTATACTGTGTGGGAGGGACATACAAAACAACAAAGAAATAATCTTATAAATGTGTTAGGAACAATCACATGAAAGAAAAAAACATTTGAATACATATCTTAGGGTTCATTTCCCTAACATCACTTTTTCTGAACTTTTCTGCTTGACTCAGACATATACTAGATATTGCAAATAAGGGAAACCATAGGACCTATGTTTCTTTGGGCCTGGCTTACTTCACTTAATATATATATATAATTTCTCTTAAATTTCAAGAACTAGATTTTGAAGAAATAGTTTTAAGGATTAACATGGAAAACTTTGTTGAGCAAATATGGAATAAAAGTGGAAGGAAACTTTTTTGGGGGCTTGATAAAATGTATCTATCAAAGTCTCAAAAGTTTGATTTAAAAAATACATATTAGAATGGTTAATCAGAATGTCAGGAAAAAGACAAAATTTCTGTGGTAATTTTCTTCGGTTCAACACTATATTGGAAGTCCCAGATAATATATTTATGTAGTTAAGAATTCAAAGAGAGGAAAAAAGATGAGACCATTTTTTTTAATTACAGAGGAATCAAAAGAATATTTACAAACTATAAAAAACATTTCCAACTGGGTGCTGGTGGCTCACACCGGTAATCCTAGCTACTCAGGAGGATGAGATCTAAGGATTGCAGTTCCAAGCCAGCCTGGGCAGGAAAGTCCATGAGACTCTTATCTCCAATTAACCATCAGAAAACCAGAAGTGGCACTGTGGCTCAAGTGGTAGACTACTAGCAGCCTTAAGCTGAAGAGCTGAGGAAAAGCGCTCAGGCCCAGAGTTCAAGCCCCACAACCAACCAAAAAAAAATCCAAAACAACAACAAAAAACCCCAACATTTCTAAAGCGACTGACAAGGTGCAACAGCTGAATTAATGTAAATATAACTACAGATGCTGAACACTGTCCAACTTTATAATTATTCATAATTAAATCTATTTATAATCTTGTCATTGCCAGGAGGTAAGTGTGCTATCCTTACAACCAATTTACATATAAGAAAACTGAGTTTGAATGACTTTTCCAAAGTTAGAAAACAAAGAAAGGGAAATGCTGAGATTTTGAATTGTTCTGGCTCCAAATTCAACACCATTATAAATATTTTTTCATTTGTTTGTGGATTGATTTTGTTTTTAAATCACAGATTATTGACAGGAAAGTAAAGGTAGATTAACTTTCAAATACTCAAGAATATACTTAACAAATGACAATAGCAAAATCCAGTTATAAAGACAGCAACCACTGGCTGGTACATGGGAGAAACTAAATATGACCTTTCCCTTGTTGATCTTTATTTGGAGGCCTATGGCAGCCTAAAAACATATTTTCAAAAATACAAAACAAAGCAATAGAGATAACATCATATTTCTGAGCATCTCTAGCTGAACACTGGAAGGCTTTTTGAGGAGTAGAAAGTGTTTCATTTTCCTTCAGCCACTAACGCAGCCTCTTACTTATCAGAATCTGCAGAACAGCATTTAGACTAGATAAAGGACAAGTAGCAACGGCTTAGAAGTAAACAAATAAGTTTTGTCCTTGTGTAAACAATTCCAGATGGATGTCAGGTATAAACAGCTTGAAAGGCCAGCCTTACAGAATCAGCCAAAGGCAGCAGAGACATGCTTTCCATAATGAGCCAGCTTTATTTGCATGCATACTTTGCCTTTGCCTTCAGTTAGATAGAAAGGCCAAGCTCTGTCAGTTCAGCAAAAAACTCTACTTCTGCTTCCGTTGATGTCTTAGTCCCTGTGGTAGGAGGTTAACTTTGGGGGGTGACAGATGAAATGCTTTGGTTTGTCATTTACACCACAGTGCACAGATGGTTTCCAGACATCCATGTAATCTTTCTCAGTACTACTTACCTCACCTCCATGGCATCTCATGGGACCAGGTGTGATATTCAGCACTAAGCACTTTTTGCTAGCTGTGAATTGTGTTGAGCCAAAGGGACCCCATGGCTGGACTTCAGAATTTGAAATAGCATCATTACTATGCCATGAAATTCAATTGAATGTTCACCATATCTTAAAATATGCTCTGGAGAGAAATCTTGCTTTATTGAAGATGATATCACCAATTTGAGTGCTCACTTAAGGAATATTCCAATTCATATAGTGGTCCATACTTTTTTCCTGAAAGAAATATAGATGCTTCTGGATTTATTTTCCATAGTTATTATCATAATGCAAAAAAGGTGAGCGAAAATAAACATTATTGATAGGCAAGATCAGACATAGTTTTAGGTAAGTTGATATGTTCTTGGCCTTAAAGAAAGGCAAGAATTTCAGTAGATTTAAAGGGAAGATGGCCATTTCACATATAAATTCCATCTCAGCATAAAAGACAAAAACTGTATGTTTTACAGAGCGAGTATACACTGTATGTTTTACAGAGCAAATACTTTTCTTTGGCTGAAGCTGAGTTACTGTTAAGTGTTTTAAAATTTAAGCAATCCTTTGTTTCATGTGAACTATCAAGACTTCAAATAGAACTTCATCAGCTATATCACAAAGAAAAAGACAGACATAGACAATGGCAATACAGTTACCAGTTACCAGGCCTACCAGTGTATCATGCTTATTGTATTAAACAACCTTCTGGAGAAATTCTACATTAGCCTTAGCAGGAAATAAAACACACTGAGATTAGAAAACTTGACTACTTTTCTAGTTAAAACGTATTTGAACTGGCTTGGATGGCTCTATTCCTTTATTATATAAATTGGTTCTCTGAACTCATATATGTAGAGTACTCTATTGTAGTTCTAGTCTTTGGCCATTTTTCTTCTTAAAATACCTATTATAGTAGAGTGCCAGTAGTTTACAACTATCTAATCAGGGGGCTGAGATCTGAGTATTAATGTTAAAAACCCAGACAGGTCAGGAAAGTTTGTGAATCTTATCTCTAATTTACCAGCAAAAATCCCGAAGTGGAGAGATATTTCAAGTGACAGCTAGCTTGGAGTGAAAAGGCTCAGGGATAACACTTAGACCCTGAGTTCAAGCCCTGGTACTGGCACATACACAGACAAAAAGTACAAATTAAGAAAAGTGAAAGAATCATTGTGAAAAGAGCGAAAGAGATTTGAAATTAAATAAACAACGGGCCACTGAAATTTTGGGCAAAGATTAATAGTGAAACTTAATGTTAAGTTTGGACTGGAAGGTGGGAAATACTGTAAGAGGAGATATAAATTAGAATTCCACTGCAGAAATCCCTGTTACTGTGACTGTAATCTACACTGGATGTTCTGGAAGAACATAGTCAGGCTACAGGTGGTTAGTTCTTAGAATGTCTTCAAGTTACCATCCAAGATGTTGCTTTTTGTTTATGGGGAGCCTCCTCATTCCTAAACTGGGAATGAACCCAAGAATAACCCACTTTTCATTCTGGGTATTCTAATTTTCTTCTGCCAAATTGTTTTATCAGTCAGGCAAAATTCTGCTTCTGAAATGATTAGGTGAGCTCATGATGGATTCGTTTCCCACAGATAACAACTGCAACAACAAAAATCTATGCGCTTGAGGAGAATTATAAGTCCAAATGCACAAGGTGACTTTACCAGTGGCAACATATTAAGTATCACTTAATGTCATTAATAAAGTCTACAACTGTAATAATTTCCACTTTCTGAAGAATCAGTGGGCCACGTTGAGGATAATGAGAACTTCTAGATGGTGATAGTAGAATCCTGGGATGGAGGAGGACTCTAAACCTGTATATAAACTTTGTTCAGATCCTGGGATGACCCCAGAACCATGCCAAATTCAAAGCAGACAAAATAAACTACAACTAAATGAATGCATGTGAGATAAAATTTACTGCTTATATCCAACTAAGTTCTTTCTAACCACAACCAGGTACAGTACAATGGAATATCTGCACTGAGGAAATGAGAAAGAGACAGAAGATAGAAAAATGGGGTAGCAAGGGGTCCAGCAGTCACCAGCTTCTAAACCTCGAGCTCCCATAAGTGAGTGTATGTATCCAGTTCAGTACAGGGAAGGTTATTATAGAAACATGTAGAAAACAGAGTATCAGCCGACCTTGTGGTTATAGTCATTAACATAAGACATAACCCATGTACATCATAAAGACTAACTCCCTACAGTTAGCAAGCAGTGAAAAGCAGTGAGTGTAACACATTCCTTGTATTTCCATTTTCTCAAGCGTCATAAGGGCCCATCAATTGTGACTTACACACCAGTGGGTCCAGTTAGTTATAACTTACAGGTTTATCTTCCCTTGCCTGTTTGGCAAGGGTCTGGTTCTCACTCAGTCTTCTGAGTACTGTAGGAGCCTCATTCCAACCTCTTACCCCTCTCCTGGTCTCACAGCTCAGCTCCAGAATTCCCTACACAAGTACTTGCCTTCTGAAGAAAAAGTGTCAACATTTTTTGGAAAGGTAAATGTGACCCAAGCTCAAGAGAACAATGTAGGCCAACCCTGATATAGTTTAAATGCGAGAATAAGCAGGTAAGTAGTGTAAAGCTATGACTAGAAGATGATTAATAAGATATGGAAAATGCATTTATAGTAGATGAAAATATTGGACATGAGCAATAGATAAATGGATGTTATTTAAAAAATCTAGAAGTAAATAGAGTTAATGTGAACTTCATCTTGTTACAGCTAGACTAAAAATAAGGCAGACCAGAGTATCATTGAGAATTGTGTTTTGAGAAATGCCTAGTCTTTGAAAACCTTCCTGTTCTCCTCATACCAAGACACCTGAAGAGTAATTCACACAAAATATTTTGCAAAATCTCAGTGGTGGAAAAAATTTCTCATAAAGGATTTTCTCATGAAAATATCTTGTTGGTATTTTTTTTTTTATTAGAAATCAACCCTTTGGGGCTGGGAAGGTGGCTCAGTGGTAGAGCGCTTGCCTTGCATGCCTGAGGTCCTGGGTTCGATTCCTCAGCACCACATAAGCAAAAAGAAAAAAAAAGCCGGAAGTGGCGCTGTGGCTCAAGTGGTAGAGCGTTAGCCCTGAGCTGAAGAGCTGAGGAACAGCACCCAGGCCCAGAGTTCAGGCCCCATGACCGGACCCTCCCCCACCCCCCCAAAAAAAAGAAATCAACCCTTTGTCATAGTTGCTCTTCGCACTATAGGCTAAAGCAGACACTTGTTTCAGGATCAAATGAGAACAGGAAAACCAGGAGATGAAACTAGAGAGAAGACTATAGAATGAAAAGAATAATGATCCTTTCTGACATTTTGTCTGCCTCTTTCCTTGTCCTTCCACTAAAACAAAACTCAAGCTTCAGGAAATGGACATTTCTTTCATTATCTTATTAACTGGGTATGTCTGTCAAGCATTCAGGAAATATTTAAGAATACTACTTCAAGTACATATTTCATATATATATATATATATGTATCTATCTCTCTCTCTATATATATGAAAGAAGTATAAATAGCAATGTAGGTTCCAGAAATCACATAGAGAACTAAAATAGAATAATTATTAAAAAAATCTGATACCGTAATAACATTGCATATTATATTTGTCTTGACACAAATTTAAATACAATCTTCCTGTAAAACATTAAGTGACTCAATAAATGATAAGCCCTTGTCATTAAAATGATAATTAAATCTATTTAGTGACCTAGAAAACAGTGTCACTGTGTGACAAATCAAATTACAAAATTATTGTGTGTACTCTAAAAAACCAAGTTCAAGTTGTCAATGTTAAGAAAAGGCACCCAAATCCAAGAAGAAAACAAAAATAGATCAATATATTTAAAGTAGAGAGAATAAAATAAGGTATATATATGTATATATATGTATAGTCTTCAACTTTAAATAAACTAAAAGTAAAAGAATATAGGGTTTAATTTTACTTTGATCATGGAATGAGTCATAATCTTCACAAATAAGAAAGATTTTAACACCCTCAGAAAAACGGCAAAACTCAGTGTGGATCCCAGGATATTTTGTGTTTTTAAGACAATCTTAAAAAATTATACTGCCCTCAAAAGTCACATTAGTGCAGAGGTCATTTAAATTACATCCTGATCAATAATGCAAATGAAGTGTTCCTTCAAGTCAAAGAGAGTAGGAAAACACATTATAAATAGATTCCTGAGTTTCAGATAAAATTTACAGATTTTTGCCATTCTTGGAGAAAATGTTTTTATCTTCTCAGCTAATGTGTGTAATTCCCGGAGGCAGTGCAACACTCATAACTCAGTTGGTAATCTGGCCAGCCCAAAGACAGGCTGGATGAATTGGAAAAAATTCCCTAATGATACATAGAGAGATTCTGTGGTTTATGATTGTTTGGCTTATACCTTTAGTGGTACATTTTATGCATTAACTTGACTGGGAAATCAGGTAAAGACTATAAACTTGGTTAAATATTATTTCTGGAACTGTCTGTGAGAATTTCTAGATGAGGTTAGCATTTGAATTTGTAGACTGAGGTGAACCCTTGTGTGGGTGAGCAGCATCCAATTCTTGGAGGATCTCACTAGAGCAAAGGGTTGTAGAGAGGAAGAACTCAGTTTCTCTGCTGGATGGTAGGACAACTCCTGTCCTTTGCCTGTGATTTATATCCAGGGCTCAAACTAGAACTGTTCCTTATTTGTCCTGGAGTCCAACTTGTTCTTTGGTAGATCAGGGAACCAAATCCTTACAACCAATAAATACATATATGTATACATATATTTCCCTGTCTCCTATTTATACTATTGATAATTGGTTCTTTATCATTGGAGAACTCTAAGTATTATATACCCTCTCAGAACTCTTAGTAGTACATATAAATACTCATATGTACAACTATATTTTAAAGCTTTCCACAGATCCATATTGGAGAGGCCTCCTTCTTCATTCAACCCAAAATTTCTTAATTTATGATCCACTCATGGTATTTTTATCATCATCCAATTCCATTATTGTTATCTGAAGCAATACAGAAAATATCATTGGCTTGGATGTTAGATAGATTTGCTATGTAATCTCCATTCTCTGACCAGTATTTACATAATATTAAGTAAGTGTCCTCAAATTCTTAAAGTCTAACATCATTAATTCATAGAACATATAATCCTAGCAGGAGTTTCACGATGATTGCCCAACATAACTGAATTTAGTACAGATGAGGGGTGGGGGTGAGAATGCTCAGTAAAATGTACCTAGTGTGTACTTCATTTCTTAAACACTAGCTTCTTAAGTTAGTTTTTAAAGATGAATCATTTGTAGCACCACTCTGTGGCTAAAAATTAACACCACCAAGGTTTCTGAAGAGAGAATAGGCCTGAACTATTGGGCATGCAAGACACAGCTACCACTACTGCTAATTACTCTCCAGTAGGTCTAGTCTCTGCCTCAGTGAGTATTGACAAGGAGGAGTCTTCAACCTTTTCTCCTGGTTCATTGGTTTGTTTGCTTCCTTTGTTTTGCTCTACTACCTCTGATAGATGAGGCTGTACAACCTCCAGGAAGATGCTCTCCCTTTGACTCTCATATGACATAGCAAATGGCCAGGACAGGAAGTGTGACTGAAGTTTCTAAAAGGGAAGCTTTGCATCTACTCCAGTTTATAAAATAAAGGCATACCAAAAAAGCTCCTATACTTTAGTTATTATTGTGCACAAATTACTTGCAACAAAGTTCACAAGTGTTGCAAAATGAGTCATGTATGGTATGACTCAGTAGTTGAAAGCAGTTTTAACAGTTTGAATGTTTTCAGAAGTCAATTATATTTGACCTGAATGAACATATACAACACTCTGCTTCTCTGCATTATCTGTTTAGAACTAACTGAATAACAGCTTTGATTATCCAGTATCATCATTTTTTCTTTTCTAATATTTATTGTCATAATCTATTTGAGATTCTATATAGCGAGTCCTATAATTAGGGTGATTACAAAATTTTCACCTATCTTCTTCTGCATGTCATCATAATCATTTAATTTTTTATAACTGTTTGTATCTTTTCTACTAGAAGGATTGCTTTGGTCTATCAATTTGTCTCCTATACAACACCTTTTAGGGTTATAGTATTTAAACATCAACAGAAGGAAGATGTTCTAGAAAGGTAAATGAGACCAGGGGATAATTCACAGAAAGTCATTTCCAGGCACATTTATTGTTCTATCTAAATAACTGAGCCTGAGATTCTACATATAGTGCATAGCAATAATGAAAAACTCCAGAAGCTTTACAAAGAGTACAAATTTAATCATTTTGCTAACTTCTTGAGTCCTCAGGATGCTCATTTTCTTTTTTTTGGGGGGTCCGGTATGGGGCCTGAACTCTGGGCCTGGGTGCTGTCCCTCAGCTCTTCAGCTCAAGGATAGCACTCTACCACTTGAGCCACAGCGCCACTTTCGGCTTTTTTCTTTTTGCTTATGTGGTGCTGAGAAATCAAACCCAGGGCCTCATGCATGCAAGGCAAGCGCTCTACCACTGAGCCATCTTCCCAGCCCCAAGGGTGCTCATTTTCATGCCCACCCTGGGGAGCTTGAAGCCTCCAGTTTTCAAGGATGAAATAAAACCTACCTGTTGGAAATAGAAACAGTCAAAATATTGAGCCAAACTTGCTATCTCTTTTTGTTCCCGATGCATTCCTCTTTAGGCACAACTAGATAACTTACACTATTGACAAAGTGACCTTGAAATCTAACTCTGAAACAACTGCTCACCCAGTGAGGGTATGTGAAGACGGGACCATCCCGCATTCGGAAACAAGGTCCTCATCGCTTGTCTAGTTATCCAGTAATGTTGGCCTACAGCGAAGTTTGGATGACCACACACGCACATATGCTTAATGATTGGTACTCTGTGTCTCTTTAGAATATTTCTGAGAACAGCTGTCTACTTTGCCAAGTTTAGGTTCTGAGTAAAAAGGTGGGTGACACAATGAGCCTCACAAATGGTCAGGGACATTTAGGAGTTATCCTTTTCACATAGCTTAATGATTAGGTATTTCTGGGTTTTATTTTATGAAAGCAAAAATGTCAGTTTTCATCTCCCAATCAGTGAATTCTCAAAATGAATCAAGCAAACCATCTCTCATCTATCTTCCCACATGTGGGCAAGGAAGAAATGAAAGCAAAAGAAGATGCAAACCCTGGCAAAGTAGATGAGAAATGACCATTGCATCCTTCCAATTCATCTTTTATTTTCCTCACAAAGTGGCTAGAATCGAGATTACCATGGGGTTGTTTGTTAGAGATGACAACAGTATGGTCTAGGTTTGGAAATGAATTACATATTGGATTCTTGGATCATGTGAAGTTGCTTGCATTTATTTTTCATAAAAAGGTAGAGTGATAAATTTAATTTCTAAAGTCTAATGGCTTCAAAGTTGTTTCTAGTTTCTTTTTTTTTTTAGATAAAATGAACAATTCTACATTTACTGTCCTTTTTGTTTCCCTTTGGATAAAATTTCAAGTAGTAATTTCAATGAAGATAATTTTTTGAAAGACAAAAATCTAAAATTATATTACATACATGAGAACTTGTGGAAAATACTTTATCAAAATAGTTATTTAACATTATTTGCATATAACATATCAAGTTAAAAATGTAGAGGAGAACGTAGAAGCAACACATTTCCTCAAGCATCTTTTAATTTAGTAGCAGAAAAATGCTTGTAAAATTATTGTTTTTTAAATTTTTATTTTATTGTAAAGGTGCTGTACAGAGGGGTTACAGTTGCATGAGTAAGGTAATGAGTGCATTTCTTGTGGAACATTGTTACCCACTCCTTTTTTCTTGATACCAAAAAGAAGAAAACTACTTTCCAGAATGGATTTTAAAGCAGAATTATTGTAATTACTAACACATTTCAAATAATTCCATATAGAAAATGATCATATGTACAAGTATAAATGTACATACATAAACATATATGCATATATTTCTCTCTATATATGAATATGTACACACACATATTCTTTTTACTTCTACTTCACTGTATATATCACTTTCTCTCTCTCTGCTCATTAGCTGTACACCATCTAGCCTACTTCCCTAGCTTATCTATTTGCCAATAATTCTGTAATAAATATGGCGTGTAGGGTACCTTTATTGTATCCTGGCTTACATTTCTTTGGGTGTATTGCCCAACAGTAGTTTTCTTGATCACATGGTAATTCTTGTATTCCTTTAAGAAATCTCTATACTGATTTCTATAGTCGTTACAGCAGTTTACATTCCCATTAACAATGTATAAAGGATCTCAATTCCCAATTCCTCACCAGCTTTTGTTTGTGGCAGTGGTCTTGATTATGGTGGTTTTGACACTGATTCTTATCAGAAGCTTTTTTGGGGATCCGGTTGTGGATCCTGAACTCTGGGCCTGGGCACTGTTCCTCAGCTCAAGGCTAGTGCTCTACCACTTGAGCCACAGCACCACTTCTGGCTTTTTTCTTTTTGCTTATGTGGTGCTGAGGAATTGAACCCAGGGCCTCATGCATGCAAGGCAGGTGCTCTACCACTGAGCCACCTTCCCAGCCCTAGCAGAAGCTTTTAACTTGAGGTATAAGCTTGAGAAATAGTCCAACTTTTCTTAATTTTTGTTCTGAACATCAGAAATAGATTTTTATTGATGAAGTTGGTGTTAGTTAATAAGGTGAGTAGCTGAACACAAATAATTGAAGTTACTTAATGGGATGAGCACAGGAATACTAATAGTCCTTTATTGGTAAAATTAAACTTTCTGAAAGTAATGGCAAAATCAATTAGCTCAATGTCACATCATGTAAATTCTCCTTCTGGACTCCATGTTCTCCATACATTAACTGTATTGTATACCACATGGACAATAGCCAAGGTAGATGGCCCTGTAAGAAATAGCTGTATCTGCCAGGAAATAACTCTCAATTGTTTTTTTTTATGCTTTGTTGTATTTATTTTTTGTGAACATACTGTACAGAGGGGTTACAATTACATGGGCAAGATAATGAAATAACTCTCAATTGTTGAAACCAGTTCCAAAAAGTGCCTAAATACTTGAGGTATTCCATATACTTAGATAACTAGTATTTAAGAATCCAGAAAGAAACCTCTATTTAGCTGAAGTTTAAAAGGTCCAGGATCTGGTTGTAAATTCTGACTTCTGATTAACCACCAAAAAGTATAAGGGCACAAACTTAAGGGTTAAAAAATATCCTCTTTGGAATCTTGATATGATTATCTCTAGTGAATTTTTAATGCAGTGAGGTTTATAAATACCTAAATGAGCAAGAAGGCTGGAATTCCTTAAGCTCCAGAACATCTTGAATAATTTATCTGCTGTTAATTTGCTAATAAATATTTAGTTAATAAATATTTTATGTAGGTAAAATTTGCTTGAACTTTTCTTTATTGTTGTTATCCAAGTATTGACTGATAGCTTGTCAAATGTAAATGTTTATGGACCTACTATTAACTAACGAGAGACCCTGGACTTGGGTAAGAAAGACAAGCTTAGGAGAGCTAACAATAGCATCATCTACAGTGTGAAGGAGAGAATAATTAAGCATGAGAATGGATGCATATTCAGGCACAAGAAATACCTTATTTCATGATTATGTTCTCATTATGTTATTTCTCCTAGATCTGATGAATGGCTTTTCTCACTTTTTGGAACTGGTTTCAACAATTGAGAGTTATTTCCTGGCAGATACAGCTATTTCTTACATGACATCTACCTTGGCTATTTTCCATGTGGTGTATAATACAGTTAATGTATGGAGAACATGGAGTCCAGAAGAAGAATTTACATGAATGTGACATTGAGCTAATTGATTTTGCCATTAAATTACAGTTTTATACATTTAAAAAATTTATTAGCCTTATAAATAAGCTTTACAATTTGATTTTCAAATTCATGCCTGTATTAGTTACAATGCAGTTATCCAAATCCAGTTTTTACCAAGATGACTTCTGTAGAAATACATAAGGCAAGGAAAGAAGGAAATATGTACTTCATAATAGTATGCAGCACAGGCAGGTGTGTCAGAAAGTAAGGTGCCGGTAGTGCACACCTGTAATCCTAGCTACTCAGGAGGCTGAGATCTGAGGATTACAGTTTGAGTCTGGCTGGGGCAGGAATGTTCACCAAACTCTTATCTCCAATAAACTAATCAAAGAAAGCTAAAAGTGGTGCTGTAGCTCAAGTGGTAGAATGCTAGCCTTGAGCACAAAGAGGCTCAGGGATAGTGCCCACACCCTGAGTTCAAGCCCCAGAATAGGCCAAAAAAATACTAATGATAGAGGCAAGTGGTGACTATTAGGCTCTGTCTACCATAAATGGGAAGAAGTAGTTAGCCCTGAAGATAGCTTTGGGAGGTAATAAGAGTAGCATCATCATTTATGTGATGAAAACTGTACTTTTCTGTTTCATTCCCTTCCTAAGAAAAGCTTGTAAATATTCTTTATGAAAGTCCTGTTAGGGAAAGCTCATGTATTTAGATTTGTTGTCTAATGTTCAGAGGATATCCTGAACTTGAGTGTCTGATTATGACATATGAAAATAAAGTGGCTATGGGGAGCGAGTCATTGTTGATGTCCTTACACTGAAGCTGTATAAGGTTATTGAAATCCGTTCATTACTTGTTTGGTAAAAACTTTTTACATTCCATACTATTTACATGGTAGAAGTATGTAGGACTAGATTGAAAGTACTTATCCCCAGGCCATATATAAGATAAATTACATATCTACTCTTGAAGGTAAAACCCAAGTCAGTATTCTTGTGAGACATCAGGTAAGTTCTATATACAGGCAAGTTTAGAAATTGTAATTAAATAAGGATACAGGTTGACCCATGGTAACAATGAGATGTATAAGACACTATGTTGAAAATGAACTTTATAATTTTGTGAGAGGGAAGGAGAAGGGAGGATTTGGAGAGTTGGAGGGGGAAGGGATGGTAGGGGAAAACCAAAGGAGGAGGTAATAATGCTCTATAGGAAATGTACTCATTACCTTACTCATGTCACTATAACTCCTCTATACAGTATTTTTACAATGATATATATATATATATATATATAATAAATAAACCATATTAAGGAGAAAAAAATTAAAATAATTTAGACTAATGATAAAATGTTGTTAAATACTCTGAAAATTCAATGAAATATTCAAGATATTTATGAATACTTAAACAATTTATGTCTGGGGATAATTTTGTTATAGGTGAGACTTTTTTCAGTGTTATAGAGTAGATGGAACTATAGGGTTTTATTATTTTTTTTTATTCAATGATGCACAAGTAAGTCAGTATACCAAGAATACTATAACTTTAATACGTGTGTGATTTTTGTAACCACCAAGAAGAGAGATTGTAGATGTATCTTTTTATCTTTTATGTAGAAAACAGAAATCAAAGAGTGTAGCCAATGAGATTGTCTGAAATATGTGAACTACAAAGCTAAAAATGTTGGAAAGATATGAATGTACAGACAAGACATCTTGTTAACATTCAGGTGCAAAGTCCAAACTATTTATCCCCTCCATTCCATTCTGAAGCTACGAAGTAAAAGTAAAGGGTGCTGCATACAACACTGCTGGAAATAATAAAAAAATTGCCTGGGTCACCATGTCTCATTGTTTTGTATTACTCAAACATTGACAAAATGAAGAGCCTCTTAAGATACTTATAAAAGAACTTTTAGGACATTTGGTCCTGAATATTTTCCCAAATAGCCAATCACCTTTGACATAGTTCCCAATGAATTCTAAGACATTAATTAGTACCATCTGTTAAAGTCGGTTCTGTGGCTTTCTTATTTTGTTTCTCTGAAAGACTTCTAAACTTCTGGAGGAAATAATTATATGTATGTGTGTCTATATTACAATTATATACACATATATGCATACACATATATAACATGTATACATACTTATATACACACATATATCTATATAAGTATATATAAATATACTATTCAAATTTACATTTATACAAAATAAATATCTAAATATACTTTTAATTGTACTTATAGATGATTTTACACATATTATTTAAATATAATTATAAATATTATATTTATATATACATATGTATACTTTCACTTCTATTTTTCTTATTTTTATGAAATCAAGTAAAATAAATTATATCCATTGCAAGTTTTTCCTAGATTAACTGGGGCTAAAGAGGTGTTTCCTTATTTTTCTAGCATATTTGATTGTTTATCAGGACTCCCCAGTTAACCTATAATACAGTAGTTTCCCAAACAATAAAAAGTGTTTTGGTTTTATATTTTGCTTTCTTCCTATGATAAGGCTTGGTACGGTCAAGCCTGAGACTATTGCTGTATGGTATTCTATTTCTTGGCCAAGACTCTCATGTTCTCATTGCAAAGGAGGAAATGTTATTGATAGTATCAGATAAGCCTCAAAGCCATTATCATCTTGAAATTGTCTTGGATGATTTATCATTATCCCCTAGCTTATCGTGTGCAAAGCAATGAGGATTGTGGTGAGCTTAAAAAAATATTTTTGAACTGCAGTTCAATTTCTGTGAAGACCACAGGTTGGGAAATGTTGATCTAAATCTCTCTAAGACCGAAAGCTTATGAGTAGACTGGTTTAGCTAAGAATGACTTGAACCAGTTAAGCTTAAAAATTTATATGAGGAAAGATAAAAATTTCCCTACTGTACACATGACTCTGACAAGGTCTGCGTGAACTTTGCAGAAGTGAATTATGCACGAATCGTTTCCTACTATACCTTATTATCTGACACTGAATATAAAACAAACCTAGAAAACTGACATGGGGAAAAATGTAAAATGGCCCCAATGGTAGGATGCTATGACTATTCTGTGCCATGAAAGATTATTACAATTTTGAGATCACGTGGAATCAGAGAAATATTTACTGGGCAATTATAATGCCTGCATTCTAAGTGCTATTCTTGAACAATGGAAGAAAACATGCCCATGTAGAGATGGCTATGTATGGAAAAGGCCAGAAGGGGTGTTTCATGCTTGAAAGAACAAAGCATTCTGTAATCAGGTAAGAATGAATGGAAAATGCTGGGAAGAAAAAGGTTGACTCAGTTGAGATTATGTGGGGTACTAGATTCTATAGGCTCAGAAGTTGCTTAGTAGATACCTGTTTTAGTGATAATTGTGTGGCAGCAGTTGTTTCTTGCCACTGTGTGGCAAATCAGATTAACACAGTAGTAATTCACCTCAATTACCCTACTCAGTAAAACATGTTCACATGGAAAATGAGAAAGGAGTCAAAGGACAGAAAGAAACTCAGGAATTTGGCAATGTTTCCTCTGTTCTCAGCTCTTCAATAAAGCAGCTCAAAACAGAATTTCTCATACTTCACTGTGCGTGCTCTGGACCTGGGAATTCAGATTCAGACTCAATAACTTTGGGATAGGATCCGAAAGTCTTCAATTAGAGCAAACTTTCTGGAGCTTGTTGTTTATTTCTTTGGTTTTCCTAAACTGTAGACCACATAACTGTTTTAGTGGCATGATTTTCAAACTTTGACTCTATGTCAAAAATCACCTGTGGAGCTTTAAAAATTACCCGTGGCTAGATCCTACTTACAGAGATCTTGATTTAATTGAGTCTTGGAATCAATATTTTGTAAAAAGTTCTTCAGGAAAAGTCTATTGAATGGCCAGTTTTGAGAAGCAATGATTGAAGTTTTGTCTTCACTTAGTGTATCTCAACTCAGGATGTCCATCAGAACAACTCAGATAGCTTTCAGCATGGGCAACTTGCTAGACTAACTAAGATTCTTTCAGGGACTCTCAGGGAAGGACCTAAATATGGGGTGTCTCATGTGCTGCAAGATTTATAATCATCTAGACAGATGAAGGAATTTTTCTCTCTTCTCTCTCTTTCTGGCTACATGGACTTAGAAGCTGTTTAAAAGCTGAGTGCAGGCACTGGGAAAGTGGCTCAGTGGTAGAGTGCTTGCCTTGCATGCATGAGGCCCTGAGTTCAATTCCTCAACACCACATAAGCAGAAAAATCTGGAAGTGAGGCTGAGGTTCAAGTGGTAGAGCTCTAGTCTACAGCTGAAGAGCTGAGGGACAGTGCCCAGGCTCAGAGTTCAGGCCCCATGACTGACCAAAAAAAAACCAAAAAAACAAAAAACAAACAAAAAAACTGAGTGCATATGCTATTCCATGGTCAAGTCTATTGAAATCTAAAAGTCTATCTGTACCTCATAAAGCCATAAATTCTTTAGCTTCTATGCAAATAACACAAGATGTTTAGTGCCTCTGGTTTAGGAGTTAAGAAGTAAAATGGATCGTTTTGAGAGTGAAGAAATAAAACAGATCGGTCACCGCCCCATGAAGGCAAATGTTAAAGAATGAATAGCCCAGTGAAGAGCTATTTTGTATGTCAGTGCATTGGATTTCAACAGTCCCTTCTATCTTTGCATTAATGTATCACTACTGATATTCTCACTGCAAATCAGAATAATAACTAGAGAGGCACTAACTAGTGAGAAGAAAGTGGTTTTGGATGGGAAAGACAGGACCTGGCAGAATGATGGTGAGGGAAGAGGGGACTCAGAACATTTGGAATGGGAAATAGGAAAAAGGACATATTTTCTAGAGCAATGTAAAAACATATGCACATGATTTTTTTTTTTGGGGGGGGTCCGGTCTTGGGGCCTGAACTCTGGGCCTGGGCGCTGTCCCTCAGCTCTTCAGCTCAAGGCTAGCGTTCTACCACTTGAGCCACAGCACCACTTCCGGCTTTTTTCTTTTTTTTGCTTATGTGGTGCTGAGGAATCGAACCCAGGGCCTCAGGCCTGCAAGGCAAGAGCTCTACCACTGAGCCACCTTTGCAGCCTTGCACATGATATTTTGCTGCTAAACAAATGTGTCATACAAATATCAATAATTACAGGAACATTAGCTGAAGCACTCCAAGAATGATGAGAAAGGCCATGGATGGTGTTTAATTTTTTTCTCTTCAATAATTACTTGTAAGGAATACAAGTTCCATACACTGGCAAACACAAAAGGATCATCTGAGAGAAAATCAGAAACAGGAGAGACATTGATAAAATTCCTTCCCTGATCCAAAATTTTAATGTTGGTTTTAAAATATACAACTCAAAATGATTTTCTTTTTTTATTAAAATAAGTTTTATTGTAAAAATACTATACAGAGGGGTTACAGTTACATGAGCAAGGTAATGAGTACATTTCTTATCAAGCATTGTTGCTTCCTCCTTTGATTTTCCCCTACCACCACTTCCCTCCCACCTCCACAACTACACTCCCCACCCCCGAAATTTTAAAGTTCATTTTTCAACATAGTGTCTTGTGCATCTCATTGTTATAGTGGGTCAACCTGTATCCCTATTTAAACATTTTGTTTTTTTCTTTCCCTTCTCCAAATTGTACCAACATCAAATACAGTGAAAATGGGTTATACCATTAGGGAGGAACATACAAAGCAACAAAAAAATCACATGGTACCTTCTAAATATGTTAGAAACAATAGCAAGAAAGAAAAAAACCTCTTGTGTCCCTAACTTGGAGTTCCTTTCGCTTAACTTCATCTTATCTGATCATATGTACATAGCTTTTGACCTTTTCTGCTTATCCTAGACATATACTAGTTATTGCAAACAAGAGAAACCATGGGACCTATGTTCCTTTGGGCCTGGCTTACTTCATTTAATATAATTTTCTACAAGTCTTTCCATTTCCTAACAATTGGGCAATGTCATTCTTTCTGATAGAGGCATAGAATTCCATTGTATATATATATATATATATATATATATATATATATATATATATATATATATATATATATATATATATATATATGTACCACATTTTTTTAATCCATTCATCTACTGAGGGGCATCTGGGCTGGTTCCATACCTTAGCCATGGTAAATAATGCTGCAATAAACATAGTTGTGCTGGTAGCTTTAGTACGGTCTTGTTAGTGATCATTCGGGTAAATGCCCCAAAGTGGGATTGCTGGGTCATAGGGGAGCTCTCTATGTGGAGTCTTTTGAGGAACTTCCATACTGCTTTCCAAAGTGGTTGAACAAGTTTACACTCCCACCAACAATGAAGTAGGGTTCCCTTCTGTCCACATCCCCTCCAGCATCTGATGTTGTTAGAGTTCTTGATTATAGCCATTCTAACTGGGGTGAGGTGGAATCTCAATGTTGTTTTGATTTGCATTTCTTTTATGGCTAGAGAGGTTGAGCATTTCCTCATGTGTTATTGGCCATCCTTCTTTCCTTTTCAGAGAAGTTTCTCTTTAAGTCTTCAGCCCACTTATTTATCGGACAGTTGATTCTTTGAGGATTTGTTCTTGGAGGATTTAAGTTTTTGAGTTCCAAGTATATTTTAGATATGAGACCCTTGTCCGTTTTATGACTAGTGAAGATCTCCCAATCCGTGGACTTTCTATTGATCTTGCTAGCTATGTTCTTTGCCATGCAGAAGCTCTGCAATTTTATGCAATCCAATTTGTCCAATTTTTCTTTGATTTGTTGTGTTTCTTGGTCTCTATTAAGAAAATTTTGGCCTGTGCCAAGGAGACCTAGGGTTTCCCCTATTCCGTCCTGTAATATTTTCAGTGTCTGCTTTGCCTCAGAGGTTTTTGATCCATTTGGAGTTGATTCTGGTGTAGGGTGATATATAAGGTTTTAGTTTTAGTTAAGTGTTTAACAAATTTTGCCAGCACCATTTACTGAAAAGGCTGCTTTCCTTCCATTCTATTTCTTTAACTCCCTTATCAAATATTAGATGGCTATAGGTCTGTGGGTTAATTGCTGGGTTTTCAATGCTATTCCATCGATACTGGTCTATTCTTGTGCCAGTACCAACCTGTTTTGATTACTATGGCTTTGTAGTAGAGTTTGAAATTTGGTATTGTTATTCCTCCAGCACTGTTGCTTCTGTTAAGGATTATTTTTGCTATTTGGGGTCTTTTATTGTTCCATATGAATTTTTGGATCTCTTCTTTCATTGAAGAATGAGGTTGGAATATTGATAGGTATCACTTTGAATTTGTAGATAGCCTTGGGAAGTATTGCCATTTCATGATGTTAATCCTTCCAATCCAGGAGCATGGGAGGTTTTGCCACTTCTGAAGTTCTGCTTTCATTTCCTTTTTTAGGTTTTTAAAGTTTTCATCTTAGAGGTCTTTCACTTCTTTAGCTAAGTTAATTCCTATGTGTTTAGTTTTTGTGGGGCTATTACAAAAAGAGTTGCTTTCCTGATTTCAGCCACGCTTTTGTCATCGTTGTCATACAGAAAAGCTAATGATTTTGGAGGGTTATTTTTTTTTTAATTTTATTTTATTTGTGAACATACTGTACAGAGGGGTTACAATTACATGGGCAAGATAATGCATACATTTCTTACCAAGCATTGCAGCCTCCTCCTTTGTTCACCCTTCACCTCCCTTCCCAGCCTCCCCCCTCCCCCCATCCAATCCTCCCCCCCCCCCTGCTCCCCCCCATATCTAGTATATGTATGAGTCAAGCGGAAAAAGTCAGATAATGTGATGTTAGGAAAATGAATCCTTAGATAGGTATTTTAATGTTTTTTTTTCTTTCATGCATGTGTTTCTAACGCATTTATAAGTTTATTTCTTTGGAGGGTTAATTTTATACCCTGCTACTTTGCCAAAGTTTCAAATCAGCTCAAGTAATTTGGAAATAGAGTCTGTGGGATTCTTCAAATACAAGATCATGTCATCTGCAAAGAGGGAGAGTTTTAATTTATCTCTCCCTATTTGGATCCCCTTTATGTTCGCATCTTGTCTTATTGTTGCAGCTAGGCATTCTAATACTAAATTGCAGAGAAGTGGAGAGAGTGAACATTTTTGTCTGGTTCCTGAGTTTAGAGGAAATGGCTTTAGTTTTTTGCCACTAAGTATAATGCTGGTTGTAGGTTTGTCATACACAGGATTCCTAGTTTTTCCAGAGCCTTTATCATAACGGGGTGGTGGATCTTGTCAAATGCTTTTTCTGCATCTATTGAGATAACCATGTGGTTCTTATCCTTGCAGTTGTTGATGTGATGAATTATGTTCATTTGCTTATATTGAACCAGCTTTGCATCCCTGAAATGAATCCTGTTTGATCATGGTGTATGATTTTTTTTGGATAAATTGTTCAAGTTGTTTGGCCAAAATTTTGTTGAGAAGTTTTGCATCAATGTTCATCAAAGAAATGGGTCTATAGTTCATTCTCTTTCTTTGATGAGTCCCTGCCTGGTTTTGGGATAAGGATTATGCTAGTTTCATAGAAAGAGTTCAGTAGTAAACTTTCTCTTTCAATTTCATTGAAGAGTTGGAGGAGTATTGGTGTGAGTTCTGCTTTGAAGGCCTTGTAGAATTCAGCTGTAAATCTATCTGGTCCTGGGCTTTTCTTAGATGGGAGGTCTCTTATTGCTTATTCTATTTTGATGCTTGATACTGGTCTATTAAGTTGGCTTAACTGATCTTGGTTTAGTTTTGGTATTTCAATATTTGCTAGGAAATTGTCCATTTCTTCCAGATTCTCAAACTGATTAGGATAAAGGTTTTAAATGTATTCCCTTATAATGTTCTGAATCTTGATTGTTTCTGTGGTGATGTTTCCCTTCCGATCTCTGAGTTTGTTTTTTGGGTGTGTTCTCTTCTTTTTCTGATAAGATTTGCTAAGGGTTTGTCAATTTTGTTAATTTTTTTCAAAGAACCAACTCTTTGTTTGTTGATTCTATTTTTTGGATTCTAATTCATTTAATTGATTTAATTTTAATTATTTCTTTCCCTCTACTGGATTAGGGTTTAACTTGCTCTTTTTCAAGGTGTTTCAGATGTCTCAATAAATTGTTGGTTTCAGAACTCTCCAATTTGTTGATGTAGGAAATCAGAGCTATAAACTTGCCTCTGAGTACCGCCTTTGCTGTGTTCCAGAGGAGCTAGTAATTTGTGTGTCCATTTTTGTTGAATATCATGAATATTTGAATTTCCTTTTTAATCTCTTCCTGACCCATGGGTGATTCAGCAGTGTGTTGTTCAGCCTCCATGTGTTACAGATCATTTTTTGATGGCTTTTGGTGTTGAATTCTAATTTTATTCCTTTGTGGTCTGAGAGAATGCAGGGCATAACTTCAATATTTTTCAATTTGGACAAGTTTTCTTTGTGGCCTAAAATGTGATCTATTTTGGAAAATGTTCCTTGTGCTGCTGAGAAGAACGTGTATTCTGAGGCAGCTGGGTGAAATATTCTGTAGATTTCTGCTAAGTCTAGTTGATCTATGCAGTTGTTTAGATACAAGCTTTCTTTGTTGAGTTTTTGCCTTGTTGATTTATCTAGTAGGGATAGTGGTGTGTTAAAGTCCCCAACTATTAATGTCTTTGGATCTCTGAGAGATTTTAGGGAAAGTGGTATTTCTTGGATAAATTTGGGTGCTCTGTTATTTGGTAAATAGATACTTAGAATTGTAATCTCTTCCTGAAAGAGAGATCCCTTAATTAGTATGTAGAGACCTTCTTTATCTCTTCTCACTAATTTTAATTTGAAGTTTATTTTATCTGATATTAGTATTGCAACTCCGCCTGTTTATGGGGGCCATTTGCTTGTTAGATTTTATTTCAGCCTTTCATTTTCAGAGTATGTTTGTTTTTATGGGCAAGGTGTGACTCTTTTTTTTCTTCATATAAACTTTATTTTCTTTTTTTTAATGTTCAGTCTTTTTTTTTTATTGTGAAAATACTGTACAGAGGGGTTACAATTACATGGGCAAGATAATGAGTACATTTCTTATCAAGCATTGCAGCCTCCTCCTTTGTTTCCCCTTCCCATCCCTTCCCATCTTCCTCCTGCCCCCTCACCCAATCCTCCCCTCTCCCCCCAACTCCCCCCCCAAAGTTGTAAAGTTCGTTTTCGGCATAACGACTTGTACATCTCATTGTTGCAATGGGTACACTTGTATCCCTATTTAAACGATTTGTGATATGTATTCAAATGTTTTTTTTTCTTTCTTGTGATTGTTTCTAACACATTTATAAGATTATTTCTTTGTTGCTTTGTATGTCCCTCCTCCACAGTATAACCCCTGCTTTCACTGTATTTAATGTCGGTATAATTTGTGGAAGGTGTGACTCTTGAACGCAACAGATAGAAGGATCTTGCTTTTTAATCCAACTAGATGGTCTATGTTGCTTAATTGGAGAGTTAAGTCCATTAATATTGAGAGTTAGGACTGAGAGATATTTGGTAGTTCCTGCCATGTTATCCACCTTCTTGGTGCAACTGGGTTCTTCTTGCTGCTGCAACTGGGTTCTTCCTATGGTTCTTGGATTCTAAGTTTGGGTGTAGTTTCTTGGCCTTTATTGTGCTCTTGTTGGTCTTCTATGTGTAGACATCTTTAAGTATCTTTTGTAGGGCTAGTTTTGTGGAGATATATTGTTTCAAAACAATTTTCTTTAGAATGCACTTGTGATAGAAAATGGAAATCATTATGAAGACATTACTGGCATGAACCAACTTGAGTTATTTGTGCTGGAAAGTCAGGCTAAAATTTAAATCCCATGTTGTATATGAATTTGGATGCAGCATGACTAGGTAGCATATCTGCCCTCAGAATTAACACATTAAAACATTTAACATTGAAATATCATTCTGGATTCTCAGTGGTACCCAAGATACTAAAGACACTTGAATTCTTCATATAATTACATACTGAGATGTTTTTCCAATTAAGCTAACCAGAAATACTAGAAAGTAAACTGTGGTATTGAAGTAACAGATAAGCAAAACTAAATATTGCAAAGATTATACAGATTCATGATGAAGAGTTTCTTAATATTCTTTTATTTTTAATATGACACTTTTATCATGTTGTTAATTAAGAGATTCAACTAATACCCAGCATTGAGGTGATTTTTAGTACAAATTTAGATGACTTAGTTCTCTGATATATGAAGTTACAGAGTTAGGAGAAATGATTTGAATGCTAAACTTCTGATCTGTAATTGTCCTTGTAGGTGAAATAATGTGATATAATTTATGCAACAATGCCTAGTACTAATTTGACACTTGTTATGCAATTCATTTGGTATTCTTCACCTTTATCATTAAGTCGACCATTTGTGTAATTTTTCATTATCCCAAGCAGTGCTCTAAGCCCTTCACATTCACTAGTTTGTGTGGTACTGATAAAAATACAAGGAAGGTATTATCATTCCCAACTATCTCATGAGAAAATTAGAGTTAGAGACAATGTAAGCACAAGACTGTGATCACTTATTTAATGGGGAACAGAGTTAGGACTAATCCCAGATGGTTGATTTTATAGTCTATGTGTGCTTCACTAAACAGTCCATCCTTATGTCTGGCTTCAAATATCTTCTGCGATTTGATATTCACTTAGAAAGTAAGAGATGATGATTGTGCTTGAAATAGAAGATGTATATGATATATTATTAATTTGGCCCTACTATATATCATTATCATGCAATGTTCTCCAAATAAAATTTCAGGTCAATGAATGACAGCATCTCAGAATTGCCACTCCTGTGTATTATACTACATATATTCATATATTCCACTGCCCATCTCTATCCGCCAGCTCCCAATTTACTAATGAGGATAATGTGGTCTAGAAAAATAAATAGATTAGACCATTAACTAAATTGAACCATCAACCCTTTTTATTAACCAAAAGATCAATTTCTAGATCAAGTCATTCACTATAGTGAATTGTGTCTGAAATCTAGCCCCTTTTTATGTTTGGTCCAATGGAAACTTCATGTCATTCAAAAGCCTCTTAAGATACTGTTTGTTAGTGCATTTTCAATTGTTCATTCATTTGACATTTTCCACATTCCTTGGGCCTTAGAACAATATAAGCTGGGTATTTCTTCTCGACTAACATCTAGCATCACTTGCCTAATTCTGAATTTTTATCATCCACATTCTATAAATAATGCCAACATTTACCAAATTATTACTTGGACAGTGTTAGTGTGAGTGACTGGGAATGAGTGAAGCAGGCTGGCATCACACATGTCCTCAATAGTCGTACAAAGTAGTAGAGTACAGAGATACATAAACCAAAATAACAGCCTAGAAAAGAATGCCTACAGTGGAAGGTGGAAATCTTGGTGAAGTATAGTCCAGAAAATCTTCATAGTAGAAGAGAATTCTAAGCTGAGACCTAAAAGAAGAGTAGAAATTACCCAATTTCTAAAAAGAATAAACAAAGCAGTATTCTGGTATTCCTTTATCATAGCAACTATCATATAATTAGGCTTCATATTTGTTGTGTTTGGACTTTAGTTTTATTATTGGGATTATTTTTATTGCAATATTTGCTGTTTTATTAGTCTTTGGCAATTTTTTTTACCATTTTAATGAATATTTGAATAATTACTCTTTAATAAGGTAAAGATAAAGAGGGCCCAGATACAGAAATTCTGAGTTCACATATTTTATTTCTGCTTTTAGGCATTTACCCCTGTAAATGAAGAAATTAACTTCTATGTACTTGATTGCTATGTGCGTTAAACGCAATCCTGTATACAGGATTTATACAGCACTTGCTGTATAAATACTAACAATCATTTTTGTTTGTGTCTAGTTCTTTATCCAAAATAAGATTTTTTTATCCTGAGGTAAAGATAAGGTAAATGGTATCTGAGTACTTCCTGAAGTCATATCAAATTAGGATAATTTTAGTATAACTATTCATTGTACCTAGGGAGAAGATCTATACCTTCGATTCTGTTCTTCAAATGTCTTCAAACATTTAAAGAATTACATATCCCCATCATGTGGCTATCTACTTGTCATGACTCCAGGCTAATGATTCCCAAAGGCGTATGTCATATTCCAATAGTCTTCTTCAAATTGTCTGTCTCTGCTTTGGCCACATGAAGATTCAACCTCAATACCCCTCACTCTCTCCTCTGCTATTTCTCGTGCCACCATCATCTCATTTGGACATTCATTGTCAAGCCTCTTTAGTGACACCTTTTCTCTCTCAAAAGGCATACCTTAGAATATGAATTTTCTATATAAATAAATGTTTTTCTTTATCTTCTAGAGTACTTATAAAATTGAACAATGTCAGGACAAGCTTAAGTTAAACAAATAGAGTATTAATTAGATTAAGGAAGAAGGAAATTTAACTGGGAAAATTAAGTCCCAGGACATAAAAATAATAAGTGCAAACTTCAGAAAGGGGAACAAAACTGTGGCTTGACATTTACCAAGAATTGCACAGTGAGTAAAAATAGGGCGGACAGTCTACAAGACTAACCATCAATGTCCCAATGTCTGTTTTCTTGTGATTATGCTTGCTCAGCAAATATACTAAATAATGGAACATCACCTTTTGCAGCAGTTAACTTTTATTGATTAATAAGAATAAGGCCAAATTTGAAAGGTGGGATCTCCCTTTTGAAGAACAAACGGAAGATCAAGGATGAGAACTTTATCTTGATTGACTATTGAAATTGTAATCACCGTTTATACTTATTAACTGCTAGCTCTGTTTCTGTAATTGACTTCCTTACTGATTGCAAAATTAGCACTGACCACCTGTGAGTGGCCTCTGTGGTATTTGGCTTTATATTCCCTAAGCTATGTGAGTTTGGGGCTGGTCTTCACTGTCTCTATAGTGGAGGTTGGCTGCTGTGGCTAATAAACGTTCTTAGCCCTATTGACTGAGTGTTGGTGACTCCTTTGTGCTGATCATGGGTTCAAGTCCCACTGGCCCCAGGAAATTGGGATACTTTAAACACCAGAAATTTCTTTTAAGTGTGTATGTTTTGTTCATTTTTTCCCCACTCTTATGTTGGACCATCTTTATTTTGTTCAGAGGTTTCATAAAGCTTCCTGATTTAATCTTCAGCCTCTTCAGTTTTGTTTTGTTTTTTTTCTCCAGATTTAGTCCATCTTTCAAGAGGGTAACTATCATAACATCTCTTTAAAATTTTATTTTATTTTTTAACTTATTTTGTGCCAGTATTGAGGCCTGTAATAGTGTCTCATGTTCACACTTGACATTTTGCTCTTGGCTGGTGTGCTACTACTTAAGCCAGGCTTCGCCTCCTTCATTTTGCTGGTTAGTTGGAGAAGTATCACAGACTTTTCTGTTGATCCTCTAAGTCTCCTATTTTATTTTTTATTTATTTATTTTTTTATTGTGAAAATACTGTACAGAGGGGTTACAATTACATGGGCAAGATAATGAGTACATTTCTCATGAAGCATTGTAGCCTCCTCCTTTGTTTCCCCTCCCATCCCTTCCCATCCCTTCCCATCCTCCCCCACATTGGGTACACAAATGTTCTCCTCTGAAATAAGAAATTGCATCACTTCAGTAATTGATGTTATAATATCTCTGCTGAATTTGTAGGGTTGGACTGTTGTTGAGCCATTTCTGTGAAGGTAAGTACACAGGCTTTGTGAAGGACTTTGCAATCGGAAAATGTCTTTAGGTTACCTACGGAGATATATTTTCAGAGTCCTTGCTTGTTTTAACGATTATCTCCCCTGAAATTTATGAATAAAAGTTACCAAAAGTCACATAATTTTCCCACTTTTCAATTGAGAAAAGTGACTCAGTCAATTTTATTCTAGGCTTTCCTAACATCTTACTTAAGAGATGTTATACAGAAAGACATACAATGTCCAGTATGATGTGAGTCAGGCCAGGCAAACTTTCACCAAGCCTGCCCCATGCTGTTTAGAGCTTGTACCTACAGAACCACGAGTTAAATTAAACCAACTTTATTTATCAAGTATCTTGTGCCAGATATTGTATTATAATTATAAATAGCTGATGACTATTTAAATAAGGAGCATAGCCAGGCACTGGTTCATGCTTGAAATCCTATCTCACAAATCTGAGAAATCTCAGAAAGCTGAGATCTGAGGATCACATTTCAAAGCCACCTGGGGCGGGAAAGCCCTCATTTCCAATTAACCACCAAAAAGCCAGAAGTGGATCTGTGGCTTCAGTGCTAGGGCACTAGCCTTGAGCAAAGAAGCTCAAGGGACCTGAGTTCAAGCTCCAAGACTAGCAAAAATAAAGATTAAAAAAAAGGAGCAAAGATGAGGCATCTTGGAATCCTAAATATTTATTTGGAAGCCTGTTTTGTAGAATGTGCCTAACTCTGATTCACATTTGACATCAGGTATGGCTTTCAGTTCAAAACTGAATTATCTGGTGTAACCTCATATAGACTATGAGGTCGCAACACAATAGGGCCTCAGAGGTCAACTGGTTTGACACCCTTACGACACTAAAGTGAGGGAATGAAACTTCCAGCATCCAAAGTCTTATGATACTGATTCTAATTGTGTCTGATTGGCATGAAAGATTCAGTTTTCTTGGCATTCTCCCAATTCAGTCTTATTTGCTAGTATGAACACTTGAGGTTTATGACTACAGATTTCATTTTGAGGTGAGACCCTACAGCAGACAGGATTAGTTATACAGTCTAGGATAAAATGAAGGTGTTAGAACTGTGTCCTACGCAATGAGTTTTGAAAGGTAGAGGGACAATTCTCCCACGTTTCCAAGGCTAGCAGGTCTTTCCATCACTTGGAATGACTGTATTATTCTGCTGTTGGCTGACTATGAAATTCACACCATTGAATAATGGAGATTATATAAATTCATGCTGCGCTTCCTCTTACTGTGTTTTTGGAAAGAAGTTATTCAGGTGGGTAATTATGTGACATTATATCACTGCAGGTTGTATTTTATGCTTACAAATCCTACACAAAGGGTGCTCGATTTGCAGGGTGTCCTTTCTGAGTCACCAGACAAAAGCAGTCCAAGTGCTTATCAGTACATTCTCCTACCAGCTTATTAATTTCAGTGAGCAGGCTACACTGTTACATGTTGTTGGCAAATGGAGCTAGCTAACTCTCACACTGAAAAGCTGATAGAGTTAGAGCCGAGTGCTGGTGGCACATGCCTATAATCTTAGCTCCTCAGGTGACTAAGATCTGAGGATCACGCTTTGAAGCCAGCCCAGACAGGAAAGTCCATGAGACCCTTATCTCCAATTAATCACAGAAAAAGCTGGAAGTACAGCTTTGACCAAAGTGGTACCACGCTAGCCGTGTGCAAAAAAGGCTCAGAGAAAGCACCCAAACCTAAAGTTCAAACCCAAGAACCAGCAAACAACCCAAAATAGCTAGTAGAGTTAGGTAATATTGAGATATACTACCTGCTGTGGATAAGGTCTGCAAGGATACGTTATATCACATACCACAATACTGTATATCCCTCTGTTTAAAGAATAAATCATCTCTAGAATGCAAGAGTAAATTGATCAAAAGTTGCTTACTTATGGGCTGGGAAGGTGGCTCAGTGGTAGAGCGCTTGCCTTGCATGCATGAGGCCCTGGGTTCAATTCCTCGGCACCACATAAGCAAAAAGAAAAAAGCCGGAAGTGGCACTGTGGCTCAAGTGGTAGAGTGCTAGCTTTGAGCTGAAGAGCTGAGGGACAGTGCCCAGGCCCAGAGTTCAGGCCCCACGACCGGACAACCCCCTCCCCCCCCCCAAAAAAAGTTGCTTACTTAAAATACTAACAATATAACATTGAAGAAGGTGTCCGAACCAGTAATAGTACTGAGCCTTACACTGGTTATTTTACTGAGCTATAATAAGTCCACTGCCATACTTTTCAAGGGATATATTCAGGATTAATGAAGAAACTTGGATTCCACAGTTGATAAATGTATCATTATGACTTCATGGCAAGCAAGCAATGCTTGTAATAAGATACAAACTCTCTCTCAATCTCTCTCTTACACACACACACACACACACACACACACACAGTGTTTAATTCTATTACTATAAACCTAAATGGTATATTTCCACAAAATAAGTCAAAATTTCATTTCTTCATTCATATGCATATATTTTTATAATGAAATATGCCCACATATTGTAAAAGATTGCTTTTCAAAATAAACATTCATAATTGAATTAGTCTAATGTACTCATGTGTAATTGGAAACTGTTTTAGCTGTCAGTAGGTCCAAATATTGGAATGTTTCCAGAGTGTTTTCCTAGATTATCGTTAGGCTTGTTTTGCATAGCTCAAATCAGCCATCAATTCACATTGAAGAGAGTAATGACATCTTCATGTGGCTGTAACTATAATATCATGTGACCATCTCATGTATTTTAGTTTTTCTATTGTAAACTGTTTTGAATTAAAAGCGTGTGTGAGTTAATTGAGAGCTGTGCCACAAAGCTTGATTTTCTCTTTTCCTACCTCCTCTGGTTGATCCTCCCTGGAAGATGATGATGACACAATCAATGCGCACCTAGCTAGGCAGCATGTGACCTTTCATGTCCGGTTGATTTTTTATCCTTGCAATGAAGCATTCATCTGTGTGTAGTCAGGATTTTTGTTTGTTTTCTTCAACCCACCATGTTTTTGTTTTGTCCTTTAACATATTTTCCTTTGGTCTAGCTAGGAAACTGATTTTTGTGCCTCTAATAATATTCGATAGTTTTCATGTACCATAACTTTGATCTCTTATTTTCAAAAGTTGCTGTAGTTATGGAGGAAGTTATATTTTTCTTATAAAATGTATACTCCAAATGGCATTTTAAGGCAATATGGTGTCATGGTTACTATTATTAATGCACTTACAGAAGTGTGAATAGCTGGCCGACACAATGCATATTTAATGTAGACATTAAAACACAATGAGGTTTGGGATAAATATATAACCACAAAGCCGTTATCACTCTCAAAGTCATAGATATATCTATAGCTTTCCAACGTTTCCCCTTGCCAACTTTAGTTTTGTTTGTGTAATTCTCTGTGTGTGTGTGTGTGTATATGTATGTGAGAAATATATAACATAATATTACCCTGTTAGAATATGGTAAGAGAACAAAACAGTTGTTTTCCATAAGCATTGTGCTGTATAGCAGATCTTCAGGACTTAAACTGTGTATAGCTAAAACGTTACTAAGCATAAATAAACATGCTGTGACCATTACCTACTCCTTCCTCCCCAACAGTCATCATTTCTTCTCTGCTTTTATAAGTTTGACCATAGTAGATTTTCTAAGTGAGATCCGTTCAGCATATGTCCTTCTGAGTTTGGCTTACTTCCTTTCTCCCCATGAGTAATATTGCACATTTTCTTTGCCCATTCATTTGTCCTAGCCACCAAAAAGGTCATTTCACTGGAAGGTAGCCCACTACGGCCTCCTGCTCTCTTCTTTCCTGGAAGCTGAGCTGTGGCCCTGGCTCTGTCTTCTCTGTCCTTGGTGTCCACTCAGTCTTTGGAAAGTTGTGCCTCTGCATCAAAAAAAAAAATCTTCCCTTCCCACATTATCCTGTTATTTATGTCTCTGTCTAAAATCTGGGGAAGACCAGTAAAAAGAAGGTTCAAGTTTTTAAATGTTGTTCTTATTTATACATTTGTCTTCTCATGGTATTTCTACTTTCCCGATGATATAAGAGGATCCCTCTGTGGAAATGAGCTCAAGCAATGAATTAAAGAAATAAAATATGATGATGATGAACGAAAGGGCACCAGAGACATTATGGGAAGGGATATTTTATGGCCAATAGAATGGTATATCTAACCACTTTTGTAATAACTAGGCATTCTGTTAAAAACATAAAAGAAAAGGCCAAGTAGCCTATCTTACTATGCACAAGGAAATTTACTTAAATTTAGATTTGTTCTTGTATCTTCCACTGTTACTTTGAGGAGAAATAACCAAGCTTAATAGATTTTAATGTCAGTGCTGATGAAAATATGGTAAAGAATCAAGAGAGTTATTTTCAAGCATATATTGACATGTCATAAATCTCTGAAATCATTTTGTTTCCGTTTTGTCCTAATACTCTGGCAGGGATTTTTTTTTTGTTAAGTTTTAATTCTGCATATTTTTCTACTAAGGAGACAACTTCAAATTTCCCTATTATTTTAACCTTGCAGTCAGCATCATAAAATTGAATCTCTTTTCAGTACTGACTCCTGTAGAATTAGTAATCACAGAGAAGCATTGCTGGAGGTTGGAGCCAGGGAGAGGGGCTTAATTATCAAGTTAGTGGCCTATTGTCCACTAATAGATGTGTTATCTCCTTTAATGAAGGAGATATGCTATTTTTGCTTTGACGAATAATAAAGACATCATCATCTACAGAGGCATATGATCCTTATACCTTTCAATAATCAGTTCTCTGGGCCAATACTAATTCTCAGCATATTACATGCTTTCTTCCTTCCTCTCCCTCCTTTCCCTCCCAGCTTTCCTTCCTTTTTGACACATTTGATTCTTTCTTACTCTGTTGTTTCACTGTATCTACAATTTTAAATTTTTACTAGGTTCAAAATGGATGCCAGCTGATAGTAACCGATGAAGATGTAGAAAGTAAAAGTATTTATTGTCTTCAAAATTATTGATTATCTCAACAATTTATCACTGGAGACTTATGAAAGTCCCTTGATATTATGGATATATGTTTCTGAAGAGACCAGTGTTGAAGAAAATCCATAAATACTTAGTATCCGTAGAGTTTGGTTCTCTAACATTACCCCAATTTATCTATGTTGTATGGACAGTGAAGCCCCAAACATACACACATATCCATTCTATACCCAATGAAACCTATTAACATTTTCTTAAGAGATTGTCCTAGTTATTCTGAAATCAAATCCCTATTTGTCTGACTCTAAGAGTAATTTTTGTTCTCTATCATACTTGTGTCCTTTCCTAAGTTAGACTGAGTTTTATATAGAATATAATTTGGATCTCTGTCTTTCATCTTATTTCACAATCTCCTCCTTCCCAAACTTCACTCAGGATGCTTGGACAATTGCCTGATATCTAGGATGTTTTTATTAAAATATGAAATGATGCTACCTGTGAAATAAAAGTGCATGACACCTTTTAAAATAGCTGCTTTTGGTGACAGGTCACATGCATGGCAATGCATTAGGAAGATCATTAGATCAAAGATCATTAGAAAGACACCAAAAACCCAGTGATATGACAGTTCAAAAAAATTAACCTCCTGAATGGGACTCTAATGCACTTCATTTCAATGTGCCTGGCCACATTGAAGAAAAATGCCTCATGTGGAAAGCGGACAGCTTGTTGACATGTTGGAAAGATGTTTTAAGGAGCTGGGCCAAAGCCACATGAAGAATCCAGATGAATTATACTCTCTATAGTTGATGATATCATCTATATTTATAATTCACCAAAGCAAAAACATTTAATAATTCTATTACTTGTGTGCACATTGCTCTATATTAGCTACAAGAACTTTTCAGTGTCCATTATTTTATTTCCTTATGTCAACAAATGAACAAATGAACCAGAGGCTAGGTTTACATGTCCTAGTTGTAGGTGGAGCAACAAATTCTTAGTTTAACAAAACAAGCCATCGACTGAATGTCACACACATTCTCAATCTACAATGCAGGATTTTGACTTCTAGAAAAAGTTCTTCCACTAGAAGAGATAGGAAGTTCATCTGTAATTATGAAACACAATACTATATTCTGGGTGACTATTTTATTAGAAGTATTTTGCATTGTAAGCTAGAGCGATCCTGGGGAGAAGTCTTTTGTAATCGCTGATGCATTTCTAATGTACTGTTTTAATTCAGTGAAGCTAAAATTATTTCCCAGAATTTCCTCTCATGTACAATTTCTTGTACTTCTTGTGACTGTAGCGCGTCTGAGTCATCTTTTGGCTTTTCTGACTTTGTGGTCAGGTGCGTGTTTTGCTCCAGGTTGAAGAGCCTCAGTCTTGAAGTATACCTGCAACCTCCAAGCTGCGAGTCTGGAGGTGCTTGGGAACTAATGTGGATCCCCTCTGATCTCACACGGTCCAGCTTGTATTTGTAGGTTTCCCCCTCTGCTAGCACTTATCAGTTTCATAGCTATCTTCCCTTTCCCAGCACTAAAGCTTCTCTTCTTGAAACTGTACTATGCCATAATTCAATGGCTATTAGATGCTATATAAACAGGGTTTGATGGTACCAATGAGAGTGATCATGTCAACACGTGAAAGCTACTGTGCCTTTACCTTGTGACAAAAAAAATACATGCTGCAGATTAACTCTTCTTAAAAATAAAATGATGACAACAACAGAACACACACACACACACACACACACACACACACACATACACGCACACACACACACACACACACACACACAACCCAAACATATCAACTTAGTAGATACTATGATCATTCTCATTTCCACAAATAATCAACTAAGGTATATAAAATTTAATGTCTCAGAGGCTGCAATGGAAAATCATGTAAATTACTGCCTATTCTTCTAAGCCAGGGAGTCTGGAGCCTGAGCACCTCTTCTAACCATTGTATCATTTGGCTTCTAGGCCAATTCTTGAAGAGGAGCAATTTTGGAAAAATCTGATTTCTGACTGACTTGTCAGTCGGCTAGAGGAGGAGGAAATGAGATAATGGGATTATTTGGGTAGTGATCTGTGGTTTAGGGATTAAGGAAAATTGGTGGCAAAAGGAAAATGAAAGAAGTTTAAAGAAAATGAAATGGGAATGACACTTGTACTTTGAACATGAAGCCACTAGGAAATGAATGAGCCAGTTAATAAGTCTTTTGACCTTGTCTTTTGGAAAATCAAACATTTTTTCCAGTGCACATAATATTTTATCAGACAACACTTTGACTTAAGACTGTGCCAGGCAGCTGGCAAAAGAAGACATGTTGTAACTTGTTGACCTTGATGTTTGTTCCTGTCAGGGTTTTAGGGCCATAAATTTTTATTTCATATTTAGTCCATTAAAATGATCATATTCTATATTTAAACATCATCAGATGGTTCTCTATTTATGTTAGAATTCAAGTTAGAAGAATCACAGTTTTGATGACCAAAATGACAATATTCTTTTCATTTAAAAGCTTTGATTTTGCTGAGGTAAAAGTTACATAACATAAAAGCCCCCTTTAAAGTTAGCAATCCAGTGACATTTAATACATTCATAGTGCTACCACTAACGAGGTATTTCTAAAACCAAACATTTTGTCACCCCAAAAGGAAACCCTTGCCTCTTAGTTATTATCATAGGCTTTAAAACATGTTTAGTATAGAAAATTCTAGTTGCTATTTCAAATTAACTGAAAAAAACCCTCAAACTCTGTTTTATTTTCCACTAGTATATTTTCTCAAAGTCTACCATGTTTTCACTTGGTTCTATGAATATACATCTACCCAACGTGTACATATTACAAATAACTGTTAATAAAGTTACAAATTAATCTACAAATTTTAATCTACTTTCATTTTAGATGTTTTTATTTAAAGTGTGTTTATATGTGCACTTTATTTATTTATCTATCTATTTATTTATTTAGTGATGTTCCCAGGGTTTGCACTCAGGGTCTGGGTACTTTCCCTGAGCTTTTTTTATACAGGGTAGTGCTCTGCCCCTTGAGCCCCAGATAAACTTTCAGCCTTTTAGTAGTTAACTGGAGATAAGAGTCTCAGAGACTTTCCTGTTAGGGCTGGCTTCAAATCGTGACCTTAGTATCTCAGCCTCTTGAGTAGCTAAGATTCCAGGTATCATACTATATCATAATTCAATGGCTATTAGAGTCCACATGAACAGGATTTGACGCACTCTTGCTTTCTGGACTGTTTTCCGGATGTACCAATGACATTGTTCATATCAACTGGTAAAAATTACTCTGTCTTTACCTTGTGATAGAAACTGTTCTACATGGTCCAGATGTGAGCCACCTGTACCTGGTTTTTATATATGTTTTTAAATTGAAAAATAAACTATGCAATATCATACAGTGTTTGGATGGATAAATATATAAATTACACAATGTTCAAGATTTGGGAGGGTTTAAAAGGTGAAAGATTTATGTGATCTGAAGAGAAACCAGAGTATAGTGAGGGTTTATTTATCTGCTCAAACATTTATCATTTCATTTTGGTGAATAGCATCCCAAATCCTTTTTCTAGCTTTTTAATAATACACAGTGCATTTTCATTTAATGCAGTCACCCTACTGTGTAATATAACATAAGTTCATGTTTCTGCTGTCATGTATTTAATTTTAAATTCTAAATCCACTAGGAGAATAGAAAACTTTTTCCCCTAAAATTAGTTACAGGTACATAAATAAGGTAATAAGTACATTTCTTGTCAAACTTGTTACCCCTTCTCTCATTTTTCTTACTTTCTCTCCCCCCAACTTCCACCCCAGAAGTTGTACAGATCATTTCCTACATATTGTCTTGTGTATATCACTGTTTCAGTGGTTCGCCTCTTGTTCTTTGTCTCAACATTTTGTTCTTCCCCTTCCCTTTCCTAATTCAAATAAATGTATATACAATACCAGGGTAGCAAAATCAAAAACAGTGACAACAGTTGATATACCTTAGGGGGAAGAACATACAAAAGAAACAAGAAATCACATAATACATTTAAAAGAACTTCTGCACATCACCTTGACAATAAATAAAAAAGAAAAAGAAAGATTTTAGTCTGGGATTTCTATTGGGTTAGTATAAAATAGGGCAGAAGATGGTTTACAAAGAAAAACTCATTGTTTCAGAATCTTTGGCTAATAAGTTACTCTGTCAGATTTGCTAGGCTACCACTCTCATGTATAAGTTGGTATCTTCTTGTGGTTTTAGTGAGAGCCATAACTTTCCAAGATCAGTTCTCTTATTTTATAGGGCATGCTAATAAGAGAAACTCTAGAGCACTCTGGAAGGAGAGAAAGGTGATGCTAGGTAGCAGTTGTGCTTTTGTTTCTGTATCAGCTACATGCACACAATTATAATGTCTGTATTTTTATTGGTGTTTCTAACGACTTTTGATTAAAAAACAGAGATGTAAGACATGAATAGTGCTATTAAATGTTTAATAAACACAAATGAACTTTTTAAGCATATAGTTAAAAAACTCACAGCATTTGTCACCATTTACTAGGTTTATAAGTATGGATGAGGCAAATTATTAACATTTTATATGCTCTTAAATTTAAATAACTTATGAAGTGTGTGAGTGACAGAAAAGCAGCTAATCACCTATAATTGAACACATAAGCTGAGTTATTTTAAATGTTGCTTGAAATGAGGTGGAGGAAACACAAACACTTATAAGAATCTGAGAAAAACCAAGGCATCACTGAAATGTCATTATATTCTTGTTTTATTGTCATTATTACTATTGTTCAAACATGTTCAATGCTTCAGAAATGCCATTAGTGTAGTTAGTATATCAGTAGACACAAGAAGTAAAGAATTATATATAATCAATAAATGCTAGTACATCGAATAACAATATAGAAAAAGGATTCTAAATCAATAGTAGAGACAAATTCATGAGTAATCTTGTCATAGTAAGACAATTATTTAGTTATAAATGTATGCAGTCTTATTCCACAGTATATAAAAACTATATTTTGAAAAACATACACTTGACCATAACCAAAGTACATTACAGTTGAGTTTGTCTCCAGACCTGTAGCAGCGTGTGTGTGTGTGTGTGTGTGTGTGTGTGTGTGTGTGTGTAAAAACAGATCACTCTTGGAAATATAAAGCAAATTGAAACTGAATATAAAACAGCACAAATATAGAAGGTGGTGGGATGATCAAATCTAGATCACTAATGTCTGGTAAGATAATATTGGAGACACTGGCATGTTGACAGTACTCCCCTCTAGCCATCTTGGTGGCCTCTCTAGCTTGGGAGCCAGCCTGTACCTATGGTGGAAAGATGGCAGCTGCAAGAAAACGAGTCACTGTAGCTGATCAAATTTCAGTTCCATCTCTTTATAAACAGTGGAAAATTATGTTCAATCTCTGAAGATGATTAGACAATAAAATGATTGGTCCTTCTGGCCAACAACTGCCCATCTTTGAAAAAACCTGAATTGAGTACTGCATATACTATGTTGACCAAAATGGTTTCCATTACTACAGTCACATTGAACTGGAGGAAATATTACAAAGTAGGTACATAGAGTCTGGATTGTGAGATTGTCAAAAGCATGCTAGAATTACCTGGGGGGAAAGTACACTATGCAAATCATTTCACTAGTCAAACTTAACAGACCTTGTTTTTTTTTCTTTATTTTTAAAATTTTATTGCAAAGATGCTGTACAGAGAGATTACAGTGACATGAGTAAGGCAATGAGTACATTTTTTGTCAAACATTGTTACCTCTTCCTTTGATCTTAATAACTTTAGAATCAATCAAGTCATCTATGTAAACTTTTAAGTAACAATTCTGAAGGTTAGAAATAAAACATAAAACATTCAAATGAGTAGGTGGACAAAAATAAATAAAATGCCATCATTTTCAATAAAAGAATGGAAGAGAAACATATTAAAGAAACTCTACATAGCAAACATATAGAAATAAAGCCCATTAGAATTAATCATGGTAAATACATATAAACTTCAGATTTGCCTTTCCATCTGGTACAATGCCAGTGAAAATTAAATTTATTGAGTGTGCACTATACACAGGCATTATTTTAAACATTTTATCTTTTTATTTAACTAATGTATTTAACTCATAAGGTTACTTGTATAATGATTACATTACGTTTTTGTGAAAGAACAGGTAAACGGACTGTTTAAGAATCAGAGAATAAAGAGAAATTTAGTTTGAATTTCTAGTAGTTTGGCTTGAGACTCATTTAATCAGTTTATATATATATATATATATATATATATATATATATATATATAAGTGTTATAACTGAATTTTAAAGCTATTGAGAGCAAAAAGGCATTATGCTTTGAATGCTTTCCTGAAAGTTTATATATTGGAAACTTGACTCTGTGAACACAGTATGTCTTGATCAATGTTACCCCTTTCAACATTTTCATCTAGCACTCCAAACCCACCCCTTCTGTCACTTTTCTTAACGTTGAAGAATATTTACTATTGTTATTTGCCAATTAACAAAGCAGTTTATGACACAGATCAAGATTCCTTGTATGCAGAAACTAAAGTTTTAATGGAGAACTGCTGGGAGTAGGCATTTCCCAAGTCTGCAATCATGGATGGTTAGTGTCATTATGAGGGAGAGTGGATTCCTTATAAAAAGATGGATTTCAACATCTTTAGTCTCTCTTATACCCTCCCTTAGTCTTCTGCAATGAGTGACACAGCAGCAAAGCCCTCCCAGGTACAGCTCCCTCAGTTGGGGCCTTTGTTCCCAACCTCCAGAATCAAAAACCAATACGATTCTGCTCATTATAAATTACCCCATCTGCGGAATGCTGATTCAGCAGCACAGAAAGGAGTAAGACAAATGGTCAAATAGTGCTATTTGTGCATTCTGGAAAGCAGGGTAACTTGTGTTGAACAAACCAATATATAATCTACACAATGATTATTAAAAATCTGACAAGTGTGTGTAGGACTGGAATCAGTGGTGATTATTCCTAGCAAATACAATTTAAAACTACTTGACAACATCTCGTTGGGATACTAAAGATGTAAAAACACTTTCAACAAAATATGTATGTGATTTAAAAGTACAGAAAGAAAGTAGAGTGTACTAGCTCAAACATGTAATCCTATTCACTCCAGAGGAGATCAGAGGATTGTGATCTGAGAGTAGTCTGGGCAAAAACAGCTTGTGAAACGCCCTTTCAAACCAACGGCTGGGCACAGTGGTCTACATCTGTCATCCTCGTGGCACAAGGAGACTCAAATAGAACAATCTGAATCCAGCTTGCCTAGGTAGGGAGTGCTGCATAGGTTCCCCCTTTGTCTTTCTGTTGCTCCCTAGTTCAGATAAACGTATATACAATACCCAGGGTACCAAAACTAAATACAGTGACAACAGGGGATAAACCATAGTGGGGACAAAAGAAATCACATAGTACATTGAGAACAACAACAGCAAAGAAAAACCTCTTGTGTCTATGTCTTGGAGTTCATTTCGCCTACCATCATCTTATATGTACTAACTACTGAGCTATTCTGCTCATCTGCTAAGATTACCCCAGATGTATACTAATTATTACAAATAAGGGAGACCATGGGCATAGGTGCTGCTATTGAACTTTTTTATTTAAGGCTGGTGACTGAGACACAGCTCCACTTTCACCTTTTTAGTGGTTAATTGGAGATGAGTCTCTTAGCATCATCTTATATGGTCATATGAGCTTTTCTTCTCATCTAATAAGGTGATGTTAAGTGAAATGAACCCCAAAATAGGGACACAACTGTTTTTTTCTTTCTTGCTATTGCTTTTAACATATGTATAATGTACTATGTGTTGTTTTGTTTCTTTTGTATGTTCTTTCCCCATGGTATAACCTCTGTTTTCACTGTATTTGATTCTGGTGAACTGCACCTTATATATACATTTTTCTAATTTGGGGAGGGGAAGGGAAGCAACAAAATGTTTAAATAAGGATACAGGTTGAGCCATTGTAACAATGAGATGCACAAGACACTATGTTGAAAACAAACTTTACAATTTCGGGGGTGGGAGGGAGGGAGGAGTTGGGGAGGTGGGGAAGGAAGGGATGGTAGGGGAAAAACAAAGGAGGGGGACACAATGCTCAATAGGAAATGTACTCATTACCTTACTCATGTAACTGTAACCCCTCTGTACACTATTTTTACAATAAAATCATAAAAATAAAATGCAAATTAAAACAAAAACATAAACAAAAAGATTATCCTAGACATATGCTAATTATTGCAAATAAGGGAAACCATGGGACCTATATTTCTTTAGATCTGTCTTACTTCACTTAATATGATTTTTTCCAATTCTTTTATTTCCTAACAAATGGGGTAGTATCATTCTTTCTGATGTAAGCATAGTATTTCATATATATATCTATATCTATAATATACATATGATATATATCACATAGATATATGTATATCACATATATGTACAGATATATATCACAGATATATATGTAGCTAGATATAGATAGACATAGATATAGATATATAGATATAGATATCACATTTTCTTGATCTATTTATCTACTGAGGGGCATCTGGGTTGGCTTCATATCTTAGCTATGGTGAATAATGCTGTGATAAGCACAGGTTACAAGAGGTTTTTCTTTGTTGTTGTTTTTAATGTACTATGTGATTTTTTTGTTTCTTTTGTATGTTCTTCCCTTTATGGTATATCCCCTGTTGTCACCACTTTTGATTTTGGTACCATGCATCTTGTGTATATATTTATCTAATTTGGGGAGGGGAAGGGGAATAACAAAATACTGAAACAAGGACACAGGGTGACCCATTTCCACAATGATACTCACTAGACACTATGTTGGAAATGAACTTTACAACTTTGGGTGTGTGTGGGGGGAGTGGAGGAGGTGGGGCAGGGAAGGGCTAATAGGAGAAAAATAAAGGGGGGGTAACAATGCTTGACATGAGATGTATTCTTCTCTTACTCATGTAACGGTAACCCCTCTGTACAGCATCTTTACAATAAAATAAAAATTTTTAAAAAAGATAAAACAAAGAATAAAAGTCTCACAGACATGCCTGCCCGGGCTGGTTCCAAACCACAATTCCTGGGGCTCAGCCTCCCGAGTTGCTAGTTTTACAGGTATGAGTCAATGGGGCCTGGTGCGATATTTACATTTATATTTAAATTCAACATGATATTCTGATTCTGTGACCACATAGGGTGCTTCCAAATATGGCTGCCCCTTCCTAATTGAGAGGACATTGTATCTTGCCTAAGTCTTTCACCTCAAGTTGATTGCTTGATTTCACATCTGCATATTTAATTGGGCTACATCTGTTCCCTACCACTTTCTCAGGAAACTTTGCAGCTTTTCAACTGCACACAGGAACCAAATATGTTCCAAGTGTAAACAATTTTCCATCAACTAAACATTGGCTTATATCTCAACATAAACACATGACTTTAAGTGAAGTCTACACAAACACTGAGAAGGGAAACACTGCTTTGTTAAGATAAATATCTGTTATAAATATAAACCATCTTCTTTATTGGTGTTTAAGCTGAAGGGAAAATGGCAATTTGTTTTTATTATCAGATATTTTTCAAGGTATTTATTATGTTTCAAAGTCTTGGGAGCCCTCTTTGTGGCTTCTCTCCTTGGTGAGTCTTCTCATTGTGGTTTTTTTTTTTCTTTCACTGTCAAATAAACTTGCTTGATCTACTTTAAAAATTGTCTTTGATTAAGGGTAATACTTTGGAAAAAATTAGACATCTTTTAAGTGATAATTCCTGTAACTGTTAATAAAATTAGTAGTGATTTAAATAGATCCTAGAAGAATCATATGATTAAAGAAACATTATTTAATGTCTTTAAACTAATATTTTATGTCAACCACCAAGGACATATTTAATATCTTCAGATTACAATCTGTTACCAACTAATATAAATGTACCCAGAATATTTTAGGAAACCAAGTACATTATGCATAAATAGAACATCCATCCTTTACTTGCATGGGACACACCCTTGAATAGGTTAAGTATGCATCCAAGAGCAATGCAAGAATTTGTTTTAGATCAACAGACTTCTAGCTTTTCATCAGCCTCTAACACTCAGGACTTAGAGAATAGTAAGAAGCTAGAGAATAATGTTCAACTTCTAAAATGATGGGTTTGATTTAAATACATAGGCTCATTTGCAGTCTAATAAAGCAGGAATATGTTACATATACGAGTACATCAGATCTCCTGCTTGTTTCCATTAGCATGTACATCATCTTTTTGGGCCTTATGCTCAGTCCTTTCTTCAATATGGAGAGCACCAAAGCTTTTCTCTTTCCCATAATTGCTATATACTTCTTAAACTGCTTTAGAAGCTTTTGAGAGGAAAAGAGCTAAATGAATAGATCAATGAGAGACTGTGAAATTCTTAGGGTTCCTTCAATGGCAGGTGTGATAAATGATAGTGCATTATCACTTTGATTTTCACACAACAAACCACTATCAGAACTTTATGTAATACTATCTCATTTATTACACAAATGCCACCTGAGTCTGCCATCACATAAACAGAAAATGTCAGTGCTGTCACAATTGCCACCTAGCAGACATTTTTCTAGATTGAGCTTGGGCTTTCACTTAAAAACAATGGTCATATTTACTGTTAAAAAGTTGGTTATATTTCAGTCATGCACAGAAAGACTTAAGCCTCAGTCTCATGTAAACAAGAAATTAACCATTAAAATAGTTCTGCTTATAATGTCATGAAATAACAAATTAATGTATTACTTACAAATGACATTTAAATAAAATCTTTTAAAACAACAGAGCAATTTAGCAAATTTAAAAGCATATGAATTAGCTATTCAAAAGTTCTATAAGAAAACTCATAAATTAACAATTCATGTGTTTAATACAATATTACAATGTCATATTCAGTTTATTGTTTTTGCTCAATGCCATTGTTACAGTCTCAATGTTCCCTTATGAATAAACTTTTACTTAATAACAGGGAAAGTCTTATCCAGAAAAACCATTGCATATTCACTAAAATATTCAAAATTATAATAATCTTGAATACTTTAATTAATCTGAACTATTATAGGTCATTTTTTGCTTCTTAAAAGAGTGGTTTATGGCTGTTGTCCTTTCTATGTGGAGGATGGAGTTAGGAGGATCAAGGTTAGAGGCTGGCTCTAGGTCAATGCAGACAAACAGTAACAACCAAAGACATACAAAAAACAAACAAACAAACAACACATGAGACCCTACCTGCAAAATAAACTAACACAAAAAGGACTGGAGATCTGTGGTAAAAATGGTGAAGTGCTGACTTAGCAAACATGAGCTCTGATTTCAAACAGTAATACCTTTAAAAATGAATAAAATATACATATATACATAAGTACTTACTTCCAAGAAAGTCTATACAAAATAGACCAATGGGATATAAATGTGTAGGCATCAACTACAGTTTAATGCCAGATATAGTTTTTCCTCTATATGTATCGCAAGCAGGAATAATATCTTATCCTTTGATTATAACCCATTTCCTACCTGGTCCCTTGTTAAATCTCATGAGCTGGTCTCCCTTCTACTCTTACCTCTTGCATTAGTTTCCCACAGAATAATCTGACTAAACTGTTTTATTTCAGTATTAAAGAGTGAAACCTGGGGCACCCTTAGCCCTATAGCAAAGTTTTGAAAAAAATACATAAATTACATTGAATTCTCATTGAAAATAGCAAAAAAATTTCCTGTAGCCTCTGAATATGGTAACCATATCTGTGAACTCTCCAGACATACCTTTCATTGCTTCTTTTACCTTCTCTGGCTTGAGATACACAGGGTTTCATCCACTGAAAATTCCAGCCATGCACCGATGGCTCATGCCTGTAATCGTAGTTACTCAGAAGGTTGAAATCTGAGGATCACAGTTTAAAATCAGTCCAGGTGACAAATCTTAGAGACACTTATCTTTAATTATCTATCAAAAAATTCAGGTGTAGAGGTGTGGATCAAATGAGAGAGGGTCAATTGCAAGTAAGATCCTGAGGCCCTGAGTTCAAGCCCCAATCCTAACACACACACACACACACACACACACACACACACACACACACACACACACACACACACACACACACACACACAACAGGCACACACAAAACAGGCTAACTCTGATGTCCTTGTTTTAGTATGGCTGTTTTCTTCATTCATCTCAGGGGTCAAATCTTAGCCATGATAAATATCTTTTTGCTAAGATTTATTGTTGTGCTACACTGTAATTCTTTAGCGTTGCTAGTATTACCGTAGACCAAAAGCAGAATATGTCATCAGTTTGACTACATTCTGAGAAAATAGAATCTATTGTACATATGTACAAATCTTAACAATACCCCCAAATAACCATATATGTATGAAGCCATATGAAAATGCTGGCAGACCAAACATGAAAGCTTTGTAAAGAAGAGTCAGGAATTCACAGTATAATGGAGAGCTCTCTTTAAATATGTGCACAGTACTAACTGACAATGTTCAGTTATGCTTCAAACATATATCCTAAAAATTACCTTTTTGATCCAAAAAATTAGAGAAAACTACATAAATTCAACGACATTTTTCTCTTCTCCATATGTTATTATTAGCTGGCCTTTTTATTTTTTGAAGTTTCTATTTTATAAGAAAACAGATGTTTCTGAACAGGTGTATGTGGGTGGATTTAGAAACCTATAAACAGTGGGAAGTTTATGTCCTTAAAAAAAAAAAACAGTAGAGGAGGAAAAATGTGATGGCGTCCATTCTTTAAGAAGTTTTCTTTGTCACCTTCTTTTATATTCTACTGCTATTTTTATATTTCTTCTTTTTATGATAATGAAATACCACTTAGTCTTGCTTTCTTCTTCCAAATTGAACTACTCTAGAGGGAAAAGTCCAGGTGTGAGAAACAATTTCACAGAACCCTGGCCATCCTCCCTACCCACCTCCCATCTCCACACTATCCAGCCCCTGCTTGAGTTCAACCCCTCTTTATTTCTTGCTTTTTCCTCCCTGGTAAGTATTTTCTTTTCCTTTTCAGTAGATTCCTAAATAAAATTAATTACTGGATTTTTTCTAGCTTGAGTTACCTCATAAATAATGTCTCCAAAGTAATGACTTAAGTTGCAGAGTTAATCAATCATGTAGATAATATGAAAGAAACTCTAAACTCTCAGTTGGGATGTTCATTTTCACATTGTTATTAGTTCTTTAAAGCTGTTTGACCTCTCCTTCCTATTTTTCTATCCTGAGAACCTCTAGAGCTGTATAGTCTTATTTTCAGATTTATTGAAAACACTAAATAAAATTATGTGTATGTCATTCTTCAAATGATACCTTAGACTAAACACCACAAAGCTGTTGTTTTTAAGCCTCTAGGCAAAGCCATTTCCAAAGAGTATCGATTCTAATTGCTGTCGAGTGCTGGTGGCTCAAGCCTGTATACTTGGGAGGTTGAGATTTGAGCACCACGGTTTGAAGCCAGCCTGGGCAAGGAAGTCTATTGGACTCTGATCTCCAATTAACTACCAAAAAGCCATAAGTGGAGCCATGGATCAGGCTTTTCCAGGCTTGAGTTAAAAAATGCTAACCAACAGCACCTAAACCATGAATTAAAGCCCCAGTACTAGAGCACATGTACACATACACACACACACACACACACACACACACACACACACACTTCAAACTGTCTGCTAATTTTATTTGAAGCTTTTATTCAGCAAATTTGTCCTCCATAGATTCAGTGTTAGGAATTAATTGGATGTGGCTTATGGACATTGCTATATGTGTGTTTTCTCTACCTGCAATGCCATTCTCAGTCTTTCTGGATCAATTGGAATGTAGCTCATTCATCTTTCTTACCACCTCTTCCAGAAACCTTTCTAGATCTCTTTCAGGATAATGGGTAGGGTTAGGAACAATGAGGGAAAATGATGGAAGGGGTAATATCCATCAAGTTGCACCATACTCATAAACTGACTTGTTAAATTGAAACCCCTCTGTATAACTACATGGAAATAATGATTATAATAATAATAGAAAAAATAAAATTTCAGACCAGAATGATGTCACATGTGGAAATGCTGTTACTTACATAGTAATTTATATTTGTATAGTTTTGAGATCTGGAAAGTTAAGTTGTCAAGGATGCTTTTCCCTGGGTCAGATTATCTCCTTGTTCCTTATAGTCAGAGAGGAAAATCATTGAAGGGTGCTAAGATGACATGAGTCCATTCATTCCCTTTGTCTAGTACATGTATGGAGTTGTTGGACCTTAGAATGATATCTCTACTGCCTTACATCAGTGTGTATAGATATGTTGGATAATGGATAGATGAGTTTTCTCAGAAGCTCATAGACGTCATTATATATATTACCCTCTGTTTTTCCCCCTATACAAACATTCCTGCTCCTGCTCCTCTATATACCAACATAGGCACTATAGCACATCAGTGTACATGAAATAGACATGCTGATATATATACTAAGAATTTTCATCTTTTGTAAATACTACTGCCAAATAAAAATATATAGACATTATATATTATTGTATATAGTAGTTTTTCAATGTTCTGTCATCTTAATTTTAATTTTAATTATATTTTGTTTATAAAAGCTGAATCTTCACCTCTCTAAGTTTCTAAATTATGCTCTTGCATTCACATCTGCATTTTATATATAAAAAAAACTATTTAGCTCTACTATTAAAATCATGTTAACTCCACTATTGTTATATCATTGCTTGATAATTTTGTTTGTCTCCTTTATGGCTTTGATCCTTGTTTTTTTCTGTTGAATGTCTCACAGAGAAATATTTAAATAATAAATCACTTACAATTTTTAAACATATTAAACATTTTCCTCTTTCTTTGTAAAGGATTAATATTCCAATGTTACATTTGTGATATTGCTTGGATTTGTATTTGAATCCTTTTTGCTTCAACTTTTAAAATGCATTCTTCTGGAATTTCTTGTACTTTTTCTGCAAGGGTCTCTGAGTAACACTAATTTGAAGCACTTTAAAAGACACTTTCCTCTTGGAGACTTTTATACAAGACCTAGAAGGAACTCTCCCCAGACTCACATAAAATGCCACTTTTAAGAATTCCCCAAGGAACATTGTGTGTGTGTGTGTGTGTGTGTGTGTGTGTGTGTGTGTGTGTGTGTATGTGTGCATTTCTACTTGGAATCAAATAAAGAAAGGAAACTATCTCTATTAACTTCTCCAGTCAGGTATAACTTTCAATCATGATTGTGCAGAGGTGCCATTTTTTCTCATTTTTCTCTGAGTTTCTCTTCACTGAACTGGCATTGTGTCAGAACTTAGTGCTTGTGTCCCATTCTAGAGCACTTGCCTGATGAACTGTTGTCTCCAGGTTAGTGCAGGCTTCTATGCTCACATATTAGATGGAATTTTTTGTTTCTGCCTTTTACCCATTTAGTTATGGCCTTGGGGAGCTGATTCAATGCATATTTTTTTTAAAGAATATATGTTTTTTTATTATGAAAATACCATACAGAGGAGTACAAGGTAATGAGTACATTTCTTATCAAGCATTGTTGCCTATGCATATTTAATCTGCTATATTATTAAAAATAGAAGTCTCTATATTATCTTGCTCAATTTTTGAGTTGTTGAACTTAATATGCTTGTACTATTACTTAAGGATAATCAACAGAAGCTGAAATATTTAGTGGATAAAACCATTAACACAATGCCATATTAGTACAATAAATGACATGATCTCTGATGTAATTATTAAAGATATTGCTTCAGTATGACTCAGGTTTGTATTTTAGTAATGAAGACAGTATTTCATCATGATTACAATGGTCAGTATGTGCCCAGCTTGATTTTATTTTCAAAGTGAATTAAAAAATTCAGAATTGCTTCTGGCATAGTGTATGTTGATAACTAATACAACCTTACCACAGACATGAGAACAGAAAACCACCATATGTAGCTTCATTTGCTCACTAGATTCATTGTATGTTGAATAATACCAGAATGGGAAAACTAAGGATACCAACTTATTACAGAATTTAGTAGAATGCATCCTTGTTTGTTTTTTTTGTGTGTGAAATATGAGGATTTCTGGAGCAGGGACATTATTAATGAACGTTTACTAAAAACCTTTGTAAGCTAACATTAAAGGTGTTAACCATGCTTCATCTATCCAGGAACTGTCTCATTTCAAAGACAATACTCACAGACAATATACTCAAGGAACACCTGAACAATTAGTCACATTTTTAGCACTTTCATTGGAGATCACTTAGGTTCTACTAGCTTTTATTATTTCTCTATTTCCTTCTCCTTTTATTATCTTTTAGCCCTCATTTACACTACAGTAGCATGCAACAACTCTCAAAGCTATTTCTCTCCAAGCCTCCCACCAGTCTATTGCAGGGAAAAGCAAGGAATTAAAAGAAATTAGTGCAGTTTCCATTTACTCCACAGAAAACAAAAACAACCTACACAATGTGTATATGCTATAAAGAATCGAGAACTGTACAATGAGTCTGGAAGGAGAGAATAAATGGGCTGGGGAGGAGGCTGGAAGAGGTGGCTCTGATTAAGGTAGCTGACCATTTAGGTGAAGATGTTAAATTTAAACCCTTTGTACAACATTTTGAAGTTCAGCAAAAGATGAAAATAAAACAACATCCACTACCAAAACAAAACAGAGGAGAATGGGAAAAGGTGAAGTACTTGAAGTAATTTACCTGAGGCCACATAAAGAACCACACAGGTATTTCTACATTTGTATCACAAACCTCGTTCTATCTAAACTGCTACGCTGTTCCGAAAGAGATTTATGAAGACATCATTCTCCCAATAATGAGAACTGGGAAACTTGCAGAATGTCAAGATTTCACATTTATCTAAAATATCAAGGACAAAGTTAGGGAAAATATGTGACCTAAACAGAATAGTGGTAGGAGCTGTTTTTCCTCAAGGCTTTTTTTTTTTCAGGAGGTAACTAAATCTTTCAAAGTCATGTTTTAGGTTAACGCATTTCAAGTGTCATTGTGTTGTACCTCTCTTGGCGTTGGTCTTCCTTGCTTTATAAGAGGATGGATAACAGTTTCTAAAACACAGGCAATAGGAGGACATGAAGAAAAACAGTGTCTTTCTTTCAAAGATTGAAAATTATCAGCAACTTGAACATGTACAAAAATAAATATCAGACTACTGAAATGGTTAAGCTGTAGAGAGATTGGCTATTGAATTAAAATGTGTCATCTTCTTGCCCTTTTGGAAGAATTCCAAAGGCAACATCTAAAATGTTTTTTCTGAGTTATGAATAAAAGCACCAGGATGCATGGCAATAGTGATCAAAGGAACTCAGAGAGAAGAGAGGTGAGATGTGAATTACATCAGCTCAGCAAGACAAGTGTCAGATTTATTGGACTTAGCAAGGACAGCATGTGAAATACTGCCATCTGAGCAGAGAAAAGCAGCCACTCAGTTCATCTTTCAAAACAAACTATTGCAAGAGCATCATCAGTGCTTTGATTTTTGAATCTTTTATTTTGTCTTGAGGAGCCTGTTATTAACTACTACAGTGTTTTTCTCTGTAAATGAGGGCTATTCATTTTAGCTTTCTTTTTTTTTGTGTGTGTGTCTGTTGTGGGGCTTGAACTCTGGGCCTGAGTGCTGTCCCTCAGCTCTTCAGCTCAAGGCGAGCGCTCTACCACTTGAGCTACAGCGCCACTTCCGGTTTTCTGGTGGTTTATTGGAGATAGGAGTCTCACGGTCTTTCCTGCCCGGGCTGGCTTTGAACCGCGATCCTCAGATCTCAGCCTCCTGAGTAGCTAGGATTACAAGCATGAGCCACCAGCGCCCGGCTCATTTTAGCTTTCTTAATATAGATATTATTGTAAAGATACTATACAGAAGAGTTACAGTTATATGAGCAAGGTAATGAGTCCATTTCCTACTAAGCATTGTTACCTCCTCCTTTATTTTTACCCTACCATCCCTTTCCTCCCCATGTTCCCTGACATCAGAAAGTTGTAAAGTTCATTTTCAACATACTGTCTTGTACCTCTCATTGTTACAATGGATCATCCTGTATCCTTATTTCAACATTTTTTGTTTCCCTTCCCCTCCCCAAATTAGAAAAATGTACATACAAGATGCAGGACACCGGAATCAAATACAGTGACAACAAGGGTTTATCATGGGGGAAGAACATACAAAGAAACAAAAAAATCACTTGGTAAATTATAAATACATTAAAAAGAACATCAACAAGGATTAAAATCTATTGTGTCCCTATCTTGAAGTACAACTATGTTTCTCACAGCATTATTCACCATAACTAAGATAAGGAACCAACCCAGATGTCCCTCAGTAGATGAATGGATTAAGAAAATGTGGTATATGTATACAATGGAATTCTATGCCTCTATCATAAAGAATGACATCACTCCATTTGTTAGGAAATGGAAAGACTTGGAAAAAATTATATTAAGTGAAGTAAGCCAGACTCAAAGAAACATAGGTCCCATGGTTTCCCTTATCTGCAATAATTAGTCTATGTATAGGACAAGCAGAAAAGCTCAAAAGCTGTGTACATATGACCAATAAGTCTTTCTGTAGAAATACAGCCCAAGTTTGTTCCTTGATCCTATTCTTTTATTTCTCCTTCCTCATTGGTACTTCTGAAGTATGGTGATGTTTAAGATGGATAATTCAATGCTCATAGCTACTTATAAGTTCAGAAGGAGACATTGTGGCTGGATCTGATTTGCAAGGGAACAATGTAAGGACATAATAGTTCAGACACTGTGTTTCAGAAGTTCTGGAGATTATTAGATTCCATGTGGGGAAGAGCAGGGAGGAGGAAGACCTCACTCCTACTGAGTGTAAAGTAGTTTGGTTCCTGCGAATATACTTTCACAATGGATATTTAGTGTTGGGCACAGAGGAACAATTAGTATGGGAATAATATATAATTACCTTCTAAGCTCTCAAGTCACACCAGGGCTCAGAAGAAACTTTTTTTCCCAGTGTATTTTTTTTTCTTGTCTTGGTGATGTACATAGGAGTTACAGTTATATAAGGTAATACGTACATTTCTTGTCAAACATTTTACCGCTTTCCTAATTCTTCTACTTTCTCCCCTTCCCCCCAAATTGTACAGATCATTTCCAACATATTGTCTTGTAAAGATCACGGTTGCATTGGTCCCTCTTGTCCTTTGTCTCACCATTCTGTTGTTCCCCTTCCCTTCTCTAATTCAGATAAATGTATGTACAATACCAGGGTACCAAAATCAAATGCAGTGACAACAGGGGATATACCATTGGGGAAAGAACATACAAAAGAAACAAGAAATCACAGAGTACATTAAAAACAACAACAAAGAAAACCCTCTAAAGCTACCAGCACAACTGTTTATCACAGCATTATTCACCATAGCTAAGATATGGAACCAATCCAGATGCCCCTCAGTAGATGAATGGATCAAGACAATGTGATATATATATACATATATATGTATATATATATATAATGGAATTCTATGCCTCCATCAGAAAGAATGATACTGCTCCATTTGTTAGGAAATGGAAAGACAGAAAATAAATCATATTAAGTGAAGTAATCCAGACCCAAAGAAACATAGGCCCCATGGTCTCCCTTATTTGCCATAATTAGTGTATGCCTAGGATAATCTTATCAGTTGAGCAGAATAGCTCAATAACTACATACATACGACTGTTAATTGTTTTTAAATCTGAAATCTGTCAGAGGTCATGAGCCAAGTTCTTTGTTTTTTCTTCCACACTTTTTATGTATATTTATTAGTTATACGGAAGGGTTTCATTTTGAAATGTCCATATGTGAAGACAGTGTACATTGATTAGACTCGCCCCCAATCACTCTCCCTCCTTTACATTCCCAGTTTTCAAGGCAATGTCAGCAAATGTCATTGTTCTATTTTCACCAGATACATAAAATATGTTGACAATATTTATTCTGCTGCACCTTCAATCTACCTCACACACTAGTATCCCCACCCCAGAGAGGACCTGTTTTACATTCTTGTTTATTTTCTTTTCTTTTTTTTTTTTATCAGTCATGAGGTTTGAACTCCGGGCCTGAGCTCTACCACTTGATCCACAGTGCCATTTCCAGTTTTCTGGTGGTTGATTGGAGATGAGTCTCATGGACTGTACCACCTAGGCTGGCTTTGAACTGCAATCCTCAGATCTCAGCGTCCTAGCTAGGATTACAGGCATGAGCCACTGAAGCCTGGCTTGGCATTTGTTGTGTGTGTGTGTGTGTGTGTGTGTGTGTGTGTGTGTGTGTGTGTGTGTGTGTGTGTGTGAAAATACCGTACAGAGGGGTTACAGTTACATGGGCAAAGTAATGAGTACATTTCTTATCAAGCATTGTTGCCTCTTCCTTTGTTTCTCCTTCCCAACCCTTCCCATCTCCCCCTGCCCCCGCCCCCGCCCCCGCCCCCAGCCGTCCTCCTTCCCCCCCTCCCACCCCCTCCTCCGCCAAAGATGTAAAGTTCATTTTTCGACATAACGTCTTGTACATCTCATTGTTGCAATGGGTCCACCTGTATCCCTATTTAAACGATTTGTTTTTTCCCTTCCCCTCCACAAATTATACCAACATCAAATACAGCGAAAACAGGAGTTTTACCGTGAGGGAGGGACATACAAAGCAACAAAGAAATATCTTATAAGTATGTTAGAAACAATAGCAAGAAAGAAAAAAAAAACATTTGAGTCCTTATGTATGATTCAGAGGTTTCCATCCAATTGTTGTTGAATGGAGGAGATATTTTTTTTTCCTTACAAGACTGTAATTTGCCAACCATTGAAAGATTAGAAGGATTAGGAGTCCTTAAAACGTATGGGTGTGTGTATGTATGCAAACACCTAAGTTTCTAAGGAGCTAATAAACAGAAATGAATGGATAGATATTTTCATCCAATTCCAACGCTGTATGAACCACTTTGGGGTTAATGGATCCCAACTGATAGCTTAGTCTAATTTCAAAAGCATATAATCCAAGACGTTAGAATTGAAGGGACCACAGCAGTGTCACTAGTGTATGTGCCTTGCTCATGGATGTCAGGTCTGTCCATATCTCATTTGCTGTCAATTTCACATCGCTAATTCACATCCACCCAATCAGACTCCTTTGGTTTCCAGTGATCCATGAATTGTCTTCATAATTAGAAATGAATGTGGTACCAAAAAGTGATAAAAATGGAGAATCAAATCAATAGAATAAAAGGCAGAATCTAAGGCAGCCCTTAAAAACCAATTAGTCAAGAAAGAAAAAAACATTTGAGTCCTTATCTTGGGGTTCATTTCGCCTAACATCAACTTATCTGACTGTTTCTGCTTGTCTCAGACATATGCTAGTTATTGCAAATAAAGGAAACCATGGGATCTATGTTTCTTTGGGCCTGGCTTACTTCATTTAATATAATTTTTTCCAAGTCTTTCCATTTCCTAACAAATGGGGCAATGGCATTCTTTCTGATGGAGGCATAGAATTCCATTGTGTATATATACCACATTTTCTTGATCCATTCATCTACTGAGGGGCATCTGGGTTGGTTCCTTATCTTAGCTATAGTAAATAATGCTGCAATAAACATAGTGACTCAAATGTTTTTTTTCTTGCTTGCTATTGTTTCTAACATATTAATAAGATGATTTTTTTGTTGCTTTGTATGTCCCACCCCAAGGTCTAACTCCTGTTTTCACTGTAGTTGATGCTGGTATAATTTGTGGAGGGGAAGGGAAAAAACAAATCGTTTAAATATGGATACAGGTGGACCCATTGCAACAATGAGATGTAGAAGACATTATGTCTAAAAACGAACTTAACATCTTTGGCTGGTGGGGAGGCAGTGGAGATGGGAAGGGATGGGAAGGGGAAACAAAGGAGGAGGCAACAATGCTTGATAAGAAATGTACTTATCACCTTGCTCATGTAATTGTAACTCCTCTGTATGGTATTTCCACAATAATAAAATTAAAAAATAATTAGTCAGCACCTAGAGGAGGTTGCATGCATTCTCAGGTCACAGAGTTGTCATTATTCTGCCTTTACTCTTCTTGGCCCAGCAACAGTGTCTTCATCAAACTGAATTCTGACATCATTCCCAGGATTAGGTATTCCATCCAAGAGTAATTGATGCTAAATGATAAATGAGATGATTTATATGCAAACATCAGTTTATAAGTTTGTTATCAACTTTATGAGCTGATAACACTCCCCCCCCCCGCGTGTGCACACTCGCGCGCGTGTGCTCACGCGCGCACACACACACACACACACACACACACACACACACACACACACACACACACTGTGGGTAGTCTTTTATGGTCCAGTTGGATATTGTAGGTTTATTTTGAATCTAGTATGTCAGAAGTTAGGCAGCTGTGAACAAAGTTTGCAATGGGAATAGCATTAAAATAGATACAGACTTTTAAAACCAAAATCATTTTTTCTTTGAAAACACACTGTCTTTTCATGTGGATACCTTAACATTTTAAATATCAACTACAAATGGTGTTCTTCCAATTGTTTTAAATCTAGCTAAGATGGACAGAAACGTATGAATCTTATAGCTTTTCTTCCAACACCTACATCCAGTGTTCACATTTTGACTTAAAGTATTCAGAAATTTCATTTACACAATATTTTATTATTTCATTTTAAAAAGTAAGGCTGAATTTCAATAATGCTGATGAATCATAGGAAGATAAGGTATTTCAGGTAGATATCCATCTATGTGGCAACAACTTTTGCAAACTCAACCTTTCTTTCCTCTACTTTAAAAAATCACATCCGAATTCAAGGGAGGGTGATGCCACTTGAAGAAATGACCTTGGATAATAGTTAGCTGTAGAATATGAGAGACAAATTTATTTCTTTTGAATGTACACCTAGAAATGGATTGTTGGATCACAAAGAACTTCTATTTTTAATCTTTTGTATTATGAATTCTGCTTGCCATGATGTACATAGGTTTTTTGGATTTATTGCTCCAGTCTTAAATTTTATTTCCTTTGACCTGCAAAGTTTCTCACTACAGAATGTGAAATGATGTATATGTTAAATAGCTTGAGTTAGCCAATCTAATATATATATATACATATATACACGTATATGTGTGTATTACCATTATGTACAACTGCACATATGCATACAACAACATATAATATGAACTATTGTACACCAAAAACATACCCAAATTTTACTTGCAAACAATAAACACTTAAAAAAATCATTGAACTAGAAGTCAATGAAGAATTCAGTTAAAGTTTTGACTATCTCTGATAATAGCTAATGCTCTGGATTTGTTCTTTATCTATAATGAGAATTTTGTATGAGATCAATTGTAAGGTTTCTTTTGTCTAAATTATCAAAATCTTTTCTTGACTAATTCTCAAATAATCACAGTTTTTGATAGAAGCTTTTGAAAGATAGAAGGATTTTCTAAATGAATAATGAAAGTCTAACACATAAGAGGAAAATAAGGTAACTAGAGAAGTCTTAAAAAACACAAGCAGGCTGATCAATCTGGCTCACACTTATAATCCAAACTACTCATGAGGCTGAGATCTAAAGTTCAAAGCCAGCCGACTGTTATCTCCAGTTAACTAGCAGAAAGCCAAAGTGGGTATGCAATTGAAGTGGTACAGCACCAGCCTTGAACGAAAAACTAGAAGGGGAAAAAAGAATTCAATCCAATTTATTTCCAGTGGTATTGAGAAATACTTTTTCAAGGGTTCTGAAAAAAGTTATTATGTGTTCTTTTTTAAAAAATATTTTTATTGTAACAATATTGTACAGAGGGATTACAGTTACATGAGTAAAGCAATTAGTACATTTCCTATCTAGCATGGTTACCTCCTTCTTTGTTTTTCCCCTACCATCCCTTCTGGGAAAGGATCATGTATTCTTTTATAATATTTTTGGAAAGATTTCCTGGGGATGCTCTCATATAAATTTTCCATTTTTGTTTTGGTAAGTATCCAACAGTACAATATAAGATTTAATGGTGCACAAGAAATTCTTTTTTTTTTACTGTGAAAATACCTTACAGAGGGTTACAATTACATGGGCAAGGTAATGTGTACATTTCTTTTTTTTTTAATCAAGCATTGTTGCCTCCTCCTTTGTTTCCCCTTCCCCTTCCCCTCCCCTCCCACCCACCCCCACCCGCCAAAGTTGTAAGTTTGTTTTCCAACCTAACCTCTTGTACAACATCTCATTGTTGCAATGGGTCCACCTGTATCCCTATTTAAACAATTTGTTTTTTCCCTTCCCCTCCACAAATAGTACCAACATCAAATACAGTGAAAACAGGAGTTATACCGTGGGGGAGGGACATACAAAGCAACAGAGAAATCACCTTATAATTGGTTTAAGCTTTTCTGTGTCTCCAGTGTTGTTCCTTGACCTTGACTTACCTTGACTTGATCAAAATCTACTTAGATTCTAGGTTTATTTGAAATGCTTTCACAAATATTGATATGACCTTTTTTTAACATATGATCATGCATCTCTGCATTCATATAGTCCTAGGGTCACTGATCTCCCTCATTTTCATATCTATCTATCTATCTATCTATCTATCTATCTATCTATCTATCTATCTATCTATCTATCTATCTATCTATCTATCTATCTATTTAACTATCTATTTAGCTATCATCTAAATACCTATCTATCATACATCTAATAAAGTTTTCAAGACTTTGCACAAGTTCTTCACCCATCCTGAAGTACTTCTTTCACATTTTCTGGTTGTCTTTTTCTTGTTATCTATTTCTTAATGTATATTCCACCACTACAAAGAAATCTCTAGCCATACGATTGATGGATAGCAGTTTCTCAGTTACTGATCATCCCATCCTGTTTTTTTTTGTTTGCTTGTGTATTCATTAATTCATTTATCTATTTTGAGATGATTGTTTATTAGATTGTCCCTTCTTTCATGTGCTTGATAGGCAGGGGTTCTATGATGACAGAAGCAAGTATATATGCAGTGGGAACCCAAGGAGCTTAACTTCAACTGAAAAGGCCAAGGTTAAACATTCCCATTTTGTAGCTTGAAATTGACTTTGTCTGAGTACTACATATAATCACATAACTACTGATCATTAACTGTGACTCATTCTACCTCCGAGATAGGTCTCAGTGTTGCTCCCTAACACCCATCCCTTCTCCAAGGCCCTATTTCTGACTTTCAGTTTCACTCTTCACATTGAAATGTTTGTTTTTACATGGGTTTATTTGCATCAATCTCACACAATATCAGTAAAGAACTGATTACATTAGGTAGCTGTTTGTTCTTTTTCATTTTCTTGAGTCCCCATTCCATTTTAGCATAGTAACACAACTTCTTCGCTTTTATGACCAAAACCCTTCAAATTTACACTAAAAAACTTTAGCATCAAGGAAAGTCTTAAAGGCCAATTTTCAGTCCATTTGTTTGAGTTATTGACATAGTTTCTTATCTGGGATTTTTTTTCCCTCCAACCTTCTAACCACATCAATCCTTCCAGAAGTCAACAGAGGTACTGGTCTGGAAAAAAAAAACAACAACAAAAACAAAGCTCAGTCAACTTCCTGGTGGTTCCTTTTTTGTTGGTCGTGGGGCTTAAACTCTGGGCCTGGGCGCTGTCCCTTAGCTCTTCAGCTCAAGGCGAGCGCTCTACCACTTGAGCTACAGCATGGTGGTTCCTTTTATCTCTAGTAATTAAAGTTACTTTTTCTATCTCTGTTTATTAATAGCTCCTTATCTACTGACATATTATATTGCTCATATTCGATATATTACTGTATTCATACCTGTCTGGAGAATACTGCCTGAAAAAAATGGGTGCTTAGTAAATATTGAATGACTGAATAAATTTTTGTATGCATGTATTTTAAATGTTCTATTACAGACAGTGGATTAACCTAAGTATAGGATTATCCCTATTTTCATTTTATTTTTAATTATCTACAATACCTAGCATATGGTCCTGCATCTAAGAAATTCCCCATACATATTTTTCATAATATTATATTATTGTGGCTGAAAAAAAATCAAAAAATACACTAGAAAATTAAAGTTACTACTCACTTGCAATTTCCAAAATGTCATTTCTAGTATAATTTCACTTCATGGGTTTGGGTTAGACAAAAAATAAGAACTTCATAACTGATTTGCTAGCTTTAAAACTCACATATCAAGCAAAAGGAATTGATTTCCCAAAGAAAAACTTGATTTAATTCTTTTCTAAAAATTATGTACATCTGTTCAATTGCCATTTTAAAATGGTGAGCTTATTTAAATTATAAACATTTAAAACAAGAGTTCTTATTAAAATATAAGTATACATATGCAATAATAAAACAATGGATTCATATTTATGTGTAACATTTTGTATAATTCTGAATATTCAAAGCTAAGCAGATGTTAAGTAAATTTGATTTAAATTTTAATATAAATATATCAACACATGATACTCTCTCACAATTCTGATCATATATTATGCTTACAAGGTCAATTGGAAATAACTTCTGCCATAAACCGTTGATAAAAATATAAATTCATGTACACAAATTGTAAGGAAATTAGATATAGTACATCACAGCAATATATATTGAAATGCAAAATGTCAATATGATGTAGTAATTTCATTTTTAGGAATTTATCATATATATACATATATATGTATGTCCTCAGATAATGCTTATGGTAATATTGTTTCCAAAAGGAAATGCATGGCAGTAAGTTAAATGGCTACAACTAATGGACATATTGAATCCAAGCAACAGTTTAGAAGGAATAATGTGTAATTTGATCTGCAAAATGCATTAAATAAAAGTTTAAAATCTCAAGCACGGTCTATGAGATAGTTTTATCTACAATACCATGAATATGCTTGCACATGTACAGAAAAATTTTACACATGTATAATTTTTTGCACACATAAGCATATTCATGATATTGTAGATAAATAAGAAATTGAGATACATAAGAAATATCCAATAATTGTGTAGTAAGCAAGGATGGTATTCACTAACACCCAGCTTCTTTTTTTTCTTGGACATACAAGAGGTTATACTTACAAATTTCTTGAGATGGACCTGGAGCTATGAAACTAGTTCCAGAAAACAAAATGTGAATGGGTCTCATTTTTGAGCTGTCAGGGATGAAAAAACCCTGTAAAAATTTTGCCATCTTTCTCTTCTCTTATTCTTGGCAAAGGGCTTGTATTAACAAGATAAACTATAAGATAAAAGCAGCTTGGATAGCTGGCTCAATTACAAGGACATCTGTGTGAGGGTTACCGGCACTCACACGTTTGCAGAAACAAGAAATAAACTTCCACTGTTTTAATCTAGTACAGATTTAGGATTGTGTTTAGTATTGAATATACTTTATATATTATGAATATACTATAAGTAGCTACTTTGGGAAGATCAATGCATTTAATGCCTTTATATCTACACTCTGAATTCCATAATGGGTCAAATGAAATAGAAATCTACTTTTTGCTCACATACCAATCCATGGGACTTCAGTGCCTATTATCGTGGTAGAAGTGGAAATCTCTTATTTCAAACATTCACCTAGGCACCCAGAGCTTTCCATTTTGTATTATTTTTTCCCAGCAGATAGTGAAATTTTATGAATCTTAAAATTCAAATTATAATTCAAATTCAAAAAGAGCACCAAGAATTCTACATGGGAACTTTTCAATGGAGGTTGGAGGTGGCCCATTATCACTTTACTTACTGGCTAAGGATGACTGGTACATGGTTCATGTCTAAGTGTCAGTGAGTGTGAACATGCAGGAATGTGACTGTGCCCACGAAGAACACTTAATGAATTTCGGGTTCATAGTGAGAAAGATATTTTGTCATAGTTGGAGGGACTTTCGTCTTGGATAACCAGTTGTTGTGTGATTCTAAAGGAATGGGAATGTATCATTTTTAATTAAAAATTAACATAAAGGGGCTGGGAAGGTGGCTCAGTGGTAGAGCGCTTGCCTTGCATGCGTGAGGCCCTGGGTTCAATTCCTCAGCACCACATAAGCAAAAGGAAAAAAGCCGGAAGTGGCGCTGTGGCTCAAGTGGTAGAGCACTAGCCTTGAGCTGAAGAGCTGAGGGACAGTGCCCAGGCCCAGAGTTCAAGCCCCATGACCGGACCCCCAAAAAAAAAATTAACATAAAATGCTTAGGACGTAGATCTTTTAAACTTTAATTTAAAGAGTATTTGGGTTATTATTAAAGACTTGCCCTTAACAAAGAATCTAAGGGGAAAAAAATCCTCCCCAAAGACCCAATAATCTTTGGGTAAGTGAAATAGCCATCCTTATTTTATAAATTCAGATGCTATCACCAGGGACGTCAGGAAAATTATCAATTTTTGTAAGTGGCAGAACACAGAGGGAAGCCATCACAGACCAGGATACAAGAATATAAAAAGAACTATTAATCAAGAAACCCAACTGACAAGCTAAGATTTCACAAGTTAAATTGCACTAAGACAAACAAGGACATGAAGAAACAGAACAAAGCTAGGGAAGTACAGACACTAGGTTTAGATAAAAAATAATCATTTATATTTTCCTTTAAACAACATAAAGTTTATATTGTCCAATAGGTAGTACATACCTAGGCACTAGATGGAGACTGAACCAGATATTGTAATTTATGTGTCATCAAGGTAGTGGTTCAAAACACTGGGATAATTTCAAGAATGTGAGCAATTAGAATCCTGAGGTACAACACAGTTTAGATGCTAGATGTTTAGCAGACTGTGGAAAGAGAGAGGCTTTCTTTTTGTTTCTTTTCTAGATGCCATGGCCTACTTCCTCTGAAGAGCTCCCTCTGGAACAGTTAGTCAGATGCTGTCTAATCCTGGCCAATACATGGTGAATGTGGCAATCAGTTGTCTGCCAGTTATTCAATGCATCCAGGTGTTCAATTCTCTTAAGTTGCAAGGCTAACTTATTCTTAAGGATTGTGAACACCCGTTCCAAAAAGCATCAAAAATGTAGAGCTAAAGAAACTCATTTTGCTCCTGGGTCTGTTGCAAATTAGCTGTAAGAATAGACAAATTACTTTCACACCCATAGCTGTCATTTCCCAAGGTCTGAAATGAGGAGAATGGACTTAATGGTCTGTACATTTCAGCTTTAAATACCCAAACTCAATATTATTTTCTGACTTCACAGACATTAAAACTTTTATTGTTCTGTTCATAAATCTCTCTCCTACTAGAATATAACCATCATAGAGCAGAGCAACAATAATTATCTCTATGTCTTCCTTGATGCCTAACTCATTAAAAATAGGACAAATTGGCCAGGTACTTGTAGCTGACAACTGTAATCCAAGCTGCTCAGGAGGTTGAGATGTGAGAATTACTGTTTGGAGCCAGGTCAAGAACGAAAGATTCAAAACATTTGAATACTTATCTTGGGGTTCATTCCCCTAACAGCAACTTATCTAACCTTTTCTGCCTGGCTCAGACATATGCTAGTTATTGCAAATAAAGGAAACCATGGGACCTATGTTTCTTTGGGCCTGGCTTACTTCACTTAATATAATTTTTTCCAGGTCTTTCCATTTCCTAACAAATGGGCAATGCCACTCTTTCTGATGGAGGCATAGAATTCCATTGTGTATATATACCACATTTTTCTTGATCCATTCATCTACTGAGGGGCATCTGGGTTGGTTCCATATCTTAGCTATGGTAAATAAGGCTGCATATTTATAAGATGTATGTCCTTCCCCCACAGCATAACCCCTGCTTTCACTGTGTTTGATGTTGGTATAATTTGTGGAGGGGAAGGGAAAAAACAAATTGTTTAAATAGGGATACAGGTGGACCCGTTGCAACAATGAGATGTACAAGTCGTTATGTTGAAAAATGAACTTCACAACTTTGGTGGGGGGTAGGATGGGGGGGGAGGTGGGGGAGGATGGGAAGGGAGGGGAAGAGGAAACAAAGAGGAGGCAACAATGCTTGATAAGAAATGTACTCGTTACCTTGCCCATGTAATTGTAACTCCTCCATACTGTATTTTCACAATAAAATAAATAAATAAATTTTAAAAAATTTAAAAAAAGAACGAAAGGTTCTGAGATTCTTGTTTCCAATGAACCAACACAAAGCCGGAAGTGGAGTTTTGACTCAAGTGGAAGAGATCCAACCTTGAGGAAAATGCAAAATGAATATGTAAGGCTCTGAATTCAAGTTCCCATACTGTCATCAAAAAAGAAGAGGAACCAGGTGCTGGTGGATCTTGTTTGTAGCTAGGATTCTAGCTACTCAAGAGGCTGAGATCTGAGGATCTTGGTTTGAAGCCAGTCTGGGCAGCCAAGTCTGTGAGACTCTCATCTCCAGTAAACTACTCATAAATAGGCCAGAAACAACATTGTGGTTCAAGTGGTAGAGCACTAGCCTTGACTGAAAGAAGCTGAGGGATAGTACCCAGGTCCCCAGAGCAGCAAAAAAAAAAGGGGGGGGGAATGAATAAATGAGCTTGAATAATGAACAGAAACATCCATTTTTGAAGCTGAAACCTGTGTAATGTGCTGATGTCTCTGCTGACAAATGAAATTCACAGTGTTGATTGTCAAAGGAAGATTCGAGAACCATTCTCCTATAGAGAAACACTCTCTGGACAAGTGTAGAACAAGATTTGAGTAACCTAATAACATTCCACATAACTAGAATACAACTGAGTTAAAAACTATATCTCTGATCAGGAGAAATCTCAGCCCTGCCTATGGTATGAAAGCAGTTATTTCCATTTCTATCCACTCCTTGGAACCTTGACCTTACATTTTTTTGACAGCTTGTCAGAAGTAAATCTTGTCAAAGAGGGTATTCCCTTTGGAAAGCTTCACACAGCTTGTGTTCCTAGTGAGAAAGAAAGAAAAAAACATAAGCTGATTTCATCCAATTAGCAAAGATATGTAGGCTGTCTTGTTGTGCAGCTGGGCAATTGGCATTGGAGGAAGGTAATTTTATGGTCTATGAAAGCCTCTCATTTGTGGTGACAAAATTGGGAATGCCAAGTCCTCTGTTAACTCTCTCATCACCAGGCTTATTTTTTTAGATGACTGTAGCGCTGAAAAATACTTCTTCCTTTTTGTAATAAGGAATGAGTTTAGTATTTGGGCAAACATATTAGAAAATCACAGACAATGCATCTACATGTATCTTTACTAGAGAGAATATTTGGGGTTACATTTCCTTCTTGTGGCATTTAGATTTTTCTGTTGTATAGAGCTATGCAAATAACACTAAATTCATAGTTGTAAAAGCCAGAATAAAATACAAAATCCAACACTTACCATGTCAAGTTATTCTATTTGACATATCAGTTTTCTGATAGAATCGTTTACACTAGAGCTATTTTATTGTCATATAATGCTTTTAAAAAATTTTATTGTAAAGAAACTGTATAGAGGGGTTACACTTACATGAGTAAGCTAATGAGTACATTTCCTATCACACATTGTTACCCCCTCCTTTGTTTTTCCCCTAGTATCCATTTCCTCCCCACCTCCCCAACTCCTCCCTCCCCCATCTTAGAAGATGTAAGTTTGTTTTCAACATAGTGTCTTGTACATGGGTCAACTTGTATCCTGGTTTCAGCATTTTGTCATTTTTCTTCCCCTCCCCAAATTAGAAAAATGTACATACAAGATGCAGGGTACCAGAATCAAATACAGTGAAAACGGATTATACCATAGGAGAAAGAAACAAAAAAATCACACAGTACATTAAAAACAACAGCAACAAAGAAAAAAAAAACCTTGTGTCCTTATCTTGGGGTTTATTTCACTTAGCATTGTCTTATAAGGTCATAAGTATATAGCTTTTGACCTTTTCTGCTTCTCTGGTAAGATTATCCTAGACATATGCTAATTATTGCAAATAAGGAAAACCATGGGACCTATGTTTCTTTGGGTCTGGCTTACTGAATTTAATATAAAATTTTCAAAGTCTTTCCATTTACTAACAAATGGGGCAGTGTGATTCTTACTGATAGAGGCATAGAATTCCAATATATATGTATATATATATATATATGGTATATATATATATATATCATATTTTCTTGATCCATTCATCTACTGAGGGGCATCTGGGTTGGTTCCATATCTTAGCTATGGTGAATAATGCTGTGATAAACATAGCTATGCTGCTAGCTTTAGTATGGCCTTGTTTGTGATCCTTTGGGTAAGTGCTCAGAAGTGGGATGCTGGGTCATAGGGGAGCTCTATGTGGAGTCTTTTGAGGAACTTCCATACTGCTTTCCAGAGTGGCAGAACAAGTTTACACTCCCACCAACGATGCAGTAAGGTTCCCTTCTGTCCACCTGCCCTCCAGCATGTGTTGTTATTAGAGTTCTTGATTATAACCATTCTAACTGGGGTGAGATGGAATCTCAATGTTGTTTTGGTTTGCATTTTTTTTATGGCTAGAGAAGTTGAGCATTTCTTCATGTGTCTATTGGCCATTCTTATTTCCTCTTCAGAGAAGTTTCTCTTTAAGACTTTAGCTTACTTATTTATTGGGCAGTTGTGTCTTTGAGGATTTGTTGTTGGGGGATTTAGTTTTCTGCGTTCTAAGTATATTTTAGACATGAGGCCCTTGTCTGTTGTATGGCTAGTGAAGATCTTCTCCCAATCCTTGGACTTTCTATTGATCTTGTTAGCTATGTCCTTTGCCATGTAGAAGCTCTGCAGTTTCGTGCAATTCCATTTGTCCAATCTTTTTTGATTTGTTGTGTTTCTGGGTCTTTATTAAGAAAATTTTGGCCTATGCCAAGGAGCCCTAGAGTGTCTCCTATTCCTTCCTGTTATTTTTTCTGGTTGTCTGCCTTTACTTCAAGGTCGTTAATTCATTTGGAGTTAATTCTGGTGCAGGGTGATATATAGGATCTAATTTTAGTTTTCTATAGGTGTTTAACCAATTTTTCCAGCACCATTTACTGAAAAGGCTGTCTTTCTTCCATTCTATATTTTTAGCTCCCTTATCAAAGATTAGGTGGCTATAGGTCTGTGGGTTCATTTCTGAGGCTTCAGTTCTATTTCATTGGTCCTCAGATGTGTTCTTATGCTAGTACCAAGCTGTTTTGATGACAATGGCATTGTAGTAGAGTTAAAATTGGTATTGATATTCCTCTAGCACTGTTCTTTCTGCTAAGGATTGTCTTTTATTGTTCCATATGAATTTTTTGATTGCTTTTAGATCATTGAAGAATGAGGTTGGGATATTGATAGGTATGGCATTGAATTTGTAGATAGCCTTTGGCAGTATTGCCATTTTTGCAATGTTAATCCTCCCTAACCAGAAGTATGGGAGGTTTTTCCATTTCCTTAGTTCTGCATTAATTTCCTTTTTCTGGTTTTAAAGTTTTCATCGTAGAGGTCCTTCACTTCTTTAGTTAAGTAAACTTTTAGGTATTTTATTTTTTGTGGGACTATTACAAAAGGAGTTGCTTTCCTGATTTCAGCCACACTCTTCTTCTTGTTGGCATAGAGAAAAGCTATGGATTTTTGAGGGTTAATTTGGTATCCTGCTACTTTGCCAAAATTTTGGATCAACCCAAGTAACTTGGGAGTGGAGTCAATAGTATTCTTTAAATACAGGATCATGCCATCTGCAAAGAGGGAGAGTTTTACTTCATCTTTCCCTATTTGGATCCCCTTTATGTTTGCATCTTGTCTTTTTGCTGTAACTAGGCATTCTAATGCTAAATTGAAGAGGAGTGTATAGGGTGAATATCCTTGTCTCGTTTCTGAATTTAGAGGAAATGGATTTAGCTTTTTGCCATTAAGTATAATGCTGGCTGTATTTTTCGCATACACAGCCTTTATTATTTTGAGGAAGTTCCATGGATTCCTATTTTTCCACAGCTTCCATCATAAAGGGGTCTTGGATCTTGTCAGATTTTTTTCTGCCTCCATTCAAATAATTATGTGGTTCTTACCTTTGCTGCTGTTGATGTGATGTATTATATTAATTGTTTTGCATATATCGAAACAGCTTTGCATCACAGAAATGAATCCTTTTTGTTAGTGGTATATGATTTTTTTGATGAGTTGCTGAACTTGATGGCCAAAATTTTGTTGAGAATTTTTGCATCTATGTTCATCAGAGAAATGGGTCTATACTTCTCTTTCTTTGATGAGTCCCTATCCCTTTCTTTGATAAGTCTGTTTTGGGATGAGGGTTATGAAGACTTCATAGAAATAATTTTTTAGTGAACTTTCACTTTCAATTTCATTGAACAATTGGTAGAGTATTGGTATGAGTTCTGTTTTGAAGGCCTTGTAGAATTCAGCTGTAAATCCATCTGGTCCTGGGTTTTTCTTGGGTGGGAGGTCTCTTATTGCTGTTTCTATTTCAATGCTTGGTATGGGTCTGTTAAGTTGGTTTAAATCATCTTAGTTTAGTTTGCGCATGTCAATATTTGCTAGAAATCCACCCATTTCTTCCAGATTCTCAAATTAATTAGCATAAAGGTTTGAGAAGTATTCTTTTGCAATGTTCTGAATCTTCATTGTTTCTGTGGTGATGTTTCCATTCTCATCTCTGAGTTTATTTGGGTGTCTTCTCTTCTATTTTTGATAAGATTTGCTAAGGGTCTGTCAATTTTGTTAATTTTTTCAAAGAACCAACTCTTTGTTTTGCTGATTCTTTCTATGGTTTTTTGGGGGGACTCTAATTCATTTAATTCTGATTTAATTTTAATTATTTGTTTCCATCTACTAAGTTCATTTCAATTCTTTTCCAAAGAGCTTCAGGTGCCTCGTTAAATGTTGGTTTCAGATCTCTCCAGTTTGTTGATGTAGTAACTCAGAGCTATAAACTTGCCTCTGAGTACTGCCTTTGCTGTGTCCCAGAGGAGCTGGTAATTTGTGTGTTCATTTTTGTTAAATGTCATGAACATTTGAATTTCCTTTTTAATCTCTTCCATGACCCATTGGAGGTTCAACAGTGTGTTGTTCAGCCTCCATGTGTTACAGGATTATCTTTGGTGGCTTTTTGTGTTGAGTTCTAATTTTATTCCCTTGTGGTCTGAGAGAATGCAAGGCATAAGGTTTCTGAATTTGGACAAATTTGTTTTATGACCTAAAATGTGGTCTAGCTTGGAGAATGTTCCGTGTGCTGCTGAGAAGAACATGTATTCTGATGCTGCTGGGTAAAATATTCTGTAGATGTCTGTTAAGTCTAGCTGATCTATGCAGTTGTTGAAATCCGAAGTTTCTTTGTTGAGCCGGGTTCATCTATCTAGCATGGATAGTGGTGCATTAAAGTCCCCAACAATTAATGTCTTTGGATTTATGTGAGATTTTTAGGGAAAATAGTGTTTTTTGGATAAATTTGGGTGCTCCATTACTTGTAAATAGATATTTAGAATTGTAATATCTTCTTTAAGGACAGATCCCTTGATTAGTATGTAATGTCCTTCTTATCTCTTCTGGCTAATTTTAATTTTTACCTGATATTAGGATTTCAATGCCTTCCTGTTTATTATCACCCTTTGCTTGGTAGATTTTATTCCAACCTTTCACTTTTAGAATATGTTTGTTTTTGTGGGAAAAGTGAGTTTCTTTAAGCAGCAGATAGAAGGATCTTACTTTTGGATCCAACTAGACAATCTATGTTGCATAATTGGAGAATTAATTCAATTAATATTGAAAGTTAGGATTGAGAGGTATTTAGTAGTTCCTGCCATGTTATCCACCTTCTTGGGGGCTGTGCCAACTAGGTTCTTCTTATGATTCTTTGATTCTCTGTTTGGGGGCTGTTTCTTTGCCTTTATCGTGCTCATGTTGGTTTTCTCTGTGTAGGACCTCTTTAAGTATCTTTTGTTTCAATTTTTCCTTTCTGTGACAGGTTAGTATTTGTCCCTCCATTATGAAGGAGAGGTTATCTGGGTACATTATTCTTAATGATAGTTGTTTGTCTTTTGGGTGTGACATACATCATTCCAGGTTCTTCTTACTTTCCTGATCTCTGCTAAGAAATCTTAAGTTATTCTGATTGGTTTTCCTTTATAAGTGATTGATCTTTTATCCCTGATAGCTTTTAGTATCTTTTCCTTGGTCTCTATTGATCCTGTGTGAATAACAATGTGATGGTGGGATGTACTGTTCTGGTCTGGTCTATTTGGGGTTCTAAAGGCTTCTTGTATTTGAATAGGCCTATCTTTTTGTATTTTGGGGAAGTTCTCTGCTAGGATCCTGTTACACAAATTTCCTAGACTTTAACTTCTGTCTCTAGGCCTTCCTCTGCACCCATTAGCCTTAAATTAGACCTTCTGAGGGTGTCTTCTATCTGTTGAATAGATATGTCCTATTTCTTGGATTTTTCTTGAATACTTGTCTGTTCTTTCTCTATAATGTCTAGCCTGACTTCAGTCCCAGAGATTCAGTCTTCTGCATGGTCTAACCTATTGTCAAGTCTTTCTACTTTGTTTTTTTTTTTTTTTAATTTCTTTTCCTTCTAATTGGTCAGATTTGATGGCCTCAAATTTTTTGTGGAGCTCTCTTGTAGATCTTGTATGGACTTCTTTACCTTTTTTATTTAGTTTTCAGTGTTCACTCTAAAATCCCTTAGTTGAGTGGCTATAGGTTCATTAGACTTACTTTCCTTCTGTTGGACTTCATTCAGCATTTCTTTTCCATAAAGGGCATGGATTCCAAAAACTCTATGGTTTCCTCCAGCTTTCTGTTTGTGAATTCCATGAATACCTCTATTAATCTATGGTTATTCTCATCATGCTCACGCAATTCCTCTATTAATCTTTGATTATCCTCACACTCACAAAATTCCTCTATTAATCTTTGGTTAGCCTCATGCTGACCTATCATGCTCACATATTTCCCTTTCATGATCACATAGAGCCCTTTGAAAGCTTTCAATCTTTTGAGTCAGCATGTTTACCAGTAGTGTTTGTAGAACATTTTGGGAGCTCTCCTCTGGAATACTTGTTAACTGCCTCATTGCCTGATTATCCTGAGTGGGAGCTGAGATACTTGGACTTGGATTTTTTCTTGTATTTCTACAGCTTGTTCTGTCCATTTGGTTTGAAAAAAAAAAAACATTCTGTGCTAGAACACTTTAAGGCAAGCATCAACCTAAAGTCCTGTAGTTGCACAGATTGTTTGACATTTGTCAGAATGAGTACATAAGAGTACAGATACAATCTAGTTCAATAACAAACAACTAGAGATCAATGGACTAAGAAATTCAAAGAAGGAGTAAGGGGACCAGAAATTAATAGGTCTAGGGAGAATTGTGAGGAGAAAATAAGATTAGAGGAATGTGGGGAGGGAAGGAAGATACCTGTGACTTAAATTCAGAGAGGAAAAGAGAGAAGGAAAGGCGATTGATAAAGAAAAAAAACTAAATAAAAATTTAAAATGAAACACTTAAAAGTTATATAAGTAAATAATCCACAATTAAAGGAGTTAAGACTGAGAGTTTGTGAATTGAGTAATAGATATCTAAATTAAGTATGCACACAATGAAGGAAAAGGTTTAATAATCAAAGATGGGTATGTATCTGGGGATGTACAGAACAGCAATTAAGTCAAGAAAAAAAAAAAGGACCAAAGGGAAAAGACTAAAAAGAGAATAAAAAACCTATAAAATAAAAATGATGAAAAAAAAGAAAACAATTTTTAACTTTTTTAAAAAAAATAGGTAGAAAAAATTCTTTAATTTTTTTTTGGAGGGGGGAATCTTGTGTCTTCCCTGTGTCCATATCCCGACTCTTGGTGGAGTCTCTGGTTTGCTTGTGATGTTTGGATTTCCTGTAGCTTAGTTGGTTTCTTAAATCAGTTTGACCAGGCAAGATGAAGCTCTGCCTTACTTCTATGGGGAGTTTATGACCCTCCTTCCAGGCTAGTTCAGTGGGAGAGTGATCTGCTTTGAGTGTTACAAAAGAGGACATGGCTGTTTCCTCTAGGAGTGTCACAAAAGAGGGAGATGGCTGTTTCCTCTAGCTTGGAGTTGCTGTGAGGGAGCTAGTTTTTGGGTAGAGTTTTGGCCTGTCAGCAAAGCGAATCTTTTCCCTGAGGGGCTAGCTCCAGGGAAACTCAAGCAGCCCAGCCTGGAGCCATTCTCAAGATTTATACATATCCAGTTTCCAATTGTTTTTCTTTTACCCTCCTGCAGCTGGCATTGCTGCCTACACTGCAGAGGGGTGGGCCACCTCTGGCTCTATTTACTTAGTGAAGAAAGTTGCCCTGCCCTGGGTAGAGCTTTCTCTGCCTGGGAAGAGCAACTTTCCCTTGGGACCGAGCTGAGGCACACAGGTCAGATTCCTTTGACCTGTTGAATTGCTCCCATTGTCTTCTCCCAAGGCCTGAGTTATATGCTAACTGTTCTGCCTGGTCTTTGCCAGTATCAAAGATAGAGTTCCTCTCCAGTGGTGGGGGAGTGACTACTGGATTCCCAAAATTGCTCTGTGAGAATGGGTAGGACTATCTTGTGGAGTACTCACGCCTTTCCCTTGGTTTCCGGGCCAACCACAGTCTGTGACTGTCTGTTGGTCAGTAGGATGAAGATTTCTGCTCCTTGCTGGAGGTGAGGTGAATCTGCTTGCATACTGTTGGTGGTGCCTTTGTCCTTGGCTCTGTCTGTTGCTATGGTGACCGCGGCAGCAGCTGCTGCCACCTCTGTGAACATCAGCAAGTGCTTGAATCTGTCTCCTTAACAAAGCTGCCTGAATTTTTCCTCTCTGGCCAAATTCTCTGCACTGACTCCCTAGCCTTGGATTTTTCACTGGAACACTAAAACTGTTTTCTACATGAGACCTTGTATAGCCCCAGCTTCTCCTTATCCATCTTCCTCCAGTATATAATGCTTTTATGAAGATCATTTATAAAATTTTGGAAACCAAAAAAAAAATTTTGGAAACCAAAATATTGGTGCAACACAGGTATACATATGTATACATATATACATAAGTATACATATATATATAAACACACATATATGATTATACAATATCACTATTGTAAGAGAAAAATTACACTCAATTATTTACAATCACCTGTAAAGGAAAATTTTACATCTTAGGGTATTAGGCAATTAATGAGCCATTTTCTTTTTTTTTATTGTGAAAATACTGTACAGAGGGGTTACAATTACATGGGCAAGATAATGAGTACATTTCTTATCAAGCATTGTAGCCTCCTCCTTTGTTTCCCCTTCCTATCCCTTCCCATCCTCCCCCGCCCCCACCGAATCCTCCCTGCCCCCCCCCCCCACCAAAGTTGTAAAGATGTTTCCGACATAATGACTTGTACATCTCATTGTTGCAATGGGTCCACCTGCATTTTCTTATAGATGCAGTTTCAGCTTTCTGCCAGGTATATTGATGTATTTTTCTACACTCAAATAATGAACACAATAGAACACTAATGTCCACAATGATTTCTTCAACAATACCCATCAAGTCTCAGCAATGTGTCTGGAATTCTCTATTTTTATCCTGCTATCTTAGGAACAATCACTGAGGGACATTTAGTGATCTGCTGAGATGATATTCTGGTGGATACTGAATGAAGAAATGAGGCAGCAATCTGGACCAAGATGCAAGCCAAGGAAACTCAGGATGAAAAAAACAAGTAGAAAGCTTCAAAGCTTGAGAAGAAGTCTTGATCATCATCATGGATTAGCAGCAAGTCCAGTGTAACTGAAGATGAATGAAAGAATGGAAGGAGAAGAGAGTTGGAAAAAATGGCACAGATATGAGCAATTATCTGGCTCCATGATGCCATAATTGGAGCTGTGGCTCAAGTGGTTCAGCTATAGTTTTTAGTGAAAAAATTAAGGAACAGCATCTAGGCCCTGAATTCAAGCTCCAGTACAAATACCAAAAAATAAAAAGAAATTTAAAAGGCTAGTGCATGTATATAGTGAATGTATATATATGCATATGTATACTATATAGATATATATGCATATATATACTCTCTATAAGTATATATATATCATATGTATACTTAAATATATATGCATATACATACTCTATATATACTCTATATAAGTATATATATATACTACATAGTATATATATGCATATATATATATACATTCACTATATACACGCACTAGCCTTTTGAATATATTATATGAATGTATATATATGCATATATTATATATGATGATAATATATAATATATATATAGAAAGCTAGCTAGATGGATGGATAGACAGACAGATAGATAGATAGATTGATAGATAGATAGATAGCTGTAGCTATTTAGATAACCCATGGTAGAGGCTGAGTATTCACACAGAAGCGTTTTAAATATCAGTAATGATAAGGAAAAAAAAAAACCTCAAACAACTCTTGCTATATGACAGGCATAAGAGTCACTACTTTGCACCTACAGACTCATTTAATGGGTTGCTAATTCTGCTTTTTCTAGCATGTGTCTAGATGGTGACAGCAAGTGTCAGAATAGTTTAGAGATTATAGCTTGAGCAAAGAAGCAAAACCTTCTGCTTACTAGACAAATGTTTTACAGCTTGAGACACACCTCCAGTCTTTTCTTTGCTTTTGTTTTTCAGATTGGATGTCTCACTAACTTTGCTCAGGCTGGCCTCAGAAAGAGATCGATCTTCTTACCTTTGAATTCCAAGCAGCTGGGACTACAGGTGATGGGGACACCAGGCTTGTTTTGAAGTAGGGTAGTGTCCTCAGACCAAGATCCTTTCGTCCCTATTAACAACCTCTGAGATTATAAACATGCCATGGCTGGCCACAATGTGTCTTCACCTCATTGATTCCAGTAAAATTAAGACTTTCAATAACAAACAACCAGCCTTTTACAAATTTTGCCAAGCAAAATCTATTTACTTTTTTCTTATTTTTATTGTCTAATGACTGGGTCAGATTTAAAAACTAAGACCTTGCAAATGTGCATTCAGAGTTAAGAGTATGGGGCTTTTATCATGGAGAACAATCTTCCCGAAGGAGGCTTCAGTTAGACTTACACCACATTGGACCAGCTTTTTTCCTAAAAGGTTAATGAAAGAATTTATCCATTTTAATATTCCTTCCCTTGCTTTTAATTGTGGCGTTTATAGTACATGCATGATAGAGGCAACTAAGAAGGAGATTATGAATGGGATTAAGAACAAAACAGAGTTTAAATTAGTAAGAAAACATGTAAAGCCCTTACCATATATTTAGATGCTGGTGGGCATGTCCCTATAGATACCAACATTTGTGTGAGTTGTGTCTATTCCTTATAAAATATTTTAATACAAGTTCACAAAACTTTGGGAACGAGTGATTAGAATAAACCATCAGCTATGATGTCAGATTCATGCCGTGCAATTGGTCTTTTCTGAGAAATTCAACTTCACTGATAAAGGATGATCTTAAGGACTGATAAATAACGTTGAAGAAACAAATTACTTTTTGAGAAATGTGCAACTCTGTAATATCAGAAAATTATTTTTTCCTAGAGATAATCATATCAATTGTAATTAGTTTTAATTACATGTCTCACTTGCCTTCCAAATTAGCAAATTTACTTTTAATATCATATTTCAGTAATTGTACAAAAGAGTTTCAGTTGAACATGTCTACTTATTAGTAATACATCTCTATCACTGTCCTATTTCTCTCATTCTTCCCCACCAAATTAGCAATTTCAAAAAAAATGTTTAGCAAGATTTGTGAACCACAAACATGATCCTTTTGTGTCAGCTACTTTTATATCCAGGGAAGGGAACAGTTACATTAATAGGGAAGTATGAGAAGCAAAACAGCTTAAAATATAGTAATAAGAAACAGTTCCCTTGGGATGTGCTCTTAATATTTAATACAAGAGAAGTTCAGTGGTCATTTAAGATTCTAGAAAATTATTGTGATTCAGCTAGTATTACAAAATAACTTACTATGCAAAACAGTCTTACTATGGAACATTTCATACAGAGTAGGCAGAACTTATGTTACTGACCTATTTCAGGAAGCATAAGGGATAGAACAAATAGATTGAGTAGCATCATGAATTTTTCTTGGAATTGGGACATATAATTATGACATGACATTCCCATGTCAGAATACAATGCTCAGTGAGGTGAGGTCAAGGTCATTTATTAGTAGAATGTGACCAAAGTAATCAATTTTTAATCCCAAGGTCAGTGTTAAGGTTGGTAGATGCAAACTAATAGCTTCCTATTTTGCTCATTATTTCTTTACTAGTTCCTTTTAATAAATGATTCTGGGCAAAAAAAGTTTTAAGGAATGGGTACTTATTCTCTCTGTATTTAAATTCCTTCTTGATAGCAACTCAGCACTGGAACTGACAGAGAAGATAGATTAACTGTGTAATAGAAATGAGAAGACAAAGCTATTAATTACCTCTGGGAGGACAATTGAACCTCCTCATGACCTTCTTGGACCTCCCTTGCTGTCTTTTCTCTTGCTCTGCACAGAAACAGGACCTCAGAAAGCTTTCAAAGGATGAGGTGCTGATTGTTCCTTCTGCCTAGAAATACCCTCCATTCCTTCAGTGTAAAAGCACAGATTATCTTCTAAGATCAGCGTCTGCATCATCCATCACATAGGGGTTTCCTTACAAGTAAACTACTGCCTCTTTCTCAATACCATCACATTTGCTGTCTGGCTATGAGGAAAATATGCTGGATCAAGAGCAAAGCAATTACAAAGGACTCATTTATTTGGTGGTTCCTATGTTCCAGGTTTTCTTTACAGTGGCTTTCCAAAGATGGCCATTATACTGATTTTCTTTTCAGCTTCTCTTCTGATATGCTGGCCTGTCAAGGTCGATGGCCTTTTTAAAAGATATTAGTGATCTTCAAAAATACCATTGTCATACTTCTAGTTGTCTCAGAAGAATGATTGCACTGCAATATGTGAGGCTGTACTTAACCAAGAACAGAAATGATTACCATTGTGTTTTACAGTTTTACAGTAAAAAAAAAAAACCAGTAATCCAATCAAATATATTTTTCTTATCTATTTTCCTTTTAAAAAAAGTCACATCATGCACTCAAATTGTAAAGTCAATCAATTTTGACAGATGTGTACAACTTTAAAATGACCATCACATCAAGATATTTAACAGTTTCTTGATTCCGAAGAGATCCTTTCTGTTTATGTACTAAGCTCTTCTAGCCACCCAAGGTCTTAGAGTTGGCATCAGCTGGTATTCCTCTGCTTTCAAAATGACCTTTTTCCTCTCTCAGTTCTTTGCACATAAAATGAGTTAGAATTGGATCTGTGGACAGTATGAATGAAAATCTAGTCTGTTGATTTTTATATTGCTTTAGAAAGGATGGATGTTCCTTTTTTTCCCCAGAAAATTAAATCAGAGGCAGTGGCTCAAATCATAATTTATTAAGTCTTTTTAGAGTATCCATTCATGTATGTCGTAGGTGTCAGGGATTCAGGAGTTTCCCTTTTCAGAAACCCTCATTTCCCTAGGTTCTCATCTTAATTCTTCTACCCAAAGGTGGGTCAGTATATTTTGCTTAGAGAGATAACTTTTTCATGCCCAGTACCACTGCTGGAGTTGCTTTCTGTGTAGAGCTAAGACAAAACTAGCTCTTAGCTGATCACACTCTCCACACTTTTATTGACTTTCAATAGATTGCCTGCTCAGCTCCCATTTCCTGTGCTCTCTGTATTTTGGTGTTTCGTTGTTGTTGTTGTTGTTGTTGTTGTTGTTGTATGTGTGTGTGTTTTCTGAGTTATTAGTTCTTGAACTCTTGGCCTGGGTGCTATCCCTGAGCTTCTTTTGCTCAAGGCAAGCACTCTACTACTTGAGCTACAACACCACTTCTGGCTTTTTGGGGTAGTTTATTAGAGATAAAAGTGTCGTGGAGTTTCTTACCCAGGTTGGCCTCAAATGGCGATCTCAGACTCCCAAGTAGCTAGGATTATAGGCATGAGCCACTGGCACCTGGCTTGATTTTTTTTTTAAATGAGTCAACAGTGTCCATTTATTAGAATCTCATTCCTCTGTGTAGGAGGCAGACTTCTGGTACACAAGCTAGAGTAAAGCCAAGAAGAGCTCCATTTTCCACATGTGAGTGGCCCTTTGCCAATCAGACATCTTTCAGACTCTATAGCCTCAGTGACATAAAGGACCTAAGTTAACCGAATTATGTTTCTCTGAGATTTCTATGCAGGTTTTGCTGTAGGGAAAATATATGCTCCTCTTCCTTATGCTCTCAGTCTTTACATATAGTAGGTAGAGTAGAATGGATCATCAATATTATGCCTAGCCCATCATACAGAAAAATTTTGGATGACTTATAAGCAAAACAAACAATAGATAGCCCTTTCATGGTCCTATCATCTTACTTTATTACCTCTATGGAGCCATTTTATCTTGGATAGCATATTCTTTTCATTCTGAAAGCCAAAAAGAACATCAATCATTCCCATAGTCACCTGATTATGTACATGACTATGATTGAGAAATAAATCTCTACGGCCTGAATCTAAGATTGTAGGCTAAATTATTTTATGATTAAACATTTATTTTCAAAAAAGATTATTATTCCATGCAACAAAGAAACATCATAGCAAGTTCATATTTGCCTTATGCTGCATAATATTTTGAGAAATACACACTGGTATAGAAAGTGATAAAAATTCATTCCTTGTTTTTTAAATTGAGATTAAATGATTACATAAATTTCACAAATTTCACAGTATTGTGGAATACTGATACTTAAAGTCACAAATACATTTTAACCTTCACAAGGCAACTTGTCATTATCATGGTCTATGTAGTTTGTGAATTCTATAAGCTTTGGCAATAAAATTATTTCTTCCACATCAGGTGATATTTACATTTCTTTCCTATTGCTTCATGTAAGCTGTTCCCTCTTTTCCTTTCATTCCTCCCCTCCCATTTCTGTCTTTGAGTTGCTTAGTTCATTTTCATCTATGTCCAGTGCAGCTATGGGCCTCTCTGTTGTATGTTTTCCCATTTCCCTCTGAGTCTGTGTTCTCCTCCTAGCTTCCCTCCATTGCATTCATATATATATATATATATATATATATATATATATATATATACACACACACACACACACACATATATATATATATATATATATGCACACACACACACACACACACACACACACCATATATGTGGTCAAGAACATGGAGTCATTTAGCAATGATATGACAAAATGAGTGGAAGTCCTTGTTTTTCGAATCCTGTTTACTTTGTCATATCTCCTTGCATTTTTGGCTTTAGCATCCACATATCAGGGAGACCATGTGCCATTTGTCTCTTTGCTCTTGGCTTACCTCACTCAAAATGATTTGCTCTAGTTCCATCCATTTCCCTGCAAATGTATAGGCTAATTTTTATTATAACATATCTTGGTGTCAATTAACTGACACAGACATGCTATAGAATATATCTGCGCTGGCAGACAGCCATGTATAAACATGAGATTAAATAAAGGAACATAGAATCTGTCACTGTGTATATTAACAACATCCATAGCAAAACAGCAAGCAAATGTATTTTGCTAAATAAGTTCACATTTCTTGTGAATGAAGAAGCAAAAAGAGGAGCACAAAACTCTATACTAGTAATGAGGTGTCTCTTGTTTAAACACTAACTTGTGAAATTAGCCTTCCGAAGCCACTTCTGCTTTTCCTATTTGTTCTGCCATAGGTTTCCCTCCATAAACTCTGAAGATAAATGAGCTCTCTCTAACCAAGCTGATGAAGAACACCAGCAAGCCATGACTCACAGTAGAATACTCACAGGGACTTCCTTACAGCACCAGAAGTTTGTCTACAAAACAAACAAAACAAAAGCTTCTGGCATTCTATCCTAGAAATGAAGACATTGATTTCTACTTTAAAAATAAAATGCTACCACAATCTTTTATCTTCTCTGACATGAGAATGGGTAAAAAACACATTTAGAGTAAGACACTACAGCCTATTTTCTGCAATAAAACTTCACAAGGAACAGAGCTAAGAAAAGCTACAGCAACCAGTGTCAACCTCTATGTAACACAAGTGCTTATGCGCGCGCGCATGCACGCATGCACGCGCACACACACACACACACACACACACACACACACACACACACACAATGACTGGCTGCTTGGGTATGAAACAATCATTGGTTTCCAAAATACTTACAGGAGTAATGTAAGTTGAGAAATCTGCTCAGTTCTCAAAGAAGTCATGTCCTAAAACACTCCATGGATTTGAGCAATGAGGATAAATGGAAAAGAAACTCTCAGAGACAAAGACACAGAGAATAATGAACTCTGGAAACTATTGTAGAAAATTGAAGTTGAATTGATCAAGACACCTTATCAACTTTTTTTTTAATTGTGAAAATACCGTACAGAGGGGTTACAATTACATGGGCAAGATCGTGAGTACATTTCTTATCAAGCATTGTTGCCTCCTCCTTTGGTCCCCCTTCCCATCCCTTCCCATCTCTCCCCCACCCCGCGCTCCCCTGCCCCCCACCCCTCTTCCCTGCCAAAGTTGTAAAGTTCGTTTTCGACATAATCTCTTGTACATCTCATTGTTGCAATGGGTCCACCTGTATCCCTATTCAAACAATTTGTTTTTTCCTTTCCCCTCCACAAAGTATACCAACATCAAATACAGTGAAAACAGGGGTTATACCGTGGGAGAGGGACATACAAAGCAACAAAGAAATCATCTTATAAATATGTTAGAAACAATCACAAGAAAGAAAAAAATTGAATTCTTATCTTGGGTTCATTTCGCTTAAGATCAATTTATCTGACTGTTTCTGCTTGTCTCAGACGTATACTAGTTATTGCAAATAAGGGAAACCACATGACCTATGTTTCTTGGGCCTGGCTTACTTCACTTAATATAATTTTTTCCAAGTCTTTCCATTTCCTAACAAATGGGGCAATGTCATTCTTTCTGATGAAGGCATAAAATTCCACTTTTTTCGAGTAAGAAAATTAGTGATATTTCTTTTAAAAATTAAGAATTTGTGTGTACTCCATTAATTTGTTGTTGTTTTCCATTTCCCCTTTCCACAATTTCCCCTTTCATATATTAGGGTATGTAGAAGTAGAAAAATTGACTTTTTAATTCATAGTCCTCTACGTCAAGGAGATTTATAGGAACATATTTTATGAGATTCTGGTTTAGAGTATGATTAGATGAAATTAAAGCCAGAAGTAAAGCTGTGGCTCAGGTGGTAGAGTGCTAGGCTTGACAGAAAAAGCTAAGGGACAGTGCCCAGGCCCTGAGTTCAAGCCTCAGTACTGGCATCATATGTGTATGTGTGTGTAAAAATACTTTATAAGAATTACATTGATAAGCAACTTTTATTGTATGGAATGGATAAGATACACTCTTTAACAACCCTACACTAGAGAAAGCTATTTTTTCTTGAAAATAAAATAGTTGTTTGAATTTAACATAGGGAAGGTGTTTGCTACATATAGCTGGAAATAGATAAATTTTCCATAAGAAAGTCACAAAGGAAAACATATACAGGCTATAGGCTTAGCTCAAGGGATAAAATACCTCACTAGTATGGGTGGGGCACTGGATTTAATTTCCAGTAGTGCACATGTCCTCAGACAACACCAAAAATGCAAAGAAAAACACATTTGTATCAAAGTAACCACTATGTTTTGTGCATTTCTTAGTACGTACATTAAAAATTCACTATTACAATAAGACATACCTCGAGACAAAGAAGGGACTGCAACCAGTATCCCCTTAAAAATGCAATAGAAATTCATATTCATGTAAAGATTGATGGATAACAATATCTGATTTTCATCACTTACTGAACATAAAGTATTTTTTTTAGGAGAAAAACTATTGGAAGAGAGAAAAATGTCTTAAATTATTCCCTCTTCAGTCCTTTACCAAAAACTCTTTATATGCAATTACAATGAAAACAGGAATTATTTTGCTTAAATTTTCACCCTGTTACATCCTGTGATGGAAGAGGACTCAGAAGTGAACAGAAATGAATGGCAATTAGGGGCTGAATACAAAGTTAATCAAAGCATGCTCACATAATGCTCATTTATCCTGCCACGAGATACTGTAGGAAACAAGTGTCCAAGTTTTTTTTTTTTAATTTATTGTACTACTCCATATTTTTGTGTGACAAGAAGATAGATAGTATGGCAGTTTATCTCATCAGCTGATAATTTTCTTAATTGAAAGGTATTAATACAACTAATTTTAAAATGTTTATCAAATAATCTTTCAGGTGTTGTGCTAGCTAGCAAGATGTCTAGTTGAAAGATTTAATTTCTTGTCATAGAAAACTAACCAGGCCTCTTTCTATTTTCAGAGTCCTGAGGAAATGATAGATAAGCCTTTTTAAAATCAGATAAATACCTCTGGGGGAAAAATATGATTTAAAAATCTATAAAGAAAAGTACAATGTGATATAACAGAACCCAATTTTCCTTGAGGAAAATCTAAATGACACTTGGGAGTCAAGCAGGTGAAAAGTAAAGGAAATAAACACATTTCAAACTAGGAAAAACAACATATGTGAAAAGCTGAAAAGAGCAAAGAAATTGATATCCATAGCAGTGTGAAAGACAGATATGACTGGGACTGTGGAGCAAGAAGAGTAAGTTCAGATGTCACTAGACAACTGGAAAGATGCTAGATTTTATATGGCCTCGCGGTGAGGCAAAGCATTTGTGTTATATTCTGTTCCATTTCGACGGAAGTTAGGAACTGATTGAAAGATGGGTAATGTTTCAGGCAAAGACAATGGTCTGTGCAAAGGGCCAGAGATATAACAAAGCATGACCTGCATATGCAACTATATGACCTGGGTATGAAACTTTATGACCTGGAATTGAGACTACATGATCTATTCATATGGCAGCTGAAAGGAGGGGAGTTAAGTGAGGAAATGTAAGTCCAAATGCTAAGTGGGTACAGCTTTGACAGGGCTTTTGGGTGCATGTTAGGTAGTTGGAGCTCTTACTTCTTGATCTAGGAAGACTGCAAAATTTGAACATCATCTGTCATGATGGTAGCATCATCTTGCATGCATTTTTACATCACTTGCTGAAATGTAAATAGTGTGGTAGACAAAGATAAGTGTTGAAGGAAAGAAACCAAACAAGTTAGTAGTAGGATATGACATAACCTAGGTGCATTTAAAAAATTATTATTTAAGGGTTCATTTCGCTTAATATCATCTTATCTGACCTTTTTCTGCTTGTCTCAGACATATACCAGTCATTACAAATAAGGGAAACCATGGGACCTATGTTTCTTTGGGCCTGGCTTACTTCACTTAATATAATTTTTTTCCAAGATAGGGACACAAGTGTTTTTTTCATTTCTTGCTATTGTTTCTAAAGTGTTTATAAGGTACCACATGATTTCTTTTGCTTTGTATGTCCCTCCCCCACAGTATAACCCCTGATTTCACTATATTTGATATTGGTATAATTTGGGGAGGGGAAGGGAAAAAACAAATTGTCTGAACTTTACAATTTAGGGGGGAGGATGGGAAGGGATGGGAAGGGGAAACAAAGGAGGAGGCTACAATGCTTGATAAGAAATGTACTCATTACCTTGCTCATGTAATTGTAACCCCTCTGTACAGTATGTTCACAATAAAAAACTTATTTAAATATTTGTTGTTAAGGTGATGTACAGAGGGAGTTACAGTTACCTAAGTAAGATAGTGATTACATTTCTTGTCTCACTTCTTACCCCTTCCCTCATTTTACTCCCCCTTTCCCTATCCCACCCCACCCCTCCATTCCTTGCAGTCAAGTTGTACACATTTCCAACAGGATGTCTTGTGAGTATCACTGTTGCATAGGTTCCCCTTTGTCATTTTTGTCACCATTTTGTTGTTCCCCTTTCCTTACCTAGTTCAGATAAATGTATATTTTTGAAAGATTCATTGCATGAAATATGGAAACACTGATGTTGTTACATTGTTTTTCTTGTAGGGTATGAGAGAGAATCATGCCTTTCATATGCCAGACAATTGGTCTACTACTGAGCTATGAACCCCCCACTCTTAGCCCGAAGAAAAGTTATATTTAAAACTTATTAAACTTTATTAAAATGTTATATTTGAAATTTGTTCTTATTTGAAATTAACAACTGGGGATTTTTGAAAATATAAATGAACTTGAGAAAGCTCTGTATAAAGTTGGCACAAGAAAAATTGCAAATAAAATTATAATAGAAAAAAAGAGCTACTGCAACTGCCACCAAAGAAAGATGAAACATGATAGGCTGACAAGAATACTGATAAGCCAACAAATTAGATGATCTAGAAGAAATAGATACATCTCTATAACATAAAGAAGGAATAACAGGAAAGAAAAAAATCTGTACAGACTGAGCAGAAAACATCAGTGATCAAAACCCTAACAAAGAAAAGCCCAGTGGCTTCACTAGAAAGTTCTTTCTCATGTTTGAAGAGTTAATATGAATCTTTGTGAAATACTCTTATGAAACTTAATAAAAGAGAGCACCTCCCAACTCATCTTGCAAGTTCAACATATCCTTAATACAAAACTAGGTAATGATATTTTCAAGGAAAAAATATATCTTAATAACCTTGATGAACATTCAGTTTAAAAAAATCCTATAAAACACTACAAACTGAATTTAACAGCATATGGAAGGGACCCTGAATAATTTCAAAGTAAGACTTATCCTTGAGATATGTGGATGGTTAAATGGAAATCAATCAGTGTGATATGCTACATTAATATAATAAAGGGTAAAAATCACACAATTATCTAATAGACAGAGATAAAAAAGCATTTGATAAAATTCAATAATCTTTCATGATTGAAAATGAAAAATCTCAACAGGAAAGCAGGACTGTACGTCAACATTGCATAGTAATAAAGGCCACAGAGACTAATCTATATCTAATATCCTATACAACAATGAAAACTTGTTCTCCATGATTAGGTACAAGACACTTTTGCCTCCTCTATCCAATATAGGCCTAGAGGTCTCAAACAGAGGGATTGGGAAGGGAAACAAAGGAAGAGACAGCAATGCTCCATAAGAAACGTATTGATTACTGTAACCCCTCTGTACAGTATTTTTACAATAAAAAATGTACAAAAATAGAGATGAATAAAAAATAAGTTAAATGGTCTCTATTTGCAATGATATAATCCTAATGATGTAACCAAAACCTGTTAGAATTAATAAACAAAGTTGAAAGCTACAAAGTTTGCAAATACCAGAAACATATCTAGAGCAATAACAGTGAACTCTCAAAAAAAGAAATTAAGGGTCAGATAATGTGATGTTAGGAAAACGAACCCTTAAATATGTATTTTAATGTTTTCGTTTCTTTCATGCATGTGTTTCTAATGCATTTATAAGATTATTTCTTTGTTGCTTTGTATGTCCCTCCCCCACAGTGTAACCCCCGCTTTCACTATATTTGATGTCAGTATAACATGTGGAGGAGATGGGGACAAACAAGTCGTTTAAGGATTCAGGTGGACCTGTTGCAACAATGAGAAGTACAAAATGTCATGTCAAAACCAGCTTTACAATGTTGGTGTGGGGGGGGGAGGGGGGGTATGATTGGGTGGGGGGGAGGGGGGAGGCTGGGAAGGGATGTGAAGGGTAAACAAAGGAGGAGGCTGCAATGCTTGGTAAGAAATGTATACATTATCCTGCCCATGTAATTGTAACCCCTCTGTACAGTATTTTCTCAAATAAAATAAAATAAAATTAAAAAAAAAAAAGAAATTAAGGAAACAGTCCCGTGTAATAAAATGTCAGAAATAAATCTAACCAATGACATAAAATAACTATACACTAAAAACCTATAAATCATGAAAGAGATTGAAAGGTTACCAAAATGTAAATATATCAAATATTCATGTTTAAAGTATAAAAATATAAATATTAAAATGCCTATACTCCTCAAATGAATGTATAGATTCAATACATTTTTGTCAATTTTAAATACATTTATTTAAGCTATTGCAAAATGCAATGTTAGTATTTTTCCCAGAGTACATGTTCAATATAATTTTTTATCAAAATCTTCATGATACTTTACATACACAGAAGAAATAAATTATAAAACTTATATGAAACCACTAAAGAAATCAAAGCTCTTATAAATGTGTAAGAAACAATCACCTGAAAGAAAAAAAAACATTTGAATACATATCTTAGGGTTCATTTCCCTAACATCAACTTATCTGACCTTTTCTGCTTGACTCAGACTTAAACTAGTTATTGCAAATAAGGGAAACCATGGGACCTAATATAATTTTCCAAGTCTTTCCATTTCCTAACAAATGGGGCAATGTCATTCTTTCTGATGGAGGCATAGAATTCCATTGTGTATATATACCACATTTTCTTGATCCATTCAACAACTGAGGGATATCTATTGCCACAATGAGATGTACAAGTCGTTATGTGGAAAAACGAACTTTACAACTTTGGTGTGGGGGGAGGAGGATTGGGTAGGGGAGTGAGGGGAGGATGGGAAGGGATGGGAAGGGGAAACAAAGGAGGAGGCTACAATGCTTGATAAGAAATGTACTCATTATCTTGCCCATGTAATTGTAACCCCTCTGTACAGTATTTTCACAATTAAAAAAAATACTGTTTACCAAAAAAGAAATCAAAGCTCTAAAACAATCTTGAACAAAAAGGACAAAACTGAAAGCATTATACTGCTAAATTTAAAAACTTACAAAAATGTTGTAACAATCAAATGATCAAGGTTCTGACCTAAAAGTAAACATATAATCACATAATAGTTTTCATAGAAATATATTTGTGCATTTATACCTATCGATCTTTGACATAATTGTTAAGAATTCATGATGGAAAAAGTTTGTTCAATAAGTGAAAAGTTTCTTTTTAAAAATATTGTTTGACATTTGTCTGGGCAATGAATTTTTACCAATGATCCAAGAAGCCCATTCAACAAAAGGAAAACTAAATAAATTTCCATCAAATTAAAAAGGTATACAGTCAAAAAAGGCAATCAAGAAGGCAAAGATGTACCCTACAGAGGGTAGAAAATGCTTTCCTACCATAATTCTCTTAAGGGGGCTATACATACTCCTGGATTACATTAATTACTTAGTAACAGATACAACATATTAAGACTCACAAGTCGGTTTCCCCCGCCTCCCCCGTCATAGGGCATGAACTCTGGGCCTGGGCGCTGTCCCTCAGCTCTTCAGCTCAAGGCTAGCGCTCTACCACTTGAGCCACAGTGCCACTTCCAGCCTTTTCTGCTTATGTGGTGCTGAGGAATCGAACCCAGGGCCTCAAGCATGCAAAGCATGCGCTCTACCTCTGAGCCATCTTCCCAGCCCCAAGACTCACGACTTTTAAACAATATTTTTCTTGAAATTATTTTCTAGATTTCACCATACATATTTCCTAGTCCCCATTCAGAAGACTTTGGGATAATAATATTCAAGCAACAATATCCTAATACCAAAGAACAGAATACCTAAGCCAGGTACCCGTGGCTCATGCCTGTAATCCTAGCTACTCAGGAAGCTGAGCTTTGAGGATTGAGGCTCCACGAAAGCCAGGACAGAAAAGTCCAAGACACTCTTAATCAGCAATAACCAGCAAAAGAGAAGGGCTGGAGTTGTGGCCCAAGCCATGATCAAAACAGCAGAGCAAGAGCCTCAAGCTCCAATACTTTTATTATCTGGCTCTATTTGATGACTTTTTGTTTTGTCCTGTGTTGACAAGGGAGGTTGTTGGTGGTTCTCTTTTATCTTTTGAGCACAGATCAGATGAGTTGTTCTTGGGAAAAACATATATTTTAGTCAACTCACAAGGAAACTTAATATACGAGCAGATGAGAAAGCCACAGGGCACTAGGGCCAGGATCAGCAAAGATGATAGAACTCCCTCAGACAGAGATTACCTGAAAATTGGAGTCTGTCAGTTCCTATTTCCTGATTTGCTTGTATCACATTCGACATGGGAACAAGCCATACTTTCTCAAATGGATTTTGTAGAGTGTCTATTTGCACACCTTTTCACTCTAATACTCATTTCTTTCCCATTACCAAGGAGCAGACTGTCACATTAGCAACCCAAGTGTCAGATCTCACATGCAAACATTTGCACTCTACCAGAGAAAATCACACATGCATCACAGAAATAATGTGATCTGAAAAGGTGACTTTTTTCAAGTGTCCTTTTTTTCTCCCTGCTGCCTGGCCTGGCATTAAACCTGCAATCTTCCTACATTAGCTTCCTGAGTGCGGGATTACAGATACACACTGTGCCCCCTTTAAAATGTCTTTTAAAGAAAAATAAACACTTGAGGATAAAAGTGACACAAAGAATTTATGCGTATTATGCGTGAAAAAGAAAAAATGTAATCTTGGTACAATAATTGAAGTCAAACAATTACATACACATGTTTGTATATTTAAATATATTGATGAAGTACAAGCCTATGAATATCCATATTTTCTAATTGGTATAGGACTCATTTAATAAATTTTCCCTATATTTATTCACCCAATAATCTTAAAGATGATAATTTAGAAGTATATTAATGTATTCTTTATTTCTTTTTAAAAATTAGAGATATGATTTTAGGGATTATTCAAACATACTTTACAATCAATTTAAATAATAAAAAGTGCATTTATTTATTATTTGTCTTTTTTTGTTCAGTATATTTTCACAGCATACTTATTTGTTCATCAGTTCCTTGGAGAGAACTCATGAACAAAGGAGAGTTTTTTTCCCTAAACTCCTGATAGTCTTTCTCCTTTTGTCAAAGAAATTGCCTCCATTCTTGTCAGCAATTACTGGGTATGTACTATGTTTATGTCACTCAGTCTTCAACACAACAGCCATATTTGTTGCAATCAAAGAGCTTTTCTGCAAAGAGCAGATACACTCATGAAAAATACCAGTAAGACACTGAAATCATATCAAAGTTTTGTTTGCAATTGAGGAGAATAATAATATATACTGTGAAACAAAAAGACGAGGAACTACCTGTCTTTTCACAACTGATAAAGATTTACTAAAAAAAACCGGTGATGTGGCTAGGTGTTAGAACACTTGCTTAACAAACTCTAACCTAATTTGACTGAATACTCATAATCAGAGCAGCTCAGAAACCTTTTTAAGGGAGTTGGGGACAGTACTAGAACTTGAACTCAGGGTCTTGAATTGTTGTTTAGCTTTTTTACTTACCACTTCAGCCATACCTCCACTTCTGTTTTTTTTCTTTTGTTGTTTTTGTTGTTGTTTTCATTTCTGGTTCATTGGCACTAAGAGTCCCACTGACTTTCTTCTCTAGCTGGCTTTGAATGGTAATCCTTAGATCTCAGCCTCTTGAGTGTCTAGCATTATAGGTGTGAGTCACCAGCACCCAGATCCGAAACAGTTGTTTAGAGTGAAGAAAGACTTGTCCTCATCCCTTCAAGGTTCTGCCAGACATAGGCTATGTTATTTTTGATAACTCATTAAGCAGGTAAGTTACAAGTTTCTTTAGAGAGAAGCAAGTGAGAGACAAAGGAAGACGAGGTACTCTGCTACTCAGAACTAAAGAAGGGAACTGATAGGGCTGTTGGGATGATGCCAGTGGGGTGAGCCACATGAGATATTTACGGAAATGAAACTTATTCCATATGCCTGGGGCCCTAGGTAGTGTAGTCCTGGTGTTCTATTAAATCACACAATGTTGTACATCAGTGGTACTACTATCTGATTTCTCTTGTTGATACATATATGAACACTATTGGCTGAATCCTTGGAGCTTGCTCCCCAACATCCACATTTTACCCCATCTTTCAAATATTTAATTTTATCATTATTAATTACCATTTGTTTTTCTGAGGAAAAAAAGCCTACCTTTTACTTGTAAAGAAAATATAGAACTACTTCACCCAGACATATCCCTTGTCGTCCTACTGTTCTACCATTCACATTACTATTTCTCTTTTAGAAGAGTTGGTTTATACTGGACCAAGAATAATGTTATCACATTTAAGCTGGATCTCTGCTTCGAAAATCCTTTTTGTTTTTGACAACATTACATTCTTGTTCTTGATCTTCAAATCATCCAGCTTGGCCAAATTCTTGCCACCATTAAAAGATCACATCCTTTTGAATATTATGCATAGTTTATGCAGAACTATACTCTTTTCTGATCTGAAATGCATGGATGTACAAAAAGAAACTCAAGGCTTTTTTAATATCTCCATCTTGAACAAATAATAACCCAAAGTTACCAAGTGAAGAAACAAATTTTAAGATTAGCAAGTAGAACCTGAAGGGAAGGAATTAATGGGAAATGAAAATTAGATATAAGACAGAAAAAATCACAGAAAATGTACGCTCCATAAAAACACTGGCAAAAATACAAACAAAACAAAACAAAATGAAAAAAAATACACTCCCAAGATTACCTTTTTCAGAACTTGGGAAATTAACCCAAAGCTTGGAATAATCCAAAGAGTATTATTTACAGTAAATAATTGGATCTCAGCACGCACAGTAAGCTTCATGGTAGTTTTACTTTGGCCCAATTTTGTCCCCTTTTACTCAGTCCCATGGTGGCCTTGAAAGTGAACAACTTTACAACAGCAGGAGCTGCAAAAGCTGCAGTTGCAACGCTGATAGAGGAAGAGGAGCAGGTCTGTACATTCCCCAAAGCCCTGGCCCTACACAAGCATCATTATTTGACCTCTCCAGCATCTCATCAAGAAAATTCACTCCCACAACGTGTCCTCATTTAACCTGGCTTAGACCTCATTCTGTGTGAAAAGCCCTATTTCCCCAACAGTTTCCAAAACAATCCATGCCATGAGTTTTAGCACTGCAGCTGCCTAAGATAATGCTAGTTGGTTGGAGCCTACAGAAAAAGAATCTGACTGCAAAGCTAAAAGGAAGAGTTGAGTAGTGAAATATTCAGGGTGCTTTTGAGAATCTTTGTCATACAATTGGGAATCTAAAGTCATATGCTTGACTATAGGTGTTACTCTTCTGAGTAATAGTTGAGAAGACCTGAGAAGACACTGAATTTTAACATCATATCAAAATGAAAGGACTCAGAATCATATCATGATCATGAAAACAGAATGTTGGATACACACAAGTTCTAATTTCAAAAATTACTGCAAAGCTACCTTAACTATGTGAGCCTAGGAACAATTCAGTGTGGTACTGAATCAGAACAAACAAGTCAATACAATGGACCAGAAAGTTCAGAACTGCATTTGAGCTAAACTGGTTTGATATGAGGGTAACTCAAGGGGATCATAGTCTTTCCACCAAACAGTACTAGAACAGCTAGATATTTATTGAAAACAATAAAGTTAGACCCTTATCTCAAATCATATAAAAATTAATCTAAGGCTGGGAAGGTGGCTCAGTGGTAGAGTGCTTTCCTTGCATGCATGATGCCCTGGGTTTGATTCCTCAGCAACACATAAAAAAACCAGCGGTGGCCCTGTGGCTCAAATTGTAAATTGCTAGCCTTGAGCAAAAGAAGCTCAGGGACAATGCCCAGGCCCTGAGTTCAAGCTCCAGGACTGGGAAAAACAAAACAAAACAAAACAAAACAAAAAACCCAACAACTTGGTGCTTGGTTACACAAGCCTCCTTTATCAGGTTATACTACACCTCAAGCCAATTTGCATATTTGCATATAAATACATATATTTATATATATATAAATACTTTCTCTAATAAAGTATTATATCTTGTGTTTATACAAGGAGTTACCACAACTGAACATTTTCTGATTGCTACAGATTCTTATAGAAGACAGTTTTAGTGAGTATATTATATTCATTTCACTAATGCACCATAACTTCAACTCCATTGTACTATAACTTGGTACCCATTGATTAGTCTTATCACATGCCTCCTTCTTCCCTACTCTCTCCAGCTGGAATACCAGAATTCTTTTGTTAGAATGTTATGTTCTATGTCGGTCAATATCTTTATATTTCATAAACGTGATATCATGGGGCACTTGTCTCTCTGTATCTGGCTTATTTCACTTAGCATATGTGTAATTCTAAAAAATAGGATGGTGTCATTCTTTATGATGGAAGAATAATGTTATGATAAACATGGTTCCATATCTTAGCTATGGTAAATAAGGCTTGCAATAAACATAGTTGTGCTGGTAGCTTTAGTATGGCTTGTTTGTGACCATTTGGGTAAATGCCCAAAAGTGGGATTGCTGGGTCATAGGCAAGCTCTATGTGGAGTCTTTTGAGGAACCTCCATACTACTTTCCAAAGTGATTGAACAAATTTACACTCCCACCAACAGTGCAGTAGGGTTCCCTTTTGGCCACATCCCCTCCAGCTTCTGTTGTTATTAGATTTCTTGATTATAGCCATTCTAACTGGGATGAGGTGGTATCTCAATGTTGTTTTTATTTGCCTTTCTTTTATGGCCAGAGAAGTTGAGCATTTCTTCATGTGTCTATTGGCCATTTTTATTTCCTCTCCAGAGATGTTTCGCTTTAAGTTTTTAACTCACTTCTAATGGGGCAGTTGTTTCCTTGAGATTTGTTTTGGGAGGATTTAATTTTTTGGATTCTAAGTATATTTTAGATATGAGGGCCTTGTCTATTGTATGGCTAGTGAAGATCTTTTCCCAGTTGGTGGGCTTTCTATTGATCGATTACTTATGTTCTTTGCCATGCAGAAGCTCTGCAGTTTCATGCAATCCCATTTGTCCAACCTTTCTTTGGTTTGTTGTGTTTCTGGGTCTTTATTAAGAACATTTCGGCCTGTGCCAAGCAACCCTAGAGTTTCTCCTATGCCTTCCTGTTATGTTTTCTGGGTGTCTGCTTTTACTTTGAGGTCTTTGATCCATTTGGAAAAAATCATAAGTGAAATAAGCCAGACCCAAAGAAATATAGGTCTCATGGTTTCCCTCATTTGCAATAATTAGTATACATCTAGAATAATTTTATCAGCTGATCAGAAAAGCTCAAAAGCTATGTACATATGACCATACAAGATGATGTTAAGTGAAATGAACCCCAAGATATGGACACAAGAGATATTTCTTTGTTGTTGTTGTTTTTAATGTATTAAGTGATTTTTTTATTTCCTTTGTATGTTCTTCCCCCTATGGTATATCCCCTGTTGATCTTGGTACACTGAATCTTGTATATACATTTGTCTAATTTGTGGAGGGCAAGGGGAATAACAAACTGCTAAAATAAGGACGCAGGATGGCCCATTGCAACAATGATACCCACAAGACAGTATATTGGAAATGAATTTTACAACTTCAGGCAGTGGGGGGAGGAGTAAAAGAGATTGGGGGGAAGGGATAGTGGGAGAACAAGGGAAGGGTAACAATGATCGACAAGTAATGAACTCATTACCTTACTCATGTAACTGTAACCCCTCTGTACAGCATCTTCACAATAAAATAAAATTTAAAAATATTTCTAATTCTATGGTGTTGAAAGCAACAAAGTGGGTTTTTGTTGCCAAATGGTATTTCATTGAGTATTTGAACTGCTTTTATTAATTTATTAATCAGCTAACTGCCATTTGGATGTTGTGAATAGTGCTGCAATGAAGACAGAAGACCAGATGTCTTTTTTTTTGTCAGTCATGCGGCTTTAACTCTGGACCTGAGTGTTGTCCCTCAGCTCTTCAGCTCAAGGCTAGTGCTCTATCAGTTGAACCACAGTACCACTTCTGGTTTTCTGATGGTTTCTTGGAGATAAGAATCTCACAGACTTTCTTGCCCAGGCTAGCTGAATCCCGATCCTCAGATCTCAGCCTCCTGAGTAGCTAGGATTAGAGGCATGAGCCGCCAGATGTTTTTATGACATATTGATTTAAACTGTTTTAGAAATATACCCAGTTGAAGGATAGATGGAGCATATGGAAGTTCTATCTTTTATTTGATGAACCTTTATACTGTTTTCATATTTCCACCAATCGTGTGCTTTGGTCTGCTTTTTTTTCCTATATCCTCACCATTACTGGTTTATCTTTTGTCCTTTTAATAATAGCATTTTCTTAGAGTGGGTGACATCTCATTATCATTTTAACTTGTATTTCCTTAATTATATAAAATGCTAAGGAAACTTGTATGTACAAGAAGGCCGTTCATATATTATTTTCTGAGGAATCTCTACAACTCTTGACCATTAAAAAAAAACAGGATACATTTATTTTATTTTTGAAGTCTTCATGTTTCCAATACATTCTGGATGTTAGTCCATTGCTAGAAAACTGTGTTTTGACATTCATAGGTTATCTCTGCCCTGTTCATTGACACATTTGTTGGGTAGATGGCCTTTCAGACTGATGTAATAATGAGTCTATTTGCCTTTTTTTTTCTGTGCCATTGGTGTCTTCAAAATTCTATGCTATAGGATTTCTTCTGTGTTTCTTCTAGTAATTTCATATCTTATATATAAATGTTCTACCCATTTTGGGTTGCTTTTTGTAAATGTCAGAGAAAGAGCGATCTAACTCTATCCTACTGCATGTGCATATCCAATTTTTCTCTTGTCATTTATTCTAAAGCCTATCCTTTCTCTGATGCTTATTCTGGTACTAGTTGGCTACAGATGAGTTGGTTTAATTCTAGCATCCATATTCTGTTCCCTTTGTAAGCTGTCTGTTTTTAGTACTATGTCATATTGTTTTGACTACTACAGGTTAGTAATATGTTTTGAAGTTAAGTAGCATAAGGTCTACTGCTTTGTTTTTTTGCTTGAGGTGGTTTTGGCTATCTGGGGTTTATAAACATAGAAATATCCTTAATGTAGCCAGAATTTTATAGTTGAGAGTTCTTTATGTGTTTTTATCAATTACAGATTAGGGAAGAGTGGTGGATCACATAATTTAAAGGGTCAGAGGCAATACTTTAAATGGTAGGACCAAATGAAATGAAGTAGAATACAAGTCACACACTTTCATGATGCACTACACATAAAAATTTCAGAAGAGTTTGTAGGAAACAAAAGTTTTCTTCTTTTATCTCTCTGACCCTTACCACTTTATATGTTTTCACTGGTGTTATACTCCACAAATTTAAACACACATTTATAATAATCTGCTTTCAGCAGTTCATGTGTTTTGGGATCCCTTGTAATCTACCTAGTCTTAGATTATGCCTTCATTTAAGCATAACCTATTATTTCTGAGCAACGTGGAATGTCCTAAGTTTTTATAAAATTCCCTATAAAAAATAAATTTTCAAAGAATTACACCTACTGTTATTCGGATTCCATTTTAGGGATGTAATTTCTTCTGGAAAAAAAATAGCATAATGATAACAACATAGAATGTATTTTCTTCAACAGTGGAACATTGTTTTTATTTTTGTTGTTGTTGTTGTTTGTCATGGGGCCTGAACTCTGGGCCTGGGCACTGTTCCTCAGCTCTTCAGCTCAAGGCTAGTGCTCTACCACTTGAGCCACAGCACCAATTCCGTCTTTTTCTGCTTATGTGGTACTGAGAATTGAACCCAGGCCTCATGCATGCAAGGCAAGCACTCTGCCATTGAGCCACCTTCCCAACCCTTCTTCAACAGTGTTTAAGAAACCATTATGAACATTGGCCTCATTATGGAAGCTACTTTAAAAGAGATTATTCAGACTCACAGAAACAGCAAATGACGAAAATTGCAGGCAAAGCCCAGAATGAGACATTATTTCATCATTTCTTCAGGTCTCTGGAAAGGAAGTTCCTCTGCATGTTCCATTAGCCCATATCACCCAGACTTTGGTACCACTCTGGAGCAGAAGCTTTCAAAGAGTATAAGAAGGGGCCTAGGGGCTCCCTGTCAGAGGGTGTTATGGTGTCCTGGTGACAAGGAGGGATGGGGTGCCTTTCCCTGGAGTGCAACCTATTCTGGGAGCCACCTACATCCTCATGAATACTTCAGATCTGGCTCAGGCACTGCTGGCTGATCTGTGTCCTACTCAGGGAAACAATGCATAATGAATTACCGCTTCTGCTTTCCTCCCTCTCTGCTCCACAAACAAACACGGGATGCCGCTCTGATTTATTTATCTCTAGAATGCATGCCAGCAAGGGAAAGCACAGCAGACTGCCTAGTTCAGCAATTCTCAGGGATTTTACAGTCACATTTTATTAGGTTTTTTTTTTCTCTCCAATATTCACCTAGCTGACTTTCTTAATAAGAAAATCAGATTTTTGGACATTATACCTTCATGTGGAAAAAGAATATAGAAACTATGACAATAGAACTCTTGATTTCAGGCTTTGACAATAACAATGTGGGGATTGTTAAGGAGTAGCTATGTCTCCCAATCTGCGTATTTGTTTTCTTACCAGTAAAATCGGAATAAACTCACTTTTACTCCTTCATGGGATGTAAAAATTATAGAGAAAATGTCAAATAGAAATGCTGGCAAGTGACAAAAAAACTAAGGGGGAGGCCTTAGAGAACTGTGTAAGCTTGCATAGGTAATGCATTTTTAATTTTATGTGTTCTCTTCTTCTAGAATGTAGACAAAACAATATTTTTACATAGAAGGGTTAAGGAATAAATGGGTTAATGAGCATATGGTATTTAGAAGTGTCCCTACATAGAAGATTTCCAGTAGCTGTTCTTATTGAAGAAACACATAAATATTCAGTATTCTAATTGTTTTGAGATCTCTGATGGGTTATAAAGATGTACACTGCTGCAAGACAAAGATGTTTCTATACAAAGCTTAGAACATTTTGATGATGGGAACGAAAAGCTCCCAGGCTTAAAATGGAAGCTTAAGCCTACAGGATCAAACATGACCCATATTCATCTTCATTCTCGAGCAAGCTCTTACTTTGGTTTTCTGCTCAGGAAAGCCCTTGATGATGAGAATCTGATGGTTTGTCTGTGGCTCTGCTTACTGCTTTGTCAGCTGAATTTTCTGAGATCTCTTTAACCAGGTAACTTGCTATCTCATGCCATATTTTGCAATTCCTCCAAGACATGGGCCTCTAGGATATTGGTGTAACACTTTCCATGAACAGAAGAAAGATTATATAGGTTAAAACAACTTTAATATACAGTTTGTGTGTAAACAGTGATGATATCAGGGTTTACTTTAGGTGTGTATGTATTTGTTTTCCCAATTGATCATTATTATGCCTATATTTCCTATATGGGATATAAAGTTTTAATATTCACTAGCCTTAAGGTTTAGGATTCTTTTATTCATTTATTTTTTTTCCAGAACTTTAGACTTTTATTATGAAATGTAAAGACTTAGGCTATATATTTTAATAATTCATCCCACATCTGCCTTTCTTTCCTTGGATTGTTTTATTTAATTTCAACTTTGGGAAGGTCTTTTGGGCAGGGCAGGACATGGGGTGTGGAGAAGAATCTGCAAGTGGTACTGGCATTTAAAGTCTACCACTTGAGCCACACTTTTAGCCTTTCTATGTTTTTGTAAGCTTTCCATAAGGTCTTAGGTTTTCACCAAAGCTGGCTTCAGATTATAACCACTCTACTTTCCCAATAGCTAGGATTATAGACATGTGCCACCACATCAGCTATTTAAACCTTACAGATTTTTGAATGAAGAGAGACAAACATAGTTAGAATAGGGTAACAAAGAAAAACTTCTCAAACAAGAAGTGTTCAAATTAAAATGCAATTATAAGATAGCAGCCATGTTTCTGACTAGGGAAGAATGTTACAAGTAAAACAAATAAGCAAGAAAGCTCTAAGATATGTAAGAGCTTGGGATGTCAGAGAGATATGAGGCCACAGAGACTGGAATAGAGGAAGAAATGCAGAACATAGGCAACTGGACAGTATAGAAATGGGAGATGGCCAAATGATGAATGGCCTCAACAGCACTTGGTCGTGGTGTAATTGTTCAGTGGGTTGACAAATACTTGCTAGGTGGAGATTCTGGTGGCATGCTACAAAGGGAACTGCCAGGAATCCATAGTATTCTTACCAGACGCAGAAGCAGAACCTTAATAGAGAAAGTCATGTCTGATAATATTTTTGTATAAATAAAACAAGGATAAAAATGAGATCAACACATTTTTAGTGTTATCTCTAGCACTTTCATAATTATCAATACCCATGATATGTACAAAACTTTTTGATATCTATCCATTTTTGCATTCTGGCCTTTATTTGATACTCTGGCTCATTGATAAAGAGAATAGTTTAGTAATGCAAGAAATAAAGTAACTGAACCTATTGCCAATTTTCTCTGTCCACATTTCTTTTTTCCTTTCTATTTACGGGATATAATATTCATTACAAATGAGGCAGCAAGGGTAGGTGTTAGTGGCTTACTTCTATAATCCTAGCTACTCAGGAGGCCTACATCTGAGGATTATGGTTTGACGCCAGTCTACAGGAAAGTCCATGAGACTGCTACCTTCAATTAGCTGCCCCAAAACAAAAAATCTGGAAAAGCTCAGTGGTAGAGTGCTGGCTTTAAGTAAAGAGCTCAGGGTTACTTCTCAGGCCCTGGGATCAAGCCCCCAAATTGATGGAATAAGATAAGAGGCAGCAATATTTTGGCTTAGAGTAACTAGAGTATTTTATCACTAGTTTCACTTGAAATTGTCTCTCTGGGAAGGGCATAAATCTATCAACAATAATCTGAATGTTACCCATAGTGGAAGCAATGTTATATGGTAAAAATTATTACATACCTACCTGCCTAAAATGAATCATTATTTTAAATATAATCTACTTTGCCAGCTGATGCTGAGCTGTGGTAAATCTTTGTCCCTGTGTGTGCTAGAAATTCTGCCCCATTCTGGAAAATATGGGGCTCTTCTAAAGTGTCCCATTAAAAACAATTAAAAGGCTATTAGCTCTTGCACACAAAAATAATGTGACTATTAATCTTCATGCTTAAATACTGACAGGTGAAAAAGAGACTGAAGATATTTAGCTATTCAAAAAGAAAAAGGAAAAGGCCTTCTGGCTACATTTTCACAGACAATTTATGCAGAATGATTTTATAACGGTTTCGGATACTTTTCCTCAAGTACTTATAATCAAAAATGGTGAAGAGTAAAACTTAGTAAAACTTAGAACTCTAACTCACTGTAGGAATCACTTGATTTAGATTAATTATTTTCAAGCCTCCTATTGTACGAATGAAGTCATATCCTTCCAAATGTACAGGGATTTCTCAAGGTTGCATACAAGCTGGTAGATGGCCAGATACAAATCAGTTCTTACACGGTTCGTAGCTCTCATTTTCCCTGGTCCTAATTTTTTCCTTAGAAAGTCCTTATTTTATTCAGAAATCTCATCTCAAATACCATGGCTTATATATCAGTGAAGGACATGGATATTTCATGGAAATAATTGCTAATAATACTGATATGAATTATTCAAGAAATTATCATTTTTTATCTCCTGAGGTATCAAGAACAAAATTTTTCCATGAAAAATAGTAAGAAGAAACATGAATGATGACCCTCTGTTGACATTTATCCTGAAGAGGGAAATGAGGTTAGGTTCTTCTAAGCCCTCTTTTGTGCAATTACTCGTAATGGTTTAGATCTACATAGACCATTGTTTCATAATCTCTACACTGATCATTTTACGTCTCCGCCTGTCATGGCTTGAAAAGGGAATTTTCTTTTTAAAATATCCATAAAAATGAACTTTAGTCCAAAAATTAGTTGAAATATTTGCCATATTAGCAGTTGTTATAGAACCTTGGTATGAAAAGAGCCTAATGGCAAGTAAATAATATTGTCATTTCACCTGTAGGCACATAATAAATTAGAAAGGTCAAACATTAAGTTTTGTTTACTACCAAACAAAAACCAAGTCTTCTAACAAAACAGCTCCTAATAGTTTGTATTTCCTATGAGAAAATATTCCTTCAGATTTAGTGTCTCCTAAAGTGTACAAAATTCATGTTCTCACTTTTTTTCATGTTCTCACTTTCAAAAATCCCGAGAGACAAGCAAACCAAAGATTAGTATCCTCCATACATACACAAAATAATTATCTCAGAATGAGAAAGTCACTTGAATAGGGAAGTTAAAAAGTGGACATTCGCTGGACTAATGGCTAGTGGCTAATGGCTCACACCTGTAATCCTAGCTATTCAGTAGGCTGAGATCTGAGGATAGCAGTTCAAGGCCAGTTTGGGCAGGAAAGTCTGAGACTCTTATCTCCAATAGACCATCAGAAAATCGGAAGTGGTGCTGTGGCTCACGTGGTACAATGCTAGCCTTGAGCTGAAGAGCTCTGGGATAGCACCCAGGCCCAGAATTCAAGCCCATTGACTGACAAAAAAAAAAAAAGTGGAGACTTTTGAGTGGACTTTGCACCCCTGAACATTTCAATATAGCTGTGACTCCTCTCTTGGTGTCTCTTTCCACTTCAGGTTAAAATACACAGGCATCAGAGTCCCATTGTGTTTGCAATATATTACCAACCCAAAATGCTTTTCCTGGACCAACAAGTTGGGTATAAATGAAATAGTATGAGAAGGGACCTTGGTTGCAGTTTAGCTAAGGAAAACCACAAAATCCTTGGAACTATGTATTTGTTAAATGAGTAATATGCATCAGGAAATGCTTTGTAACTCTTTCCCAAAGAAGGTGGATGAATTCACACAGAGTCTTTGCTTTTGCCCAAGAACAACAGGTTCTTAACAAGACAGAACATCCCAAGGCAGCTCAAGTAAATACCTACTTGGACTAATGGATATGACTCCTTCTACCAACAGTAGAATTATTTTTTTATATTTTACTATATTTCAGTAGTCTTATTTTTCTTCTCTTGCTTTTGTGTGTATGATTGAAAAATGCATATGATGCTTTTTTGTGAAACTCTGTGTCTTCCTCTGTTCATGAAGGAAATGGGACACTGGATCACCTATTATTAATGCGAACAGAGAGGTTTAAGTGTTAAGAAATACATTGCAACTTCTGTATGTATACACAGAGATGCTCTGAGCATGTACCACTAAATGGAGGTGGCGTATTTCTTCGGAAAGGAGGGAAGATGTATCAGGAATGGATGGTTAACATTTTATTGAACAAGTTATTATTTTCTTCATTGTGTTTTAACCATAGACATTCTGTCCTAAAACTAAGTCCATCCTGTCAAATGTCTATTTTCACCTCCACAGGCATGCTTATGTACTGGTAAATTGACACACTGTACCAATTCTACTGTTTTAAGGTTAATCATTTGGTTTCTGAAAGATATTTACGCCAAGAAATTCCAATCAAAACAACAATAAAAGATAAAAGGAGCAAACCATTAAAATGAAAGACAATTAGAATCATTCCCAAGTAGTCTTACAGTAGATGAGCAGTCATCAAATAAGTTGGCCATATTTATCACCTAAGTTTTAGCAAACAGTTATCCTAGCTTCATCACCAATGACATTTAACAAGAAAGCCACTTTTTACATCCTATTGTCCCTAAGGACCATATCTCCTGTTTCTAAGTAATTAGAAACCAAGAATTTATATTTTCCTTCTCACATTCCACTCCAAGGACCAAGGAGGACCAAGCACCAAGGTGCTTCAGAAGGTAAGAAGCATAATTCCCCATTGACTTGCTTCCTGGGCAGCCATCCAAGCCATTCTTCCTCACTGCAGCTTTGAAGGATGACAATGAAGCTGCCCCAGGTGGTGGAACAGCAAGATGCCTTCACACTGCAAGAGCAGTGAAAAACCAGCTTGGGGAGGAGCATTAGTGGAGTAATTTGGAGGTTTGGCCTTTCCATAGGAGAATGGCTGATCTATGTGTCCAAAGATCATCCAACTTTGACATCTGTGAGATCCTTCTTCTGAAAAAAAAAAAAAAAAAAGTCCCTTCAGGCTTCTTTCAGTTACTCTAAGAATTGTGAGTTAGAACATCAGTGTAGTTCATCTAATGTATTATGTGCTAGTAAAACAAAATAGAGTGATATATTACATTGTATTTTTCTTTCTATCTGCAAACTTTCCAAAATAGATCTAAAGACGTCTTTTTGGTGGTTTTGATATTTTGGTCATGATCATGAAAACTGTACAGTTTTTGATTTGGACTTCTATTAACTAAAAGATTTGTAAGACCAAACTTATCTTTCCAAATATAATCCACCCCCACCCAAATTCACTCAAGCAACACTTTTAGACATCAATAAATATGTGACACAATCATTCCAGAAATATGTTAAACACCAATTACTTTAGTTAAGCATTTCTTTATCCAAAGGAGCTAGTAAATTAGGGTTATTAACTGAGATTGCTTTGAGGTATGCACATCATTTTCAGATCTCTTTATTGATGTATAGAGGGGGTTATATTTATGTAAGTCAATAAAGAGTACATTTCTTTTGAGGCAATGTCACCTCTTCCCTCACTTTCTCCCAGTTTTATTTTTAAAATAGAAGATACTTGGTCAACAATCGTGTGATTGCACAAAGTGGTATTTGGAGTGTGGTAGTGACTTCCCAGGTTGGATGCTAAGCATTACAGGATTGTCACTGTGCTTGGAGCAGACAGAGTCTCCTGATCCCACCTAAATGGTTTTAGTTGGAGGTGTTACAACTAAAAATAAGAAAATAAGTGATGTGGAGTTTTGACTCAAACTGGTAGAGTGCTAGCCTTAAGCAAAGAGCTTATGGGTCTTTATTAAGAAAATTTCAGCCTGTGCCAAGGAGCCCTACAGTTTCTCCTTTACTTCCTGTAATGTTTTCAGGATGTTTGCTTATGACCATATAAGATGATGCTAAGCGAAATGAACCTCAAGATATGGACATAAGAGGCTTTTCTTTGTTGTTGTTTTTAATGTACTATGTGAATTTTTGGTTTCTTTAGTATGTTTTCCCCCTATTGTATATCCCCTGTCATCACTGTACTTGAGTTTGGTACCTTGCATCTTGGATATACATTGATCTAATTTGGGGAGGGGAAGGAGAATAACAAAATGCTGAAACAAGGACACAGGATGACCCATTGCAACAATGATACTCACAAGGACACAGGATGACCCATTGCAACAATCATACTCACAAGACACTATGTTAGAAATTAACTTTACAACTTCAGGCCTGGGGCAAGGGGAGTTGGGAAGGTCTGGGGGGGGTGAGGAAGGGAAGAGATAGCAGTGAAAAAATGAAGGAGAGGGTAACAATGTTCAACAAGAAATGTAATCATGGGCTGGGAAGGTGGCTCTGCCTTGCATGCATGAGGCCCTGGGTTCGATTCCTCAGCACCACATAAGCAAAAAGAAAAAAAGCCAGAAGTGGCGCTGTGGCTCAAGTGGAAGAGCGCTAGCCTTGAGCTGAAGAGCTGAGGGACAGCGCCCAGGCCTTGAGTTCAAGCCCCACAACCTAAAAAGAAAAAAAGAAAAGATATAGAGAAAAACAGAAAGTTAACTTTTGCTGTTAGGGACAGGACTTTTGTGAGGCCACTGTGGCAGTTTTACAAATGCAACTAATTGGTATATGGACTTCTTCAAATGCTATTAGCTTTTAAAGTTTGATTCACATTAATGAAGATTGTTCGAAATTAGGAGATTATGTGATAGAATTAACTTTGCAGAGACTAGAAGATTTGTTGCTTTGCTTATTATTCAATGTTTCTGGAAAATAAGATTAATTTCAGTAACAGTAACTTTTGAGAGCTGATCAGAGTATTTGTATGACTCAAAAATAACCTTATTAGTTTCAACAGATTAAGAAAAACGAAGTTTGCTCCAATATAGATGATTTCTTTATGAATACACATTTTACTATTGTATCTCTACCTATTGTTTCCTATTTAATTCTTAAAATGATTTGATATGATTTAATGCATGTGAACTTTTTAAGTATTTTTTTTTTAGTGCAATTGCTAGATTCATTATAAATAGCTGGCAGGAATAAATAAATAAAGCTCTGTGTTTTGTGTGGATATCTTTGTGTAGGCATAGAGGTATATTTGTTATGCATGTGTAAATGTATCTATTTAGACACATACATATACACACTTGTATATTCATATGCATCTATTTGCATGTATGTGTATTTTTATCTAAACATGTATGTGTATATGTGTGCCATATTTGATAAAGGAGACATGTTTGCCATCTTGTTTATTGTTTGCCTTTACCTCCTGGTGTGCACTCTGAGTCTAGATTAAAACCCAGCCTCTAAGAAAATATGGTTCTGTAGCCTGACTTTAAAAAATCCAACTTCACATTTAATTATTTCATTTTTCAAAATAGCTACAGATTGACCTCCTGTAACTGAAATGTGATCTGTGAACAAAATTATATAACCTAAACAAACAGAATTCTTATAGCACCAAAGCAAGATTTAATCAGAACCTTTGTGGATATAGATCAGGGAACTAATCAGTTTAACCCAGTTTGCGGGTTTTGTTCTCAATAATATTCAATAAACCACAGAATCTAGGTAACAGATCCTGTGTTGAGATAAAGCAGCAATCTGAGGTGACAAGCTGGGATGAAAAGGTATTGGCTGAGAGGTGGACATGAAAGGAGAACCTTGTGAGATAAGAAACAGTATGAATTTTTGCTGCTACAAAGGGGTCTAGTGTCTGAGGTTAAAAATGTCATCTGGCTAGAAGAACCTAATAGACTGTGTACAATTTACCATTGAAAAATTCTTAAAACTCCATTTGTCAAAATCCTGAAACCAGATTGATGGAAAACTAATAACTGAATCTGGAAGAAAATACCATCTCAAGAGATTCTTGTCTTGGAATAAAAAATGAGGCTACACAGCTTTCTGCTCCAATCTATCTCAGGACCTTTGCAAAGGCTGCTTCTGGAATATTCTTTACCCCAAGTTTGTCACCTTTGAGAGAGACTACTAGTGATTGCTATCTCCTACCTCTTTGATAAAAGAGTTTGTGCCATGAAAAAGACAAATTTTGGTACCAGAAAAAAACAACAACCATGTATTGCTCTCTTCAATGAATTTGTAACAATGTCCATAGACTATCATTGTCAGTGGTTCCTAACATACCTTGAAGGGATTGCTTAAAATTCTTGCATAGAGGAGTTCCGGGAAGATGGCGGAGGAGAAGCTGGAATCTGAACAAGCTCTTGCATAGAAAACAGTTTCAGAGTTCCAGTGAACAGTCCCAAGCCAGAGAATCACACCAAGTGTGCCATCACAGGACAGAGAGTTAGTCAAGAGAGGGGAAGCCAAGCAGACACATCTGAGCAGCTGCCGCTGCGGCGGCAGGGTCGCAGCGGCGACCACCGCCGCGGAGGCATAACTGAGACGCAGTCCGGGACGAAGGAGCCAGACGCAGCAGACGAGCGGATTCTACTCAACACCAGCAAGAACCGACAAGGAGCGGACAACTTCATCCTGCACTTTGCAGACCAGAGACGACCCGGGATCCAAGACTCTGCGTGAGTAGAAGCCCCACTTCCTCACTCCTCTGGGAGCAGAGGAGGGAAGGCCACCCCTCCCCCCCCAGCACCGGTGATCTCCATCTTGGATACCGACAAAGCTCGGAGGAGCGGCTAGCTCCAGCTCAGGCCTTGGAATAAAACGAGTCATTTAGCAGGTCACAAGAACTTAACAGCAAAGTGACCTCACAGACTCAGTTCCATCCAGGGAAAAGTCACCCAGCTCAGGCGCCAGCCATTGGAGTGGCTCTCCTCACCGCATAACCAGAGCCAGAGGCTGCCCCGCCCTCTAGCAGCCACCACAATCAATTGAAAAACAGAAACCCTGAGAATGGCTCCAGGCTGGGTGCTGTGAGTTTTTTTTTTCACAAAATAGCCCTAGGGAAAAGCTACTGTTCTTTGAAAGGCCTCAACTCTACCCAGAACCTAGCCTCATCACTGCATCCCCCTCTTTTGTGATTCTCAAAGCAGATCACCCTCCCAGTAAACTAACCTGGGAGGGGGATCTCAAAATCTTGGGTAAAGCAGAGCATTTTCCTGCCTGTTCCAACAAACTGACTTAAGAAACCAATCAAGCCACAGGACCTCAAGCTGACCAGAGACTCCAACCAGACTCTGGTTACAGACAAAAGGGAGATACAGGACACTTCCCACCCCTCCCAAAAAAAAAAAAAAAAATCAAAGAACTTTTTTTTTCTTCTTCTTCTTTTCTTTTTTTCTTTTTCTTGTTTTGTTTTTTTTTCGTTTTTTGTTACCTTATATATATATAAAAAATTTTTTTTGCTTTTCTAAAACTTTTATTAATCTTTAATTTTTGCCTCTTCTGAAAAAATAATTGTTTTCCATTAACTTTTTTTTTTTCTTCTCTTATAATTTTTATTTTAGGAATACGTGAATGTGTGTTTTCTTTTCTTTTCATGTCTTCTTTCTCTTTTTCTTTCATTCTTAATTATCTTTTTGTTTTTTTTTCTAGCTCTACTGAACTTCTGATCTTTTCTTCTCACTTTCCTATCCTTTCCATCTTTTCCTCTTTGTTCATCTTTATGTGACTTAACTCTTGTCCTGCACATCCTCAGATAAACCCGTAGTTAACCAGTAGACCCTATCCCCCATTGTGTACACACTTAATCCACAAACTTATTACTCAATTCAAAACCTCTGAGACTTAAATTCACTAATAGCAGTACTTTATACCTATACAATATTTTAAGCATTTTTTTAAAGTTTTTCTCATCTCCTCTATGTCCCTCCCTTTCTCTCAACATATTCATATTCCTCTATAAATAGATGGTCTTTTAATCTCTAAAATAACATTAATTTTTACGTTTCTATTTTTTTTCTGGTCTCTTTTCATTCCCCTTTCCCTTTCTTCTTTTTCTCTCTCTCTCTACTTACATCCTACCCAACCTATTTCCTGCATTGTGATTAGGACATAGTTAACTCTCCCTGTGCCTCCCCACACCAATCTATTCCTATTTTTTACCCACATCTCTTCCTAACCCTAATAATTTCTGGCTTTCCAAATTCTTCTCTGCGGTTCGAAGTTCTTTAACATATAGTTGTTTGATGTCGAATAGATGTATCTGTTGAACTAGATTGTATCTGTAGACTATTGACTGTACAAATGCAAACTTTGGTTGATGGTTGCCTTAAGATAGTGTTCTAGCACAAAACTGGTGCTATCTTCATCTCAAATGGGCAGAGTAAGCCGGAAAAACACAAGAAAAATGGCAAATTCGGGTATCTCAATTCCCAATCCTGATAATCAGGGGTTAGAACAGATAATGAATAATCCAGAGGAGAGTTCCCAAACAGCTCTACAAACACTGGTGGCAAACATGATAAATGAAAAGTTTGACAACGTACAAAGGACTCTGTATGAGCGTGATAGGGAGAGAGAGGAGGCATCCCAGAAGTTTATACAGGAATATCATAAGCGTGAGGAAGCTACTCAAAAACTGATACAGGATTTGCGTGAACAACTTGAGAATACTCAAAGAGAAAGGGAGGAATGGCGTGAGCAGGCTGAGAACACTCAAAGAGATCTGCAGGAATCCCACGAACGGGAGGAAACTAATCAAAGAGTAATACAGGAATTGAGAGACCAGGTAGAGAACACACAAAGATCACTAAAGGCATTCATGGAATCCATTAACAAAGAGCTGAAGGAAGTCAGGGAGACCACAAAGGGAATGCTGAATGGAACCCAACAGAAGGAATGGGAGCCCAAAGAAACCATAACCAATCAACTAAGTGATTTGAGGACAAACACTGAACACCAAATTAAGGAAGTAAAGAAATTCATACAAGACCTAAAACAGAGCTTCAACAAAGAACTTGAAGCCATCAAAGCTGACCAACTAGAAGGAAAAGAGATAAAAAACAAAGTAGAGAGTCTTGACAGCAGGTTAGACCATGCAGAAGATCGAATCTCAGGGATTGAAGACAGCCTAGATATTATAGAGAAAGAACATACAACCATCCAAGACAAGTCCAAGAAATATGATAGATCTATCCAACACCTGGAAGACACCATCAGAAGGCCTAATCTAAGGATAATGGGTGTAGAGGAACACCTAGAAACAGAAGTTAATGGTCTAGGAAATCTGTTTAACAGGATCCTAGCAGAGAACTTCCCAAACATGCAAAAAGATAGGCCTGTCCAGATACAAGAAGCCTTTAGAACCCCAAATAGACCAGACCAGAAAAGGACATCCCACCGTCACATTATAATCCACACAGGATCAACTCAGAACAAGGAAAAGATCCTTAAAGCTGTCAGGGAGAAAAGGGTAATCACTTATAAAGGGAAACCAATTAGAATCACCTCAGATTTCTCAGCAGAGACAATCAAAGCAAGAAGAGCCTGGAATGATGTATGCCATGCCCTAAAAACAAACAACTATCAACCAAGAATACTGTACCCAGCTAAACTCTCCTTCATAACTGAAGGCCAAATAAAAACCTTCCATAGCAAAGAAAAATTGAAACAATACATCTCCACCAAACCAGCCCTACAAAAGATTCTTAAAGATGTCCTACACATAGAAAACCAACAAGACCGCAATAAAGGCCAAGAAACTGCACCCAAACTGAGAATCCAAGAACCATAGGAAGAACCCAGTTTTCGCAGCCCCCAAGAAGGTAGATAACATGGCAGGAACTCCCAAATACCTCTCAGTCCTATCTCTTAATGTTAACGGACTGAACTCTCCAATTAAGCGACATAGACTGTCTAGTTGGATTAAAAAACAAGACCCTTCTATCTGCTGCCTGCAGGAGTCACATCTTGCCCATAAAAACAAACACATTTTCAATGTTAAAGGCTGGAACAAAATCTACCAAGCAAACGGACCGCATAAACAGGCGGGAGTTGCAATCCTAATATCAGATAAAATAGACTTCAAATTAAAATTCATGAAAAGAGATAAAGAAGGTCGCTACATACTAATTAAAGGATCTCTCCTTCAGGAGGATATTACAATTCTAAATATCTATTCGCCAAACAATGGAGCACCCAAATTTATCAAAGAAACACTACTTTCCCTCAAATCCCATATAGATCCAAAGACATTAATCGTTGGGGATTTTAACACACCACTCTCCCCACTAGATAGATCAACTCGGCAAAAACTCAACAGAGAAACCGCAGATCTAAACAGCTGCATAGATCAACTAGACTTAACAGACATTTACCGAACATTTCACCCAGCAGCATCAGAATACACGTTTTTCTCAGCAGCACATGGAACGTTTTCTAAAATAGACCACATTTTAGGCCACAAAGCAAACTTGTCTAAATTCAGAAACATTGAAGTTATACCTTGCATTCTCTCTGACCACAAGGGAATAAAGTTAGAACTCAACACCAAAAGCCACCAAAGAAAGTCCGGTATCACATGGAGGCTGAACAACACACTGCTGAATCATGAGTGGGTCATGGAAGAGATTAGAAAGGAAATTCAAATGTTCATGCTATTCAACAAAAATTAACACACAAAATACCAGCTCCTCTGGGACACAGTAAAGGCAGTACTCAGAGGCAAGTTTATAGCTCTGAGCTCCTACATCAACAAATTGGAGAGATCTGAAACTAACAATTTAATGACACATCTAAACCTCCTTGAAAAAGAGCAGCAAGATAAACCCCAATCCAGTAGACGGAAAGAAATAATCAAAATTAAATCAGAATTAAATGAATTAGAATCCAAAAAAACTATAGAAAGAATCAACAAAACAAAGAGTTGGTTCTTCGAAAAACTTAACAAAATTGACAGACCCTTAGCAAATCTTATCAGAAAAAGAAGAGAACACACCCAAATTAATAAACTCAGAGATGAGAATGGAAACATCACCACGGAAACAAGCAAGATTCAGAACATTATAAGGGAATACTTCTCAAAACTTTATGCTAATAAGTTTGAGAACTTGACAGAAATGGACCTCTTCCTAGCAAATATTGACATGCCAAAACTAAACCAAGATGAGGTAAACTATCTTAACAGGCCCATATCAAGCATTGAAATAGAAACAGCAATAAGAGACCTCCCAGCTAAGAAAAGTCCAGGACCAGATGGTTTTACAGCGGAATTTTACAAGGCCTTCAAAGCAGAGCTCACACCAATTCTCCTCCAACTCTTCAATGAAATTGAAAGAGAAAGCTCACTACCGAACACATTCTATGAAGCCATCATAACCCTCATCCCAAAACCAGGTAGGGACTCATCAAAGAAAGAGAATTATAGACCCATTTCTTTGATGAACATTGATGCGAAACTTCTCAACAAAATTTTGGCCAATCCAAATGACATAGCTAGCAAGATCAATAGAAAGCCCACGGACTGGGAGAAGATCTTTACTAGCCATACAACGGACAAGGGTCTCATATCTAAAATATACTTGGAACTCAAAAAATTAAACCACCCAACAACAAATCCTCAAAGAAACAACTGCCCAATAAGTAAGTGGGCGAAAGACTTAAAGAGAAGCTTCTCTGAAGAAGAAAGAAGGATGGCCAATAGACACATGACGAAATGTTCAACATCCCTAGCCATAAAAGAAATGCAAATCAAAACAACATTGAGATATCACCTCACTCCAGTTAGAACAGCAAAAATCAAGAACTCTAACAACAACAGATGCTGGAGGGGATGTGGACAGAAAGGAACCTTACTTCATTGTTGGTGGGAATGTAAACTTGTTCAACCACTTTGGAAAGCAGTATGGAGGTTCCTCAAAAGACTCCACATAGAGCTCCCCAATGACCCAGCAATCCCACTTTTGGGCATTTACCCAAATGATCACAAACAAGGCCACACTAAAGCTACCAGCACAACTATGTTTATTGCAGCATTATTTACCATAGCTAAGACATGGAACCAACCCAGATGCCCCTCAGTAGATGAATGGATCAAGAAGATGTGGTATATATACACAATGGAATTCTATGCCTCCATCAGAAAGAATGACATTTCCCCATTTGTTAGGAAATGGAAAGGCTTGGAAAAAATTATATTAAGTGAAGTAAGCCAGGCCCAAAGAAACATAGGTCCCATGGTTTCCCTTATTTGCAATATCTAGTATAGGTATGAGTCAAGCGGAAAAAGTCAAATAATGTGATGTTAGGAAAACGAAACCTCAAATATGTATTTTAATGTTTTCGTTTCTTTCATGCATGTGATTCTAACGCATTTATAATATTATCTCTTTGTTGCTTTGTATGTCCCTCCCCCACAGTGTAACCCCCGCTTTCACTATATTTGATGTCAGTATAACATGTGGAGGAGATGGGGACAAACAAGTCGTTTAAGGATTCAGGTGGACCTGTTGCAACTATGAGAAGTACAAAATGTCATGTCAAAACCAGCTTTACAATGTCGGGGGGGGGGAGGGGGGGTATGATTGGGTGGGAGGGAGGGGGGAGGCTGGGAAGGGAGGTGAAGGGTAAACAAAGGAGGAGGCTGCAATGCTTGGTAAGAAATGTATGCATTATCCTGCCCATGTAATTGTAACCCCTCTGTACAGTATGTTCTCAAATAAAATAAAATTAAATTAAAAAAAAAAAAAAAAGTTTTAGTTAATTCATGTGTGAAACAAAAAGTAGAAAGTAATCAAATGACATGAAAAGGAAAGAAGAGATTGTCTAAACATCTGCTGGAGAACAGAGAAATGGAAATGAATAACATTGAAAGAACTACTTTAAAAAGAGAAAGGAGTGGGGAGCCCACAGCTCACACCTGTACCTAGCTACTCAGGAACCTAAGCTCTGAGGATCACAGTTCAAAGCCAGCCTGGGCAGGGAAGTTTGTGAGACTTTTATCTCCAATTAACCACCAGAAAACCAGAAGTGTCACTGTGGCTTAAGTGGTAGAGCACTCGCCTTGAACTAAAGAGCTCAGGAACAGTGCCCAAGCCCAAAGTTCAATCCACACAACTGACCCCTCCCCAAAATAAATAAATAAATAAATAAATAATAAAACAAAATAATAAGGAGAGAAAGGATCACAAATCAGTGACCTAAACTTCCATCTAAGAAACTAGAAGATTAACAAACCATATGCAAATAAGTAGGAAAAAAGAATAATGAAGAGCAGACTTTAATAAAATTAATAAGACAAAAAACTATATACAATGTTGGTGTGGGGGGGTATGATTGGGTGGGGGGGAGGGGGGAGGCTGGGAAGGGAGGTGAAGGGTAAACAAAGGAGGAGGCTGCAATGCTTGGTAAGAAATGTATGCATTATCCTGCCCATGTAATTGTAACCCCTCTGTACAGTATGTTCTCAAATAAAATAAAATAAAATTAAAAAAAAAACTATATACAAAATTTAAAAAAAAAAAAAAAATTTTGGCCAATCGACTTCAACAATTCATCCAAAAAATCATACACCACGATCAAACAGGATTCATTTCAGGGATGCAAAGCTGGTTCAATATACGCAAATCAATTAATATTATTCATCACATCAACAGGAGCAAGAATAAGAACCACATGGTTATCTCAATAGACGCAGAAAAAGCATTTGACAAGATCCAACACCCCTTTATGATGAAGGTTTTGGAAAAATTAGGAATCCATGGAACATTCCTCAATACAATAAAGGCTGTATATGACAAACCTACAGCCAGCATTATACTCAATGGTGAAAAACTAAAGCCATTTCCTCTTAACTCAGGAACAAGACAAGGATGCCCACTCTCTCCACTTCTCTTCAATCTAGTATTAGAATGCCTAGCTACAGCAATAAGACAAGATGCAGACATAAAGGGGATCCAAATAGGGAAAGAAGAAATAAAACTCTCCCTCTTTGCAGATGACATGATCTTGTATTTAAAGAATCCCATAGACTCCACTCCCAAATTACTCAAGCTGATTCAAAACTTTGGCAAAGTAGCAGGTTATAAAATTAACCCCCAAAAATCAATGGCTTTTCTGTATGCCAACAATGAGAAAAGTGTGGCTGAAATTAGGAAAGCAACTCCATTTGTAATAGCCTCACAAAAAATAAAATACCTAGGAATTAACTTAACTAAAGAAGTGAAGGACCTCTATGATGAAAACTTTAAAATCTTGAAAAAGGAAATCAACACAGAACTTAAAAAATGGCAAAACCTCCCATGCTCCTGGATTGGAAAGATTAACATCGTGAAAATGGCAATACTGCCCAAGGCTATCTACAAATTCAACGCAATACCTATCAAAATTCCACCCTCATTCTTCAAGGAAATAGAAGAGGCAATCCAAAAATTCATATGGAACAATAAAAGACCCCGAATAGCAAAAACGCTCCTCAACGGAAAGAATACTGCTGGAGGAATATCAATACCAAATTTCAAACTCTACTATAAAGCCATAGTAATCAAAACAGCTTGGTATTGGCATAAGAACAGACCTCAGGACCAATGGAATAGAATTGAAAACCCAGAAATGAACCTACAGACCTATAGCCATCTAATCTTCGATAAGGGAGCTAAAACAATAGAATGGAAGACAGACAGCCTCTTCAGTAAATGGTGCTGGCAAAACTGGTTAACTACATGTAGAAAACTAAAGCTAGATCCTTATATATCACCCTGCACCAGAATCAACTCCAAATGGATCAAAGACCTTGAACTCAAAGCAGACACTCTGAAAACATTACAGGATGGAATAGGAGAAACCCTGGGTCTCCTTGGCTCAGGCCGAAATTTTCTGAATAGAGACCCGGAAACACAACAAATCAAAGAAAGGCTGGATAAATGGGATTGTATAAGGTTGCAGAGCTTCTGCAGGGCAAATGACATAGCTAGCAAGATCAATAGAAAGCCCACGGACTGGGAGAAGATCTTTACTAGCCATACAACGGACAAGGGTCTCATATCTAAAATATACTTGGAACTCAAAAAATTAAACCACCCAACAACAAATCCTCAAAGAAACAACTGCCCAATAAGTAAGTGGGCGAAAGACTTAAAGAGAAGCTTCTCTGAAGAAGAAAGAAGGATGGCCAATAGACACATGACGAAATGTTCAACATCCCTAGCCATAAAAGAAATGCAAATCAAAACAACATTGAGATATCACCTCACTCCAGTTAGAACAGCAAAAATCAAGAACTCTAACAACAACAGATGCTGGAGGGGATGTGGACAGAAAGGAACCTTACTTCATTGTTGGTGGGAATGTAAACTTGTTCAACCACTTTGGAAAGCAGTATGGAGGTTCCTCAAAAGACTCCACATAGAGCTCCCCAATGACCCAGCAATCCCACTTTTGGGCATTTACCCAAATGATCACAAACAAGGCCACACTAAAGCTACCAGCACAACTATGTTTATTGCAGCATTATTTACCATAGCTAAGACATGGAACCAACCCAGATGCCCCTCAGTAGATGAATGGATCAAGAAGATGTGGTATATATACACAATGGAATTCTATGCCTCCATCAGAAAGAATGACATTGCCCCATTTGTTAGGAAATGGAAAGGCTTGGAAAAAATTATATTAAGTGAAGTAAGCCAGGCCCAAAGAAACATAGGTCCCATGGTTTCCCTTATTTGCAATATCTAGTATAGGTATGAGTCAAGCGGAAAAAGTCAGATAATGTGATGTTAGGAAAACAAAACCTCAAATATGTATTTTAATGTTTTTGTTTCTTTCATGCATGTGTTTCTAATGCATTTATAAGATTATTTCTTTGTTGCTTTGTGTGTCCCTCCCCCACAGTGTAACCCCTGCTTTCACTATATTTGATGTCAGTATAACATGTGGAGGAGACGGGGACAAACAAGTCGTTTAAGGATTCAGGTGGACCTGTTGCAACAATGAGAAGTACAAAATGTCATGTCAAAACCAGCTTTACAATGTCGGTGGGGGGGGGGGAGGGGGGGTATGATTGGGTGGGAGGGAGGGGGGAGGCTGGGAAGGGAGGTGAAGGGTAAACAAAGGAGGAGGATGCAATGCTTGGTAAGAAATGTATGCATTATCCTGCCCATGTAATTGTAACCCCTCTGTACAGTATGTTCTCAAATAAAATAAAATAAAATTAAAAAAAAAAATTCTTGCATAAGTGAACCAGAATAATAAGCTAACACTGATATATATATAAATATATATGACATATGATATATATATATATATATTTCCACCACCCTATGAGGTAGTATTTTGCTACTAATGTACTAGGCTATGGCCAAGATGAAGTGTTATTGTTTTGTTTCTTTATTTTGTTTTGTTTTGCTCTTTTTTTCTTACATTAGTTATGGGAAGATTTCATTGTTAATTTTTTTATATTTGAATCAAAATTACTTTTTCTATCAGTCTCTCTTTTTTCCCTATTCTCCAAGCAATTACTTGAAGAACTTTTGCAGATATAATTAAAACACTAATCAGTTAACTTTGAATTCATTAAAGTGTTAATTACCCTTGTGAGCCTGACCTAACCACATGAGCCCATTGAAGAGTACCTACTTTAATTTCTTCAAGTTTTTTATGGTTTTGAATTTCTAAAGACATTCACCTTCTTTGCTAGGTTTAATACTTAGTATTTAATTGTTTTTGAGGCTATGTTGAATGGGGTTGCTTTCCCAATTTCTTTCTCAGCCCATTCATTGTAAGTATGCAGAAAAGCTACTGATTTTAGTATGCTGGTTTTGTGTCCTGCTATTTTACTAGAAATATTAGATCTAAGAGGCTTTACTTTTTTGGATCGTGAGACAAATGAACAATACTGGAGTACCAAAATGCCTGCTTAAAATTATACTACAGATCCATAAAAACAAGAAGAATATATGAGGGCACAAAAAGAGGCACATTAACCAATGGAATAGGATAAAAGATTCAGAAATGATGCCACGGGCTGCAACAATTCTACGCGTTTGTTCCCCTTAAATAGTATCTCTGAGGAGTTGTACAAAGAGTACAAAGGGGTTTCAATTCAACATGTCAATTCATCTTGACCAATGTCACTCCTTTTACCGTTCTTCCCATCTTTCCCAATCTCACCCAGCCCCTCAATTTTCCTAGATACACATCACCTCTGTATGTGGAATATTATGACTTCATTCATTTGCTCTTTCTCTCTGCATTAATCTACTCCCTCCCTTGAACTCACTCCCAACATAACACCTTGACAAAGGAAGAAAAAATACTCATTGACAAAAAGACAGCCTCTTCAACAAACCGAGTTGGGAATACCGCATTTATAGTTACCACACTGAAGTGAGAATACAATCTCTTACCCTTTACAGAAATTAATTCAGAAGATATCTAAGTTCTAAACATAAGGACTGAAAAGGTAGAACCACTAAAAGAAAACAAGGGGAACCACTGAAAATAAGCATTGTAATGCTTTTTAAAAAATAAATCTCCAATTTGTTTAGGAAATGTAAACATTAACAATGAGATTGAATCAAATTGAAAAGGAAATAGTTACCAGAATTGAGAGACAACTGACAGAATGAGAGAAAAATTTCCCAGCTCTTCAAGGGATAAAGGATTAATACTCAATATATAAGGAGCTCTAGAAATAATTTAAAAAAACAAAGAAATCAACTAGCCAATGAATGATTGAATAAACAATTGAATAGAATAATTGGTAAATGCATGAACAGAGAGTTCTCAAAAGCAGTACAATTGCTAATGAACACATGCGGAAGTTTTGTTTTTGTTTTGTTTTTCTTTTCGTATTTGTCAGTCATGGGCCTTGAACTCTGAATTTGGATGCTGTCCCTCAGCTCTTCAGCTCAAGGCAAGCACTCTACCACTTCAGCCACAGATCCACTTCCAGTTTTCTGGTGGTTTATTGGAGATAAGAATCTCACGGACTTTACTGCCCAGGCTGGTTCTGAACCGCGATCCTCAGATCTCAGCTTCCTGAGTAGCTAGAATTACAGGTGTAAGACACAGGTGCCTGGTGCAGAATTTTTTTTGACACCCTGAACCATAAGGAAATACCAATTAAGATGGCATAAAATTCTATATAACCACAACTAGTCAATAGGAAAAATAATAACAAAAATTTCTGGTATGCATATAGGGAGTTGGAGTGGGAATAAACATAGATTCTCCTAAACCACTCTTGGATATATATATATATATATATATATATATGAAGGTATATAAGTCAACATGAAATAGAGATACCTGCACAATCTTATTTATACTTGCACTGTTCACAGTAAAGGGATTCAAGTTACAGAATCATCCTTTGTGTCTGCCCAATGGTGACTGGCTAAAGTTGTATATATCCATGTATATGGTGTATAGGTGTATATAATGAAATATTATTCAGTTTTCAAGAAAGGAATTAGATTGTTTGCAAGAAAATGGATGGAGTGAAGTAGCCAGACTGGGAAAGACAAAAGTATTATCTGAGAAAATATCATCTGTTCTCTTTCACATGTGGAACTTAAGCCTTAAAAATACAGTAGTTTATCCCATTTTCACTGTATTTGATTTTGTTACCCTGAGTATTGTATATATGTTTATCTGAATTAGGGAAAGGAAAGGGAACAAAAAATGGTGACAAAAAGGGCAAAAAGGGAACCAATGCAAGAGCAATACTCATAAGAGACTGTTGGAAATGATCTGTACAACTTGGGGGAGGTGGAGGGAGGGAAAGAGGGAGAAAAATGAGGGAGAGGGTATCAAGTTTGACAAGAAATGTACTCACTACCTTACATATGTAACTGTAACCTCTTCGTACATCTCCTTGACAATGAAATGGAAATAAAAAAATACAGGAGCCCAGCACAGTGGCTCAAGCCTCTGATTCTCACTACATAAGAAGCAGAGGATAGAGTGTTTGTGGTTTGAGGTGTGCCCAAACATAAGCGTTTACAAGACTCTTCTTATAGCGGGATGCGGGATGTGGTGATGGTATGTACCTGTCATTCTAGCAATAAAGAGAAGCAAAACAGGAAGAGCACAGTTTATGCTAGCCCAGGAATAATATAGAAAATAACCTTATATAGAAAATATATGTAGAAAATAACCATACAAAGAAGGCCTGGCAAAGTGGCTCAAGCGGTAGTGTGCCTACTTAGTAGGTACAAAGCTGTGGATTTTATTTGAACATGATTATTTTTCTGTTTGACTTTTTCCTCTTTACTTGGCTCCTCTGGTAAAAACTATCTTGCTTTTTTTTTTTTTTTTTTTTTGGTCAGTCGTGAGGCTTGAACTCTGGGCCTGGGTGCTGTCCCTAAGCTCTTCAGCTCAAGGCAAGAGCTCTACTGCCTGAGCCACAGCACCACTTCCGGTTTTCTAGTGGTTTATTGGAGATAGGAGTCTCATGGTCTTTCCTGCCCGGGCTGCCTTTTAACCATGATCCTCATATCTCAGCCTCCTGAGTAGCTAGGATTATAGGCGTGAGCCTGTAATTTTAAGGCTTGTAGTTTGCTGTCAGAAAGGTGATAGTAAGCTCTTAAATAATCATCCTCACTTTCTTCACTTATGTGACTTTTACAAATAGTTAATGATGTTAAGGGGGGGGGGGAACTTCCATAAATTCCAAAACATTGGTCATTAGAAAGCAATTTCCTGATAGGCATTAACATTTGTAGGCAATTTTAACAATAGAATATTATCATCTGCTAGAATCCTTTCAAGGGAAACATCATTTAATTCATTGTAGAATCCAGGAGAATCTTTGCATATTCCAACAGATGTTTAAGTACTGAAGAACAAAAGTGTTTGGAATATTTTTAGATGTAATTAACACAGCACATGTTATATCTAATTTGTACCTTTAAAAATTGCTTGCAGTAGTTTTCTTCTTTATAGATAATTTGACCTTGAATAACACTGTTTTCAGGATATGGCACAAACTTCTGAATTTGAGTTACATTTAAACTTGAATCTCACTACATTTTTTTATTTGCTTCACAAAAGAACTAATTTGAGAGATAAAGGCATTAACAACTTATAGTCAAGGAAAAGTTTCAAATCCTTTTAAGTAATTAAACACACAGTTCACTTGATTCAGTTAACTGTTTCTTTAAAAATTATGACTGATGCTCTAGCATGCTAGAAAAAGTCCTTATCATATGGTTTTAAATGTAATTCTTGCCACATCCTGTAGGGGGAGTCTATTATAGGAAATATATTCTTTTGTGTTGTTCCAGATATTAAAATGTTACTCTGTGTGTATCATAGATAGGAGGTATTTATAAAGATATAAAGCAAATTGATTTGTCTAGTATGGGACTGGCACTTTAAATATCCATTATTTATTTATTTATTTTCTTTATTCCTAAAAGCATTGGTATAACTGTCACTTGCCAAACACTATTCCAGGCTATTGGTATCATAAGGGAAAGTTTCTTCCTTTGAGTTTCCATCCATAAAAAGAGAACGAGAGACAATAGCAGGAGAAGTTTCACTACAGTTTAGAAAGTTTAAAGTTGAAAAGAGGGACGGCATGTAATAAAACTACAAAGGTCAAATAGATGATCTAAACTTGGAGGTCAGTGATGGAGAATTTTAAATGTGTTTAACAACAGGTCTCAGTCAATATATGAACCAGAGGACAAAGATGTTCCAGGAAGAATAATGTGAGCAGTGGCTTTGAGGTAACCAACAATAGAGTTCGTGCAAAGAATTATGTATAGTTACGTGAGGGGCAGGGGTTCTTTGCAGAGGGCAGCTAGAAGAGCTAGCTCAGGAAAGAGCCTATACAATGTATAAAAGCTTCTTAGTGAGCATATGGATGATTTGGGGTTACTGGCATATAATTGGTGGAAGAGTCACGTGGTAAATTTTGGGTATAGACAGATAATCTGTCAAGGGATATGGAATTACCTGGTTTACAATGGACAAGACTGGAATCCATCAGAAAATTTATCATAATGTGAAAGATAACAGGTGACAAGAAGTAAGAAGAAGAAACAGAATTGGGAAACATTTAGCTAATACTACAATTAGAGTTAGATGATTTGTTTTTGAAAGGGGATGAAGATGGATCTTATATTTGTACTCTCAAAGTTTGGCTGAATGATTGTGTTAAATTGAAATGTTTTAATTCATATGTAATACAAGATGTTTGCTCACTTCCAGAGAATCAAGACAATGACTAAAGGAGCAGTTTAAAGTCAGGGCAAAGTTTCAGATCTTTTAAGCCACTATGTACATAGTTAATATTCAGCAGTGATTATCTTCATCAAATGTATTGTGCTCTATAAATCTCTAAAATATTGGAAACACATTTTAAAAATGTGTCTAATTTATGTAGGTCATTGATGTTATATGCCACTAAATATGTCAGTCTTGTTTTAATTATAGTTAATAATTACTAGAATGTTCATACTTTTTTGTGCCAGTACTGGGCCTTGAACTCAGGGCTAAGATGCACTTCTTTAACTTTTAAGCTTGAGACTATCACTCTACCATGACAGCTCCACTTTCAACTTAGTTGCTGGTTAATTGGAGATAAGAGTCACATGGACTTTTCTGCCTGAGCTGGCTTCAAAACTTAATCCTCAGATCTCAGCATCCTCAGTAGCTAGACATTTATAGACATGAGCCACCAGTGCCAGGTGAGAAAGTTCATGCTTTTTTAAAACTATACAAAACATATTAATGTTAATACCACTTCATACCACTTGTGAGACACTGTGCTGTTTGCTGAAAAAGCAGAAGAGAAACACTCAATTCCTGAACACAAATAGTTAAGTTGAACTATAGATTTTGACAGAGATTTTTTTAAAATTTACATTATTGTTACTATAAACGCGCTGGTACAGAGGGATTACAGTTACATGAGTCAGGTAATGAGTACATTTCCTTTCATATATTGTCTTCCATTCTCTCACTTTCTCCCAGTCCTCCTGTTCTTCTCCACCTACAAGTTGCATACTTCATTTTCATCAGTATCCAGTGAGCTCCATTACTGCACTTTTCATACTTTTCCTCTTGAGTTCTATATCCTCCCCATCACCCTGCTGAAGATTACATTATAGAGGGTATTTTTTTTCTTTTTTACTAGTCCTTGGGCCTGAACTCAGGGCCTGGGCACTGTCCCTGAGTAAAATTCTTTTGCTTAAGGCTAGCACTCTACCACCTGAGCCACAGAGCCACTTCCAGCTTTTTCTGTTTATGTAGTACTTAGGAATGGAACCCAGGGCTTCATGCATGCTAGGCAAGCACTCTACCACTAAGCCATATTCCCAGCCCCACATTATAGAGTTTTATAGATTTTTCTTTTTATGCCATTACTGAGGCTTGAACTCAGGGCCTTGTGCTCTTGCTTGGCTTTTTTTCTTATAACTGGTACCCAACCACTTGAGCCATGTTCTTAGTTTTTGCATCTTGCCAGATTTTTGCTGGATTTGTCTGCCTGGGCTTGGATCTGAACAGATATCCTCAGATCTAAGCTTCTTGAGCAGCTATGATTATAGATGTGAGCCACTTGTGTGGGGCTCACAATGTTGCCTGTAATTTTAGTTATTTAGGAGGCTGAGGATTGCAAGTCAAAGCCAGCTTGGGCAGGAAAAATCTATGAGACTCTTATCTCCATTAACCATGGAAAAAGTCAGAAATGGAACTGTGGCTTAAGTGGAAGAATACTAGCCTTGAATACCAAAGGTCAGGGACAAAACTCAGGCCAAGAGTTCAAAAATAAAAAGTAAAAAACAGGTATTTTGAAGGGAGGTTTGGTATATCTCTACTCATTAATAACACAAACGTACTCTGTGAATGAATTGTTTCCTGTTCAGTCAGTATGCACCCTATTAGACCTTTTTTATTACTTGTGTTTTTTGGACAATAGTCAAGTTTTAAGCATTTACATGACCTAAATGTCATTTCATCTGTCAACAGAATTCAATACTGTTAGTAACCAAAATAAGACAAATTTGTGTGTTTTATCTACAGTTCCTTACTTTCATATTGTGTAGCATGGATTTAGCCAAACTCAGCACTGTCTCTTCATGATAAGAATTTGATTTAATCTCTCAAATACTGTATCTTTGTAGAAAAGCCAGTTTGGTTCTGGATCTGGACTTTGAGATATCAGCTTTCCTAACTGACAATGTGTCCAGTAATTGAGCAATGGAGGATGTATCTCTAAAATATTTTTTTTTTTACAGGTTGGTTCTGCAGTATAAAAAGATTATTCAATTTTTTTAATGAAACTTTTAAGTTAATGGCTAAAAAGCAGAAAGGCTTATTTAGTGAGAGTTGTGAAAATGCTATTATCATTTAGACTTAGAGGAAATATTTAGGCTTATTTTTCAGCTAAATATTTCTTTTAATTTTGAGAAATCTGAGATTTTGAAGCACTTTTTTTTTGCATGTTTTTATTGTAAAAATACTGTACAGAGTATTTGATGTCGGTATAATTTGTGGAGGGGAAGGGGAAAAACAAATCGTTTAAATCGGGATACAGGTGGACCCATTGCAACAATGAGATGTGCAAGTTGTTGTGTCGAAAACGAACTTTACAATTTTCGTATGGGGGGGGGGTCAGGGAGGACTGGAGGGGGGGCGAGGAGAGGATAGGAAGGGATGGGAAGGGGAAACAAAGGAGGAGGCTACAATACTTGATAAGAAATGCACTCATTATCTTGCCCATGTAATTGTAACTCCTCTGTACAGTATTTTCACCAAAAAAATTACTGTACAGAGGGGTTGCAGTTACATGAGCAAGGTAATGAGTACATTGTTAACTCCTTCTTTGTTTTTCCCCTACCATCCCTTCCCTCCCACCTCCACAACTACCTTCCCCCTCCCCTCCGAAGTTGTAAAGTTTGTTTTCAACATAGTGTCTTGTATATCTCATTGTTTCAATGGGTTAACCTGTATCCTTATTTAAGCATTTTGTTTTCTTCCTTCTCCTCCCCAATTTAGAGAAGTATATATACAAGATGCAGGGCCCCATCATCAAATACAGTGAAAACAGGGGTTATAACATAGGGGAGGAACATACAAAGAAACAAAAAAACCACATGATACATTAAAAATACATTAGAAACAATAGCAAGAAAGAAAAAAATTGTGTACCTATCTTGGGGTTCATTTTGCTTAACATCATCTTATATGGTCATATGTACATAACTTTTGACTTTTTCTGCTTGTCGTGCACATGTACTAGTTACTGCAAATAAGGGAAACCATGGGACCTATGTTTCTTTGGGCCTGGCTTACTTTACTTAATGTATTTTTTTCCAAGTCTTTCCATTTCCTAACAAATGGGGCAATGTCATTCTTTCTGATGGAGGCATGGAATTCCTATCTATCTATCTATCTATCTATCCATCCATCCATCTCACATTTTCTTGATCCATTCATCTACTGAGGGGCATCTGGGTTGGTTCCATATCTTAGCTATGATAAATAATGCTGCAATAAACATAGTTGTGCTGGAGAAGCACTTTCAAATAATAGATTTACCCAAGTTAAAACAGCTAGACAAAGTAAACAAATTCAATCAAGATGTAGAATATTACAGCATTACATTTACAGCAATCAAGATGTCAAACATTTACATTTATAGAGTGAATTTTTCTTTCTATGCTAGAACAGAGGCCTAAACTCAGGACCTTGTGCTCTTGCCTGGCTTTTTCACTCATAGCTGGTACTCAACCACTTGAGCCATGTTCTTAGTTTCTGCATTTTGCTGGTTAATTTTAGATAAGTGTGTCCTGGATTTGTCGGCCTGGGCTGGCTCTGAACAACTATCCTTAAATCTAAGCCTCCTGCATAGCCAGGATTATAGATGTGAGCCACTGATGCCTGGCCCTTACTGTCACTTTTTAGTCAATATTCTTAACTCTCAGTCTTGGCCTTATATATCCTGATTTTATCTCTCTGTCTTTAGTATTTCCTTCACTAAGTGTTACACAATCGGAATCATAAGTCATGTGAGTTTGTGTTCTATCTTTTATTTATCATAATTGTTTTAAAGTTAATGAATGGGTTGCACATGGTCAAAAATCTACTATAAGGATCCTCTGCAATTTTTAATCTATTCTCCAATTGGTTGCATTGTGTTCCTTCTTTTTCCCCCCTCCTTCCTTTTCCTCTTCCTTTTTTTTCTTTTAGCATATTTTGACGTTTATGAATAAAACTGCTATAAACATTCTGGGTAGCATTTTGTATGGACATCTGTTTTTAAAATTCCTGGGTACATTTTGAGAAGAATATTGATATACCCTAAAATCTAACTTTATAAAAAGTTTGAATCATTTCCCACATGAACTCTTAAATGTTGCTCTCTCATTTGCACTGTACAAAAATTCTAATTGCTCTATCTCTTACACTGCCTTCTATTTCTCAGTATGACCATTCTATGTGCTATTTCATTCTAGTTTAAAATTAACAGCCTTTTCCTGATCATAAAACATACTGGACCATCTCATAAATGTGCTTCTTGCTTTGCTCTGTGCTATTATTTTTGGTTAAAGGGTTTGTTTGTATCTTAATCTGCTACCTATTTTCTTATCGGCAAATTAATGCTATCTTTGATTTGCAAGAGTTTTTTTTTTTTTCTGAATCACATCTGCAAGCTCTTTAGAAGATACATATCTTGCCAATATCCTACCCCAGGATTTAGCTTGTCTTTATATTTCTAAATCTTTTGACGAGTACACAATTATATTTTAGAATATGCCAATTGCCCTATTTATTCTTCAATTCATGCCTTTTATGTTTCCAAAGTGGTATTTATGTCTATAATGTATTTCATGTTGTTTTTAATATGAGAGAACTGATCAAGCAACAGCTTATTATGTTAAATACACTGTCAATTTTTCCCTAACATCTTTTATTGGCAAGTAATCTCTTTTACTTGTTGAATATTTGCTATGCATTTGGTAGTGCTGTTCAAATGTTCAATGTTTTAGGTGGTTTTTTCTTGTTTGTTTTCTCTGAGGGTGTTAGGGGAGGCATGAGGACTGCAGGTATTGGAGTATTGCAGGTGTTGTTTTGTACTCTTCCCCCAACTATAGCCAGTCGCCCTTTTGAGGGTCATCCTCCAGTCTCACACACAGCCTCAGTTATTTCTTCTGAGAGCCCATAGAAGCTTAAGGAACACAGTTTGGCTTTTTGGACTTAAACCTGGCAGATCTCCCTTCATGTACTTCTAGGCTATTTACAGCTTCCCACCATTATGGCCAAGTTGGAAACCCTCATGATCTCCTCTCTTCTCAGAGGGGGTTTAAAGGCCTCAGTTCACTGGCTCAATCATGACTAAAGTTCCTTGATTCAAGAAAATCATGCATTTTTAGGTTATTTGACCCTTTTTTTCTGCTAGTAGGAGAGATGTTTTTTCCTTGCAGTTGTCAGTTTCCTAACCATGAGTATAATTTGAACTCATATGTCTTGCAGGTGATTTTGTCAGTTGTAGTATATATTGGAAGAAATTCCATGCCTTTCTGTACCTACTCTGCTGAAAGTTATGAAAATAAAGAGCAAAGAAGATGAATAGTGTAGTACCAAATAAGCATTGTACAATTTGGCAAAACTAGCTTGGACAATATCCATTCCATCAGAATTCACTGAATAGACACTTATGATGATTTCATTGATTTGTATTTTTAGGTTTTTTAAACTATATGCCTGGTGCCCATGCCTCACTCCTGTAATCCTACTCAGGAAGCTGAGATCTGAGGATAAGTGTTTTGCAGCCAGCTGGGGGAGGAAGATCTCTGAGATCTTTATTTCCAGTTAACCAACAAAAAGCTGGAAGTGGAATTGGGGCTCAAGTGATAGAGGACTGGCCTTGAGCAAAAAAGCTCAGGGACAGAGGCCAGACCCAGATTTCAAGCCCCAGTATTAGTACCAAAAATAAAACCAAACAAAAAAGCAAATGAAACAATCCTGCTTTTATTGTTCATCTATAAGGTAAGAACACTATATTCAATAACGTTTTTACTGTATTAATTAAAATGTTATTTAAGGATTCCAACATATCCAGGACATTTATTTCTTGAATTCCTTAATTTCCGACTATGGTTTTGTGTATTTTGGGAGAAGTAGAATGGGAGACAATATAAAAAACAAATTTGAAGCTTTGGGAGCTTCAAATTTTTGTAGGCTTTCACGGTAATCGTTATTTATGTATTTATGTATTTATTTATTTATTTGTGTGTGTGTGTGTGTGTGTGTGTGTGTGCATGCGCATGCACGCACAACAATCCAGGAGCTTAAATTGAGGACCTGAGTGCTGTCTCTGAACTTTTTTGTTCAAAGCCAGTGCTCTACCACTTGAGCCACAGCTCCACTTCAAATTCTTTGGAAGTTCATTGAGATAAATCTCTCACAGACTTTCCTGACAAGGATAGCTTCAAACAATGATACTCTGACTTCAACTTCCTGAGTAGCTAGGATTATAGATGTGAGATACTAGTGCCTGACTAATTTTTATAGGTTTTGATAACTTGATGTATCCAAGGGCACTTTGACTACATCTACAAGTAATTCTGTTTAAATCCCAGAATTTTAATACATTTACATGTATAAATAAGAAAACCCCACCTTCTTCAGAGTTTTTACTTATAAGGTATAATGGCCTGACTCATGAAGCGCCAATGTTGTACATTAATTACACTTTCTAATAGCTTATATAAATTCTAGGGCTGAAAATATTGATCTTTATCACAGTAGGATCTGCTTTTAAAAGTTTAAGTCCTGGCCCTGCAACTTTACAGACTTACAGGCTAAGGCAGAACAGAGGGCAGGAATGGCAAAGCATTGGGTTCTGAGCCTACCCAACATGCAATCCTAGTACTCTAAGGGCCAACGCAGGAAGATCTTATGTAGCCTGGACTACATAGCAAAATCTTGTTTCAAAAATGAAAGTAAGAGAGAAAGAAAGAAAGAAAAGAAAAGAAAGTGAGGAAGGAAGGAAGGAAGGAAGGAAGGAAGGAAGGAAGGAAGGAAGGAAGGAAGGAAGGAAGGAAGGAAGGAAGGGAGAGAAAACGAGAAAGGGAAAAATAAAGAGAGGGAGAAGGAAGGAGAGAAAGAAAGAAGGAAGGTAGAATGGTAGGAAAGGAAGGAAGGGAAAGAGGAAAAGAAAGAGAAAACAAAAGGGGAAACAGGAGAGAAGAGAAGAGAAGAAAATAGAAGAGAAGAGAAAGAAAAATTCCCTTTCCAGTTTCTGTTTTCCTCCCTTGTAAAAGAGAACACCAGCAGAGGCTCCTAAGAAGATGTAGCATGAACAGCAAGTGAGATTTGGGAGCATGGTGAGGAATGAAAATCTGAAAAGGAGCACTGGATGCCTGAGAGACCATAAGGCTAAATCAGCCTGGTCAACTGGAAAAGGAGCAGGCTGCCAGGTAAAGCCTTTGGAACCACTTGTAACCAGGCTTGAAGATGATCACACATAGTTTTTTGACCAGAAGCCAGATCTTTGGCCTCCAAATGCTAGGAATTTTCATAGTCTTGGGAGTATCTGTTATTCTTGGCAGCCCTTTCAGTTTCTGCTAAGGAAACAACTCAGAACTGGGGCTAGAACTAACCTAGCATGATAGGGATGGGCGATCAGCCACCTGTTGCCACTACCTTTTCCTCAAAAAGGAAAAATGCGAGACATCAATAGTTACCTCCTTGTTTCCTGACAGATCACTACCATTCAGGTATATGAGCAAGGAAGGGCAAGGAAGAACTAGAAATATAACTCAGGCGAAGTATGACAATGCTTGCCATGGACAAAGCAGAACATAGTAGGGGAATGAGCCAAGGTGAAGTGGTATTTGTAGGGTTCAGTGGTCTCTCAACTGTGGGATAATTCCTTAATTTCTTTTTTTAATTTTAGAAAGTGGTGTAAATTAACAAAAAGCTATTTGTGTGGGAGGGTGGAGAGGGTGTGTGTGTACAATCTTAGGGCTTAAGCTTAGAACCTAGCCTCTGTCTCTGAGCTTATTTTGCTTAAGGCCAGCACTCTACCACTTCAACCATAGCTCTGTTTTTGGCTTTTTGGTGGTTAATTGGAGCTAAGAGTCTCACGGACTTTAATAACTGGACTGGCTTCAAATTGTGATGCTCAGATCCTCGCCTCCTGAGTAGCCAGGAATACAGTCATGAGCCATCAGTGCCCAGCAAAAGAAAAATTTTAAGTGCCTAGAAATCTTGTAGTAACTCACAGAATATGAAGAAGTAGAACTTATGCATGCCAGTGTAAAGATAATGTGATTAGGACAGTTTCTTTCCTGTGTGTTCTTGAATAAATTTCTTCTTCTTTTAAACAACAATTTTGTTCATGCATATAGAGTGAATAAATATAGTAATATTCTTCATCCCCAAAATGGAATGTGTTCCCTGCATTTTCTCACTTTTGGACAGTGCTTCCCATGTTAGAATATTAAATAAGCATATGTCATAACATAAAGTCATTGCTGGGACTCACATGTTTAGGAGTGGCAGATTATGGGGAGGCTGTCTCGCTAGTAACATAAACTCTATATTTCAAGGTAGGGAATGGTGAGGAGTGAGAAGTAAAACCTATAGCTGTCTAGGAGGTGAGAGAGAGGAGATGGTTGCTAAATTAATCAGAGAACAGGTCAACTAAAACATACAGCAGTGCTATTTTAGGCTGATTTATATTCTGTAGGAACAGCTGGCGAAATCTTTACAGAGGTGAGAAAACACTGTAGGAATCAATTTGGTATAGTATTATTGGGAGAAAATGGAATGAAGAATTTTGGAGTTAACCAGAAGACAACACTCATCCAACTTACTTTTTTAACCAAGTCTCCTTTGCCCTTCCTTTAAATACTTGCCTTCTCATAATACTGTCTGTCTGAGATTCCCTATCTCTTACCATTTTCTTCTTTAAGGATGAGTTATTCTATTACTATGGCTTCAGATATTTACAGCTACGAATTTGAGTGTGTTTTATAGATGCAAAAACATACAAAGCCATTTCACAGCCAAGTCTGAGAGAATTCAGGCAAATGGAATTCAATAAAGCACAAACCTGACCTAATCCTATCTCTCTAATAGCCTGAATTTTAGTGAAAAGTATCCTGATCTATCAGCTTTTCCAGCTGGGAGTATGGAAACTATCTTAGATGGTGTTTCAGCTTGAAAACAGAAGGAACTCGATTTCTTCTGCCCTTGGTTCCCTGTTCCCAGGTCAGCTTTAAATCTCTACCCATCAATAAGAACATTAAGTTTCTCTCTCTTTGTCCTAGGTCCATGATCATCTACTTTATTTTGGTTTGTCTATAATAAATATTATTATTTGTATTTTATATTATGCTTATATGCTATACATTGCATATTGTATGCACTATATATTATACATTTGTTATAATATATTATTATTACTTAGAAAATTGTATATGGAATGGAAAGAGAGTACTTAAAACTTTACTTTTGGAATAACCTCTAACACCCAGAATAGTTTTAGAGGTATGAAAAGAAGAGAATGTGCAACACATCTACAATCATGTTTCATTACCTTGCTACATTTCCTCCTTTAGGAATTTTTTGTGTCATTCCAGAGCAAGTTATTGTCATAGAGTTTTTATCTTCAAGAATATAGGAGTTAGGGCATACTATTTCTCACTATGATGGTAATTTGTAAGTGCCTTCCCCCCCCAAAGTCATCATAATCCTGGGTATATATATCCAAAGAAATGTAAGACATATACAATTGACATAGATAGCACATTTATGTTTATAGCAGCCCTGTTTAAAATAGCCAGCCTACAAAATTAGATATCTATCAGTCAATGAATAGATAAGAGGATCTGGGGGCTGGGGCTGATGGCTCATGTCTACAATCCTAGTGATACAGGAGATTGAAATCTGAGGATCACAGTTTGGAGTCAGCCCAGCCATGCAAATCAGACTCTTCTCTCCAATTAACCAACAAAAGCTGGAAATAAGGGCATGACTTAAGTGCCAAAGCAGTAGCAATAAGGGGGAACATAAGAGAAAATACCCAAGTACTGATACAAGAAAATACACACACAAATATAAGTTTATATTCACACACAAGTATATATATATATATATATATATATATATATATACACACACACACACATAATACATATATATGAGTATTATACTCAAAAATGAAAGAAGGACATTTGCAGTAAAATGGATGAAACTGGAGATTATCATGTTAAGTAAGATAAACTCTCGCATGTGGTCTGTAGAAGAAAAAAACATTACACTGGCATAAAATTTGGGACTGTTTTGAGTAGGGGACCCCTAAAAGAGGGTGAGAAAAGTGGTAGCTTGAGAGGACAAACAAGATGGAAATACTTTATATTCATGTAAGAATATAAAACAGCTAAACCCATTGATTGTTGAGAAAGGGGAAGGAATAACCGTGGATGTAAACTTGATCAAAGTACATTCATTATAAGCATGTATGGTAATGTGATGTTGAAACTGTTTTTACAATTAATATGTGGAAGTTTGTGGATCGTGATGAGATACAGGTTTCCACTTTAGGTTGGAACAGGTAGAACATACTGGGGACATATTAATATAAAAATGTGACAGGGAACATTTCAGTATATAATATATAGAAAAAAATCTTAATTACATACCAACAACAGTGATACTATGTATCACTTTGGTAAATTTCATGTGTTTTTGAAAGACTGAAAGCTTACACCTTTAATTAGAACCAAGGTACCCAAACAGAATGGTTACGTATTATATTGTCTAAGCATTTTTGTTCCCAGAGTAACCTTTTAAGAGCCTTAAAATCTCAAAATGAAATTTTCCTCATGAAATAATTTGGAAATTACCAAAAGTTGTTTGACCACATTTTTTCCATATTTTTCATATGGCTAGCCATTTCCTATTGTACACAGAACATTGTGTATGAGTAACAGTGTACTTAATTCTGACTGTAGAAAATAGTACATTGAATAAATTTTATTCTTAGCTAACTTCTACGGATACTTTCTGATACTGTTTACTTTGAAAACACAAACTCCATATTTTTTGCCTATTGTTTTTGAGCTATTAATTTATTTTGTTGACTTTTCTTCTCTACTCATTGGTATATTGTTTTCTTAAATTATTTTCATTCTCTTTCCAAGGAAGAAACTTATTAATCTTATAAACTCATCTTTGTTCAAATTCAATTAATTTTTTGTCTGCCTAAATATTGACTTACAGTATATTAAAATTCTACCTTGCTCCAATATTTGGATAAAAGAATACCTTTGAATATTCAAGCAATTAAAATACTTTTTCAATTATTTAAAAGTATTTAATATGTTCAATTTTAATTTAAAATATACACTCAATAAATTTCCATTAGACTATTACATTTTTTCATGTAGCCAAACACAGTTATTTTAAAAGTGATTGTTTTACTATATTTTTCTCAGACTACTTTTTGTATAAAGCATAAATGGTTACTTTGTGTGCGTGCGTGTATGTGTGTGTGTGTGTGTGTGTGTGTGTGTGTGTATGTGTGTGTGTGTGTGTACTGGTATTGGTTCTTGAACTCAGGATCATGAATTCTTGCCTGGCTTTTTCACTCAACGCTAGTCCTCTATTGCTTGAGTCACACTTCCATTTATGGCTTTTTGTGGTTAACTGGAGGTAAGAGAGTCATGACATTTTTTCTTCTCATGCAGGCTTTGAACTGTCATTCTCAGATCTCATGGTACTGAGTAGCTACTGTTACAAGTGTGAGTCACATGTGCCCAGCTATATTGTAACTTTCATTGATTGCTTCTTTACAATAAAAAGAAGCTCTATGTTTGGTTGTTTTTGCTTTTCTTTTAAATTATAAGTATTTATATTAACATTGATTATTGCCTTTTATGTTTAACCTTATTTTTAACTTATTATTTTAAACTATATAATATTTTTTTAGCTACATAATTTACAAATTGTTTTATGTAGAACACAGTTGTGTTCCACATATTTTCTGGTCTGCTGTGAGTCTAGACTATTGGACTTTAAAACTATTTATTTATATACTTACTTAAGATAGGGTCTCTCTGAGTAGGCTGGGCTTGTCTTAAACTTATTATGTGCCCCAGTAGTGCTCTACTTCAAAATCTTCCTTAATGTTGTGAGTACAGTTCTACACTACTATATCCAGATGCCATTTGTATTTTATGACATTATATATGTAATTTATATATACACTTATCATGATATTTATATATAATTTCACATTATATTAATAATATGTTATATATTGGATACATAATAATCCAATTTAAAGACAAAATTTAACACTTTTTGTAATCACATTGTTACATATATTTTGATAACATTTTAAGTAGCTATTTAATCAATATCTCTATTTGTGTCCAGCTAATTTCTTCAACACAAATGGTAGTTTCTTCTTACCTATTTATCAATTTTGGGGCTTACTTGAAGCATTATATTACTTATTTGGATCATATGATTTAATATGCTTTTCTATATCATAGCTTCTTTCCCTCAATGCAGTCTAGATATTAGGTCAGTGGTTTCTAATGCTTAGACTTGGATAAGAATTATAAAATTTGTGTTTTAATCATAATAAACTGTATTTTAAAATAATGCTTAAATATTTCTATATATAGTATTTGCATTTCTAAATTTTTATTCTTTATTCTTTTGAATTTTAGATTATTTGAATTTCTATGAAAATGTTCTATTTTTTTCTATAAGGCATCATTTTTCCAATAAAATTTGATTATGACCATAGCCATGGCCAACATCAATTTTAAATGTTGGAGCCAATATTCAATGTGTAATAACGAGCTCTGTGTATGTAATTGCTAGTCTGAATTTTCTGAAGCAATTCTCTCAGAACCTAACCTCCCAGATCCAAATAACAAACTAGTAAAACATTGAGAAAGGCAGATACCAGTGGCTCAGATCTGTAATCCTAGCTACTCAGGAGGCTGAGATCTGAGCATTGGCGTCTAAAGCTCTTATTTTCAATTGACTAGCAAAAAGCTAGATGTGGAAGTGTGGCTCAAGTGGTAGGCTACCAGCTTTTATTGAAATTGCTAAGAGATAGCTCCCAGGCCTTGAGTTTATGCCCCAGTACCGGCATACACACACACACATACACAAACACACAAACACACAGAGAGAGAGAGAGAGAGAGAGAGAGAGAGAGAGAGAGAGAGAAAGAAAGAAAAGACTCAGATTGATTGAATAATTAAATAAAAATGCATAATTGGTAATTGCTGATTGAGGTGTTGAAATTATAATTCATCATACTTCTGACATTATCTTGTTCAAAGATCTAATTACAACTATTCAAACTTTTTATATATATATTTATTTATATATATATATATATATAAATGGCTTCAGTTCAGACTCTTATTTTCCAGAGACACATAGAAGTCTGAAGTATGTTTTTCTTTAGTTCATTCATTTGGCTATAGAAAACTCTTATCCAGTCTGAAAGTGGAAAACCATTAGACCAAACTTTCCTGCTTCCCAGTCCTGCAGATATTACAGAAGGATAATTTTTTCTTCACTGTTGAAGAAGGAAGTTCTTACAAACCATGAAATCATCAAGCCATATTAATGCTACTGCCCAAGGGAAGACATATCCTCATAACCTGGGCTGATGATTTCAAACCCAATGAGACAAAAACACCTTTGAGTGACTCACACTGAATTGAAGCCATTTTTTTTTTGTTTTCTGTATGTTTTTTATTATAAAAATACTATACAGAGGGGCTGCAGTTACATGAGTAAGGTAATGAATACATTTCCTATGGAGCACTGTTACCTCCTCCTTTGTTTTTCCCCTACCATCCCTTCCCTTACCCCTTCTCCCTGCTTGAAATTGTAAAGTTCATTTTCAACATAGTGTCTTGTATATCTCATTGTAACTATGGAGGAAGGACATACAAAAGAAACAAAAAATCATATAGTACATTAAAAACAACAGCAAGAAAGAAAAACAAAAAACCCTTGTGTCCGTATCTTGGGGTTTATTTCCCTTAGCATCATCTTATAAGGTCATAAGTACATAGCTTTTGAACTTTTCTGCTTGTCTGATAAGATTATCCTTGACCTATACTAGTTATTCCAAATAAGGGAAACCATGGGACTGATGTTTCTTTGGGCCTGGTTACATCAATTAATATAAATTTTCCAAGTCTTTCCATTTCCTAACAAATTGGATGATGTCATTCTTTCTGATGGAGGTGTAGAATTCCAGTGTGTGTGTGTGTGTGTGTGTTTGTGTGTGTGTGTGTGTCACATTTTCTTGATCCATTCATCTACTGTGGGGCATCTGGGTTGGTTCCATATCTTAGCTATGTGAATAATGCTGCGAGGACCAATGGAATAGAACTGAAGACCCAGAAATGAACCCACAGACCTATAGCCACCTAATCCTCAATAAGGGAGCTAAGAAAATAGAACAGAAGAAAGGCAGCCTCTTCAGTAAATGGTGCTAACAAAATTGGTTAAACGCCTGTAGAAAACTAAAGCTAGATCCTTACATATCACTCTGCACCAGAATCAACTCCAAACAGATCAGAGACCTCGAAGTCAAAGCAGATACCCTGAAAATATTACAGAAAGAAATAGGAAAAACTCTAGGTCTCCTTGGCACAGGCCAAAATTTTCTTAATAAAGACCCAGAAACACAACAAATCAAAGAAAGGTTGGACAAATGGGATTTCACGAAACTACAGTTCTGCATGGCAAAGGACATAGCTAGCAAGATCAATAGAAAGCCCACAACTTTGGCAGGAGGCAGGGGAGTGTAGTCGTGGAGATGGGAGGGCAGGGATGGTAGGGGAAAAACAAAGGAGGAGGCAACAATGCTTGATAAGAAATATACTCATTACCTTGCTCATGTATTTGTAAAAAAAGTTATTAATTACAAAAAGAAAAAATGAAGAATTTAGAGAAACTTCTCTTGTATCTGCTATTAGCACCACATAGAGGCTTCAAAGTATTAAAAAAAAGGTATGGATAAAATCTGGCCCTAAAATTTCTATGTACTTTATCATATCATTCAATTGGTTACATATTCTAGCTTAGTAAAAACGGATTCAGAATCTATTATGTACTTTCCAAGTCCTATATAAAGACTAACAGAAAAAGATAAAAGAGAGGGGGTTCTTTTCATGATGGAACTTAAAGTTAGACATGGAAGTTAATGTTGATAGTTACAATAGTTACTCATTAGTTTTTTAAATAGTGAAATATTCATAAAAGAAAATTCTTCTCACTATTGCTTGAATATCCCCAAGTTCTTATACCAGGTAGAAGTTTCCTTTACATTGTAATTATGCTGTAATCCTTGGTTTAGTTATTGGTTTATTTTTCAAAAAACGTGTGTACTTAATGCTGTAAAAAAAAAAAACAAACTTAGAGACTTCTCTGAAGAGGAGATAAGGATGGCCAATAGACACATGAAGAAATGCTCAAATTCTCTAGCTAGAGGAGAGCAGTGGGCATCTGGCCCTGTGGTTCCTGCATGAAGACAGTGGCTGGTTGTGCCTGGACCTACAACACCACTTCTGCTATCACAGTCAAATCTGCCATTAGAAGACTGAAGGAATTAAAAGACCAGTAAAATTCTACCACCTGAGATATCCCTACCCTACAATAAATGGGTTAATTTATATAAAAAGAAGAAATGCAAATCAAAACAGCATTGGGATTCCACCTCACCCCATTTAGAATGGCTATAATCAAGAACTCTAATAACAACAGATGCTGGAGGGAATGTGGCCAAAAGGGAACCCTCTTTTTGTTTTATTTAATGTGATGGGTTGTTACTCCTGGGATTCTTTGTCTGGTACAGAAGAAGCTGTTTTAGCTGACTGAGAAGATCCCTTCTGACCTTCATGAAGTAGTCACCGTGTTATGCTGCTCCTTTCTTGTAAAGAGGGCTACGTGATAACTCAGAACTGGAAAGTAGCCATGGACTGAAGCATGGATGTAAATTCTCTTAACTACCTGAATGAGTTCCAAGTTCTCTCTACCCAAGCTTCCAGTTGAAAATGCAATACCTTCGGTCTCATTTTGTGAAACCAAGAGACCCACTAAGCATTTATTGGGTTCCTGTCCCATTGAACGTGTGATATAATAGTGTATGGTTATAGGCTATAACACTTCTGTCAGTTTATTATACATCAATAGAAACCCAATGCATATGATTAATTACTGAAATAGCCTAAAGGAGCTAGTTAAAAATACATTCTTGCTGTTATTTTCTTTACACATCGTATTTTGTCATGTTGAGGTGAAATATGACATGATTAAAAATAATCTTCAGACTAGAATTTGAAAAATCAATTATATTGACAAACATTTTGAGAAAACAGCCATCAGTGGATGGCAAATTGGAACACTGAGCCTTCGGGAAATATCCATAAGTCTCTACTGTGGGTGAGTAAATCTAAAAAGATGCTTTATTCCCATTCATCTCTGGTCCCCTGAGAAACAAATACTAAGACAGGATTGGAAATCTGATGGATGGTGTGAGAGACATGCCTGCATATCATAGTGTAGAAGGAAAGAGGAGCAGACACTTCCAGCCCTTGAAGAATGAATGGTACTGGTTGGGCAAGGGTTAGTACACAAACAAAAATAGCAAGAACCATTGAGTTCTTCTTACCTTCTAAGACTTAGGTTTTAAGTATGTCTCTTACAGCTATGACCCTCATGCAAAAGCTGCTATTCAATTAGAAATGGCCCAGCAAAGCTCACCTGTTATGATGCAGGAGCAATCGGAGGACATGCATCTTTAGGTAGATCTAGGAGGCTGTCAATCAACTATGCTAGTTAGAGCATTTTCTATTCAAGGATGTCTGAGAGACATCCTTCAATAGTTACAGTTTTAATTAAAATTTGCTGACCTATTCTTATACCTATGAAACTCAACTTACATAAATTGAGATCTCTTTCCTTGTTCTAGCATCTGCCTGAAAAATATGCCTTTGCTTTCTAGTAAAAGAGTAAACTAAATGCAACAACTTTCTAATGTAATGCCTCAAGTATGGAGAACAGATAGTTTTATTAGCTTAGATACTGAATGAGTATACAGTTCAGAAAGCAAAGCACTTATATAAAATAATTTACATATATTCCCATTACCAAATTTATAATGTATTTGTTAATTATCTAGTGTATTAAAACATACTCTGTCACCTCCTGGCTAACAGTACTTTGTTTCTTAGTTTTACCTTCTTCTGGTTTTCCAGATTTATTTTCTGGGTTCTTCAAGTAATATCATAAAATTAAGAAGGAACTTTTTGCAATTCCAAGACTTTTATTCCTTTAGTAGGCCCAAATTTCCTTTTCAAATGAAATTACACTAATAAAATATCTACATAAAACTGTTTTCATGAATAGGTTTTTTTTGTTGTTGCTGCTATATCATTTCTTGCTTACTCTTCAGTAGGCATGGTATCAGATGCCCTGAATAAAACAATTTGCTAATTGTTTTATGAGAGACAGAAGTCTGTGTTTAAGAGCTTCAATTCTAGGAGAGTGAGATAATAAACGTTTAGTTACAGTGTGTAAAAATTAATGGTTCACTTAAGTATGGAGGAATAGAAGATATGCAAGAGAGTCAAAGAAGATTTATCCCTTGGTCAGGAAAGATCACAGATGACATACAGACATTACAGACTAAATCATACCTTTAAAACATGTTTAAATTAGGTTTATTTGGAATTGAAAGATACAACTATACTGGGACAGAAAGCAAATGCATTTTCTGAGGGGCCCAGCAGCTGAGAGTAAAGATAGATTGCTAGGCAAGAAAAATATGATATGACTACAAATATTTTAATATATTTTATTGTAAAAATACTGTAGAGAGGGATTACAGTTACGTGAGTAAGGTAATGAGTACATTTCCTATTGAGCATTGTTACCCCTTCCTTTGATTTTCCCCTACCATCCCTTCCCTCCCCACCCCCCAAGTTGTAAAGTTCATTTGCAACATAGTGTCTTGTACATCTCATAGTTACAATGGGTCAACCTGTATCCTTGTTTCAGCATTTTGTTATTTCCCTTCCCCTCCACAAATTAAAAAATGTATGTACAAGATGCAGGGCACTGGAATCAAGTACAGTGACAACAGGGGTTATACCATAGGGGAAGAACATACAAAAAGAAACAAAATAATCACATAGTACATTAAAAACAACATCAACAAAGAAAAAACCTCTCGTTCTCCTATCTTGGGTTTCATTTTGTTTAGAATCAACTTATATGTTCATATGTACATAGCTTTTGACTTTTTCTGCTTGTCCCAGACATACACATATTACAAATAAGGGAAACCATGGGACCTATGTTTCTTTGGGCCTGGCATACTTCACTTATTATAATTTTTTCCAAGTCTTTCCTTGCAAGTCTTTCCATTTCCTACCAAATGGGGTGGTGTCATTCTTTCTGATGGAGGCATAGAATTCCATTGTGTGTGTGTGTGTGTGTGTGTGTGTGTGTGTGTGTGTGTGTGTGTGTGTGTGTGTACCACATTTTCCTGATCCATTCATCTACTGAGGGTTGGTTCCATATCTTAGATATGGTAAATAATGTTGGGATAAATATAGTTGTGCTGGTAGCTTTAGTATGGCCTTGTTTGTGATCATTTGGGTTAAATGCCCAAAAGTGGGATTGCTGCTGGGTCATAGGGGAACACTATGTGGAGTCTTTTGAGGAACCTCCATACTCTTTCCAAAGTTGTTGAACAAGTTTACACCCCCACCAACAATGCAGTAGGGTTTCCTTTTGGTCACATCCCCTCCAGCATCTTTTATTAATAGATTTCTTGATTATAGCCATTCTAACTGGGGTGAGATGGAATCTCAATGTTGTTTTTACTTGCATTTCTTTTATGGCCAGAAAAGTTGAGCATTTGTCATGTGTCTATTGGCCATTCTTATGAAGGGGCTACACATATTTGTGGAGTTTCCTTTTTATGTGGTAGGAATGTGAAAGAGTTGATTGTGGCTCAGAGTTGCAGAACTATGTACCATAATAAGAATTATTAAATAAAGGTATTAGATGAGATGTGTAAATTGTACCTCACCAAATGTGCAGAAGTAAATAGAGAACAAATTAGGTTGTGTAGAAGCTCTAACAGAGGAAGAAAGAAAACTAGTCAGATAAGAATTATTCTCACTTGAAATCAAGCTCTATTTCCCTTCTAATGTCCCCATTTACAACTCACATTGGCCAGTTAATAGAGTAGTAGCATCTCTTGGGCTCTGAAACTTTGGTAAACACTGAATTTAAATCCAGCCTTCACAGTATGCTTAATTGAAGATACAGTAATTCTAGGTTATTTTATTGCAGACTTTTAAAGGCAAAATCCATTAAAGTTACTTGTATTATATCATAAAAATGAAAAAATGGTAAAGGTTTTATGAAACATATTGCCCCTTAGGCAGAGCTAAATTAATCTTCCGTGGCTTGTATGAAGGTGGTTGAGCTCCCAGGACTCCTTTTGAAAACTTCTTTTTAGCTGAATACTGCAGATGATTGCATATACTGTTAGAGCTTCACAAGGAGAATACACTTGCAAATGCCAACACAGAGAATGCTCTTTAATTTATGGTTTTAAGAAAGCTTATATTGGCAGGCACTGGTGACTGATGCCTGTAATCCTAGCTACTCAGAAAAATGAGATTCAAAATCAACCTGGGCAGAAAAAAAATCACAAGATGTTTTTCTTTTGTTTCTTTTTTTATTCTTTATTGTTATTGTTAAGTTGACATGCAGAAGGGATACAGGTACATGAAACAGCTAAGGAGTACAATTCTTTTTGAACCAACTCTCCACTTCCCTTGCTCTCTCCCAGTTTTCCCCTACTGTCCCCATCCACAAGATGTACAGTTCATTTTCTACATAGTGAATATCCCTGCTGCATTTGTTCACCCTTTGTTCCACCTTGTCCGTGAACCCCCTTATCCTCCCAAATACAAACTAACAAACAAAAGAAAAAGGAAACAAAAATAGCTACAGCAGTAACAAAAAAAATCTCGTTTTCTTTCCTTGGAATTTATTTCATAAAATATTATTTTATATGATCATATGCACATAGCTATTGAGCCTTTGTCAACCACTCCTATGCATATCCTCTTTTGGACTCTGTGTGGGAATATTTATTGTCATATATAATTTATCTTGTCCCTGTGTGTGTATACATATATTTAATCATTCAGTATGTTTACTTGTAGGTTTATTGGTACATTCTAAACATGAGGGAAACCATGTAACCTATCTTTTTTGGGGGTCTGGATTACTTCACTTAATATAATTTTTCCAAGTTTTTCCATTTCTTTACAAATTGTGCAATATCATTCTTTTTGATGACTGAGTAGAATTCCATTCCACAAGATTCTTATCTCAAATTAACCAACAGAAAGCAGACGTGAAGTGTTAAAGTGTTCAAGTGTTAAAGTGCCATCATTGAGTGGCAAGAGTTAAAGGACAATGTCCAGAGCCTTAAAAGTCCCAGTATAGGTACAAAAAAAAAAGAAAGGAAAAATAAAAGCTTAGATTGATGGTGTCTTTTTAAAATTTCTCAGCCAAATATGTGCCTTTCTGATGGCTATGAAACTTTTGTCCATATCACAAATGTGATACTTTCTGAAATATTTTTGTTGCCACATATCCGTAGGGAATCCCTTACCTTAGAATGACTTACACTGGTCTGATTTCCCTCCTTTATATTATTGTTTCTTACATGGCTTCTATTTGAGTCAGTTTTTTCAGCTCAACAATGTCAATAATAGACACATCCAAAATCTTGCTGTGTTCATTCTTTTATTGTGAATCTCAATAAAACATAAACTACAGCAGAATGACCCTTAAGCACAGTTTTTTTTTTTCAAATGAGAGGGTTATGCAAACTTCTATAAATTTGATATATGACTTTTCTGTTTACCATAAAGATTGAAATAATTTCTTTATCTTCCTTCCAAAAGTGTTATCTAAATATTTCTTATATGAAGGACTGTAATGAATCTCAAGTTAAATTTTTTTTCATGCGATATTAAGGTTATGGGTCATTTACTTTGTGGTGTTCCATATTTAAACTTTTTGAGAGTCATATGGCAATGATTTGTGTCATTTCATCTCTGCTGCAGCAAGCTCTTCTATTTCAGCAGCCTCAACTTATACATGTCTCACTATAATCTTATAAACATCATTTTACATTTAGAATTTGTTTCCTCAAATTTTCATTTAAATTATGATGTTTCCTCTCATGTTTTCTTTTGCTTTCTTCTTATATATACCCAGAGCAGGATTTCTTGATCAATATTAATATTTTTCAACATTTTTTGAGAAAATGCATAGTGTTTTCCAGTTCTCCCAACAATGGACAATTTACTTTTTCTAGACCTTCTCTACTTATAGTCTTTTGTTTTTACCTCTTTCTTTGTTAGAAACATCCATTCTAACTGGTTTGAGGTGATTCCCAATGGTTTTGATCTGCATGTGTCTAATAATTAGTGATGATGAGCATTTTTTCATATATGTGCTGGCCATTTGACGATCTTTGGGGGAGGCTAAATTTGAGAGAAGAAGTTTACAAAACTCCTTCTTAATGGAAAGCTGGGCGGGTACAGTGTTATACATATGTTACCCTTACTAGGCAAGAGCATACTGGTGAATCATTGTCTCAATGAAGATCAGAGAAGGAAGAAAGATCTTATCTCCAAAGAAAAAAAAAACTAGCACAAAAAACAGCCAAAGACGCCATTCAATGGCACAGCGCTAGTCCCTTAAAACACAAGGCCCTGCGTTCAAACTCCAGTACCACCAATAATAAAAAACAAGAAAAAACAGACGTATGCACTTCTATGTTTATTGCAGCATAGCATTATTTTCAATAACTAATAGAGAAATCATTTATATTGCTCACCTGCATAACATTGAAATTTTTTTTTGGGGGGGGGGGTCCAGTCGTGGGGCCTGAACTCTGGGCTTGGGCACTGTCCCTCAGCTCTTCAGCTCAAGGCTAGCGCTCTACCACTTGAGCCACAGCACCACTTCTGGCTTTTTTCTTTTGGCTTATGTGGTGCTGAGGAATCAAACCCAGGGCCTCAGGCATGCAAGGCAAGCGCTCTACCGCTGAGCCACCTTCCCAGCCCATGAGTACATTTCTAGTTGCATTTATTAGTATATTGATTATTGCACTATTTTTAATTTTGACACCAATTCTAACAACAATAAAAATTTCTAAAATTTCTTTTTTTAAATTTTTTATTTTTTGGGTCCGGTCGAGGGGACTGAACTCTGGGCCTGGGCACTGTCCCTCAGCTCTTCAGCTCAAGGCTAGCACTCTACCACTTGAGCCACAGCACCAGTTCCGGCTTTTTTCTTTTTGCTTATGTGGTGCTGAGGAGTTGAACCCAGGGCCTAATGCCTGCAAGGCAAGCGCTCTACCACTGAGCCACCTTCCCAGCCCATAAAATTGAATTTTAAAATGTGTCATATAGATACAACATAATGCTATTCTGTCATTCGTGTGGCAACATGGATGGATCTGAATATTATGCTAAGTAATGACCCAACCATGGGAAGGAAATGCTACATAATTTTTTTGCATGACATATCTGAAATTTGCAAACTCATACAAACAGAGTAAAATACAGTTGCCAGGGGCTGAAGTCTAAAGGAAGAAGGACTGTGGAGTTGCTTTTAAAAAATACATATTATTTCTGGTGGAGGCATAGAATTCCATTGTGTATATATACCACATTTTCTTGATCCATTCATCTACTGAGGGGCATCTGGGTTGGCTCCATATCTTAGCTATGGTAAGTAATGCTGCAATAAACATAGATGGGCTGGTAGCTTTCGTATGGTCTTGTTTGTGATCATTTGGGTAAATGCCCAAAAGTGGGATTGCTGGGTCATGGGGGGGGGGGGGGCGGGGGCATGGTAAGGGGAAATGAAGGAGGAGGTAACAATGCTTGATAAGAAATGTACTCATTACCTTGCCCATGTAATTTTACCCCTCTGTATGGTATTTTCACAATAAAAAAGAAAAAATATACATATTAATAAGATGCAGACATAAAAGGGATCCAAATAGGGAAGAATGAAGTAAAACTGTTCCTTTTTGCAGATGACATGATCTTGTATTTAAAGAATACCATGAACTCCACTTCCAAATTACTGGAGCTGCTTCAAAAGTTTTCAGAGTAGCAGGGTATAAAGTTGGGGAAGGGAAAAAACAAAATACTTAAATAAGGATACAAGCTGATCTATTGTAACAATGAGATTCACAAGACACTATGTTGAAAAACGAACTTTACAATTTAAAGGGGGTAGTTTGGAAGGGATGGTAGGGAAAAAACAAAGGAGGTTACAATGCTTGATAGGAAATGTACTCATTACCTTGCTCATGTAACTGTAACCCCTCTCTACAGTATTTTTCCAATAAAAATGTATAAAAAATTAACCCTCAAAAATCCATGGCTTTTCTGTATGCCAACAAGGAAAAGAATGTGGCTGAAATTAGCAAAGCAACTATTTTTGTAATAGCCCCACAAAAAATGAAATACCTAGGAGTTAACAACTAAAAAAGTGAAGGACTTCTACAATGTAAACTTTAAAACCCTGAAAAAGGAAATTAAAGCAGAATTTAGGAAGTGGAAAAACCTCCGGTGCTCCTGGATTGGGAGGATTAAAATTGTGAAAAATGGCAATACTTCCAAAGGCTATCTGCAAATTCAATGTGATACCTATCAATATTACAACCTCATTCTTCAAGGAAATGTAAGAAGCAACCCAAAAATTCATATGGAACAATAAAAGACCTTGAATAGCAAAAACAATCCTTAGCAGAAAGAACAGTGCTGGAGGAATATCGATACCAAATTTCAAACTCTACTACAAAGCCATAGCAATCAAAACAGCTTGGTACTGGCACAAAAACAGACCTGAGGAACAATGGAATAGAACTGAAGACCCAGAAATGAACCCACAGACTTATAGCCACCTAATATTCGATAAGTGAGCTAAAAAAATAGAATGGAAGAAAGACACCCTCTTCAGTAAATGGTGCTGACAAAATTGGTTAATCACCTGTAGAAAACTAAAGCTAGATCCTTATATATCATTCTGCATCAGAAACAACTCCAAACGGATCAAAGACTCAAAGTCAAAGCAGACACCCTGCAAACATTACAGGGAGGAATAGAAGAAACTCTAGGGCTGCTGGGCACAGGCTGAAATTTTCTTAATAAAGACCAAGAAACACAACAAATCAAAGAAAGGTTGGACAAATGGGATTGCATGAAACTGCAGAGTGTCTGCATGGCAAAGGACATAGCTAGCAAGATCAATAGAAAGCCCATGGATTGGGAAAGGATCTTCATTAGCCTTACAACAGACAGAGCCTCATATCTAAAATATACTTAGATCTCAAAAAAATTAAATCCTCCAACGACAAATCCTCCAAAAAAAAAAAAACAACTGCCTGATACATAAGTGGGCTAAAAACTTAAAGAGAGACTTCTCTGAAGAGGAAAGAAGGATGGCCAATAGATACATGAAGAAATGCTCAAATTCTCTAGCTAAAGGCGAGCAATGGGCATCTGGCCCTGTGGTTACTGCATGAAGACAGTGGCTGGTTGTGCCTGGACCTGCAACACCACTTCTGCCATCATAGTCAAATGTGCCATTAGAAGACTGAAGGAATTAAAAGACCAGTAAAAGTGCTACCACCTGAGAGATCCCTACCCCACAATAAATGGGTTAATTTATATAAAAAGAAGAAATGCAAATCAAAACAGCATTGGGATTCCATCTCACCCCATTTAGAATGGCTATAATCAACAATTCTAATAACAACTGATGCTGGAGGGCATGTGGACAGAAGGGAAACCTATTGCATTGTTGGTGGGAATATAAACTTGTTCAACAACTTTGGAAAGAGTATGGAGGTTCCTCAAAAGACTCCACATAGAGCTCCCCTATGACCCAGCAATCCCACTTTAGGGCATTTACCCAAATGATCACAAACAAGACCATACTAAAGCTACCAGAACACATATGTTTATTGCAGCATTATTTACCATAGCTAAGATATGGAACCAATCCAGATGTGCCACAGAAAAGGAATGGACAAGAAAATGTGACATATATATATATATATATATGTATATATATATATATATATACATATACATATATATATATATATTCCATTGTGTGTATGGAATTCTATGTCTCCATCAGAAATAATGATATCTCCCCATTTGTTAGGAAATGGAAAGACCTGGAAAAAATTATATGAAGTGAAGTAAGCCAGGCCCAAAGAAACATAGGTCCCATGGTTTCCCTTATTTGCAATAACTAGTACATGTCTAGGACAAGCAGAAAAGTCAAAAGCTGTGTACATATGACCATATAAGATGATTCTAAACGAAATGAACCCCAAGATAGGGACACAGGGTTTGTTCTTTCTTGCTATGTTTTTTTAAGGTATTTATAACATATTGTGTGATTTTTTTTTGTTTCTTTGGTATGTTCTTCCCCCATAGTATAACCCCTGTTTTCACTGTATTTGATTCTGGTGCCCTGCATCTTGCATATACATTTTTCTAATTTAGGGATGGGAAGGGAAAAATCAAAATGCTTAAATAAGGATACAGTTTGACCCATTGTAATAATGAGATGTACAAGACACTATATTGAAAATGAACTTTACAAATTCAGGTGGGGGGCATTGGAAGGAGTTAGGGAGGTGGGGAGGGAAGGGATGGTAGGGAAAAACAAAGGAGGGGGTAATAATGCTGGATAGGAACTGTACTCATTGCCTTACTCATGTAACTATTACCCCTCTGTACAGTATCTTTACAATAAAACATATGTTCAAATACATATTCTTAACTAGTTGTAAACAGCATTTCATTTCCAGAAGTCAGGTTATAAGTGCAATGTATCTTGATTGATATATAGTTCAATTTTTACATAACATACATTAAATATAATGACTGCATTTTGTTCACTGGTCCTTCCTCCTTTCAGACTTCAGGTTCCTAATATTGATTTTGTTGAGCAGTTCCAATTTTTCTTTTTTTTTCAAATTTTTTTAATTTAATTTAATTTTTTTTTTGTGAACATACTGTACAGAGGGGTTACAATTACATGGGCAGGATAATGCGTACATTTCTTATCAAGCATTGCAGCCTCCTCTTTGTTTCCAATTTGTTTTTCAAAAGAGTAACATGGTGAATCTTCCCCTAAGTATACTGCCCTTAAATCAATCTGGTGTGTATATAAACCAGGACTCCTGCATGCTTGTAATTGCTTTTTAAAAGGTAAATATTCCATTTTACAAGATGAGAAAAATGAAGGAAAGAAGGAAGGAAAGGAGGGAGGAAGGAAGGAAGGGAGGAAGGGAGGGAGAGGGAGAGAGGGAGGAGGGAGGGAGGGAAGGAGGAAGGAAGGAAGGAAGGAAGGAAGGAAGGAAGGAAGGAAGGAAGGAAGGAAGGAAGGAAGGAAGGAAGGAAGGAGGGGGTAGAGAAGAAAGGCAGGAACAGTGAGAGATCATATCCAGTATCACTAAAGAAATTTAGAAAATTGTTTAAAGATGCGTTCTCACATTGTATCTTTTTTTTATTGTGAAAATACCGTACAGAGGGGTTACAATTACATGGACAAGGTAATGAGTACATTTCTTATCAAGCATTGCTGCCTCCTCCTTTGTTTCCCCTTCCCATCCCTTCCCATCTTCCCCCCCCCCACACCCTTAAATTGACAATTTGTGAATATTATTCCTTAATCCAATAAAATAAATCTGAAAGAATAGAATAAGATGGGAATTTAAAGTGAGGGATATAGGTTAGTGATATCTTTGATGCAATAGCAGCATCAGTAAAAAAAAATTGTGAGTTTGTGAAATAAATGAAAAGTAAAGTATTAATGAAATAAGGAAGACAAGAACAACAAAATGCTATGAAAACCATGATTTCTTTACATTGTGATGTATAATTATAAGTTTATAAAATAAACCTTTTCATTTGATAAAATGATAAAAAAATCCTCTCTTAGTTTTGTAGTATACTATGTTTTTACATGGGCAAAAGCAATAGATTGGACGTATATGTTGGAAAGGGTGTGGTATCATCATTATAGGAAATTGTCAGCTTCTTGAAAGTTTAAATGTATGCTATGAGATAATGTAACCATTTAAAGAGAAATGAAAGAATGTTCAGTGAGCTGAGAGAGTAGCTCAGTGGTTCAGTACTTGCCTAGCATGCACAAGGCCCTTACTTGCAATCTCTAGCACTGCAGCAAAGCCAAACCAAATGAAGGAAGATTTGTCAAAAAGAAGATAAACTACTGAAGGACCCACCAAGAGAAGTCCCTGTGTGTTTTAATCATATAATGTATATAACTCAGAAACTAAAACGAATGAATCAGAAAGAAAGAAATACTCTATGATTTTATTTATATAAAATTCTATAAATCAATGTTTGAAGGATAACTAGATAAATCAATACAAAGTCACAAGAGTCTTCTTTTTGCAATGATAGATAATATGCATTGTCTTGATTATGTTAATGACTTCTGTGGATATACACAAATGCCAAAAAGTTGAATATATGTATTTTATGTCAATTAGACTTAAATAAAGTTGTTTGAAAGTATCTTAAGGATTTCTTCTCCAATTTTTTTGTATCACTGATTTTGAAAATCCTAGAATCAATATTCTCTTTTCTTATAAATTATCTCTCTTGTAAATTGTTTTACTGGATAGGTTGAGGAACATACTTTGTCTTTGGACTAAAATTGTTTACTAGACTATATTTCAGAGATAATAATTATGGGCTAATTTTTGCCAGATACTTTGTGAGACTTTCTGACATGCTCATTCAAGTCTCTATTGATTTGGATGAGAGTTTAAATAGGTTCTCTAGTCTATTGTTTTGTTTTTCTGTCTTAGGAACTCTAGTAATATTAAAATGATTATCCCTTCTTTCTTGTCTTTGTCTATATTTTAAAGGCATTTTTAATTATGTTTATTTCCTTGAATGCATGTGAACTTAGTTAATTTCTCCTTGCCCTTTATTTCTCTCTGCATCTCAGTATATTAATATTTGACTATATCTTCTCTACTGGGTTTTATTTAGTAAATGATTCTGGGAAGAGGCATAGGGCAATTGTAAGACACATTTTTCTCTCTCATCCTCCTCTCTCAGAATGAGAGAAGAAATAATGCATGAGGACAATTTATTTCCATTTGCTCTGGGAGTATTATGACAATGTCTCCACAAGATAATGGAAATAGCTTTGTTAATAACGTTTTTAATGTGACTTACTAAATCTCAAATCTCATCTCCACTGGTTCTGACACTTTTGATTTTTTGTAATTGAGTAAACACCTTCCAATTTAAGTATATTTATTCATAAATGATGTATGTTCTATTCTTTAAAAATTCCTGCATTGCTGATTACACATTAAATTAGAAATTAATAATGACAGAGGATGTGATGAAAATAAAATGTTCTGATTTCCTCTTAAGGTATGGGAAGGCAGAAAAATGTATCACTTCTACCATTAAAAACAACAGTGAAGAGCAGAGAAATCAGTCAAGAATAACTTATATTGTACTTTCTAGATAACTGAGGTTATAAGAAGTTAACTTAGTTTAAAAATTTAAGGAAAGATAGGACCTTTTAGGGAAAACATATCAAAATAAAAGTTACTGCAGAGCTAAAAACAAACAAACTCAGTCCAAATTCCACTGAAACAAGAGTCAAGAAAGTTTTTAAAAGCTAGAGAAAATTGTTGAAATATCCTGAAGAACATTAAGAAATCAGAGGTCATTGGTAATTGCTATTGACATCTAAATAAAAAAATAACTTTTCCAAAAAATTATATTAAGTGAAGTAAGCCAGGCCCAAAGAAACATAGGTCCCATGGTTTCCCTTATTTGCAATATCTAGTATAGGTATGAGTCAAGTGGAAAAAGTCAGATAATGTGATGTTAGGAAAACGAACCCTCAAATATGTATTTTAATGTTTTTGTTTCTTTCATGCATGTGTTTCTCACGCATTTATAAGATTATTTCTTTGTTGCTTTGTATGTCCCTCTCCCACAGTGTAACCCCTTCTTTCTCTATATTTGATGTCAGTATAACATGTGGAGGAGACGGGGACAAACAAGTCGTTTAAGGATTCAGGTGGACCTGTTGCAACAATGAGAAGTACAAAATGTCATGTCAAAACCAGCTTTACAATGTCGGTGTGGGGGGGGGGGAGGGGGTATGATTGGGTGGGGGGGAGGGGGGAGGCTGGGAAGGGAGGTGAAGGGTAAACAAAGGAGGAGGCTGCAATGCTTGGTTAGAAAAAAATAACTTTTCCAATCCATACGACCAGAAATGGTTTTGCAACTTGAAGCAAGACATCCATTGAAGATAGTCCCTGATCTTCCCAGGAACTCGGTGACTGGGTATTATGTTCTTTGATGATTCCACATGATATAAAGAACTCCCATGCCCTTATGGAAGAGATCCATCCCTTGGTTGCAAAATTGCCAAGAGGCTTTGAGATTTGCACTCAAAAATAAAAACCCAGAAAAAGAATACAGAATTAGGTGTTTTGGAATAAATGCTCAGAACACCCCACCATCTCCAGTCAGGAAGAAGTCTGTGTAACTGAAGGGGAGGAAATTGTGTAGCCACATTGGTCACTTGGATATAAATAAGTCCTTTGTTACTTGAGACTGGAACCAACTCAGATAAAATTTTCAGTGAATTTCTGAAAGCCAAGCATGATCTAGAATAAGACAGTGGGACACCTGGGAACTGCATACGCAATCTTCCTCTCTACACTCTTCCTCTCTACAATCCTCCATGGATGCTCACTAGAAGGACTGATTTGGTAGTTTGAGGTCCTCGAAAACCCCTCTTAAGTTCTAGGAGTAAGGGATGTTGTCCCTGGTCACTAGGGCAATGCAAGAAACTGCCAGGATACTTCGTATCAGTCTTCAGAACAAGTCTTGGAATTCTGGGGGAATGCAGCAAAACCTGAGTAGTCATAGAGGAGCTAATCGAGCAACACACAAAAGTCAGGGGAAAAGGACCACCACCCATGAGCCAATGGGTGGTGGTGAGGTACCATTCAGGGTTATCCAATCAGAGACCTGCTCCCAGAAGGACAGGGCCAAGGGATCTGGAACACTCCATCTCACAACCTAGCCTTTGTGTTATCTTTTTTGACTCAATATGTCTTCCATACTTGGAGTCTTACATTTCCGTACAGAGTTTTACATTTTCTTACAAAAAAATGACGAATCCATTGCGAAATATGGGCATTTAAAATAACACATCTCGCTGAGAAGTGTATTATGCAGAAAATAAAGAATCAGTAAATGTTCTGAATAGGAAAGATTTTCAAACTCTCTTCCCCTCTCCCTACTTCTAAGTGAGGGACATGAAAACAATGTCATAGAATCCTATTCTGTCTCTCCTTTTTAATTTGAATCTCTTAGCTTATGAAGGTATCCTAGCTAGATAGCCTAGAGTCATCGTTGGACAGGGGTGATGATTGATTCTGTTCAGCAGATGCTGCCTCCCTATCATATGGTATTGTTTTATTTGTTCTTGTACCCTTGCATTGTTCTTTATGCTTATGTGCTGAAAATTATTATGCTATTTGGGTATGCCATAGGGACCTAGCAAATCTTCTAGTCATCAGATTTAGAGATGATCAAAAAGAATTAATTTGTACCCAGGTGCCTGGAAATTTAGACACACCATTGTGAGGAGTTTAGTGAGGATAATAATAATAACTAAAATAGCTAAAATGCAAATTCCCTTCCACATTTCTATTAATTAGAATGATGCTGCAGAGGAGCTTTCTGGGATAAGGTTCTTCTTATGACTTGATATCACACAGCAATTAAGACACTGTTCACGTACAGACTGGTTTACAAACATCAATATCTCAAGTTCTTTTCCATCAGGTGACTGAAATTTAATTATATATGATGATAATGAGATATAAATATGATTGCAAATATATATGATCAATTATTATATTTCAGAATTCCGTGGAATATGTTGCTAGAAGACAGATTACAGGAGTTTGTGTGTGTGTGTGTGTGTGTGTGTGTGTGTGTGTGTGTGTGCTAGTACTGGGGGTTGAACTCATTGCCTGGACCCTGTCTCTTAGCTTTATCACTCAAGGATGGTGCTCTACCACTTAAGCCATACCTTCATTTCTTGCTTTTTGTTGATTACTTAGGGATAATGGACTTTCCTACTCAGGTTGGCTTCAAACAACAATCCTCAAATCTCAGCCTCCTGAGTAACAAAGATTATAGGTATGGGGCCACAGATACCCATATCCAAGACAAATTCTTGAGTTTTATAGTATTTCCCTAGTTGTGGTTAACCAGAATTTTTCTAGTTATAATTCTATATTATAATAATAACAAAAATCCCTAAATAATTTAATGAGCAATAAATTTGAGAGCCACCATACTTACTGCTTGCTTCTAATGAATGTCATTCTCCGCTGCTGCATTAATGTGTTTGTTGGGTAGTAAATTTCTTCCCTCCTTCTTTCTCCTCCTTCCCTTCCCTTCCTTCCTTCCTTCCTTCCTTCCTTCCTTCCTTCCTTCCTTCCTTCCTTCCTTCCTTCCTTCCTTCCTTCCCTTCCCTTCCTTCCTTCCTTCCTCCTTCCATCCTTCTTTCCTTGACTATGAGGTCCAAAGCCTAATGCATCTCATTGATTTGTGGCAAGGGCTATATGGCTGTTAACCCCCCAACCCAATATCACACATTTAACAACAAAGGGGTTTAATGAAACCTTTGGCATCTACCAGCTTGGCATTAATCACCTTGTCAAACTCTTAAGCCAATTAAATGTTTTCTGTATCAGAAAACATTTAAGCAAATGTAAAATTAAAACCTGCACAGCCTGAGGACAAACAAGGTAGAGGATGGTAAACTAAAGATGCAGCCCAGGGAATTAAAATAATGAAATATAATAAATATGTATTTATTTATAGAGGATGGAGATGATCATTGTTTTCATTGAGTTTTTGTGAATTATTGTCTAGTGGACAAGGAAAAACACAAAGGCAGCAAGAAAGATGCCTATAATATTAATTCTAATCATTTTAAGTTTCATAAACATTTTGACCTAGGTTATTTCATTTGACCCTCAAGAGCTCTGGTGGTAGATAGACTAATAGTTTTTATTTTTTTTAATGAAGAATGAATGCTCACTCAATGCAGTCAGAAATAACTAAATGCGAATTAATATTAAGGGTTCATATCCACAATTGCAATCTCTTAAAAATTATATAGTTGTTTTAGAGTGATATTCAGTACAGTTACGTAAGTCAGGTAATAAGTACATTTCTTTTTGGACAATGTCACCTTTTCTCTCATTTTCTCCCTGTTTTTCTCTTCCTAACCCCTCTCCGTGACATGTTGTATAGTTTATTTTCAACGTAGTGTTTAGAGAGGATCATTGCTGCATCTGCTCACCTTTGTCCCACAATTTCTGTGCTCCCACGTTCACTCCCCAAAACAGATAAACACACATACAAGACAAAAGGTTCAGAAATCAAAAACAGCAACAAAGAAGAAAAAGACAAAACATAACAAGTAAAATAACATAAAACCTCTTGTTTCCTTTTCTTGGTGTTTTTTTTGATTAATATCATTTTATATGATCATATGCTCATACCTATTGAACCTAGGCGATCCTCTCCTAAGAATATCTTCCTTTGATTTCACTGTGAGAATGTCTAAAGTCCTGAATAATTTATCAAGTCCAATTTTTTTCTTTTTTCATCCAGTGTGTTAACTTGTAGATTTATAGCCACTTTGTATTTACAACAAATGAGGGAAATCATGCACCCTATGTTTCTTTGGGTCTGGCTTACTTCACCTAATATAATTTTTTCTAAGTTTTTCCATTTCCTTCTGAATAGTGCAATATCATTCTGATGGAAGCACGTGTACATATACCATATTTTCTTGGTCCATTTGTAGACCGAGGGTCATCTGAGTTGATTCCATGTCTTTGCTACGGTAAACAATGATGCAGTGAATATGGTTGTAATGGTAGCTTTAGTGTAGCCTGGTTTGTAGTCTATTGGATAAAGGCCCAGGAGTGGAGATGCCAGGTTATAGGGAAGCCCTATGTATAGTCTTTTGCAGAACCACCAGACTGCTTTCCAGAACCACCATACTGCTTTCCATTATGGTTGAACAAGTTTACATTCCCACCAACAGTGTAGTAGCATTTGCTTTTGGCCACAACCCTACCATCTGTTACTGTTAATTTTCTTGATAATGGCCATTCCAACGAGGGTAAGGTGAGCTCTCTATGCTGTTTTGATTTGCCAGAGATGCTGAACACTTCTTCATGGCTATTCTTATTTCCAAGAAGTCCAATTTCTGTAAGTCTTTAATTTATTAATCAGGTTATTGATTCTTTGAGGGTTCATTTGAGGGGATTAATTTTTTGAGGTCTAAGTATATTTTGGATTTGAGGGCTTTGTCTGATGCATAGCTATTAAAAGTTTTCTCCCATTTGGTGGGATTTCTATTTATCTTGCTATCCTTTGCCAGGCAGAAACTCTTTGGTTTGCTACAGTCTCATTTATCAAATCTCCTTTGATTTATTGTGATTCTAGATCTTTACTTAAGAAGTTTTGACCTGTGCCTAGGAGTACTAGTCTTTCCCCTACCCCTTCCTGTAATATGGTCATGGTGTCTGACCTTATTGGGGTCTTTAATCCACTTGGAATTGCACAATCACAATCTTTAAATCATCCAAGACACTTATCCATATCCCTAAGTTTTTAAAATTTCTGTGTGTATAATTTTCAATCTTGTCTGTACTTCATAATCTTCTGAATTTTTTCCATTAAACTCTTTGCTGACAGTACATCCTTTGCTATTGTAACCAATTAATGAGTTGATGCATTATAATATTGCTGTGCTGAGGCACTTCCTATCTTTTTTTTGGGGGGGGGGGTGTCCGGTTGTGGGGCCTGAACTCTGGTCCTGGCTCTGTCTCTCAGCTCTTCAGCTCAAGGCTAGCACTCTACCACTTGAGCCACAGCGCCACTTCCGGCTTTTTTCTTTTTGCTTATGTGGTGCTGAGGAATCGAACCCAGGGCCTCAGGCATGCAAGGCAAGCGCTCTACCACTGAGCCACCTTCCATATCCATAAATGAAGCACATCACAAGACAGCACAATTTATAAACCATCAGTAGAAATAAATTCATTAGTTACTTACAGATACTTTATAATGTAGCCAGGCTCACACCTGTAATTTCATAACTTGGGAGGCAGAGAGCTGGAAGATAAAGGTTGAAGGACAGCACAGGAAAAGATGTTAGTGAGACTCTCATCTCAAGCTAGCTAGGTGTGCTTGTTCACACATGTTTAGCTCTGAAGGACACATAGGTAGAAGAACAAAACTGGGTCCAGACCCTACCTGAAGTGTAGTTAAAGCAAAATAACTGTGTGTTAAACTCCATTACACTGCCTCCCAAATAAAACAAAACAAAACAACAAAGTCTCTGGGCCTGGTAGCACACACTCATACTCTCAGAAACCAGGAGGCTGAAGCAGGAGTATTGCCATTTCCAGGCCAGTCTGGGTACATAGTAAAACTCTGTGTTTGTTAGGAAATGGAAAGACTTGGAAAAAACTATATTAAATGAAGTAAGCCAGGCCCAAAGAAACATAGGTCCCATGGTTTTCCTTATTTGCAATAACTAGTATATGTCTGAGACAAGCAGAAATGGTCAGATAAGTTGATGTTAGGCGAAATGAACCCCAACATAAGGACTCAAATGTTTTTTTTTTCTTTCTTGCTATTGTTTCTAACACATTTATAACATGATTTCTTTGTTGCTTTGTATATCCTTCTCCCACAGTATAACCCCTGTTTTCACTGTATTTATGTTGGTATACTTTGTAGAGAGGAAGGGAAAACAAATCATTTAAATAGGGATACAGGTGGACCCATTGCAACAATGAGATGTACAAGTCGTTATGTCGAAAATGAGCTTTACAACTTTGGTGAGGGGGGGAGGATTAGATGGGGGGGCAGGGGAGGATGGGAAGGGATGGGAAGGGGAAACAAAGGAGGAGGCTACTATGCTTGATAAGAAATGTACTCATTATCTTGCCCATGTAATTGTAACCCCTCTGTACAATATTTTCACAATAAAAAAAATAGGGATACAGGTGGACCCCTTGCAATAATGAGATGTACAAGATGTTATGTCAAAAAATGAACTTTACAACTTTGGCGGGCGGTGGGGGGGGTGGAGGGTGGGGGAGTAGGTGGGAGGGTAGCAGAGTGGGGGGGCAGGAGGCGAAATGAACCCCAAGATAAGGACTCAAATGGTATGGGGTAGGGGTGGGTATTTTCACAATAAAGAAAATCATGAAATAAGAAAAAAACAGTGCAAACATTTGAATAACTCTGGAAAGAAAATTTTCTAAATGTCCTCTAATATCTTCTAATTGATCCCCACCAACTATGACTATGGTATGACATCATTTTTCCCATGATTGTGTTATATGAACATTATAGGGATAGTCAGATGTATCTTGAGTAACCACTCAAGGCCTTAAAGGTAGAAAAGCCTGGATTGAACTGGATTTCTGGTGTCAAAAAGGCCACAGAAGAAGGAATTCTAGCAGCCATAGGACCTGAGAGAGGCCCATGAAGAATGGAGATATGAGTACAGCTTCAAGAAAGTGGATGTACTAACAGCTGGAATGCACTTGTACACAAGTCTTTCCCAGAACCTCCAGGTAAGAGTCTAGTCTGGTTGACACCTTGATTTCAGCTGAGAAAGATTCGAAATGCCAAACCTAATCGAGTATGCCTCGCTTCTGATCAGCAGATCTGTAAAATAGAAATAGAACTTGATATAAACCTCTGTATTTTCAGTAAATTGCATGAATAAAAACATAATATTCCTGTGAGACTCATCTCCAATTAACTCATCTCCAATTCCACTGGAAGTGGAACTGCGGCTTAAAGTGGTAAAGCATTAGCCTTGAGAAGAAGAGCTCAGGGATAGTGCCTAGGCCCTGATTTCAAAGCCCCATGACCAACAAAACAAACAAACAAACAACAACAAAAACAAAAACAACAGTGGATAGAGTTTTCAATATAGGGTTTGTGGAACTAGAATTTCTGAGAACCAATTAAGTATACATTGTAATAGGTTTTTTATTGGTGCTGTAACAGATAATCACAAACTTTAATGTGGATATAGCTTATATAGCTTAGCAATTCTTCAGATCAACAGGCAGAGATGGGACTCAAGGAAAAAAACCAGGCAGAGTGATGCTGTTTTCTGAAACTTTAGGAGAAAAGGGATTGCTTTTCAGGTTCTCTAGATCAATTGAGTTCATCACCTGTGGCCCAGTTCCTCCATCTTTAAGCAATAAAGGCTTTGCTTTGTTTTCTCACGTTTTCTCATTCTGATATTAACAAAGAGACCACATGGTTACATTAGCCTTCCTAGATAACAGAAACAATCTTCCAACCAGGTGCCTGGCTATTCTGGAGGCTGAGATCAGAAGACCACACTACAAAGCCAGCTGAGGAAAGAAAGTCCATGAGACTTATAGATTGTAGAATCAACCAGCAAAAAAACCTGAAGTGGAACTGTGGTTCAAGTTGTAGAGGGCCAGCTAGCTTTCAGCAAAAACACTAAGGGATAACACTCTAACCCACAGCTCAACAGGCACAGCAAAACAACCCAAAAAAACCCCAAAGCCCTACAGACTTCCCATCTCAAAGTCAACTGAAGGACAACATCAATCCCATCTGCTGCCTTAATTATTCCATGCCATGCAAGCTCACATTCACAGTTTCCAGAGATTAGAATACAGATATTTTTGACAAGCTATTTCATCAGCCTACCAGATAATATTTTTCATAAAGTTGTGTTTGTGAAGGAAGAAGAAATTGTGCAGAAAGTGGCCTCAGTATAATATTAATTGTACTTTATTTTCACTTATGGGTGGGCGTTCAATTTGCTTATAAATAGATTTTCTTTTCTCCAAGAAGAAATGCTTGAAAAGATGATGGACCTTGGCAGTCCATGAAATATTTTCAAATGCTTTTTATGTGTAAAGTTCTATCGTGCTGTGAAGTGGCCTATTTCCTAAGAACGGAGATGGGGGTTTTATAATAACAAAAAATAATTTCTTAAATGTGATAGAACTTTACTATTTGAAAATACTTTCCCAGCTATTACCCCACTTATTTTATAATGGTATCTAAAAAGCTTTCACCAATTCTGGTGGCCTGACTTCTTCCCTTTTCTCAGAATCATCTTATAGTTAGCCCATTATAGCAATCATAGGAGGACATTTTGATAATAATTTGAATGTGTGCCCTCTGTGCAGTAATATCTCAGTCACACAAGGCTGGTAACTGATAGCAACTGATAATTGGGTTAATACTATGATTGTTCCTTGAGGAAAGTTTGTCTATTATTTCACATCTTTAAAAAATATGTTCTGTTGTATAATAAAAATTACATTTGCTCTATGTGATCTATATTTCCTTTCACTATATGATTTAAAATCATCTTACGTGAAGTTATTCAGAAAAATTGATATTATGTGTATATTTATCTGTTTTAAAATGACTTCTGCTTAAGATTAAGTTTCCCTGTCATGCAGTCATAGAAATGTTCTTCCACATATTTCTCTTAAAGCCTAAAGTTACATTTCTCACTGAAGGTTTTTAATCATCTGAAATTTATTTCTGTGTACGGTGTGTAGTAGATATATTCACATTATTTTTATAAGAATTCAAATTGCATCACTTATTGACTTAATCTATCCTCATAATGATTTATGAAACTCCTCGTTTCCTTTATGGCAGTTTTTGGCAATAAATTATTGCTTGTCTGAAAATGTCTTTTTGTGTCAGAAAAAGATTTTTTTTGTCTCAGATAAAGAGATATAGTCATCAGGTATTTTCTTACAGCATTGGTTTGCATCCTTTTATTAACTATTTTTTATTCAGCTCTCTTCTGTATGGTTACTTATTTCGATAGGATCCTAGAAACCATGGAAGAAAACCGAAGCACTACTTAAAGCCTGAGAAGGTGGTGCTATTTTCCTTTAGTGCTAATTACTTTCCTTTTTGGATGACAGTTTAAGCCATGAGGAATTGAACTGACTTGTTTGTCTTCAAGTAACATTATCCATCTAACAAGGTAAATGGTGAAATTAGCTCCTAGAAGTTCAGAGTTGAAAGTGCATAACAAACATTAAAAAATGTCTAATCTTTTTAGGCAGATAAAGCAAGAATATTTTCATGGCTGGGGTGGGATTTGAGCAATCATTGCTTCGAGCAAGAGGTAGAGTGAGTTGAGAGGAGACATGAGTCACAAAAGTGATTTTTATAAACAGTGTTGAGGTTGATCTAATTTATTCAAACAAGCATGTTATCTACATTCCCCCCACTCTAGATCAAATGACATCATCCCTGGAAGCAAACTGACTTTAGTGTAGTAGAGTGAGAAATAAGAAAGAGTTTTCTGATTTATTTTCTCTAAGCAGAATATCTTAAAATATAGCTTCCATTAATTTGAAAATGATTGCTACCATCTGTCAAGGCATTATCTCAGACAATAAAAGTACTTTCCTATCCACATATACGTGCAAAATAAATTTAAATATTAAGTATTTTAGGCATGCTGAAGCTTCATCTGAAAAGCATAACTTTTTAAAGCCAGGTACCATGTCTCATGTGAGGTACTTAGGAGGCAGATATTAGGAGGTTGACAGTTCAAGGCCAGCCTGGGGAAAAATGTTAGCAAGCCTAAATCTCAACCAATAGATGATAAATGTGGTGATACATGTCTGTTATTCCAAGTTAATGGGATGCATAATGATTGAGATCTAGTCCCAGACTAGGTATAAATCTAAGACCCTATTTAAAAACACTGAAAACAAATCTAAAGCAAAAAGGGATGTGGGTATGGATCAACTGGTAAAGTGCCTGTTAGGTGCCTTGTTCAAGCCCCAGGACTGAAAAAAAATATATTTTTTATTTCTTTATTATTATTTTTTATTGTGAAAATACATGCAGAGAGGTTACAATTACATGGGCAAGATAATGAGTACATTTCTTATCAAGCATTGTAGCCTCCTCCTTTGTTTCCCCTTCCCATCCCAACCCTTGCCATCCTTCTCCCCCTACCCCCCACCCAATCCTCCTCCCCTCCCCACCAAAGTTGTAAAGTTCGTTTTCGACATAACGACTTGTACATCTCATTGTTGCAATGGATCCACCTGTATCCCTAGTTAAACGATTTGTTTTTTCCCTTCCACTCCACAAATTATACCAACATCAAATACAGCGAAAGCAGGGCTATACCGTGGGGGAGGGACATACAAAGCAACAAAGAAATCATCTTATAAATATGTTAGAAACAATTGCATGAAGGAAAAAAACATTTGAATACATATCTTAGGGTTCATTTCTCTAACATCACCTTATCTGACCTTTTCTGCTTGACTCAGACATATACTAGTTATTGCAAATAAGGGAAACCATGGGACCTATGTTTCTTTGGGCCTGGCTTACTTCACTTGAAAAAGATATATTTTTAACAGAATCTAAATACTCCAATCAAATTGAATAAAATCACATCATCTTGCTTTTCATTCACAGCTTTTCAGTATAAAATGAGAAGTTACTACTTTATGTATTGATTTATGAGTGAACAATGAAAGCACCTTTAGGCACCAAATGTCTCACCAATAACAATTGTAATTCCACGGTAAGGTTCTTGTGAGAAGTAAATAGTTATGCAAATCACTTACATCAACAAATGGCATATCATAGCAGCCTAACAAATACTTTATTATTATGAGCTATGTTTATATATAGAAATTTTCTAGATGACCTCTCAAAAATTACTAGAATTTAACAAAAACTAAAAAACAAAGATATTTTCTGTACTAAGTTGTTGGATTGAGGGAGACTAATGTAGTAAATTACTCATCACAAATTTACTGAACATACAAATATAAACATATAAACAAATATTCACATAGATACAAATTCAAGCAGATACACATACATATACACACATACAAACATAAACATTCACATATACACATGTGCACACACATACATGGGAAAATGTAGATACCATATGCACATGTGCACAAACACAAACATACACACATATTATCTGTTTCCATCTCACTATTTTTTCTTGACGATATCATATCATTTGCCAAAATAGTTTTGTAAGAAATATCTCTCATGCTGTGCTTTAACATAAGGAGTGTTTTATAAGAAGAAAAATACAGAGATTTTATTTACTTAAATCTCTTATTAGATAATACCTCATCTCAATTCTGTATTATTCGCATTGTCCTGTCAACTCAGATTAGCTTCTGAAATATAAAGTTAATGCCATATGTAAAATTTTTACCACAGATAATATTCTAACTTTTCATTTGTTTTTATGTGCTCAAAAATTACTTTGTTTATATTTCTGAATTTTTTTCATGCTTCTCCATACTTGCAAGAGATTTCAGCCAATGCTGATCAAATGTCTTGTTGAGACACTGGAGTACCTGTATAAACCTGTATTCACAGGAAAACTTGGATGTCTTTAGCTCCCAAAAAAATCTATTCCATTTTTCTGAAATGGTCTCTTGAAACAAAATAATAAAAAATAAAATGAAGTTTTCAAGTTATTATTCTTGATAGAACGTATTATGTCTTAGTTCTGAAAAGTGATGCATTTTTATTTTGCATTTGAGATATTATAACTCAGAGAATAATATTTTTTTCCGATTCCAAATAAGATATTTGCTCATTTCCTATTAAATGAGGAGTATGATAACTTCTATGGAAGATGTGGTCCTGGCCTCTGTAAACTCAAGTGTCTTAGCAAGATGTGTTTTCTGTGGGTCCTTTTCTACCAGTGCCAGCCCGTCCTCAATAAGCTTTTCTTCATATGCTTGGACTTGTGTGATACAGCCATGTTCCTCCCTTGCCCTGTCAGGATGTGCAGATGAGGAATGTGAAAGAATATTCAGGGCTGGGAAGGTGGCTCAGTGGTAGAGCACTTGCCTTGCAAGCCAGAGGCCCTGGGTTCGATTCCTCAGCACCACATAAGCAAAAAGAAAAAAGCCGGATGTGGCGCTGTGGCTCAAGTGGTAGCGCGCTAGCCTTGAGCTGAAGAGCTGAGGGACAGCGTCCAGGCCCAGAGTTCAGGCCCCATGACCGGACCTAAAAAAAAAAAAAGAAAGAATATTCAGGAGGCATGTCCCACCATATACATTCCTCTTCCTGCAGGCATCTCTCAACATTTCTGCACTCTTTCAGTGAATAGGAGCACCATTTTTCAGTTCTCTCTTGGTTTTGGTTTTGCTTGTTTCTTGGATTGATTGTCTGGAGACAGATTCTCCCTATGGATCCACAGCTGTCCTACGGTGCTTTCTTTGTTTCTGTACTCCCTGAACTGATCACTCTGCTCCCATGGACACACCAGCACTATTCACAAGGGGTCTGATTCTCAGCCTGAGTCCTAACTCCACAGTTTTCTTCCTTCTGACTTTGAGGTGGGATGGTTAGCTTTACTTC